>NC_090440.1:786991314-787610509 GCF_031143425.1 Pleurodeles waltl
CTTCGTTTTCTGTATCTTCTTCTGTGTTCTTCTCTGTTCTTCTGGTCTCCTGTTCTTCTGGTCTTCTGTTCTTCTGTTCTTCCGGTCTTCTGGTCTTCTGTCTTCTGTCTTCTATCTTCTGCCTTCGGCTCTTCTGCCTCCTCCGTCTTCTTCTCCCCACGCCTGCCCTCCTGCTCCTGCCTCATCCCCCTCCCTCACTCGCCTCCCCCCTCTCTATCACCCCTATCTAACCCGTTCGCTATCTACCTCCCTCACTCCTCCTATCTACCTATCTCTCTATCTCTCTATCCCACTATCTAACTCCCTTACTCTCCACCTCCTCCTATCTACCTATCTCTCTATCTATCTATTTCTCTATCTATCGATTTCTCTATCTATTGATTTTCTCTATCTATTTCTCTATCTCTCCCCCCCTTCCCGCCACCCCCTCTATTACCTATCTTCCTATCCTCTCACTCTACCTCTCACCCTCACCCACATCTAAACCCCCCCTCCCCTATATTCACAACCCTACTCCTATCTTTCTCCCTAATCTCCTAAACCTCCTAACACTCACCCCCCTCCACCCTTAAACCCCCCTCCCCCAGCTCTTCTCACTCTACCTGTCCCCCCCTCCCTAGCGCTTTCCCGCCGCGACCTCCTGCACGCCCCCGCCCCCCAGCTCCCATTCGCCACCAGCTGACCCCTCCCCCCCTACCCCCCTCCTACCTCATATGGCGGCCGCTGCGCGACCGCGCAGCGGGCGCTGCTGGCGCGCCGGAGGCAAGCCCGTCTGCGCCCGTCTGTGCTGGCCCGCGCCCAGCGCCACGACCCCTGGTCCCCAGCTCTCACAAGCCCCGCTGATCCGCTACGACCCCACCACCCTCCACGCCCTCAACCCAGGACGCTCCAACACCTGCTTCCAAGCTCACCCCAAACGCACCCATGGACCCTTCGCCTGCAACTCCTGCAAACGCATCTTCCACCACGCAACTACCACGATCACAAGCCCACGCGACATCAACCACCTCAAGTGCATCCTGGTCAACGCTCGTTCCGTCCACAAGCACGCCGCTGAACTCTGGGACCTCCTGGACTCCACAGCCCCGGACGTCGCCTTCATCACGGAGACCTGGATGAACGCCTCCTCTGCTCCAGACATCGCCACCGCCATCCCCGAAGGCTACAAGATCTCCAGAAAAGACCGCACCAACCAAGTAGGAGGAGGTATCGCCATCGTCTTCAAAGACTCCATCAGCGTCACCACCTCCACCGAAGACACCCCTCTCGCTGCTGAACACCTGCATTTTCAGATTCGCACCGACCCGAGGACCACCCTCAGAGGATCCCTCGTCTACCGTCCTCCCGGACCGCGCGCCCCATTCAGCGACGCCATCGCCGCCTTCATCTCCCCGCACGCCCTCGCCTCACCGGTCTACATCCTCCTAGGCGACCTCAACTTTCATCTGGAACAAAACAACGACCCCAACACCACCACCCTGCTCGACAACCACGCCAACCTCGGCCTCAAACAACTGGTGAACACCGCCACCCACATCGCCGGACACACGCTCGACCCTATCTCTTCCGCCAGCAAACACATCTTCTTCAGCCACACCTCCGCTCTACACTGGACCGACCACAGCTGTGTCCACTTCACATTCCGACGCGAGACCCGCTACCTCCGCACTGAACCCATCCCTCGTCGACAGTGGAACAAGATCCCCGAAGAGCAACTCTTCTCCGCACTCGCCGCCAACCAACCCACCCTCCCCAACGACGCAGCCCTCAGCCTCACAAACTGGATCTCCAACTGCGCAGACAACCTTGCTCCCCTCAAACGCACGCATCGACAGACCAATACCAAAAAACCTCTCTGGTTCTCTGATACCCTCAAAGAATCAAAGAAAACTTGTCGCGCTTTCGAGAAGGCCTGGCGCAAGGACCACACCGCTGACAACATGACCGCCCTCAAGAACGCTACCCGCGAACACCACCACCTGATCCGCGCTGCTAAAAGGAACTTTTTCACCGACAGACTGGACAAAAACAGCCACAACAGCAGAGAACTCTTCAGCATCGTCAAGGAGTTCTCCAACCCCAACGCCAACGCCGTCACGCCCTCACAGGATTTGTGCAAATCCCTCGCCACCTTCTTCCACCACAAGATCAGCGACCTCCACGACAGCTTCGGACACCAGACCCAACCAAACACCACCGAACCCGCACCCCCGACCATCACCCTCAACAACTGGACCCACATCAACACTGAAGAAACCAAATCCACCATGAACTCTATCCACTCCGGCGCCCCTTCGGACCCCTGCCCTCACTTCATCTTTAACAAAGCCGACGACATCATCGCCCCGCACCTCCAGGCCGTCATCAACTCTTCTTTTTCTTCTGCTACCTTCCCCGAATGCTGAAAACACACCGAAGTCAACGCCCTACTAAAGAAACCTACGGCTGACCCGAGCGACCTGAAAAACTTCCGCCCCATCTCTCTCCTGCCTTTCCCAGCCAAGGTAATAGAGAAGACCGTCAACAAACAGCTGACCACCTTCCTGGAAAACAACAAACTGCTCGACCCTTCACAAACCGGATTCCGAACCAACCACAGCACGGAAACCGCCCTCATCTCAGTCACAGATGACATCAGAACCCTGATGGACAACGGTGAAACAGTCGCCCTCATTCTCCTCGACCTTTCGGCTGCCTTCGACACCGTCTGTCACCGCACCCTAATCACCCGCCTCCACTCCACTGGGATCCAAGGCCAGGCCCTGGACTGGATCACCTCCTTCCTCTCAAACCGTTCCCAAAGAGTTTATCTCCCTCCGTTTCGCTCAGTACCCACCGAGATCATCTGCGGCGTACCCCAAGGCTCATCACTCAGCCCGACACTCTTCAATGTCTACATGAGCCCCCTCGCCAACATCGTACGCAAGCACGACATCATCATCACCTCCTACGCCGACGACACCCAACTTATACTCTCCCTCACTAAGGACCCCGCCAGCGCCAAGACCAACCTACAAGAGGGTATGAAGGATGTCGCAGATTGGATGAGGCTCAGCCGCCTAAAGCTGAACTCTGAAAAAACGGAAGTCCTCATCCTCGGCAACACCCCGTCCGCCTGGGACAACTCCTGGTGGCCCACGGCCCTCGGCACCGCACCGGCCCCCGCAGACCACGCCCGCAACCTCGGCTTCATCTCGGACCCTCTTCTCACCATGACCAAGCAAGTCAACGCCGTGTCCTCCGCCTGCTTCCTCACCCTCCGCATGCTCCGCAAGATCTTCCGCTGGATCCCCACCGACACTAGAAAAACCGTGACCCACGCCCTCGTCACGAGCCGCCTGGACTACGGCAACACCCTCTACGCTGGAACCACAGCCAAACTCCAAAATCGCCTGCAACACATTCAAAACGCCTCGGCCCGCCTCATCCTCGACGTACCCCGCAACAGCCACATCTCCGCACACCTGAGACACCTGCATTGGCTCCCAGTCAGCAAAAGGATCACCTTTCGACTTCTCACCCACGCACACAAAGCCCTCCACGACAAGGGACCGGAATACCTCAACCGACGCCTCAGCTTCTACGTCCCCACCCGCCTCCTCCGTTCCTCTGGCCTCGCACTCGCTTCCGTCCCTCGCATCCGCCGCTCCACGGCGGGTGGGAGATCTTTCTCCTTCATGGCGGCCAGGAACTGGAACTCCCTCCCCACCAGCCTCAGGACCACCCAGGACCACTCCGCTTTCCGGAGACTCCTAAAGACCTGGCTTTTCGAGCAGCAGTAACCCCCTCTTTCCCCTAGCGCCTTGAGACCCGCACGGGTGAGTAGCGCGCTTTATAAATGTTAATGATTTTGATTTTTTGATTTTTTGAAGCCATTGAGAAAATTGCACCTCTGAGGGAGATTAAAATAAAGACAGAGAAAAAAGCATCAGTCTCCTGGTACACAGATGATCTCAAGGCCCTTCAAAGGCAATGTAGGAAACAAGAAAGAAAATAGAAATTAGATTCTGGGCCGTTGGAAAAAGCAAAGCTTAGGGAGCTTTGGAGAACTTCCAAAGGGGCCATTAGAGCTGCCAAATCATGTTTTTATTCCCAGAAAATTAGATGTGCTTCCAACACCATTAACAAATTATTTAAAGTGGTTAAGGCACTTGCTGCTCCCCCTCCCTCTCAGGAACTAGACACTCAAAAATTTTCTGCAATAGAGTGGCCGAGTTATTTCGAGATAACATCCTAAAAATTAATTCAGAATTTTCTCTCCCAAGCATAGATCAGGGGATTTTTTGCCACAGCACCCGAGATGAAATTGATGGAGGCCCTTTACTGACAAAATTTGATCCGCTAGGTCCCAGCAAAATTGATTCCCTTCTAGCTAGAATTCACTCGGGGTTCCCCAAAGACCCCTGCCCGTCAAGAGTACTTCAGTTAGTAAGCGACTCTATCGCCGTGCCACTGGAGACAATTTTTGCAGAAGTTCTGGACTCAGGAGTGTTTCCACCCTCTTGGAAGGAAACAATAATCATGCCCATTAAAAAAAAACCTGGAGCCAAATCAGACAATCTGAAAAACCTACTCCCCATTGCCCTTCTGCCTACGCTTGTAAAAATTCTGGAAAAACATATCAACTAAGAGTTGCCCACCTTCTTGCTTAATCCTGACTGTTTGGATGTCTCCCAGCATGGGTTCCAGAAAAACCACCTCACGGAATCTGCTCTGATCACCACCACTGATTCCATTAGGAAATAGGTTGACCAGGGAGGGGGTGCCATCATTATACTATTGGACCTGTAAGCGGCATTCAATACTATCTCACCCCAAATGTAGCTACACCGCAGGACTGAGGGGTCCAGCTAGGAATATCCTGGAGTCTTTTGTCCAAAACAGGACAATGACAGTTAGCTGTGGCGACTACCGCTCAACCCCCTCTCAGCTTCCCTGTGGAGTCCCTCAGGGATCGTCACTTAGCCCCACCCTCTTTAATTTGTACATGACTCCTCTGGCTAAAATCATCTGATCTGTTAACTTCGAGGTATCTTCATATGCTGATGACACCCAAATTATTGTCAATATTCATGACAATATACAGATTACGGCAGACAGATTTCAATCCTGCATGAAAGAATCAGGAATTTTATGAACCATATTTGGTTAAAGATGAACGGAGATAAAGCGAAGGTCATCATCTTTGGGGCAAACACCTCCATTTGGAATCATAGCTGGTGGCCTGAGATCAGTGGGACCGTTCCCAATCCTATTTCTGAAGCCAGGAACCTCGGGGTCATATGCGATTCAGATCTGACTTTTAATTAGCAGATAAATAAAATTGCCATTACCCGTCTTTGGATAATTAGAATTCTAAAAAAAGTTCTGCCATTTATTCCTCCAGACCTCAGGGCAACAGTGGTGCTCACCCTCATAATCTCTAGACTGGACTACTGTAATGCCCTTTATTTAAATATAAACCAATCATCCCTTCACAAGTTGCAGCTAATACAGAATGCTGCCGCTCGACTAGTGCCTGGACGGCCGAAATTCTCCTCTATTACAGAAGGTCTGAAGAAACTGTGCTGGCTTTCCATCAGAAAACGCATTACCTTTAAGGCACTGTGCCTGACTCATAAGGCCCTCCACTCTCAAGGATCAGGATACCTACAATCGGCCATCAATTGGTACACTCTCAACCATCCTTTAAGATCGGCTGGGCTTCAGCTGGCCCAGACAGGAAGTAAAAAAGCTAAATGGGTAGATGGGGAGACAAAGCTTTCTCAGTGGCAGCTGTCAGGGTCTGGAACTCGCTCCCTCCAAAAATTAAAGAGATATCGTCCCTCCTGCCATTTTGAAAGCATCTAAAGACATGGCTGTTCGCATTATAGGTGGCTGCTTCACTTCAGCCTTCTCATCTGCTTAGTGCTTCAATACCTCTGGTCTGAATGCGCTTTTACAAATAACCAAAAATACAAAAAATACAAATTGTGTCGGGTGTTGATTGTGAGCATGACTCTTCTTGATAGGACTGTGGCCAACCATACCTCTGCTCTGGAAGCAACCACTGCACTCACAGAAGTAGATAGATTTAGGATAGATGAGAAATATTTGCATGAAGATAGTACCCAAGGAGAACTTTGTTCTAATGTTTTCTATCGCTTATTGCGTGAGTGTGTTGAGACGATGGATGCAAGAGATTGTTATGTCTGCACGCAGATTCCTTTATCAGTGGAGGAAGGAGTTACATATCATAGTTTGCCTCTTACTTATGGAATACGTTGTAGTCTTTTACTAACCAGATTCTATAACCAGGAGTATATTCAGTATTCAGTATTTCTATTCCAATTATGATGTGTTTTCGTTTATCCCTATGATTAAGTACCTGAGTACAGTAGCAAAGGAAAACACTTTAGAAGTAGTGAAGGGACTCTTTGAACCTACAATGACTTTTGGCACAGCTTACGCACATAGAAATAATCTTACATGCTTGCTTACACCCATAGAGAAGAGCTTCTTAGATCAGACAGATGATAGAAGAAAGGCATTGAAGGAGAAGTTAGAAAAGGGTTTAGAGAAAAGGACTTTTAGAAATGATCATGCATTTAGTGACATAAAGACTCAAGGGAGGTTAGCTTTAGATGAACAACACATAGGAAAGCTTTGTGTATATAGACCTAAATCCAGAACTGCTATGTTGTTTGTGGTAACGAGTGAATGTAGACATGTGTTTTTGTTTCAGAATAAATGGACATTCATGTTGAATAGATACGAGCCAGCAATTCCAGGAGTTTATTACATCTGTGGACCAAATGCGTATTACTGTCTTCTTAGAGGATGGTATGGCACATGTTACTTATAGATAATTTTCCCAAAGATATTTAAACTTGAGAACTTGAGTAAGATACCTAAAATGACGGAATTACATCATGTCAGACAAAAGCGAGAATCATATTCTGACATAGTTGGAGATATAGTTGGAGCAATAATTCCTTCAGTAGGAGTTATTCTGCATTCTTTGAAAATTCTGACAAATGTTTCAGGAGCCATGAACCTAATGGACAAAGAAATGGCTGCAGTAAGATCTTTGACTCTTCAGAACCGCCTTGCGTTAGACATCCTTTTAGCCAAAGGAGGGCAGAGTTTGTAAAATGCTGAGCTCGCAAACATTGTTGCTGATATATACCTAACAATAGTAAAGAAATTAGGAGTCTTATTAACAATTTGACAAAAGATAATGCTGATTTGAAGGGGCTGAAAGAACATGGAGTTTGGGAAAAAACTGGCAAAGGTTTTGCTTCCGTGGCAAATTGGCTTGGCAACCTAGGCAAAGGAATAATATTGAAGATAATAGAAGTGATATTGAATATTGTGATCTGTATAATTGGAGTATGTGGAACACGTAAATTGTATTATGTGATTAAAATGAAGAAATTAAAGAATGATTAGAGGAGGGAAGAAATTAAACTAGAGAAATTGTTCAGAGAAAATTCGAAAAAGGGAAAGAAGTAGTAAAAGTTATAAAGAGAACACATTTTAGCGGAGCAAAATGTGTGTGGGAAGATATAAGTGTGATGACATATTTAGTCATCAGAGGATGGATTGTGAAAGCTGAATTTCTACTAATAAATATTCATGTGCTTGAAACAATGAATCTGCATAGAATTTGATTAACATAGAAAACAATGTGCGACTTGGAAAATGTGCCCACTTGAGTGGCTGCTATGAATCACTAAGTCCCTCATTACTACGCTAGCGGTTGGTGTAAAACAGGCTGGCGGTAATTACCACCAAATTATGATCATGGTGGATAGATCTCAGATAGACAGCCACTTTACCACACCGACTGCCAGGGCGGAAACAACAACCACGGCGGTATCTGCCTACAGTCAGGCGGAAGTCAATGTTCCGCCCACCGATTAAGACATTCCAATCCGCCACCTTTTCCGGGGCGGTACCAGCACCATCAAAAGCGTGGCGGAAACACTGCACAGAAGTGAAAGGACTCACCATTGGAGACACAGGGGACAACCACGCCGCCATGGAGCCTGAACAGCATGTCTTCCCCATGATCTGCTACGTGCTGCTCCACCACGAACATCAACGACGGCGAAGATGACTACGGTGAATACAGCCGTCTAGCACACAAGGGAGGAGGGGGGAGAGAGTGACACACACGCACAACACACACCAGACACACACACGTCATACACACAACCATATGCATTACAAAAACAATTTGACCACGAAAATCTGCAGAATAATGCAAGGAAAAAATAAATGTACTAATGTGAGTGTAATAAGATCAACACAGTATAAATAAAGATACAGCCAATATAACAGATATTTACAATTGTACAGCTCAAGGGACACTGTCCAGTCCTCAGTTTGCGTGGGCCACATGGCCCCAGGCCAAAGTCCAAGGCCCCACTTGTCACCTACATCAACACAGAGAGGACACTGCAAGGGCATCAGTTTGCAAATAGGCAGGCACCCAAGGGTGACGGTGGCACCTCAGCCTGGAGATGAACTAAGCCCACTGGTTCTGGAGGGGAACACATGCCCTGTGCTTGGTCCTGGGGAGTGCAAGGCTACAGTCTCTCGAGTGGGTGACTTGCCCACTGGTTCTGGAGGGGGCAACATGCCCATTGCTCTTTGTCCTGGGGAGTGCAAGGCCACAGTCTCTGGAGTGGGTGACTTGCCCACTTGCAGGATTACATACGGTCCGCCAGCGGTGACGGCTGCTGCTGTTGGTGGTGGGAAGTTCCAGCTCATCCCCTACTGCCACGGATGGCTTCCCACTGGTGGTGGTGGTGGTGCTGCTGCTGCTGGTGTGGGGAGTCTCCAGCCCATCCCCTGTAGCCTCGGATGGCTGCCCACTGGTGGTGCTGCTGCTGCTGGTGGGGGGAAGCTCCAGCCCATCCCCTGCAGCCTCGGATGGCTGCACAACCAAGGTTGGTGGTGGGGGCTCAGTCTGAGTTCCGGCCTCAGGCCCCTTGCCCTTCGTACCTGCTGGTGCTGGCTTCTTGGTTTTCTTGGCAGCAGCTGGGGCAGGCTCTCTGTTTTTTTTGGCAGCAGCTGGGGCAGGCTCCTTAGGCTTCCTGGCAGCAGCTGGTTCAGGCTGCTTACCCTTGAGGCTGCCTGGTGCAAGCTCCTTCACCTTCAGGACATGTGCTCTGGATCCTTTCCCATCACAAGTGGGTGTGGTGACTACTGGGCCCATGGACTGGGTGGCTGAGGTGCTTGGCTGGGTTTTTGCCACCCTGGCCAGACGTGCAGGACAATGGGAGGGGTAGGGAACAGGTCAATGGTAGATAGGAAAAGCTTTTTAGGGACATTGGGGTGGGAAGAGGGAGAAGGTTTGGGAGTGGAGGAAGAGGGAGTGGTTGTAGGAGGTGTCTGCTGATTTTGGGTGCAGGTGCATGGGCTGGATGCTGTTGTGAGGTGGATGGCTGTTGGGTGACTGAGTGCTTGCGTTTGTGTGCTTTAGGATGCGGGGACAGACAGTAGGAGAGGACCCAGGGGACTTGTGCATGGCTGTTGTGGAGGTGTCTGCCAGTGAGGTGTGTGTTCTGCTAGGTGTGGTGGTGATGCTGGTAGTGGATGATGGTGTAGTGCATGCAGGTGTGAGTGTTGATGGAACTGGTAGGGAGGAGGAGGGGAACACAGTGGAAATTGTGGACGTTGGTATGTTTGCATCTGGATGGTGTTTGTGTGAGTGCCTGTGGGATGAAGTATGGTGCTTGTGTTTGCCTGTGCCACTCTTATGTGTTGTCTTGTGTGCATGCTCGTCTGCCTGTGTACTTGGGATAGGTTGGGGTTGAGGGGAATGGGTTTGGGAAGAGGAAGTTGGAGGGCAAGGGTGGAAACAGGGACAATGGCTGCTATCAGAGAGGAGGCAAGAGCCTGGATTGATCTCTGTTGTGCCACCAAGCCAGTGTGAATACTCTCCAGGAATGCATTAGTCTGTTGCATCTGGACTGCCAGTCCCTGAATGGCATTCACAATGGGTGGCTGCCCTACAGAGATTGATCTTAGGAGGTCAATAGCCTCCTCACTCAGGGCAGCTGGGCTAACTGGGGCAGGGCCTGAGGTTCCTGGGGTGAAGGAGATGCCCACCCTCCTGGGTGAGCGGGCACCGGCAACTTGCTGAGGAGCTGCTGGGAGGGCGGTGCTAGTACGGGGGTGGCGGCTGTACCTGTAGCTGGGGTGGTCACAGAGGTGTCCGCCACGACCAGGGAGCTTCCATCAGAGGAGGTTTCTGTGTCCGAACTGTCCCCTCCAGTCTCCGCCATGGTGTTCCCCTAGCCCTGCGTCCCATTGGTGCCCTCACCGTCGGTGGACTCTGCCTCCTAGGTCCTGTGGGATGCAGCTCCCTCCGTCACCGGTGCCTCTGCTTCTCCGCCAGATGATACTAATGCACATAAGGACCAGGTGACAAAACAAAAAGGGGTGGGAATAGACAAAAGATACACTTGGTCAATGGCTGCACCAACACCACCGTTGGCGTACACAGCACAGTCACACACAGGGGACAGGCCTACGCACTATGCATTGCACTACCAGTGATATTGCTAGCCACCAAGGCATGGCGAGGGGCACACACCAGCAAATCCTACACACCTGTGACCCACGCAGCCTTGACCAGTAGTGTATGCCTACGAGCTAGGTAGCAGGATTATCCCTTCTGGACCCTTGCCCCACCCGGGGACCTATGCTGCACTGTCAGGCCTGGCCTAGGGGCACCCACTGACACACATCCCCCACCCGGATGCCACCCTACCATGCGTAGGCTGTAATGATGGGCACTGTACTCAACCCCTTGTGATGCCCTCAAGTGCCCATCCAGCTCAGGATAGGCCACCACCAGTATGCAGGCCATCAGGGGGGTTAGGGTTCGACGGGCACCCCTTCTTCGTTGTGAGGCCATCCCCAGCTGGGCCTCCACCGTCTTCCATGCCCAGCGTCTCAGGTCCTCCCACCGTTTCGGACAGTGGATGCTCTGCCTGCCATAGACCCCGAGGGTCCACACGTCCTTGACGATGGCACGCCATATACCCTTCTTTTGATGGGCGCTGACCTGCAGAGGGAATACACACAGGAAAATAGTATTAGTCAGACAGTCCTGCCTGTTACACTTATGGCCCACCATACCCCTTCATATCACCATTTACACACACATGGCCCAGCTCACAACCTGTAAGCCGCCCAGGGGACATTCACCCAGCCCCCTTACATGAGACCTTCACATACCACTCCATGCATTCATGCCACATGCATCGTGCCAACAGTGTACTCACCTGTTGGTCTGGAGGCCCATACAGCAGTCCGTACTGGGGTAGGACCCCATCCACCAGTCTCTCCAACTCTACCGCAGTTGTGGCAGGGGCCCTTAACACAGTCACACTGGCCATGGTAGGTTCCAGACACAGGTCACATCAGCACATGCAGTGTAGGTCCTCTCCTGTTGAAGGTCAGGTAGGAAGTGAGTGCATACCGTCACCGCCAACGTATATCACCATTGGCCACTGTAACCCATAGGGCCCAATGTTAACCAATGAGGATTTGCACAGTGGTTCCCAACCGCCTCCCGCAACGGCGCACAACATCAGCAGAATTACCTCACTTCCACCTGTTCCTCCACACAGGACAGTCGGACGCCATTTCGGGGGGGAGGGGGCAGGCCCTGGCAAATTACTACATCACTGTTTAATTTGGACATACAGGACAATTCTTACTGACCCATTACAATTTGTCAGCTTGCATCGTACTGTTGTTGCCCCATTGTTCAGTTTGTGACCGTCTCCTCACTCTTTTGTCCCTTAGATTGCTACCGCTGCAGATGAATAGGAGATGGAGATATACCCCTGTGTACAGACCCCTGGTGGACTTGGCAACAATGGAGGAGAGGCACATCATCCTCACCTATAGACTGGACAGGGCCACAATCACAGAACTGTTTGCCCAATTGGAGCCTGACCTGATATCTGCAATCCGTCACCCCACTGGTATCCCCCCTCTTGTGCAAGTTCTGTCAGTGCTCCATTTCCTGGCAACTGGTTCTTCCCAAGTGACAGCAGGAATGTCACAGCCTATGTTCCCAATTGTGCTGACCTGAGTGTTGTCTGTCCTGATTAAACACAAGTGCGGCTATATTGTATTTCCCCAGGTAGAAGATTTGGTCACAGTGAAGGCTGACTTCTATGCAGTGGGACATATTCCCAACATAATTGGGGCAATTGATGGAACACATATTCCTTTTGTTCCCCCCGTCAAAATGAACAGGTGTACAGAAATCGGAAGAGTTTCCACTCAATGAATGTACAGATGGTGTGCTTGGCGGAGCAGTACATCTACCATGTCAATGCTAGGTATCCTGGGTCGGTGCATGATGCCTTTGTCCTGAGGAATAGCAGCATTCCAAATGTGATGGCCCAACTTCAGAGGCACAGAGTGTGGCTAATAGGCGAGCCATGGTTCTCACTCAGTAGATGTTGGTGTATGGGTATGGTGTGGGCCATATGGGATAGTGGGTGGCTAAACATTGTCCCTCAATATTTGCAGGTGACTCTGGTTACCCCAACCTATCATGGCTACTGACCCCTGTGAGGAATGTAAGGACAAGGGCAGAAGAACGTTACAATGAGGCACATGGGCGAACCAGAAGGATCATAGAAAGAACCTTTGGCCTCCTGAAGGCGAGGTTTTGGTGCCTCCATCTAACAGGTGGATCCCTGTGCTACTTACCCAAGAAGGTCTGCCGGAAATAGTGGCAGGCTGTATGTTGCACAACCTTGCCCTGAGACACCATGTACCTTTTCTGCAGAAGGAGGAGGATGGAGATGGCCGTGTGGCAGCAGTGGACCCTGTGGTCAGTGAGGATGAGGAGGCAGAGGATAAGGATGAGGACAACAGAACAGCAGTGATCAGACAATGTTTCCAATGACACACAGGTAAGACAGTGTTACTTCACATTTCATTGTCATTATTTTGTAATTCTTTGGCACTGGCATGCTGTTATTTCCCCCTTCTATGCCCACTTACTGCACCCTTTGGCAATTAATGTTTCAGATGTTGGTGCCTCACAATAGCTCCTGGTGTAATCACTGCAGCCATTTACAGGTCTTTCATATGTGCTCATTTACTGTACAGACGAATTGCAATGTTTGTACATGGTTAAACGTATGCATACTTATAAAAATTGACATACTCCATACTTATTTTTTTTCCAAGGGTGTTTATTGAAGTGCTAGGATATTGAGGGGCAAGTTCAATGGGATGGGGTGATGATGGAGGAAATTCCAGGGTATTGTTCCAGTCTGTAGCACAGGTGTATTGTCCATGTGGACATAGCAAGGGGAGCAATGGCAGTTCAAGGTGGACAGGATGACAGAGTGGGGCACAAGTGTGACAATCAGGAGAGTCTAATTTCCTGGTGGGGGTCTTGGCAATAGTCTCTGGCTTCTACCTGGATCGCAGGAAACGTTTGCGGGGTGGTTCTCCTTCTGCAGGGGGAGGGGAGCTAAGGGCCTGGGAGTCCTGTGGCGGGGCCTCCTGTCCACTAGCGGCAGCGAAGGTGGAAGGCAATTCAGATGTCTGTCTAGTGGCAGGGGCCCGCTGTTGTGAGACTGCCTCCCTCATAATATTGGCCATGTCTGCCAGCAGCCCTGCTATGGAGACCAGGGTGGTGATGATCGCCTGCAAGACCTCCCTGATCCCCTTGTACTGTCCCTCCTGCAGCTACCTGTTCTCCTGCACATTGTCCAGGATCCAGCCCATCGTGTCCTGGGAATGTTGGTATGCTCCCAGGATCTCTGCAAGTTCCTCCTGGAGAGCCGGTTCCCTGGGCCTGTCCTCCCCCTGGTGCACAGCTGTCCTCCCAGTTTCCCTGTTGTTCTGTGCCTCTGTCCCCTGAACCGTTTGCCCACTGCCACTGACCCCAGGTCCCTGATTGTGATGGGTACGAGGTGTGCCCTGGGGTCCCTGTAGAGGTGGACACACTGCTGATTGACATGTCCTGGGGACAGAGATCTGGGTATGCTGTGTGGGTGCTGTAGTGGTGTTTCCAGATGGGGGAGGATCTGTGGTTGTCTGTGACTGAGCTTGGGTAACCGACTGTCCAGATGTCCCTGATGGGCCAGGTGTGTCATCCAGATCCAGACAACCAGAGTTGCTGTCATCACTGTGGGCCTCCTCAGTTGGGGGTCTGGATATTGCTGGCACCTCCTTTCCGGTGAAATTGGCTGGGATACCTGTGGGGATGTAAATGCTGTGTTATTGTTTCTGTGTCTGACATATTGTGTATCAGTGGGTTGCCCTCTTTGGTTGCATTTGCCCTGGCAGCTTCCACTTGTGTAAGTTGGTATGTGGTGGGCTAGCTGATTCTCTCTAGTGTGCATGCTTTAGTGATAGGTGTCCATGCAGGGCTGTAAGTGGTGTCCATGCATTGGTATGGCATGCAGGGCTTGGCATTGGGATGAGTGAGATGTGATGGTGGGGTGTGTGGGAGGTAGTGGAGTGAAGGGAGTGAGGGTGGAGGTATGTGATGGCATGCAGGTAGGGGGGTGATAGTAGTAAAGAGTTGACTTACCAGAGTCCAGTCCTCCTCCTACTCCGGCCAGGCCCTCGGGAATCATGATTGCCAAGACTTGCTCCTCCCATGCTGTTAGTTGTGGGGTAGGAGTCCACTGACAGTCCTCTGTCCAGCGAGTCGGTGTCTTGCTGCAATGGAACGTACCTTGCCCGTAGGTCATTCCACCTCTTCCTGATGTCATCCCTAGTTCTTGGGTGCTGTCCCACGGCATTGACCCCATCCAAGATCCTCCGCCATAGCTCCATCTTCCTAGCTATCGATATCTGCTGCACCTGTGCTCCAAATAGCTGTGGCTCTACCCTGATGATTTCCTCCACCATGACCCTTAGCTCCTCCTCTGAGAATCACAGGCGTCTTTGTGGTGCCATGGGTGTTGTGTGAGGTGTGTAGGTGAGGGTGTGTAGGGTAATGTTTTGGGGTGTGTGATGTGGGGTACGTGAGTGGTGTATAGGTGTGAGTGGTGTGTGGCTCTGGTTGTGTCAGTGGTCTTGCTGTCTCTCTCTGGTGGCAATTGTTTGTAGTCGTAAAGGGTTGTGGGTAATGTGGGTGTGTGTTTTATAGTGGTGTGGGTGTGGTATGTGTACTGGTGTCAGGTGTGTGTTTTTTTAATTGTCCAATGTGGTGTTGTTTTGGTTGTGTGTGTGTATTTGTGAGCGCAGCAGTATGTATCGCCAATGGTTTATTGCCGTTGAATGTCCGCTGTGGTGATTCGTGGGTCATAATATAATGGGCGTTGTTCTGTTGGCATAACGGTGTGGGTTTTGATACCACCAGTTTATCACTGACCTTTGGTGTGGCGGAATTGTGTATGTGGCTGAATAGTGACGGATTGGTGTGTGTCATTATATGGTGAACGGATATCCACAGCGGCGGCGGTATGTTGGTGGCAGTCAGCTTGGCGGTGAGTGGGATTTACTGCCAATGCCATAATGAGGGCCAAAGTGTCAATAATAAATGCATATTAACCCCTTCTGTGCCAAGGACGTAATGGTTACGTCCACCGGCACAGTGCTTCTGTGCAGAGGATGTAACCATTACGTCCTCAGCACTGAGCTCAGAGGGAGCGCAAGTGGTCCCTCTGTGGGCTTCCCTCCCACCCCCCCAAGGCAGGGATGGAAGGGGAAGCCCTTCCCCTTCCATCCCCGACCCCCCCAGTGACGTCTGATGACATCAGCGCACAATTGCATGCTGACCTCGTCAGAGGCCACTTCCCCATCGCTCTGGAAGCTCAGCTTCCAGCGCTATCGGAAAAGAAATACAAATCAATCCAGCTTGGTAAAGCGATCCGGCTTCTGAAATGCCCACTAGACATCAGGGATTTATTTTCAAAAAGATATTGACATAAGGGGAGCGACCCCTTGGGCAAGGGTCACTCCACAGGGGGGAATTCTTTTCAAGGCCTTTTCTTCCCCACCTGGGGGCAGATCGGCCTATTGTTATTAGGCTGATCTGCCCCTAGAGGGGGCAGAAACCTCTAGGCGCCAGGGATCATTTTTTTGTTTTGTTTTTTTAGAAGTGGGGAGCGACCTCTTAGGCAAGGGTCGCTCCCCTGGGGGGCAAATTTATTTTTGGCCATTTCTGCTCCCCTTGGGGGCAGATCTGCGTATTTCTATTAGGCCGATCTGCCCCCATGGGGGAGAAACCACTTAGGCACCAGGGATTGGTGTGTGTGTATGTGTGTGTTTTCTTTAGGGGGCAACCCCGTGGGTAAGGGTTGCTCCCCATGGGGGCACATTACCGATGGCCATATCTGTCCCCCCCTTGAGGGCAGATTGGCCTATTTTTGGAAGGCCCATCTGTCCCCAAGGGGGTGGGGGGGGGTCAGAAAGCTCTCCAGAGACCAGGGAAGTTTTTTAACCAAAATTAGAGGGTGGGGGTATAGCTATACCCCCACCCCAAATAAATGGGGCCAACGTTGTTCTGCATCTTATCTTATCCCACAGCAAGCAAGAAGACATTTGATTATTTTGGGTTTTGGTTTTACATTTGGGCCATGAGAGCTTGGCTAACTCTCAAAATCGTCCCACTTGGAATGGTGAGGGCTGCACTTTATGGACTTTGGGACACTGCCATGTAGAAAAATCCACAAGACCTAGACACATCTGAAAACTAAACATCTTGGTGATTCCAGGGTGGTGTGTTTCACATGCACCCGCACCATTTTCTTACCCACAATGCCCTGCAAACCTCCAACTTTGCTGGAAATCACACATTTTCCCCACGTTTTTGTGATGGAACGTTCCAGAATCTGCAGGAATCCACAAAATTCCTACCACCCAGCATTGTCTCATCTATACCGATAAAAGTTCTGCTGCACTTGTCAGCCTAAAAATTTGTTTTTTCAAACTGCCCTTTTGTGCCCGCTTTGGTTCCCGCCCAATTTCAACATGTTTTTGGCTCTTCCCTGTCACAAGCACTTGGCCCACCTACACAAATGAGGTATCAGTTTTTACAGGGAGACTGAGGGAAACGTTGGGTGGTATGAAATTTGTCCCGGTGCGGTGATCCCACACAGAAATGTGAGAAAAATTTGATGTTTTAGCTAAATTTGAGGTTTGCTGAGGATTCTGGGTAAGAAGACATTGGGGGATCCACGCAAGTCACACCTCCCTGGACTCCCTCAGGTGTCTAGTTTTCACAAATGTCTGGGTTTGGTAGGTTTCCCTACATGGCTGCTGAGCCCAGGACCAAAAACGCAGATGCCCTCCCCCGCAAAAACAGGTAGTTCTGTATTTGATAATTTTGATGTGTCCAGATAGTGTTTTGGGGCATTTCCTTTTGTGGGCAGTAGGCCTACCCACAAAAGTGAGGTACCATTTTTATCAGGAGACTTGGGGTAACGCTGGGTGGAAGGAAATTTGTGGCTCTTCTCTGATTCCAGAACTTTCTGTCACCAAAATGAGAGGAAAAAGTGTTTTGTTGGCCAGATTTCGAGGTTTGCAAAGGATTCTGGGTAACAGAATCAGGTGAGAGCCCCACTAGTCACCCCATCATGGATTCCCCTAGGTGTCTAGTTTTCACAACTGTGCAGGTTTGCTAGGTTTCCCTAGGTGCCGGCTGACCTAGAGGCCAAAATCCACAGCTAGGCACTTTGCAAAAAACAGCTCTGTTTTTTTTTGTGAAAATGTGAAGTGTCCACGTAATGTTTTTGGGCATTTCCTATTGCGGGCGTGCTAGGCCTTCACCCACAAGTGAGGTTCCATTTTTATTGGGAGACTTGGGGGGATGCTGGGTGGACGGAAATTTGTGGCTCTTCTCTGATTCCAGAACTTTCTGTCACCGAAATGAGAGGAAAAAGTGTTTTTTGGGCAAAATTTTGAGGTTTGCAAAGGATTCTGGGTAACAGAACCTGATCAGAGCCCCACAAGTCACCCCATCTTGGAGTCTCCTAGGTGTCTAGTTTTCAAAAATGCACAGGTTTGCTAGGTTTCCCTAGGTGCCGGCTTAGCTAGAGGCCAAAATCCACAGCTAAGCACTTTGCAAAAAACAGCTCTGTTTTCTTTGTGAAAATGTGATGTGTCCACGTTGTGTTTTGGGGCATTTCCTGTCGCGGGTGCTAGTCCTACCCCCACAAGTGAGGTACCATTTTTATCGGGAGACGTGGGGGAACGATGGGTGGAAGGAAATTTGTGGCTCTTCTCTGATTCCAGAACTTTCTGTCACAGAAATGAGAGAGAGGAAAAAGTGTTTTTTTGGCCACATGTTGAGGTTTGCAAAGGATTTTGGGTAACAGAACCTGAGCAGAGCCCCACAAGTCACCCCATCTTGGATTCCCCTAGGTGTCTAGTTTTCAAAACTGTGCAGGTTTGCTAGATTTCCCTAGGTGCCGGCTGAGCTAGAGGCCAAAATTCACAGCTAGGCACTTTGCAAAAAACAGCTGTTTTCTTTGTGAAAATGTGAAGTGTCCACGTTGTGTTTTGGGGCATTTCCTGTCGCGGGCGCTAGGCCTACCCACGCAAGTCAGGTACCATTTTTATCGGAAGACTTGGGGGAACACAGAATAGCAGAACAAGTGTTATTGCGTCTTGTCTTTCTCTACATTTTTTCCTTCCAAATGGAAGGCAGTGTGTAAAAAAAGAGGTCTATTTGAGAAATGCCCTGTAATTCACATGCCGGTATGGGGATCCCGGAACTCAGAGATGTGCAAATAACCACTGCTTCTCAACACCTTATCTTGTGGCCATTTTGGAAATACAAAGGTTTTCTTGATACCTATTTTTCACTTTTTATATTTCAGCAAATGAATTTCTGTATACCCGGTATAGAATGAAAACCCACTGCAAGGTGCAGCTCATTTATTGGCTCTGGGTACCTAGGGTTCTTGATGAACCTACAAGCCCTATATATCTCCACAACCAGAAGAGTCCAGCTGACGTAACGGTATATTGCTTTAAAATATCTGACAAAGCAGGAAAATGTTACGGAGTAAAACGTGGAGAAAAGTGGCTGTTTTTTCTCCTCAATTTCAATATTCTTTTATTTCAGCTGTTATTTTCCGTAGGAAACACTTGTAGGACCTACACAAATGACCCCTTGCTGAATTCAGAATTTTGTCTACTTTTCAGAAATGTTTAGCTGTCTGGGATCCAGCATTGGTTTCCCACCCATTTCTGTCACTAACTGGAAGGAGGCTGAAAGCACAAAAAATAGTAAAAATGGGGTATGTCCCAGTAAAATGTCAAAATTGTGTTGAAAAATGTTTTTTTTTAATTCAAGTCTGCCTGTTCCTGAAAGCTGGGATGGTGGTGATTTTATCACTGCAAACCCTATGTTGATGCCATTTTCAGGGAAAAAAACCACAAGCCTTTTTCTCCAGCCCTTTTTTCCCATTTAAAAAAAAAAATGTTTTGCTGTATTTTGGCTAATTTCTTGGTCTCCTTCCGGGGAACCCACAAAGTCCGGGTACCTCTAGAATCCCTAGTATGTTGAAAAAAAAGGATGCAAATTTGGCATGGGTAGCTTATGTGGAGAAAAAGTTATGAGGGCCTATGCGCGAACTGCCCCAAATAGCCCAAAAAAAGGCTTGGCACAGGAGGGGAAAAGCCCTGGCAGCGAAGGGTTAATATTAATTGACGTGCTTATGTTTTGATTATTGTAGTAATGCGTCATATTAATGACTTTGCATTATGTATTTGCTTTATTAATTGTAGGCCTTGAGTTAGCGAGGTTTTGGGCCTAGTTTGCACAGCCTCATGGTAAGCTGCACTGTTCTAAGAACTTTGTGGGAAATGTATAACTAGGGAAATAAATTCATGTGTTGTTTTCACTGAGTTGACCAAACGTTAGCAGATGTCTAACTTTCTCATTTCTGATCAATTACCTTTCATGGCCGGTTACTGATGCTGACCGAACTGATGTCCAACTGACGAAGATAATTGCGGCTTGCTGAACCATATGAGGAGAGGTATAACAAAATGCCTTGTACTTGTTGTATGTTGTCGTTGTTTCTAGGTATCAACCGCTATTTTGATAGAGCCCTAGTTAGATTTTTTCAAAATTTATGTAGACTTGGGGCCAGATGTAGCATCTTCCCAAATTGCGACTTGCAATTTGCGAGTCCCTGCGACTCGCAAATTGCAAGTCGTAATTTGGGATGTAGAAAGGTGTCTCAGACTCCTTCTGCGAGTCTCTATGGGGTCGCAAAGACCCACCTCATTAATATTAATGAGGTGGGTCGCAATTTGCGACCCCATAGCGATTCAGGGCACTCACGGACATGGAGGCCTGCTGGGAACAGCAAACCTCCATGTCCGTGACTGCTTTTAAATAAAGCGTTTTTTTTTTTTCAAAGTGCAACCCGTTTTCCTTAAAGGAAAATGAGCTGCACTTTGAAAAATAAACCGAAACCTTTTGTTTCGGTATTTGTCAGGGCAGGTAGTGGTCCATTGGACCACTGCCTGCTCTGAAAAATTATTTTTTAGGCCAGACACAAAGGGGAAGGGGTCCCATGTGGACCCCTTCCCGTTTCCGACTGGGTTACCATCCACTTCAAGTGGATGGTAACTGCGAGTCCATTTGCGACCGCTTTCGCGGTCGCAAATGGAATTGCATACCAGTGCGACTCGCAAATAGGAAGGGAACACCCCTTCCTATTTGCGACTCAGAAATGCATTTTGCGAGTCGGTTCTGACTCGCAAAATGCATTTCTACATACCAGATGGGCTTTAGCGACTCACAAACGGCGTTTTTCGCCGTTTGCGAGTCGCTAAAGCTTTCCTACATCTGGCCCTAAATGTTTTGCATGAAGTCCAAACAATCTATTCTAATCAGAGGGTTAGTAAGGGAAATCCTGATATGTTAACAGGTTGCTACTAATAAAAATTGATCTTGCTCAGTTGCTGAATCTAGATGTATGCTATCTCTATTGCGCAGTTATTTCTGCTATTGATTTCTACTGTAACTCTGGAAGGTTTAGTGATTAATGCACTATTCAAATTGAGATTCTTTAGAAGATTTGGTCAACCAGTGTTGTTCTTGGATGTCTACCAAATGGTTTTAAGACAAATGTACGTGATATTAGCATTGTTAGTATAGCGAAATAAACATTCTAACTTTTACAAAAGGTGTGGTTATTCATGGCCAAATGGGTCATTATGCGTGAAGATTACTGACTCCAAAGGTTATTAATACTGTTAATTGATATTGTTTATAATTTGTTCTGCATTTGGGATTCATGGTGGAAATTCCTCTAAGCACAGTCAAAAGGTGCATCGAACCTCTGACGTGTCCCCTTATAAATTAAAGATAAGAAACCAAAAAAGGTCAGACGCTCTAACAATTGTTACTGACTGTAGATAAGAATGCAAGCTCTTGTCATACACCCATTGTCTCAATTACAGAGTATACCGCGGATGGTAGTGGCAGCTTGCAGTTCAGCATGTCAAGCTCCACCATTTGTGGTGCAGTAGGACAGCTTGAAAACTGGTTGTTTTAACATCTGCAATTGGGGCATTATAGGCCTAGTGTTGAGATTCACACACCCTCCCTGGTGTCATATAGTGTTATCTGCAACAAAACTCCCCAGGGTTCAGTGGCAAGACATCCAAGTCCATAGAAACTGGATCAGTGATACAGCATCAGAGGTAGACCAGATCTGGGGCACAATTCTTCTGCTCAAAAGCTGGCTGGTCATGCAATGAGGGTTGGTTGTGCTGAGATTGATGTTGTAGAAGCGGTGTCCAGGTCAGTTCACCATACCGTTCTTCCTTGTAGCCTCACCATCCTCCACCTAGCATCTGCAAGTTGCTGCAAATGTCATAGCTCTTGTGCAACCTGTCCTACCTATGAGGTGCATGAGTTACCCTCACTGAAGCAGGGGGACTACAAAAACCATCTAGGATGGTCAGCAGTGAAACGTTCCTGAATGTGTATGGAGTTTCCCTAGCAATGCCCAGGCACACTGTAGCCCTGGGTGGTGCCATTTAGCGTTATGCTCATCCCAGCATTAAGAAGTCCAATTGTCTAATTGTCTCATGTAGTGTTTCACAAGAGACTGCTGGACCACCTCACCAAATATTTCCCTTGAATTTCCAGGACACAAAAGCTGAGAAGACCTAAGCACAATCTGTGTCCAGAGTTATTTTGGAACTCATGCACCTAATGAGTTCCAAGTCCATCACAATTTCCTCATTCCAGAAGCCTCAATCTTGCATTACGTCACATAAATAGATGTGTTGTTTCAATAGTAAATCTATACTCCATGCTTACCATGATGATATTGTGCAAGGCAACATCTTGGTGTCAATACTGCTGCAGGTCGATATATTTAACCTGATATTTTTAGACTAATCTATTGTAAGTCAGACATTCTCTTTTAACTATCTACAGTTATCTGTTCAATTTCCTTGTGCTGAATATCTCTGGTCTGACAAAGTTCATTATGTTTCACTCTTGAATTGCTGTTGCAAGTGACGGGGTCATAATCTACCAATATTAATTATGCACTAGCACCTGAGTTTCTCTCAGTCGGGTACAGAGATCCTTCTGTCTTTTCGCTCTTGACAGAAGCAATCTACGTAAGTCTTAGTTGCAAAACAGTTTCAAGTGTAATATTTAAATGAAAGGACTATTAGATGATGCGAAACTAGATAATGGGCACGGTTTCGTAAAAGTGAGTATCACAAATATATGATAGTTTTGTGTTCTAAACATTATGAAGGTACTTGGACCCTGGACTATTACACTATAAATATTGTGAAAGTACTTGGAGTGATTTTCATCCCTATTTTAAGCCAAGGATCACATATTAAACATTAAGTAATTATGGATGTATATGCAGCAAGAGATCTAAGCAGACTTAATTACCTTTATGGTGGTCCAACATTGTTAACTTTATTGAGTACCTTTAAAAATCTTAAATGCATGTGTATATTAGATGCATACACACAATTTGAGCTAGAAAACAAAAGAACGCTGTACAGAACGAAGTTTTGCAATGCAACATTTTGCATTTGAAGAGAGGAAGGCGTGGGAGAACGCAAGGGTAAAAGGGGTTCCTGGTAGTCCTTGAGCTCCAAGGTTGATAGGTGTAGGAAGTTGGCTCTGTATATACTATCTCAAAGTGAGAGATAGTGTGCACAGAGTCTAAGGGTTTCCCTTAGAGGTTGATAGTGGCAATAATAGACAATACTCATGCTCTATTTGTGGTCGAGCAGTAGGCTTATCAGAGGGTCGTGTTAAGCATATCTTGTACACACACAGGCAAAAAATGAGAACACACACTCAAAGACTTAACTCCAGGCCAATAGGTTTTTGTATAGAAAAATGTTATTTTCTTAATTTATTTTAGAACCACAAGATTCATAATTCAAGTAAGTACATAAATTGTAAGGTACTTGGCAGAGGTAAATGTGGAACTTTGAAGTAAAACAGTAAGTACACAGTTTTAGCAAAAATGGCAATAAGCTATTTTAAAAGTGGACACTGCAAAAATCAACAGTTCCTGGGGGAAGTGAGTACAAGTTAGTTTAGCAGGTAAGTAAAGCACTTACAAGTTCAGTCTCCGGGGCATAGGCAGCCCACTGTTGGGGGTTCAAGTCAACCCCAAACACCCAGCACCAGCAACACAGGGCCTGTCAAGTGCAGAGGTCAGAGCAGGGCCCAAAGAACATAAGCGCCTATGGAGACTAGGGGTGCTCCGGTTCGAGTCTGCTAGCAGGTAAGTACCTGCATCCTCAGGGACCAGACCAGGGGGGGTTTGTAGAGCACTGTGGGTGTCACAAACAGGCACACAAAATACACCGTCAGTGGCACAGGGGCAGCCGGGTGCAGTGTGCACAGTAGGTGTCGGGTTTTGAATAGAAATCAATGGAGGGAGCCGGGGGTCACTCTGGCGATGCAGGCAGGGCACAGGAGGGCTTCTCGGGCCAGCCACCGACTTGGCAACGATGAGGGCCACCTGCTGGTCACTCCTGCACCGGTAGTTGTTTTCTCTAGGGCCTGGGGGCTGCAGGTGCAGTGCTTCTTCCAGGCATCGGGTTCTTTGTTACCGGGCAGTCGCGGTCAGGGGAGCCTCTGGATTCTCTCTGCAGGCGTCGTCGTGGGGGTGAAGGGAGGTCGTCTCACGGTGTCCATGTCGTGGGAGTCACCTGGGGGTCCTCGCTGCAGTGTTGGTTTTTCTGGGCACAGGCCGGGGGCGTTGGGTGCAGAGTGTTGGGGACTCACGCTCCAGGAGTGAGGCTGGAGTCCCTTTGAAGATGGTTTCTTCCTGGATGTTCAGACAGAGCCACTGTCCTCAAGAGTTTCTTTGACCTTTGAGTTGCAGGGCAGTCCTCTGAGTTGGCAGAGGTCGCTGGTACCGCTGGATGCGTCGCTGTTGTAGGTTCTTTGAGCCTGGAAACAGGTTGGTAGGGCTGGGGCCAAGTTAGTTGTCGTCTCTGTCTTCTCTGCGGGGCTTTCAGGTCAGCAGTCCTTCTTCTTGTTTAGGTCATCAGGAAATCTGTTTTTCTGGGTTCAGGGTTGCCCCTAAATACTCAATTTAGGGGTGTTTTTAGGGATGGGGGGGAAATAGCCAAAGGCTACTGTCCCTGAGGGTGGCTACACCCTCCTTGTGCCTCCTCCCTGTTGGGAGGGGGGAACATCCCTAATCCTATTGGGGGAAATCCTCCAAAGCAAGATTGAGGATTTTCTAAGGCAGGGGTCACCTTAGCTCAGAACACCAGGACAGGGGCTGTCCTGGCTGGAGGGTGACCCCTCCTTGTTTTCCTCATTATCCCCTCCGGACTTGCTTCCAAACGTGGGGGCTGTGTCCTCCAGGCAGGCATCTCCATTAGCTGGAGTGCCCTTGGGCGCTGTAACATCAGGCATGAGCCTTTGAGGCTCACCACCAGGTGTTACAGTTCCTGCAGGGGGAGGTCTGAAGCACCTCCACCTAGTACAGGCTTTGTTCCTGGTCACAGAGTGCACAAAGGCACTCACCCCATGTGACCAGAAACCCGTCTGGATGTGGCAGGCTGGCAGAAACTGGTCAGCCTAGCACTAGTAGTTGGGCTGGTATACAGGGGGCATCTCTAAGATGCCCTCTGTGGGCATGTCTCAATAAATCCCACACTGGCATCAGAGTGGATTTATTGTGCTGAGAAGTTTGATACCAAACTTCTTAGCATTCAGTGTAGCCATTATGGAACTGTGGAGTTTGTGTTTGACAAACTCCCAGACCATATACTCTTTATGGCTACACTGCACTTACAATGTCTAAGAATTGGCTTAGACGCTGTAGGGGCATAGAGCTCATGCAGCTATGCCCTCACCTGGGGTATAGTGCACCCTGTCTTAGCGCTGTAAGGCCTGCTAGAGGGGTGACTTACCTATGCCACAGGCGGTGGGTTGTGGGCATGACACCCTGAGGGGAGTGCCATGTCGACTCATTCTTTTTCTCCCCACCAGCACACACAAGCTGTGAGGCAGTGTGCATGTGCTGAGTGAGGGGTCCCCAGGGTAGCATAATACATGCTACAGCCCTTAGAGACCTTCCCTGGTCACTGGGCCCTTAGTACCAGGGGTACCATTTACAAGGGACTTATCTGTGTGCCAGGGCTGTGCCAATTGTGAAGACAAAGGTATAGTTTTGGGGAAAGAACACTGGTGCTGGGGCCTGGTTAGCAGGGTCCCAGCACACTTTCAATCATAACTAGCATCAACAAAAGACAAAACGTTAGGGGGCAACCATGCCAACAGTGGCATTTTTCTACAATGGGATAAAGGAAGGGGAGATCAAATGAGAGGGATGCATGTCGGAGAGCGCGGCAGTGTGCTCTATGAAATGACAGTGTGTTGTTTTAAAAGATGTGTTCTTAGCACTTTCCAAAAGGGAAGAAATGAATTGGTCTGCCCGCTTTAAACCAGGATGGTGTTTCTCGCTCTTGGAGCGTAACAAGAGAGGCTTAGGATGTGGGGCCAGATGTATCAAAGAACCGATTTGCATTTCCTAAATAGCGAATTTTAAGAAATCGCTACTTGAGAAATGCAAAATGGTATGTAAGAAAATAGTGAATCCCTAATAGCGATTTCTTAAAATTTACAATCGCAGTTAGGGAATCGCTATTAGGGAATGGGACTCCATTCATCCCTATGGCCCTAAAGGCCCATAGGTGTGAATGGTTTTGCATTTCCTAATTTTTGAATTCTTTCTATGAATTCGCAAATTGGGTAACGCAAATCCAAAAGTGTTAGGTGCCTAAGGCCCCCTGTGATGCACCCCCACCCCCCTAAAAAAATTGTTCACATGTAAAGCGCACATAAGCTTTAGGGGCATGTGTGCGCTACCTGGCACTTTAAATTTTTTATTTTTAATGCATTTTTAAAATTGCACATAGTTACCACCAAATTGGATTTGGTGGTAATTGCATTTCCTAAATGCCCAGTTTGCATTTAGGAAATGCATAAAACATGTGCATAGGAAATTGCACATAGGAATTCCCTATTTGTGATTCCCTATTCGGAGTCACAATTTTAGGGAGTCGCTAAAAATTGCAATTCCCTAAAATTGCACTGCAATGCCCTTCATACATTGTGAAAGGCTATTTTGAATTTGCAAACAGTGAAATCTTGCGATTTGCACCATTTGCGAATGCAAAATATCTTGATACATCTAGCCCGTAGTCTTTTATTTTCTTGTCTTTTCCATGCTGTCTGCAACACTAGCTTTTTTCGCCAGGAGGAAGTAAGTGAAGTCCTCAGTTTATTCAAGTCTAACATTTAAGAACTGCCTTCATCTTAGACAATATTATTTTATACACTTTGTACATGAATGTTCCAAAACTAGTCACCTTGCACTGAGAGTGAGGACAAAGCAAACGGAGCAGAGGTTTTGTCCTAGCTATCTTATTGATTAAAATGTATGAATTTCATCTATATTATAGAAAGGGCAACCAACATTGAATTCGCATTAGAAAGTATTTGAGTGGTAACACGCACCTAAAGTCATAGTTAGGATTTAAGGATTCAATAACACTTCAGTATGAACTAACAGACCCAAAAGTAAGAAGTGCGTTCTTTAGATTTCAGTGAGCCACATGTAAACTACATGTATACCCAAAATCACAGTCAGGAGTGTGAGATTCATAGACATATACAGTTATTGACTTACTGTTAAATTCAATTTCCAAGCATGACCCTAATACAAAATTATAAATCCTATAATAAGAAATAAATCCTTAAGGTGTTTGCACGCTTAAATGAAAACTCCTGTGGTGGACGGTCCGTCATGCTGACTCATGAAATATATGTCAGAGGCTATTAATCGTGTACTTTGATTTTCCCTTGCTTACCTCATTTTATACATTTCATCTCAGACCACCTTTTAAGGGCTGCTGCAATAAGAACAATATTAGATGCTTTAGGATTTTGCATGCAATGGTGTACTAATGAACAAAACATACAGTAGAATCAGTGATGTAATTTGAGTTGTCATCAGTGATGTCACTGACTATGTCATAAGTGATGTAGTATGTCAGGTCTTATGTAGTGCATTGCTGGGGCGTAAGTTATAGTTATCTCAGATAACTATACCTGCTGAATTTCTGTGGTATTGTGTGTGTAAAAGCTGAGCCTAACTCTAATGTCGCTGTAATCTTTGTTTTTTTCAGTGAATTTCGAAGTTTTTTTTTAATTCTATTTCCTAACTACAATTCCCTGTAACCTTAGGATTTTTCAGTGAATTTCTAAGAGTTTTTTAATTCTATTTACTAACTATAACATTCATGTAACCTTTGTTTCTTCAGTGAATTTCACTGTTTTCTTTAATATAAATTGTACTACAATTATACCCATACATTCAATTTAGTAACATACATTTTCACAAGTTTATAGCTACATTTTATAAACACACTTATTCTTACTATAGATTTTCAAAGTAACAATTAACAAAACAAAATAAGGTAACATATACACTTTCTATAAATGCAATACAGCAAGTCTCTCTCTTTTTTGCATTTGTTTTATGAATCCATGGATCCACTGCAATTTAAACACAAATCTGCTGCAATTCGAGGAACACATCCAAACATGAACTTCTTATTGGATAAATAAGTTTCCACCCATCCACATGACCATACCCTAAATCAGTTATTTGGGCTTCACTTATCTCTGGAGACAGACTCAAAGCCATAGCTCAACCATTTTTCTGAATTTCCTTGAACCAAAGAGTTTCAAAGCTAAGATGTCTTCTACTGGAGATAGAAGAGGAGGGGAAGAGCAGGACAAAGAAGAAGACGTACCACCTCCGAAGAATTCCTCAATTTGAAAATCTTTCTCCATCCCTTCAGGAGAAAAGAAAGTTCTTCATAAAACGTGTCCAGTGCAAAATATGTAACAAAACAGTGTCAAGAGGTATAGTGAAGAAGTATTCACATGGCACACCTTCTATTTGGAAATACCTGAAATCCATACATGGAAGGACGTCACAACATGATAAGAGAGAGGTAAACTGGTGCATCATAAGCAGCAGCTGGGCCATCTGTAGGACCCTTACCTCTTAAGCAGATGGTTACCATCCCCGCTGTTTCATCAAAACTGGAAGACATGGTCACTCACTGTAGCAAATGCTGTATGCCAGTTGCACTAAAAATGTAATCTGTTGCCCAGTTTGTGGATTCTGTCAACAAGCAAAATTCTTAATTTGTTTTCACTTCACCATTCCATTTTCCATTCTTCTTTAAACACAAGTGAAAAGCAAATATAGAATACATGTACCATTACATTGCACACTATTAAATTACATACTAAAAGCAAGTGAGTATCTACATAAGTGTTATGTCAGTGTGTAACAGGCTGTGCAAGTGTCTGAGTATGGGTATAAAAATGGGTATCTGAATAGCTGCATGGGTGGGTGACTGGCTGTGTCAGTGGTTGAGTGGATATGTGAATGAGTGTATCAGGGCCTCCATGGGCGTGTCACTGGTTGTATAAGTAGCTGTGTGGGTGTGTGACTAGGCATGTTAGTGACTGTATGAATGTCTAAATGGGTGTATAAGTGGCTGCATGGATTGGTAACTGGCTGTGTTAGTGGGTGTTTCCATGTGTAACTGGCTCTGTTAGTGGTGGATACAAAGGTGCTATGGGGGGGTGAGAAGATGTTTATGGACCTCTGTCACTGTCTTTACTGGGTATGGGTTTGCAAATAGGTATGTATGTGAGTGGCTGTATGGTGGGTGTCTCAGTGCATAACTGGGTGTATGGGTGTGGAAGTGCATGTGTAACTGACTATCTGAGTGCTGGGAATATGAATGGATGTATAGATGTGTGAGTGGGTATGACTGCCTGCATGGGTGTGAGAATGACTATGTAAGTGGATGTATAGGTGAGAGAATTGATGTGTGGATGGTTTTATGGGTGTGTGACTGAGTGTGTCAGTGACTGTCTATCTGACTAGTGGGTACATAACTGTTTTTGTAGGAGTGCAACTGGGTGTGTAAGTGCCTGCCTGACTGTGTGAGTGGGTGCACATTACATACTGTTAAACTATATATTATAAGCAAGCACCCAGATCTAATTTCAAACACATTCATTCAAATTAGCTAAATAAAACAACTATAATTTCAGTATAGCAATTCCTCTTCCTCTTTTGCTGCTCACTACTTTTTACTTCATGTCCTCATTGAGCCTCCCTTCTATTTTGTTGTTTACTCTAGTGTCTAGAAGCTACACATTTTCTTTCAGCTTATGTACACATTTTTTTTTTAAATGTACTTTTTAATAGTACAACCTAATTGGCATATCTGTAAAACCTCTTTGTTGTTGTCCAACTTTTATTTTAATATCTGTAACATCTGTTTTCCACTGTAAATCTCAAGTCATAAATATGGCAATCCTCTTCCACTCTCAGTAGAAACGTACCAATCATGGCAACCCTTCCCACTGTGCTGTCACTCACACTACTGTACTTAGCAAATCATAGACTTCCTTTCATCTTTTTTTTGTCATACCACTTCTAAATTGTCACAATTTTTTAACTCTTTACATGTTTCCTATAAAGAAGCCCATTTTGATAGTATTTTTAGCGGATTCATAGAAACACCAGGGGGCTCAACACCCCCACCACCTGTGTGGTCGGGCTGTTGACCTGCAAATTCATACGGAAGCCCTTAATCATTCAACAATCTGCTCTCAATGCTTTTTCATTCATATGCTATTTTGTAACAAAAAAAGTAAATTACAAGACGAACGAGTATAATAACTATGGATTAAACCCAGATCTGTGACTGGGGGTGAGTGTTTGAAAAGTTTCAACACTTCATCCATCATTTTATTTTGTGGTCTTGCTATGTATGCCCTAAGTGGCAAGGGTATGCCCAGATATGGGTTCCTTGCTCTCTGCACCACTGGATTCAAGCTAGCTTGGCTGATCAGGTATGATACTCCTAAACGGTCCCAGGATGCTTGTTTCCGTTCCAGGAGGGACCTGGCTTGACAGTTCAGGCTGGCTGTTTCCATGAGAAGCAGGATCAAGACTGATTTGCATATGGCCAGGTCCAAACTGGGGTGACGTGGCAAGCAAAATAACAATGAATTAAACCCAGATCTGTGACTGGGTGTGAGTGTTTGAAACATTTTAAAACTCCGTCCATCATTTTATTTTGTGGTGTTGCTAATTACAAGATAAACACTCCGTACTGAGCAATTTTTGTACATCAGTCCGCTTTTCAGTTTCATACTGCAGTCTATTTTGTTCCCTCCCCACACATTCTTTTAGCTCTATTTCCATAGTAACCATGTTTCTAATAGTCTCTGCTTACCAGTAGGTCAAAAGTTCACAAGACTTTCTTTCAACAGCATACTAGCTTAACATTAACTGTAGCAGGTGTGGTTGAGTGTTTGAATTCCAAGCATATCCCAAACAACAAAATATGTTTTTATTTTTCCAAAGTCAATCACACAGTTACCTTTTTCTGAAAGTCACTACTTAATTTTTATTCCCTGCGCATCTCCATCCCCAACCTCCAATCAAATATGTTGTTTTATATTTTACTTGCTGCCTTCCATTTAACTGATTTTCATCTTCAAAACTGCTTAATTCTGCTGTGGCCTTTTCATGTGTGTTGCTCCTGCTTATCTCCAAAATGGTCAGAGTCTGGATTGTAGGCCATAGTTTTGTGCTGTGTGCCAGAGAGAATGCTAGAAAGAGTGGCACTGACAGGGCTCTAGATTTACCTAATGTAGACATTACTTGGGTTGGCCAGAGAAGGTTAAAGTGGCATCAATTGCTGCCTTTGGCTGAAAGCATTGCGAATTGCCAACTTCCAGACCTCATGATTGTGCAATGTGGTGGCAATGACCTAGGCACAATTACTGGAGTAGGACTGGAAACCCTGATGAAGGATACCTTTGGTAAATTAATGTCACTTTTCCCATATACTGCCTAGGTGTTCTCCAACATCTGCCAAAGACAGAAATTGTAGTGTTCAACTGAATTTTCTCAGTAGATAGAGAAATACAAGAAACATGTCAATAAAATGTTTCTGCATTTCACCGTGCCGACAACATGGGCTCTATATACAATAACAACTTATGCTCTAAGAAGGATGGAATCCATTTCACAAACGGAGGCAACAGGTTGTTCCTCTCCAACTTAAATGTCTGCATTCTGTTCTATGTGCAATTGTCAGCTGCACATCATAAATACAAAGGCTCTTTTCAGAGCCAACTATTTTCCCAGGCACTGGTTCTTTTTGTTTTCAAATCCTTTTTTTTTACTTCTTACTCTGATCCCCAGTCAAATAAGGGGTCATTCTATATATATTGCGAAAGGATCTGTGACAGATCCAATTTTGATGTATGGGTGTGTCACTGGGTGTGTATGTGCATGTGTGAGTGAGTGAGTAGGTGTGTGAATGAGTTTTTGAGTGGGTGTGTGAGTGTATGAATGGGTGTGTGAGTGGCTGTGTGGGTCTGTGAGTGGGTATGGTAGTGTTTTTGTGGGTGTATGAGAGTAGTTGTGTGTGTGAGTGGGGGGGGTGAATGGCTGTGGGAATGGCTGTGTGGGTCTGTGAATTGGTGCGGTAGTTGCTTTGTGGGTCTGTGAGTAGTTGTGTGAGTGTGTGAATGGGTTTGTGAGTGGTTGTGTGAGAGGGTCTCTGATTAACTGTATTTTTTAATTGGGGACTGAATCCATGGATCCATTGCAGATTCACACAGGGGGCTGTGCTGAAAACTGTGGTGAATACATGGATCTTCATGTACCCCGCAAAAGATTTTTTGGGATGATTTCATGCCCATGAGGGGACCCTCACAGACCCCTCCATCAGTCCTCTGGGGTCAGGATATCGCCATCATGATCCCTTATATTATATTTTATTTGAATTCCCCTGCCCTCCACAACTTTCCTGTCAGGTTGCGTCCCGCCAATCACAGCTTTGCTGTTGCTGTGTGGATCATCAGATTCACAACAGTGTATCCGCACTGGATGTGCATTTCTCGATATACATAAATCTTTTTCCTTTTTTTAACTCTCAAACTCCTGAACAGATTTACACCACATTACAAAAAGAGTTCTTTGTGGACCAAGATCTAGCTTTTTGCCAAATTTGTTCAGCGGTTCGGGCTGTAGTCATATCTAAACTCCCTATGGGAAATTGCATGGGGAAACCTGGTTTCTCGGTCCCCACTTTTTTGACAATTTTGTGAAGATTTGTCAAAAAAAGTGTCTTGTTGGGTCTTCTTGTGCATGGAAATTTTTGGGGGTGATCCATCAAGCGGGGGCCAAGAAAAACAGGTGGGTCAAAAAAAGTGTGCTTCTCCTGGTAATTCCCATAGAGATGTTGAACACAACTACAGCCTAAATGGCTGGATGCAATTACACCAAATTTGGCAGAAAGTAGCTCTTGGTCCAGAACGTCTGCCTTTTGCTATTTGATGTAAATCTGTGCAGTCATTTTCGAAATATTAAGGGAAAAAGACATTTGTATATCTGGGAGGAGATCTGATTGGTTGTAAGCACTTCAACCAGAAAGTGATGGCAGCCATCTTGGGACGAATATACATGATAGCACCCATTGAAATGCATTGTAGTGAATAGCAAGTTTTGAGGGACACAAAAAGGAGAATGTATAAAGGGTGATAACAAATTTTAGTTACAATATAAATCATTAGTTGATGGTACCATGCTAATTTTAGGAATTGTGCTGTGCTGTAAGGCAATTTTACTCTGCAGACATTTCATGAATCATGTTTGAAAGATAACTGTTTTCTTGTGATTTTCCCATAGAGGTTATTGAAGGTGCTCCAGAAGCTAAAATGAGAGCATATTTTCTGTACATTCACACTATCTTTCTCAGCCATATGAAAATGAAGTCTGACACTCTCATTAAACCATATATTTCCAAAAGGAGCAGATTGTCAGTTGATTCCCCTATGTTCTACTGCAGCATCCCAAAGTGTTCTAAAAGACAACTAGAGAGCTAACAGTCTTACTTGTGACAAACGTGTGGCCTGCCTGAAGCCATCTTGTTTGAATCAAAATGGTATATCTTAAAACATTTAATTTGGAAAGGCACAAAATATGGGTTTAATTTTGCATTAGAAATTATGGCTAGTACTACAGAAAGAACAATTAGGACACATTTTAAGAGAGTTCTAAAAGATCTTCCTGTTCTACTTCCATCAGGAGCAAACGGTCAAATAATTCCCTTACATTCTACTGCATCCTTCCAGAGGGAACAACTAAAGCGCTAACAGTGTTACTAATGACAAAAGTGTGGCACACCTGAAGCCATCTTGATTGAATAAAACTGGTAAAATTGGTAAAACATAAAACATTTAGGCGGTCATTCTGACCGCGGGGGTCGGCGGTCGCCGCCCGCCAAGCGGTTCCCGCCGAAAGACCGCGGCGGCCATTCTGGCTTTCCCGCGGGGCCGGCGGGTGACCGCCAGAAGACCGCCGGGAAAGCCCCTTCAACAATGAAGCCGGCTCGGAATGGAGCCGGCGGAGTTGCAGGGGTGCGACGGGTGCAGTGGCACCCGTCGCGATTTTCACTGTCTGCAAAGCAGACAGTGAAAATCTTTGTGGGGCCCTGTTAGGGGGCCCCTGCACTGTCCATGCCAGTGGCATGGGCGGTGCAGGGGCCCCCAGGGGCCCCACGGCACCCGTTCCCGCCATCCTGGTTCTGGCGGTGGACACCGCCAGAAACAGGCTGGCGGGAAGGCGGTCGGAATCCCCATGGCGGTGCTGCAAGCAGCACCGCCATGGCGGATACGCTGGGCCAGCGGGAAACCGGCGGGAAACCGCCGGCTCCCGTTTTCTGACCGCAGCTTTACCGCCGCGGTCAGAATCGCCCAGGAAGCACCGCCAGCCTGTTGGCGGTGCTTCCGCCGCCCTCCGCCATGGCGGTCATGGACCGCCAGGGTCAGAATGACCCCCTTAATTTAGAAAGGAACAACATGAGGGGGTTCATTTTGTGACCTTTCTCTTTTATTTCATTAAAACATTCTGACATGTGTACTAAAACATGCATTTTCAACACCCGCAGTAGACTGCCAGTGAACTCCCTGGTGGTCAGCAGATTACAATATTCTAATGAGCAACTAGAGTGCTAACATTCTGAATCAATGCCAAAAGTGTTGCACATCTGAATGCCATCTTGATGGAATCGAAGTGGAAAACTGAAAGAATTTTTTGTGAGGATACTGCATTAAGTAAGGGAAGTAGGGATCCAGGCCCTGCGTCTCCACCCCCCCCCCCCCCCCAACGTGCATTGAGATAGGCATCTTACGTAATGTTAAAAAATACTCTAGACATTCACTGAAAAAACAAAAGGTTACAGAATGTTACAGTTAGGAGATAGAATTAAACAAACCTTAGAACTTCACTAAAACAACAAAGGTTACAGGGGTGCTATAGTTAGGCTTAGATTTTACATGCACAAAACCATAGAAGTTCAGCTGTTATAGTTATTTCAAGTAACTATCATTCGTACCCTAAGGCAACTATAACTCGCGCCCTTACCATTTGCTGCTAATTACCTGAGATATTACATCACTCATGACATCTCCTTTGGCATCATTTATAATATCATTGTAACATTTGCAGTAAAATTATTGATAAGAAAACTGTGCATGGCCAGGGTGCGAGTTATAGTTACCTCACAGCACGATAATTATAGTTATGTGAAATAACTCTTTTACCAGTTAACACCCAACTCTATAACCACCCGACCGTGGCCACTTAGAATGAGAAATGTTCTGACAAATTAAAAAGAAAATGTATTTGAGAAGTACAAACAGTGAGATCACCTTTCTGTATGTACCTTAATTATTTGAAGTTGAAAATAATTTAAAGCTGAGACATGACAACTGACACACCTAGATAGAAACTCTCAACCTTCTGTAGGGAGGGGGTCTGAGAGCTTAACCACTAGGCCGGAGGTGACTGCGTACTACCATGTGCCCAGACATCTCTATGACATTCAATCCAAAGATGGGGAAGTGAAAAAGATGTAAATATTCCAGCTCTAGAAAGGTTTAATATTCAAAACGCAAGTAAATAAACAGACATACTGCCATGAGATACCAGGATTTGAACCTTCAACCTATTGAGTGACAGTCCAAGAGCTTTACCAATAGGCCAGAGGTGACTCTGCTCTGCTGTGCATCAAAATGTAAATATAAAATGCTTGACAAACATCTTGCTAGTGTGACGCGTTGAAGTCACTATATTGAGAGTCAGTTGCAATAACAATCTCTCTCTCTCTCTCTCTGTCTCTCTCTCTCTCTCTCTCTTTTTCTCTCCCTCTTCCATCCTGTTATGGGATGGAAGAGGGAGAGCGAGAGAGAGAGAAAGTGACAGGACCCTGGGGGAGCCTGAAGGACCCCACTTTCCTATTCGGCTCCCTGCGTCCAGAGGGAGCCGGCATTGATCCTGCAAGCAAGGAGCTGCTTTAAATAGCAGCTCCCTGCTTGCAGGAGCAATGTTTTCATCTCTTTCTCTGCATGCATGTTTGTGTGCAGGGAAAGAAATGAAAACTCTGCTTTCAGTAAACAGGAGCTCCTGCTTGCTGAAAGCGGAGTTATGCTTTCTATTGCTTGCTCTGAGCCGCCAGCTTCTGCCAAGCAAAAGCAGACAGCTACCTCCCAAGGGTAGGTACCTTGGGAGGTACCAGGAGCTGGACCTGGGGGGTGGCAGTCCCCAGGGCGATGCATGGCTCCACGAGTGGGCTGCATGGCTGTTCTCCATCTTTGAAATGTTATTATTCTGGGGAGGTCCCTGGAGTTGGGGGTCTATTTGTAGCCCCAGGGAGGTGGCAGTCCCCCCTATTTATTTTCCCCCCCAGGGCATAGGGGGCACGCAGGACTCTCCCATTATTTTATCAATAAATAAACCCCAGGGAAGTGATGGTCCCCCGGGACAGGGAGGGGGGTTGTGTAGCCCCCGCACATTCTTAGTGCATAGCTCAGGGGAGGTGGTGATCCGTGGGACTTCTAGATGGCCTAGGAGGGGGGGCACCATGCTCCCCTCCTATTTTGCCTGCATTGCCCCCGGGACCTGGTCCACCCAGTGGCACAATTAAAGCAATTGCGAGAGACTTGCTTGCCTTTTTTTTTTTTTTTTTTTATCACGGCAAAATGTGCAAATAGTTGCAATGTTTCCTGTGATTGTTTAAAAAAATCATGCTTTTTAGCCCTCGGGGAGGCCTGTGGTGGACCCCTGGACCAAGGCTCGGGGGTTCGGGTAACGGTACCCTGCCCTCTTTTCTTTTTTTTATGGTTTAGTTTTTTTTGTCTCATCTGAAGCCGAATCTCAAAATGGCTGGCAACACTTCCTGGTTGAATTGTTCGCAGGCAATCAGATCTCTGCACAAGATTGGCAGTATTCACGGTAGTCGCAAATCTATATATACAAATTTGTTTTTTCTTTGATTTCTCTGAAACTACAGAATGGATTTATACCAAATAACAAAAAGCACCCTTTCTGAACCAAGAGCTACCTTCCTGCCACATTTGGGGTAATTCCGTCCAGAAGTTTGGGCTGCAGTCATATCTAAAATCTCTATGGGAATTAAAATGGTGAATGCACTTTAGAGTCCGGGCCAGGGATGGGGACACCACCAAGTTTAGGAGAGTCATTGATAAATTGTGGAGGTGATTAAACTTGTCATTAAAACAAAGGGAAAAGAGTGTAATAGAAAGGGCGCAGCCCTAACGCACCCCTGTGTGAGGCTAATTCTCTCTGTTAGTGTGCCATCCCTACCCTAATGAACTTGATCAAAGTTATTCTCATGTAACCTCTTCAGGATCCCTACTAGGGTTGGAGGTGCCTCCATTGACCTGAGAGTGTTCCACAAACTAGCTCTGGGAACCAGATCAAATACTGCTCTCAGATCAATGAAGACAACATGTAAATGGTCCTTTAAGATCTTAATATGCTTCAAAAGTATCAAAGGAAATCTAAATATTTGATCTACAGTTCCTACCTTGGATCTGAACCTGGCCCGGAATTGTGAGAGATCGCCAAAGTTGGTAGCCCACACCTGGAGTTTGGCCAAAACCTGACAACAAAACACTTTCTGTAAGATGTCAATAAGGCTAATCTGTCTATAATTACTGGGGATGGGTGTGGCACCCTTTTTAAATATGTTTTCAAAAATGCTATTTGAAAATGGACTTAAATATGTCTTCTCTGCTCATTTGTCTGTGTGTGTGTGTGTCAATAAATCAATCAATCACAACATTTGTAGAGCACACTACGTACCCGTTAGGGTTTCAAGGCGCTGAGGAAAAAAGGGGGGGGTGCTGCTACTGGTCGAAGAGCCAGGTCTTAAGAAGTCTCCTGAAGGTGATGTAGTGTGGTCAGTTTTACGTATTCGTTGCGCTTTAGCTTCAGGTTTTAGGCCTTTATGCACTTTGCCCTGAATATATTTTATTCATTTGCTGACAGCTTAGAGCCTCTGTGCACTTTGCTCTACATGCTTTTTATTAGGCTTCGTACTGTTATTTTTCGAATAGCCAGTTCTACGGTGTTGCTTTGTTATTCATATCACGCTGTTTTGCCTACTTCAGCACTGGAGTTCTCCATAACATTTACTCTGTGCTTCAGTCAAGGATACAGTCTGGTACATTGCCGATAGACGTGGTAGGAGTTTAGACTTGGCATTCCTGCATAGGGACATTTTGTGATCACAATGACATGTTAGTTATAAAATCACTTCCTTGTCCCAATACACGGGAGAGGGAGATTCCGACCAGGGAACCACAACTAGACGCTGACTGCCTCGTTGCAGATGCTGAACCAAGATCACAGGTCTTTGCTCAGGTATGAGGGCTGATGTCTCCACAGTGATTCTAATAGGCAAGCTAGAAGCTTAACATGCTGTGCTCTAAATAGAACAAGCAGAGGGAGAGTAGAAACTGTTAGACAATATGATAGCTTTGTTCTTATGTTTTACTCTCCTGGTGACTATTTCAATCCTACTGTGTTGTATTGTTCTGGTTATTGCGGCTCACGCCTTAATATCTAAAATACAGTCGTTTTATTAAAACATTATATAAAACTTATACTGTCTTTGTCATTTGTATATGAGATCATATTGTAAATAAGAGAGTTGGTTTGGATCTGAGTAACCACGACTTCCCTGAGAAGTTCCAAAGATGTCATGCGCTCGGCTGCCAAATGATTCCTTCCACATGGGAGAAATAAGGCACTGCTAGTTAGCCGGAGCAAAAACCGGATTTAGGGTGACAGAGTTCTTTACACGTGGGTCAGACTCAGTCCCCCACACCGTTATCGATCCTGCTGCCTAGAAATCCAGTAGTCTCATTTAGAATAATGAGAGCCCACGCGACAGTGAGAAGTTCTGGGTCTGTCGCAGGGAGGTCGGGAGGGTGTTCCAGGTCTTGGCGGCAAGGTAGGAGAAGGATCTGCCACCGGAGGTCTTGCGCTGGATGCGGGGAACGATGGCGAGGGCGAGGCTGGCAGAGCGGAGTTGGCGGGTGGGGGTGTAGAAGTTGAGTCTGTTGTTCAGGTAGGCTGGTCCGGCGTTGTGGAGTGCCTTGTGAGCGTGGGTGAGGAGCTTGACGGTGATCCTCTTGTCTACGGGGAGCCAGTGGAGGTCTCTCAGGTGGTGGGAGATGTGGCAGCGGCGGGGTACGTCGAGGGCCAGCCGGGCGCAGGCGTTTTGGATGCGTTGGAGGCGTCGGATGTCTTTTGCTGGGATGCCTGAGTAGAGTGCGTTGCCGTAGTCTAGTCTGCTGCTGACGAGGGCCTGGGTCACCGTTCTTCTGGTTTCCGTCGGGATCCTTTTGTAGATTCTACGGAGCATGCGGAGGGTGTTGTAGCAGGAGGAGGAAACTGCGTTGACCTGCTTGGACATGGTGAGGACGGAGTCGAGGATGAAACCCAGTTGGCGTGCGTGGGTGGCTGGCGTTGGTGGCGCTCCCAGCGCGGTGGGCCACCAGGAGTCGTCCCAGGCGGAGGGGGTGCGTCCGAGGATGAGGACCTCCGTCTTGTCAGAGTTCAACTTCAGTCGGCTGTTTCTCATCCACTCGGCGATGGACTTCATTCCCTTGTGGAGGTTGGCTTTGGCGGTGTGTGGGTCTTTGGTGAGGGAGAGGATGAGCTGGGTGTCGTCGGCGTAAGAGAGAATGTTGAGGTTGTGCTGACGGGCCAGTTGTGCTGACGGGCCAGTTGTGCGAGGGGGGCCATGTAGATGTTGAACAGCGTCGGGCTCAGTGAGGAGCCTTGGGGTACGCCGCAGATGATGTTTGTGGCTTCGGAGCGGAAGGGTGGGAGGCAGAGTCTCTGGGTTCTACCAGAGAGAAATGAGGAGATCCAGTTGAAGGCTTTTTCTTGTATTCCGGCTTCGTGGAGGCGTGTTAACAGGGTGCGATAGCAGACCGTGTCGAAGGCTGCGGATAGGTCCCAGAGGATGAGGGCTGATGTTTCGCCGTTGTCCATTTGCTGTCTGATGTCATCTGTGGCGGCGAGGAGTGCAGTCTCAGTGCTGTGGTTGCGCCTGAAACCGGACTGGGAGGAGTCCAGGATGGAGTTGTCCTCGAGGTGGTGGGTAAGCTGAGCGTTGACGATCTTCTCGGTGACCTTCGCCGGGAAGGGGAGCAGGGAGATCGGTCGGAAGTTTTTGAGGTCGTTGGGGTCTGCCTTGGGCTTCTTAAGGAGGGCGTGGATTTCGGCGTGCTTCCAGATTTCTGGGAAAGTTGCGGTTTCGAAGGATAAGTTGATGACCTTTTGAAGTTGGGGGGCGATGGTAGAGTCAGCTTTGTTGTAGACGTGGTGGGGGCATGGGTCTGAAGGGGATCCTGAGTGGACGGAGTTCATGATCTTGCATGTTTCAGTGTCGTCTACGTGGGTCCAGGCGGTCAGGCGGTTGGTGCAGGTGGAGTATTCGGGGGTGGGGTCTGACGGAGGCGTGGTGTTGAGGCTGTCGTGGATGTCGGCGATCTTCTGATAGAAAAAGGTGGACAGGGCGTCGCAGAGTCCTTGGGATGGTGGGATGTCGTTGACGTTGGCGCTGGGGTTGGAGAGCTCTTTCACGATGCAGAAGAGTTCTTTGCTGTTGTGTGCGTTATTGTTCAGGCGTTCTGTGAAGTGGGATCGTTTGGCGAGTCTGATTAACTGGTGGTGTTTGCGGGTGGCCTCCTTGTGGGTTGAAAGGCTGTCGGGTGTGTGTTCGAGGAGCCATTTCTTCTTTAGTTTCTGGCAGACGCGTTTGGAAGTGAGGAGTTCGTCAGTGAACCAGGCGGCTTTTTTTCTTTCTTGGTTGTCGGTGGACCTCTTGAGTGGTGCTAGGGTGTTGGTGCAGTCGTTGGTCCACCGTCGTAGGTGGAGTGCGGCGGTGTCTGGGTCGGTGGAGTCGGTGGGTGGGTTCTGGGCGAGGGTGCTGGTCAGCTGCTCTTCAGTGACTTTGCTCCAGCGGCAGTGTGGTGGTTGTTGGGTGCGGTGGTGCTCGATGTGCTTCTTGAAAGTGAAGTGGATGCAGTGGTGGTCGGTCCAGTGAAGTTCAGTGGTGTGGTTAAAGGTGACGTGGTTGCTTGCGGAGAAGATCGGGTCCAGCGTGTGGCCGGCGATGTGGGTGGGTGTGTTGGCCAGTTGTCTGAGGCCAAGTTTGGAGAGGTTGTCAATCAGAGATGCAGTGTTGGCGTTGTTGTTGTTCTCCACGTGGAAATTGAGGTCTCCAAGGAGGATGTAGTCCGTAGAGGGGAGCGTGTGTGTGTGTGAGATAGCGAGAGCAATTGTACTTCATCTGTGTGCTGACCCTTTAGAACTACCTTTAGATCCCACCCAAGTTCTATTAAAATTGTAAAGGAAAATTGTATAAAGATGCACCACAGGAAAGGTATTTTTGGTACAAAGTAAAGAAGAAAAAAGTAGTAATGGAAATTCTAAGATATAATCAATGCAATGTACCTCCTTCTGCCTTTCTACTAGCACTTATGATAGTTTGAAGACCCACCAGAACCCCCAAATGTAAGGAGAACAAGAAACCAGAAAAAAGACATAGGACGCCAAAGACAGATGGAACACCAGTAAAAGTGTTTTTGTGGAATGCTGTAAAACACAGATAAAATCAGGCATAAACAGCTTTTAAAACAGACAGTCCTAGACACAGTTCAGATGTTTTGTGGAACAACAAGCAGTTATACACTAGAATGGCAGACAAAGAAACCCACTTAGGAGTCCAACAAACCTTCAGAAGCAGGTCCCCCCAACCAAAGCCTGAGGAGCCACAACTCCCATATTGAACAACCATTTACCAACGGATGTGTCTGTGATAACAGCATGGACCCGCCTACTGAGAGTTGCAGTATCAGATTTAAGCTCACAGTTATCAGCATCAAATGTAACAAACAATAATTCACAGAACTGAGATCCCAGTGTCTGAACCAAATAAAATAAAACAGCCTAGCACACATCAAAATCTAGAGATGACATATGCACTGGGGAAGTAGTTAAGAACACCTAATTGTCCAAATGAAGACAGAAAAAAACTTAGGTGGTAAGGAATACCCTGGCTACAAAACCAAGGAAACCAGAAACACCCTCAGTCATGGCTCACAGCGTGGCTAGGACACAGACCAAGATGGGCACTGTCTGCTATTTAGCTGGTGGAGTCTTTCACTCTGCACCCATAAAATAAGCAAAGTGGTAGGGAGATCACCCCAAAAGTCCTGGCTCTGAGAACACAGAAGCTTCTGGATACTAGTGTGCCCTGTAGGCTGATGATCTTCTGCTATCGGCCAGCCAAAACCAGACAACGCACTGAAAGAAAATAGTGCCTACAGCTGAGACTGCAGGTGCCACTTGAGAGCATTGCCCTTGCTCTTTGAGGAAACCCACTGGAAATCTTGTGGGAGAAGCGGCGACTAGAGAGAGAACCTAGCCCATCAACCGTGGAAGCTATGCGGTGAGAGGGTGGCGATGCCATGATTGGAGGAAGATTGCCCCCAAGACTTATCATGCTGATCACTGGACAGCTGCACAGACCCATGGAGCCACTATCTCAAATAAATTTGTGTGCAGGTTCCTACTGCCAATAGAGACTTTAGTTGTTGTGTGACAGCAGTCCTAGGATATCAAAAAGACTTAGAGAGGGCTTGAGGTGATACTGGACATTGCTTCCTCTGTTCAACCCCCCTCTTTTCACTAGTGAGATTCTACAGGCCTAATTGGCTATGTGGGGAGTGGCAGTACCCGTGGAGGGAACATCTGAATGCTTCCACGAGAAGACGGTGAACAGATAGCAGGAACAAACCACTGGGGAAAGGTGGGTTGCTCATAGACCTATGCATAAGTAACCAGGACAGAAGTTGAAGTATTCTTTTCTGGCCCCCATCGGACATCCTTATGTAAGAGACTACTCTTAAGCTTAAAACTAGCGGAGTGAACTATTAGTAGTATGCAAGATTACGAGTTGTGGGCCAACGTACCTAATCAAATGCAAACCTAATGCATTAGTTGAAGACAAAAACTAGGTGCCCCCCCTGCTACCTCAGCACAAAGATTATAGGTTATAAGCCACAAGTATGAACATTTTCACAACTTGTGATAGCAAATTCTGCTAAAGGAGACCCACGAAAGGACAGTTAAAACCTGTTTGAAGAATATGCACAGGGAATACCACTCTTGTGGTGGCGAGTGAGCCAGATGAAAGCCCTCTAGGGCACTTAGAAAGTCTGGTGTCATTGACCATTACCAACTGTTTAAAACTGAACTATCAGAAGAAATTAAATCAGATCTAGCTAAAGAATTACAGGCCTTCTGATCAGACCTCAATGAGAAATTGGTGACCTCTCCACAGTGATGTTGACTCAGCAGACTCCAGACTAGGGCAGGTAAAAAACAAAATCCAGAGATTCGAAGAAACAAATGTGGGCCATGCAAGTAAGCTTTTCAATCTTCAAGCACTATTAGAAGTGAGAGCATGAATGACAGAAGATTTAGAGAAGCATTCTATATGGGAAAACATATGAATTCAAGGACCCTAAGAGGGTGGAGAGGGTACAGATCTAAAACAGTTTGCAAAAGATCTCTTTGACTTCCTGGTGCCAAGAAACTATTATGACATTAGAATGGACCAGGTTCACCAGGTGGGCTGACATCCTCTGGTTGGCAGCCTGTAACTAGAGATATCCTGGTGGAATTCCACAATCCTCAAATAAAAGAGCCAATACTGTTTGTGTCACGCAAGCAAGAGGTTCTAAAGCACAATGACTGTACACTCTTGAGGATATACCACATGCACGGCTTGTACACTGACAACAATTTCAGCCTATTACAGATAGACTTAGACAATACAAATAAGATACTGTTGGCTATACCCATTTGGGATTGCTTTTGAATTCCATAATAAATCTCACCAGAAAGAGACTCACTGAACCAGATATCAACAATCGCAAGATATCTCAGAAATGTGATCACCAACAAAGAGAACACTTTAGCAAAAAATCTGTAGGGATATCTTGTTGAGGTTCAAAAGAGGTGTACTAAAGAAACGTCATCACCAATGGCAGATATGAAGGAAGCAAGTCCTTATGGGGATGACTCACCAAGAAAAAACATTTAGAAGTTGTGAAACTAAAAACTTAATCTTGGGCATCCTACATCAGAGATCTAAAAATCCTTAATAGTCACTCACTGCACGTTTAAGGTAGCCAGTGCCAAACCCATGCGAAAAACCTTCAAACAAATAACTAAGCTCCTTTGGGGAAGTACATGAGAGAAACTGCATACCCTTGGAAAGTCATGGGTTTAAGGCTTCCTGTCAGACAGCTGTTGATACTGTGCATAACCTCTGTCCCAACAAATTAATGTCTTTGCCATTGAGCCCTAGCCTTCAAGACGCAGGCAGTAGATGGGGGTTATGTGGGTCAAAAGAGATACACAGAGTCATGTATTGTGCAGTGAGACAGAGTTATTTCTAAGCAGGGCTTTGCATTAAAATAGTGATACCTATAAGCTTGTGCAAATTACTTTTATTGTAATTATTGTCTCCTTTCTCTTCCAACTGTTTAGACTGGATGTACAATGATCCAGGAGTCGCCTACTGCCGGTGAGCCTCAAAAGGAACATAAAGGATAAATATTAGTGTAGGGAAAATAACAGTGTGACAGAAGTTAGAGGAAAGAAATAGCTAGGAAGTTCTCACTATTCTCCACTTGGTTTCTTAGGGCTTTTATTTTCAATTTAAATGTAAAAAAAAAAAAAACATGGGTAAGTCCCAGGGTTCAAGTGAACAATTCAAGCCATCCTTTAAGCACCCCAGATCTGATGTCTAATGCCTCTGATCTGGGGAAAAACAAACTTAAAGCCAAGAAGCATCTTGTCCCAACAGGAAAGTGAAGGGAACTGACCCACTTCTGGGGATCCTTAGTATAAAGAATAGTTTTGAGGAAAATCAAAAGCTTAATGTTTCTCTTGCTCAGCCCTTCCCCCGCCTTTTAGTCCTTTCCCCTCCCCAACTTTCTTTGCCCCTTGGCAACATCGGAATCCTGGTGTTTTTTGGTGAAGAGCCAGGGTTAAGTATACAGCACTACCATGGGGCCGTCACAGATCTGGATAGAGGGGAAACAAGCCCTTGAGGTTTCGTCCCTTCCTGTGGTAGCAATTTTTCTCTGCTCTAGGGCCGACATGACCCTCAAATGATGGCAAGTCCCCCTTACCTCTCACCAACCTGCTATTTGAAAGTGTGCGTACACATAAGGCTACTGTGCTTTACTCTGTGCCTGCAAGCATCCTGCTGTCTGCTTTCTATGTCCATGCTTTTTGAACTGTTTTCTTCCATTCCCTTCCCCTGCAGCATTCACATTGGAGGAGAGGCTGGGGTCATTAATGGGAGCTGGCGTTCTGTCCGTTATGTCCTGGTCACATACCTCCCCTTCTCCCCAAGTCTCTTCTGATGAAGGAATCTTGAGAAATAGTCCACATTTCCCTGACCGTTCCCTTCGGTTCCCTTATATTACATGAAAACGATAAGGCTGCAGCATCATAAACCTAAGAAGTCAATGATTGTTCCCTTTATTTTGAACTAACCAGATAAGTGGGGCATGGTTTGCTAAGAGTGTAGAGTGTCTTCCTTCCAAATAATAACTGTGCTTTTCTAGATCCCATTTTATAGCTAGATACTCCTTTCAAGAGTTGGGATTAATTTCAAATTCTCTAGTTTGTCTGCAACCTCCAAAGGTACAGCCAGTGCAGGGATATGAGTCACGTCCAGATCTCCTTCCCACTTTTTAAGGACCTTTACATGGTAGATCTGACTGCTTTTGTTTTTGGCTGAAAACGTCACCTGATACATTACAGGTGATACTTTGTGTATGGTTTTACAACACCCTTGCCAGTGGGCCAAGAGTTTTTGGTAAAAAAAGGCAATAATAGAAAAGTCCAGTCCAAGGAACTAAGGGCCTGATTGGTGAATGGGTTACTTTGTTACAAACGTGGCCAATATCTTGTTCACCATATTATGATTCCCATAGGATATCATGGGATTGTAATACGGCGGACAGGATATCCCTCATGTGTCTGGCAGAGTAACCCTATCTGCCAAACTCTAAATCAGGCCCTAAATTCTCCTATCTTTGCCCTCCAATTGAATTGTTGCTCCTGCTTTGCGAAATACCCTCTCAAGATTATCTTTTACAAACTCTCTCAGTTTTGCCATTCAGGCTTTCAGTTGTGATACATACTCAACAATTATCATCTCGTCACTGTTTGAATCCTCCCACGCCTCTCTGGCCATGTCGAGTAGGGTACTAGGCCCCTGCCCACAAACAAGTAAAAAATATAGAAGCCAAGACTGGCTTGAAATTTGCAACTGATGTCAAAGTGAATGAGAGGCAACATACAATCCCAGTCTCTGTAGCATTATATCTCTCTACCAGGCCAGCTGTATGAGGATGATAAGCAGACGTTCTGATTTGTTTGATACCTGGTTTCCTTGCATACCTCCTGCATAAGTTTGCAAAAGAATGTGGTTCTCTGAACTGTGATAAGTACTTTAGGAAAACCTATCCTCGAAAATATGTCTACTAATGTGCTGACCAATTGCCTGGTCATGGGGTGACACAAAGGGACTGCTTTGGGATAGCAGGTGGCATAGTTCACCACAACCAATACATATCTATTACCCTTCAAGGAGTAAATCAGAGGTCCTACTAGGTCCCTGCTTACCGCCTAAAAAAGGAACCTAAATTATAGGCATCCCTTGTAAAGGAGCTTTGCCTGGGCCAACGGGGGTTGGTCGCTTGACAAGTGGGACATTCTCTACACCACTTCTTTATCTGGGCTCCTTTCCCAGGCAAATAAAAATATTTAAAAAAACATTTTCTATTCTTTTCGGAGCCAAAGTGCCCTCCCAACAATGTGAATGACCAACAAAAAAAACCTGCTCATGGAACCCAGCCGGGATAATTAATTCAAGTGGAGCATCAAGTTTTGTTTTCCTATACGGTAACCCTTTTTGAATAAAAAAAAAATTGTCCTACTTCTGGTCTGGCTCCTTAGTCCTAGCTCTAGCTCAGGCAAGTTGTAGAATAGGGCTGTTCCTCTGGGAAACCCAAAAATTCTAATTTCTTTTCCAGGGCTTGTTTCTACTCAGTTCATCTTCCTTGTTTAGTTTTTTATGTATCCTCGGGTAACAAATGTCTATATCTTCTCATGCAAAGGGAGGTTCAGAACTGGGGCTTGTGGAGTACTTTTGGCCATTTAATAGGGTGTGGAAGTAAGGTGTTTCTTGCCCAGAATCATTGTTTCCCGGACTCCGGGAACAACACCCACTTGGAAAGTGGAGGAACCAGCAGCCTATTTTATTTCTATGGCACCTAGAGTATATTCCCTAAAGTATGCATGGACACACTTGCTTTTAAATGTAACTTGGTAAAAGACCAGTTCCGGGGCCACATATGTGCCCTGTATCACCGACTGCAAGCACCGAGCATTCAAAACGTTTACTTGCCCATTGGTTTGTATAGGGACATTGTATTGAGAAGACTTGGCATCGCTATAAAGCACCTTATGGAAATCAATTAACTAGGCATTGCTCCCACACCCAAATGGGTGATTAAGGATTTGGGAGTAACGTCTTGACCAACCTCTTACTAAGAAAGAGCAGGTGGTGTCTATCTCAGGCTCCAGTTTTCAAATCATGCTCTTATTGAGAAGAGCCTTTCCATTCCACCCACTTACAGCAAGGAAAACAGTGTATCAGGCTCTCATAATTAGCCATCTGGACTATGGTAATGTACTACTGGCCTCAGCAAATGAGAAGTTGCTATCAAAACTACAAGTTGTGCAGAACACCGCAGTTCGCCTCATTTGCAACCTTCCATCAGGGGCTGCATCTGCTTCCCTCCTGTATGCCTTACATTGGCTAACAGTTCGGAAGAGAATTATTTTTACAATGTGTTGACTTATACAAAAAGCCCTGTCTGGAAAAGGCCCTTGCTATCTAGCTCCAAAGCCTCCTAGACAACTTAGATCTAGGGACATAGCACTGTTAATTGTTTCTCATGTCAAGGCCCCATTCAGGGGGGCAGGTCTTGTTTTTACCTAGGTCCTTTTTACTGGAATAAACTGCTGCTTCGTATTTGAACTTGTTCGGATTACTTTCTCCTTAGGAAAGCACTCAAGACAACTTTGTTCTGATTTAGCTGCTGATGTTGCTTTTGTCTCATGACTGCGCAGAGATACCCCTCCCAGAGTGATTTGTGCGTGTTACAGAATAAAATAACATAACAATGCTGACATCCATCGGCTCCGCATCTTCAGGCCTCTACAGGGACAGTAGTGAGCAATGTGGGCTTAGTTACCACAATCAAAACATTAGGTCATATTCTTATGCTGAGGTTAGTCCTCACATTTCAGACCGTGTCCGCCTCTCCAGGCCTAAGGTCATTGTCCCGGTAAAAGCAGGTGGCCACTTGATTTTCATCTTGTCACCTTGTCATGCTATTTCACCCATTTCTGAACATCTTTGGGTAAAGCATTAACAAACTGTTCTAAATAGACTTTTTCCATAATCTGTTCCTTGATAGACTGAGGAGTCCTGGGCCATTTATCTATCAAGTCCTTGATATGAAAGAAGAATGCACAGGGATTGTCTGCTGGTCCTTAGGAGGTTATACCCACCGCATTGGCTGCCTGAAATGTGGCTTGTAAATCCCCTGTCAGAAAGGGCCCAAAAATTAGCCCACTTGACTAGAGCCCAGTTGGCTGATTGAACTATGCACTTGAAATTACTGAAAAAGAAATTGGAGTCTTCCCCTTGAGGTAATTTCTGGAGTGCAATTGAAAGCATCTATGCATTTCCACAGGGTTGTGACAACACTAAAATGAGTTTCCCCAGTGCTGCTATTGGGGACAATCCCATCTGAAGGTTCTCCTGGTCCTGATCTGCCGGCTGGACATCTCTTTCCAGGACTCATTTGAAGTTTATTTTGGCACTCAGTGAGCTGCTGTACCACAGCCTCCATTTTATCTGGAATATCAAATTATAGTAGATTATAATCCCACTTCTGACACCACCTGTTGCGTAGGTCAAAGGAGATACGCAGCCACGTATTGTAATGGTACAATGAGACAGGTTCTCACAGTAAAATTGCAGAATCTTTTTGGTGAAGGGCCAGGGTTAAGTGTACGGTGCTGGCACAGAGCCACCCACATAGCAAGTCAGGATCCCGCTAGGAATCGTGGAGGGTATAGATAGAGGGGAGATGAGTAATCAAGTCCTTCTCCCTTCCTCCTGTATTGATTTTCCTGTGTCGCAGGACCCGCATGGCTCTTGAGTGACAGCAATTCCCCCTTGCATCTCACGGACTTGTTTTTTGAAAAGCCACATGCGTAAGGACATTGTTCTTTACTCTGGCGCGTGCACATCTTCCTGTCCACTTTCTATGTACAAGCTTTTTTAATGTTTGTTTCTGTTTCCTCCTCCCTGCAACAGTCGCATCAGAGGAGAGACCAGTGTCATGAACAGGAATCAGAGTTCTTTAGGGTATGTTCAAGTCACAATGAGGCATTTAAGACCCTGACAGAACCGGAATCCTCTGAGGAGATGTACAGATGGGCCACAGCCATGCTGACAAATAGAAAAAGCTAATTCTTCAAACTCAGTGTGGAGCCACCAGGATTATCTCTGCCCTTCCCACTGAATCTTGGGATCAGAGACACAACGAAAAGGCACACAAGGTGCTACTTTGCCATGGAACCAACAACGCACACTTCCTCTTCCCCCAGGCCAGAGGATCCTAAAACCTGTAGCATAACAGAGTACCACCCTGTTCTCCCAAGAGGCAAGGAGAACCATATCTGGATTCCTGATTCTCCTGCATAGATGCAGAATCACAGATCTGGGGCATGCAAGTTGTCCAGATCCACCTCCCCTTGATATGGAAACCAGTCAAAGATGACAGGTGATGCTTTTCCCACTGAAAGATCTTGCCTACCAGGACCACTGGGGTAGCAGACCTCATACACTACTGATGATACACTTACACTTTCACTCAGTATTGCCTCTTCAAACAACAACATCTAGATGCAGGAGATGAGGAGAGACACCCATGGTACTCTTCCAAACAGTGATCCTGCCAGTTGGACCACTGGGTAAAGACTGGCAGAATCCACTAACCCTGTGCCTTCAATTGGCCAAAGGGGCACCCCAGCATGCAGTGTTTTTTCAAACAAATGTTATTGGTTTTGTATAAAGTGCAATTAAAAAACACATCCTTCAGCCTTCCTGTATCCAGGGACTTCAACAATCAAGAATATATTGCTTAATCAAATTGTCCCTTCTTCAGCCTTCTCATACATACTTCTCCTTCCATTCCCTTTAAACTATAAAGTATCCTCTTCTCCCCCTACCCCTCCCTGCACTGTGCCCTATGTACCCTCCCATGAAAAAGTGAGACGTTACTAGCATGTTTGGGAAGGTGAATTTCCCTGGTTTGATATCCCTTTTTGTACTCCTATCAATCCATCTATTGTGGTTTGCTTTCTTGACCTAGTACATAGCCTTCCATGCACTAGTGAGTTCAAAGATTAAGGTTTAGGGGAAGTGGGGTCAGAGTCCAATAGTGTCACATCGTGTGAGTCCAGTGCCACAACGAATGCCTCCCATGCCGTGTCCCCGGCCATCGATCACTGTGCCCTTCTAGCCTCCTGCATTTTGATTACCCCCTCAAATCCCACCCATTTCAACATTTCTTGCTTCAAGGTCTCATAAGTCGGACCCCGAGGGCTCTTCCATAGTCTTGTAATTTCCCTTTTGGCTATAATATATGCTGAGTTTAGAAACTGGCTTGTTATCTTCATTTTGGGGGGGGGGGGGGAAACCAGTGAAGAAGACAAGTACCTAGGGAAAGGGGATCTCTCTTTTTGTGATTGAGGTCAGTTTTAGTGATCCCATCCCAGTAATCTATCAGCTGGGGTCCGTTCCAAAACATATGCATATATTTCGCTTGTAGCTCTCCACAGTGGGTGCACTTCGCCCCCATGTCCCCAAAGTATCTACTGATTCTGCTCGGGGTAAGGTAAGCTTTGGGGATTATATAAATGTTTATTAACTTAAAGCAAGTGTTACAGGATACCTCAGGTATTTGTTCTAGGATGCATCCCCAATCTCTATCTTCTATGGGGTTACCTAGGTCCTCCTCCCACTTCATCTTAAGTGTCAATAATGGTGGGTTGAGTTCCCGCCTCTGCCATCTGTAAAGACATGTGACCGCTTTGTATTTCACAGTTGCGATAACCAAAGATTGGCAGACCTCCGATGGGTGGGGTTCGAGTAAGCTGTGCCTCCAATAACAGCGTATAGTAGACATCACCACTCAATGCAGGAAAAGTGACCCGGATTCAAGGAGTTAAGTTTCCTGAAAATCCGCAAATTGCAGGAGGGTGTCTGCTCCATAAAAGGCCCCCATGGTGGTGGCCCCTCAGCTACCCATTCATGAATCCCCCACCAGTCTCCTTCATGTTGCAACAATGGAAGAAACATCATTGGGATGTTAGGGGAATATGGTATTTTAAGCCTGTTTCTGCAAAGGCATCTATCCCAGCATCTTCATGCAACAGAGACCTCTTCGGTCTCCAAATCCATCGAGGTACCTGGCCGGAGGAGTATACCAGCCAACTCACTCACCCTTGGGGCACCTAAACTGGTCTCTCCATCTAGTGAAAGCCATGCTGCTATCCATTGGGTCAAACATTGTAATTGACCTGCCAAGTAATATGCTTCAAAATCTGGAATAGCCAGGCTCCCATCTGTTACCGGCCACTGGAGCTTAGCAATTGCTATCCTGTGGCTGGCTGTGCCCCACAGGAACCCTGTTATCATTTAATTAAGTCCAGTAAACCAGGAGTGCCGGATCTATAGTGGCACACCACAAAGTAATAAAGTAGACGTGGCATGGTCACCATTTTCAGAAGCACTCCCCTCCCCGTCACTGAGAGTGGAAGTGTGCTCCAAAAATCAAAACTAGACCTCAGGCCTCATGTAGCTTTCCTTAGGTTGCCCTCAAACATGTCTTCCGGCTGGTGATATAGGTGTGTCCCCAAATAGGATAGGCATTGAGCTTTCCATTGTAAGGGTCCCAAATCTGGTGGAGGGGTCCGCAGGGATTTTGCAGGGAATATACAGGAATTTTGCCAGTTTACTCATAGACCCAACAGTTCACTAAAGCGTTCCAAAAGGGAGAGTGCACCCGTAAGGGCACCTTCTGTGTCTTGGAAAAAGAGGAGGAAGTAATGAGCGTATAACAAGATGTTCTGCTCATGGCCTCCCATTTGTTGGCCAGCAGGCATGGCACTCTAGGGGCTCCATCGCAAGCGCAAAGAGCAGCGGGGAGCAGGGACACCCGTTTCATGATCCGCCTCACCTTGTATTCCTCTAAAATAACCCTACCGTCCAGATCTGGGCCCTGGCATCTTCATAAAGGAGTTGTGTCCAGTCCACAAGTTTGTCACTCAACCCAAAATGTCATAACACTTCCTGTAGATATGGCCACTCTAAGCTATCTAATGCTTTTTCAATATCGGCAGCTAGTCTTGCCATCGTTGTTGCATCATAGGACTCCGCCTCCATAAGCTTCTGATATTCATTGCCGTATAGCAACCTGGAATGAAACCATTTTGGCATTTATGTATGAGAGCTGGCATATACTGTGTCAGCCTACTAGCTAAAATGTTACTAAGTATTTTGTAGTCAATATTCAACATCAACAAGGGCCTGTACGCCTTCATATCTGTGCCCTCTTTCCCTGGTTTCAAAAGAGGCACAATGAGTGCTTCCCTGGTGGTTTGAGGGAGAGAGCCCTCATGTCTAGAGCCTTGGTATAGAGCTAGTAATTCAGGGGCTAAGCTTTCTATGAAACAGAAGCAGAACTCCACAGGTAGACTATTAGTTCCTGGAGTTTTCCCTTGTGACATCTGTTTTATTGCACTTCTGATCTCCGGAAGAGTTATATCTCTTCCAGGCCCTCTATCGCTTAGAGGGGCAATCATGGGATCTCTGCTGAGAATGCCTGTGTGGAACTTTCTCCTGTAATAGGGGCGTGGCAACATAGCGTCTCATAATATGATCTGAACTCCTCATTGATGACAGCCTGACTATATAGTCTGTTCCCGGAAGTCGCCGATAGTTCAACAATAACAGAGCCATGTTTGGCCGGGTTAGCTAGCCACGTCAAGAGTGCCCCATTCTGTCCCGCTCTTCATGCACCCCAGTCATATATTTTTTGTAGTCAAAGCAGTGGAGGCGTTCAATTTCCTCTGCCACCTCCTCTTTAGCCTCCAGTAGATCATAATGGACCTGAGTGGGGGATGGGAGCGATCTCTGATAGGATCTGCCATACAATTCAAGCTCCCCCCCAATAAGATAGGTCCGGTCATATAAGCGGCTATGATTTTGGGCATAAGATGAGTATGTTATGTAATAAAGTTGTCTCCTCCATTTGAGGCTCAGTGCTAGCCCCTCTTTAGCTGTATTGTGGGACTCTTGTACTAATGCAATCTACGTAACCCGCCACGTCAAATGTAAGTATATCTTATGTCTCTTGTGCATAGAGTGCATGCCCCGTATGTTCCAGGACATCAACTTATACGTCATTGTGGACGCCATTACATAGTGTGGTGGAAAACCTGTTCAGCCCTCGGTCTACACGGCCTGAACTTCAGTCCAGAGAGCTCTTCACCTTCCCCATCTCGATTGAATCACCTTAGGTCACAGTGCATGTGTTCCCTATTCACAACAAAATAAAACTGTCCCACCTCCCCATCCCCAGGACAAGTAGCCATCTTCCACTCATCCAAACAATCTTGCAACATTCAACAGTGGGTGCGTGTCCAAGGCCAGCGCCGTAGTGTAACCTCAAGCGTGCCCCAAGTCCAGGGTTCACCTCATCCTATCCAGTTAAAAACGGATCACTGAAGTGCCTCCAGTTAACCTTCATTGGGATCGGTCTTGAAATGCAGACTCAGATGCCATGTTGATGTTCTCCCCAGCCGGGAACAAAGTACTTCAACCCATTATTCAGCCACTATGTGTCGCAGCAATTCATCAGCTGTCGTGGGGGTGACATGCGGCAGTTCCTGGTCCGATTCCTCCGTGAACTCATCTTTCGAGGCATCTGTGCCTCCCTCAGCCACTATGGAATTTGGTCCTCTTGTCTACTTAATGCTGCTGCTTCCTCTGCTGCCCTTCGACTGCCTTGTTGGATCTTACTTCTGGGGTGTGCCTGATCTAGAGTTGCAGTGCTTCTTTCAGCGTGGGCACCGGTTTGTTCCCCGGTCCTCAATCACTCGGCTGAGACTGGCTTTTGGGTGTGCCTCCATCCAATCTTCCTTTGGAATGAAGAATTGCACACCCTCAGGTGTGATGACCTTAAGGTGCGCTGAGAAGAGCATCGCATACTTCAGGACCCTCTCTCTGAGGTGTTTCTTGGCTTTAGGAAAGGAGGCATGCTGCTGTTGTACCTCTAGGGTAATGTCCAGAAAGAGCATGATCTTGCTATTATCCAGATGCAGGGGGCCCTTATTTCTATTCTGGGTGAGGAGATGGTCTCTGTCACGGTGATATAATAGCCTAGCCATGATTGGTTTCGGTGGAGCACCAATTAGGGGCAGTCTAGATGGGCCTCTATGAGCCCTTTCCACCCTGTTTGGTGCAATCTTCTCCCAAAGCCAATGTTCTAAGAAAGCAACCATGTTCACTCCCTCTATCTTCTCGGGTACACCTATGATTCGCAGGTTGTTCCACCTTGATCTGTTTTCTCTGTCCTCAGCTCTAGCCTCCAAGGTCCACACCTTACACTCTAGCTCTGTGATTCAGGTTTGCATACCAGTTACAGTGTTAGGGAGCTCTTCTACCATTCATTCCGTTGTCATGGCTCTCTCAGATAGATTCTGATGATCATCCCTTAGGAGAACTAAATCTGTGCCCAAAGTGTCTATTTTTGTCTCCAATTCCTCTCTGGAAGCATTTATTGCCTGTAGGATGTCCTGCAGCATAGGGGCAGCTGGTATGCTATGGGGTGGGGTGATGGTCTCTCCTCCATCAGCCCTCCCATAGGGGTATCCTCTATCTGTCTGGAGTCCGCATCCATGTCCTTCTTCTTGGGAGACTTTCCCAATTTATCCGTCGAGAGTTCCGTGGGTGCCTCAACCCTTGTAATGTAGAGCACCTCGAGGACTGTCACCAGGTTCCACCAGGGAGAGTTCTAGTGAGTGGTCCCCTGCAAGATTTTCAGTACCAGCCAGTAACAGGGGAAAGTTGCCAGTGTCAGTAGTAAGGTGTTCTACCCTTCTCTGGGTTAGTCTCACAGTGGATGCTTTACTTTATCAATATTGTCTGCCGCCACTCTTACTGTGTTCAGTCTACCAGTTTCAGTATGTCTCCTTCTAGCCCATGTTTCCCGAGGACACAAGCTTACAAGAGGGTATTGCTGTTCATGGCCGGTGCCATAGTCATAGGAGTGTTCCTAATCTAGCGCAGGTATGTATCTGGAATCTCCCTCTAGGTCTATCGATCTGTGGGTTCTAGGGTGCAAAAAGTGTAGTAGTTATTCAGCGCCTCCCAACAATCATTCTTTTTCCAATATGTTGGCATTAGTCCATTAAGCTCCCCTCCAGGGGACCTCCTATGCGGGTATTGTGGGAGGGGGGAACCATGTGTCAGATGAACCCCTCAGCACCTCTCTCGTGAGTTCATGTGACCCTTCAAGGAGTGGGGGAGGTCTGTGTCATTATTTTATTGTGCTCTGCTTCTAGGTGTGGGCACCATCCACGGCCGAGCATCTCATTGCAGTCTATTCTCTGAACTGCAGAGTCTACATAATTAATCAGCGAGGAAATTTTATTCACACCTCCGTCCTCCCAGGTGATCCTTCGCCCCCCCCCATTGATTAGATATCAGTTTGCTCTAAAGACGAAGGCATCCTGGGGAAGTGCCAAGGCTAGGGCTCGTCTTCCTTTCTCTGCTGGGCTGCACCCCTTATAGTGTGCCCCGGTGCTCCCTCCTCTCCGCCGTGATCATCTTCTCCTCACCTCTTTAGTTGCTGGTAGGCCCCAGACAGAGAGTGCCAGCCACTTACAGTCATCCCATTACGGTGCTGCACTCCTGGATCGGAGGCTGCGCTGAGGTAGATCTCCTGGCTCGCAGATGTCTCCACCCGCGCCGCAGAGCCGCGATCCTGACTCGTGGCGCCGACATGCTGGTTTTCTGCCTTCAGGCTGGAAGGGGGTCTCACCCTGTAGTCAGCTCCCTTCACCCTCCGGTGGGTTCACAGACTATCTCACAGCTGGTCAGTTTGCCCCGAGGAGGGGTCTTTGGCACCCTTTCCACTTGACGGCAATCGGCCAGCTGCCATTTTGTGAATGCCAGCCCAATGGCATTAAGGGGGAAATATCGCCAGTCTCAACTGTGTAAAGGAGATCAGCTCTCCATGGGGCCTTACATTATGATGGCACCCATAGAAGTAGATTGTGGGGCCTCTGTGGGCACTTGTATGTTCAGGGTGTGGGCGGACGGGGTCCCCACAGCAAGAACTCACGGATCCACAACCGCTCACCTCAGCGTCCTGCCACGTCCCCCACAAGCTTGCAGTGTTGACATTGGTTTTCAACAGTATTCAGAGCAATATGCAGATGCAGAGCAATGCCATTCTTAAAAGTGGGTGTGGTATCACCACAACAGCTGATTGTAAAAGTAACTTGGAGCAGAAAAGGAAAAATCCAAAACACCTGAGGAAGGGTCCTATTGCCTCTCGACGTCAGACATATGAGACTTTAGGAGTTGGTGGTGATGGCAAGCCCAAAGTTCCAGACAAACAATAAAAGACATGTATCCTTGACCCCTAAAGCCAAGTCCAAATAAGTCCCAATTGGCAGTGAAGTATAGCCTTAAGAGTGGTTCAGACAAACACTTCACTCTGGAAGAAACACCTTTGTCCAGAAGATATTAACAAAACCCTTCTAAATTCCCATGACCAAAATAGGCAACATATTACTTCCTCATGTTCACTGAAATGCTGTTTTGTTGAAAGGTATCACAGATCTTCTGAGCAGCCAAGATAGCCAGACCATGAAGGAAACCTGGATATGCCAGGCATCTAAGTAAAGAAAAAGGCATTGAGTTCTTCCAAAATCAGAGATCCTGTCAATGGACAAAATACACTTGTTAACACCTTGGGCAAGTTATCTAGCCATCTACAAAATTGTCACCATTTTGAATAGCAACCAGCGTATGCACTTGTCCTTCAGATGAACTGCCACTCTGAACCTTGGACACAATGAAGATGATCAAGTAAATCTCTGATTTGACCCCAGAGGTTGGAACTACCATCACAGCTTTCTTTGATATTAGATCCACAATGCCATTGTCTTGAGTTTGCCTCTATACTACATTCTGAGGTCAAGGTGTTATTGGTAACCCATGCCCAGTGGGAGGAATGTACCTGTAATATGCTGGACATGAAAGGCTCTTTGGGGGCCACTGTACCTTCACAATGTACCTTCAAACATGTGTAGAGTAAGTGTCTGCAAGAAAAAAAAATCACAATGTTGGAGGAAAAAGCCTGATGGCATAAAAATCTGTCAGCACCAGGTAAAAAGATGTATCACCAGCAGAAGAAGGACCCAAAGAAACAGGAAGTGGAGGAGCATAACACAGAGAACAACAGGAATGAAATTAGAAGAATTTCTAGTAGCATTAAACTCTTGAAGAACTCAGACTGTGTTGTGACGCAGTGTGTGTCAAAAATTGACCCATTTTATTGGATCCAGGCAGGAACAGTATGTAGTGCCGGCTTGGAATGGTCTATCTTATAGAAAGCCTGGAGACTATGCATCTTGGATTGGAACAGGAAGTGATTTAACCAGTTTTTAGGAAATATCCCCTTGAAATAGATTTCTGTTGCTTCCTGCTCCCCTTTGTCACAATAAGATGCTACATTTAGCACGTTTGGGTAAGAAGCTGAAATGAGGCCCTTCTAGCAGGAGGGGAGTCATGAATGGCGGTGAGGAACAGTAACTGCCACCTATTGCCGCCCATGAAGCGCAATGTGTCTCTGTCTCATAAGGTGGCATAGGAAACGTGAGCCAGTGCAGCGGCCACACCACATAATGTGTTGATGTACCCTCACAATTTGGAAGTAGCCTGCCTCTGTAGCTGGTCAGGATCCCAGGAGGTTTGGTGGTCCATCTTAATCTCCTTCTGGAAGTGATAGGTATGTTTCTTTTTCTCAAAAGTATTCTTAGTAAACTTGTCCTGGGCACACCCAAGCAGCTTATTGTCCCCAAGGGGCATAGGCAGCAACAAATTATTTCAGTGGGCATCTGTCTTCCACTATTCCAGATTAATATATTCTGGCAAACAGCTGTAGAAGTCTCATCAGTGAAAGCAGCAGTCCTAATGGTATTAAAGGCTAGATCAATAAGATAGAACAGTCTGCCTCATTTTGCTTCAGCTCTTACAGGGCAGAAACATCCTTCTTGATAGATTGGACCACAAATGCATTCTAGATTCCAGCCCCCATGAAGAGGGCAAAGCCTCCTTTCCCCAACAGACTCAGACGCAGTTTGCAGGGAGAAGCTGAAATGAGGGCCGTCCGGTAAGATATCTTGTCTGCAAACTGAAGAAGGATAAGGATAAGTTAATGGTAGTATAAACTGAGTTTTTTCAACAGATTCTCATTTTTGTGCTATTTCGAAGCCTTAAAGCAGCTGCCTCAGGTTATGCCGGTGGTGATGATTCCTTACCTCACCAACGGGCACAGCATTAATAAGATGATTCACCATGTGGAAAATAACGGGAATGCTGCTTAGTGAAACAGTTTTTAGCCCACCCGATTTGCAGCAGCATTTTAACATAGCTGAGTAAAAATATTTTGAAAATAGAGGCCATGGCCTTCTTGGGGCCAGGGGAAAATAACAAGAAGAGAGAGAGAGAGGGGGGGGGGTAACATGCATAATTATCAGATTTGTGCAGTAAGATCAGAGCCACATGTATAAGTTATGTGTGGACATCTAGTCGTTCACTGCAATTGTGTATCTCATTAAAATTGGTGCATGCACATTAACTTACTGGTCTTGTGGAACCTGGTCAAAGTTGAGGCTGAATTTACATTCTCATTGTTTATCACACTGTCTCTTCAACATGGGATTTAAGATGGAAGCTGTCACATCTGTGCTGACAGTTTGCCACTCCTTGTTTAGATAGGCAGCATGTTGATGGACACTGTGCTTAGTGTTCTCATTGCCTTGACTACACTGGCATTTTTTTGGTCACTGTCACCAAGACGGGTTCTGTGAGTCATGTGGAGAAAGGCGCACCATATGGAGGGCTTTTCCCCTAATATACCGAATTCTGCACACAGGCCCGACATAACTGCATTTGAAAGTGGCACATGCATAGCCCTAGTAATTCTTTGAGAGCCACTACAGGCTGAGGGTGATGAATGGAACATTAGAGTTATCCAAGGAACAAATAGACTGCAGTAAGGCCACCTGTGAGAGATGAAAGGCATTCCAAGTTTTATCGCTTCCCCACCACCATGGAGTGAATGTTAAAGAGAAGAACGGTGAAGGAAAAGTGTGTGTGTTTTTCATCAGAGGAGGGCAGTTCTGCTCCAGATGTATAAGTGAGTCTGCCGAAGGGGTAGACCCTTCAGGGTATGAGAGTTTATTAGAGGTTATAAGCAGGTGTGATTGAGAATCTCAACCAACTATTCTCACAGGCAGAGGAGATAGATTAATCTTGCCAGGTGTTTTTCTTAGAGGTTGTGAGTGTAGAAGTGGCTTAGGAGGGACAGCTCCATGCCTAAGCCACTTCCAAACTCACAACCTCTAAGGCGTATGAGTGGTTGGTTCCCACTTAAAGTCATGGGTAAGTCTAACAGTAAAGGCAAGTTAGATGAGAGGTGCAGTCAACCACTCTGAGCGAACACCATCACACAAAATATTGATAAAGGTGAGTATTCATACATGTTTGTGGTTAGAAGAATGGCATTAGAGACCCAAAATTGCAATTTCCTGAAAATGGTTCATTTGAAATGAAACGCCTGCTGTTTGTAAAAATGCATGAATGAACAAAAGAAACCACTTCGACCAGCAGAGCTGGAGGCATTGAATGAATGGCAAAAGCGAGCCAATGAGAGTAAGGTCAAGGGACAAGTGTGCAAGGTGTTGCCTAGCATAAAAAAAAAGCTTTACAGAAGTGGAAAGAGTGCTGGCATGAGGGTGTTGTGGAAGAGACTGGGTTATATCCCTCTATGGTAACACCTTCATAGCTGACGGACTGGAGGAAGATGATGATTGCCTTGTTGAAGATTTGTTGAATGTGTGTTTGCTACCACCACTTTATGTACCAAAAAGCGTGACAGAAACAGCCCCAGAAGAGCAAAAGAAACAATTGGAATATTATGTTAAATCTATAACAAGGTCCCCTCAGTGTTCCTCATCTTACAGATTGGCTCCCATTCCTTAAGCTAAACAGGGGTGGAGAAGTGTTGTTATGACTCCCTTTATAGTCACAAGGCCGCTGGATTTGGGCAGCAGCATAACCGAGAGAGGGGAACTAAGTCTTGTCCTGCACCATGTGACAGCTATCGGCCTAAACCTTCTGGCCAGCTAGCAGCACCACACCAGTAAAAGGTGATTTGTGGCAGTCCGTCACATGACATCTTGGATTTCTCAGGGAAATTGTGGTGGAACAGATCTTACCCCTTTCTCTCAGTCACATGTGTCTCACACATACAAAGACAAAACAGAAGCAGAACTAGGTTCAATAGGTTTTATTGAAACAACTGCATTCAATGTAAAAAGGCATATATTGTGATTATAAGATGACAAAACATAATAAAAGCAAGGCAGTGACAAGGAAAGTGAAACATAGTAAACGTCCCACCATACTCTCACAACATAGATTCTAAAATCCCTACCTGCACTAATAAAATTATTCTCTACAAGTGCATGGCAGTGTAAACCCTAATCTGCTCATGAGGCCCCCTGGAAGTCCCCCATCCCTATACCTGTGTTTGAAGTTTAAAAATAGGTCAGCTGGTCTACTCAATCCTCCGATATGGAGGTAGAGACTGCATCAGGTTTCAGTAGAAAATGCATTGGCGAAGTGCAGTGTACGCTGGCAACTAAATGGAATTACCCTCTTTCGTGTAGGGGCAGTGAGTGTTTTATAATAAAACATCTTGTGTTCTGAGAAAACTCCCCTGACATGACAAAACCTACATTTCTGTGTATAAGAGTTTGGGACATGATGAACGCTGTGTACCAGCAACAATGAGTAACTCATCACGTACACTTGGATGAAGCACAGATTGAAAATCACTGTGCAGAGAAACGAATGACAGAAGTCTATGTAAAAGGACAAGCTGGGAAATAATAAAAACATCTCCTCAAAAGAAGGATTTTGCTAAAATAATAAAAGGGCACAAGCTGCAAGCCAAGGCTAAAATAATAATGCAATAGCTAAAGTAACCTCACGACAGAAGAAAGGCATGATTATATGTATATTGTGCTGACCCAGGTCACCCTGTGAGACATTGTCCAGCGAGACCAGCTAGAATCAGGAAAATACAAGAACCTATCCACTGTGAAGGAGGGCTGGACAGGTATGGTCAAACTTGCCAGCCGTGGTCAATTGAATGCCCCAGAATCACAGTCTTCACGCTTATTTTTGGGTCCTATCTATCTATATTTTTCTAATGGACTAAATATTTCAGTTACAGACCTTTTTGATTCAGGTGTTTTTGTAATATATGTGGATTAAACTTGGGCTCATAGACAGCAGATTTCTTTAAGATAAAAAAAAATTGCAGAGCAAGTAGAAATAGTAGATGAGTCATGACTTTCCTGAAGACCACTCAAGATGATTTCAATTCCTTTAAATGTTTCTACTGGAGGTCACTTTGAAACCATCGCCTTTTTAATTATCTTTCTTAATTATTCCATGATATTTTGGTTGTTTTGCTTCCAGCACCACAATCCATATATTAACTGGAGAACCAGAACCATCTGCTTAACTTCAAAATTTTGCCAAAATGCTCTTATACTACTGAAGGATATTAGTCTCCAGTTGAAGAATTTGTACGAGAGATTGTCCTAGCATTGTTAGATTCAGTACTAAAACACTGCAGACAGATCGTAGATGTTTTTACAAAAACTCTCAGTTCTGACTATCCCTCCATATTGGAGGGCTGATAGTGCTACACTACTGTTTTTGATACTGCCCTTCCCCTTGGACAAATTTACTCTCTTGCAGAGTGTGAAAAGGAAGTAGTTAAAAATAATTACAGAATAATTTACAAAATTGAATTATTAGACATTCAGCATAGCCAGCGGAGCTTCTAAGTGTTTGTGCCCATGAAATCAAAGGAACTTTATATTTGTAAACATTATTGACCCTTGAACAAGAATACTATCAAGGGCCTGTACCCTTTATCATTAATTATAGATACTTTAGAGTCACGCCAAGAAGCTTACATTTTCACTAAGTTAGATGTTTGTAAGGCAACCTATCTTCTTCAAATCAATGGAAAAGGACAAGTCGCAAATGGCCTTTTTTGCTACATTTGGTCACTATGCTTACCAGGCTATGCCATTTGGCATATGTAATGCTCCAGCTATCTTTCAATGTTTTACAGGTAGTATGTTTGAAAATTTACTGAATCAATTCTTGATAGTCTATCTGGAACACTTTGGACAATTTGAGACATTTCAAGCCCCACAGGAATGTCCAGTCAGTTATGTCTCATCTTTCTCTGCATCATCTACAATGAAAGCAGGAGAAATGCGAATTTGAGAAGGACAACATTGACTAGTTTGGGTATCATCCATCTGCTTAACGGTTAGCCACAGACCCAACCATGATATCTGCTATACTGAATTGGCCTTCCCCCACTTGTATTAAAGAGTTACACTGCTTCATTGATCAGCCAAACTCCCTTGTCCAGTTTAGCTCAGATTTTGTTGATAAGATATGTTATATTTCACAAACTCTTAAGAATGTCAGCTTGTGTAACAGGTTTTATTCAACTCAAGAAGCTGAAACAGCCTTTCAAGAATTAAAGAAGACCTTTACACAAGTGCCATTTCTCAGACAGACTGATCCAATGAAACAATTTATTGTATAATCTGATGTGGGGAGAAGATGCTGAATGGGGCAGTGGAAATTACAGTCATCATAGGGCTGGTAGGCCATACTAACACTTCAGGTCACAATAGGCAGAACTCTAAAAAGACTCATGAGACCAAACAGAAAGCTTCTGGCAAGAGCGGCTCTTATGCCTCTCTCTTTCTCTTTCTCTCACTTCTGTATCAGTTCACGCCCATCATTGTTCCTTCCCTTGTAAAGTTTTATTTCTTTGAGGTTCCCATCAGTCCCTCCCATGAGATTCACCCAATTGGCTCTGATGGTACTTTCCTCCAGTCATGCTTTGATTATTTTACTACAGTTCTCTCCTGCAGTCCTGTTTGGCATTTTAGCTCCACTCAGCATTTCCCAAAAGTGTCGGAGTTGAATAATCTTTGGTTCTCAGGCAAGTTTCCAGCTTTGCCTGGGCGCTTCTTAAAGGGTAAACATTTATGTCCTGTGTTCCTGATGTGTATTTATACCGATTCTATATCTGGTACCACACATATCACATTCTTGTCTTCCTCTATTCCTATAGTAATGATGGTACAAATGTGTGAGGATGTGCTGGATGCAATCTGTGAGTCCAATCCAGGTCTTTCACCACCTAGACTGTTGGAACAAGTGTCTCTTTCCCCTTAGCTCTGGGTTTCCTTCACAGTTCTGAAGTGTTTATTTTGCAATGTTATGAACAATATGTGGTCCCATGTTACATCCCTAAGACCTAGGGTGACCGGACTACCCAGATTACCCTGGACAGTCCTGGATTTCAATGGACCTTCCCAGTGTCTCAACACTTTCTTAAATTTAAATACATGTCCCAGTTTTTGGGACAAAGCTCACATCATCCTACAAAGCAGAATTGGAATGTATGCTCTTGTTTACTCAGGTGCATCTTAAGTTAGAAACAGTGAAAGTAACATAGCAGTTTCTTTCAGACAGCACAGGAGGAGGTGGGCTGCATGCTCCCAGGAGAGGGGAGACAGAGTGGGGTAAGAGGGCAGGGTGGAGGTCCTGCATATCTAATGTATTTTATAAACTAGACTTATAAATGTGTGCACATACATGTGTGTGTGTGTATATATATATATATATAGATATATATATAGAGAGAGATACATATTTTATATATATATATACTTCTCTCTCTCTCTATATATATATATATATATATATATATATGTATATATATATATATATAGATATACCCTATTGGTGGGTGCCACTAGGTAGTTATAGTTAAGAAATAGTTCCTATGGAAAAAGCATTTATTTATTTGCCTATGTCTTTGGCGCAGGGTGACAAATCTTCACAGAATTTGCCAAACAATTACAATGCTCACATCAGCTGCTTTCTGGAAATTTTTGGCGTGATCCGTGAAGCGGGCGAGAAAAGGTGGGGGGTCCCAAATCGTGTTTTCTCCGTGTTAATTTCCATGGGGATTTTGAATAGGAATAGCGGCCAAACCACTGGGCAGATTAACACCAAACCCTTTTGTAATTTGGTGTAAATCCATTCAGATGTTTTTGAAATATTAACGTATAACGTATTTGTATATATAGGGACATGAAGGCTCCGCGAACCCTCCTGACCTCATGCTGAGATCTGATTGGCTGCCAGCGCTTCAACAAGGATATGTTGGCAGCCATCTTGGGACTCGACTTCAGCCCAGTCCCAGGAAAAAGGTACAAAATGAGAAAACGGGCCCACCCGGACCCCTTAGCTCTGGTGCTGGGGACCCAGAGGGACCCCCAGGGGAAAAAAGTACTTTAAAAAAAATAAATTGCTGCAAATGAGCTACAGAGTCACAAATCCCCAGTAAAACTTTTTTTCCATAGCATGGCCAGGTCCCAAGGGCATGTCAAAAAATGAGGGGGGTGCATGGGGACCCCCTTCTAGGGCCTATTTATGCCCCAGGGACTGCCACTTCCCTGGAGCATTAATGAATAGTATCACGTATATACCAGGTTCACAAAATATTTTGTTTGATGCACTTTTCAGGTAGTACCTTCAGGATCAGGTTTAGTCAGTTCCACTTCTTCCCAATAAAGCAGTTAACATAGCACTGTTGTACCTTTGCAGAGTTGAAAGCTCACAGCAAGTCAGATTAGAGAAATTGGAAGAAATACTGTATAAGACACCATTGGTACGCCATCACAATTTTTATTTCAACCAGCAAACCTTATTCATACCATGTAAGGACCTGATTTAGAGTTTTGTGGACAAGGTACCCAATCTGCCAAACTCTCAGTTCACCCACCTCATTTAGAGACCGCAGCCCGTAAGGCGTCATTTATGGAGGTTTCCACTGATGGCCCAATGGAGTAGGGGCCATCGGAGGAACAGCATTACATCTGCCACCCAGTGTAGGTTGGACGGTGTAATATATTTTTCTGTCTGCCACTGCCAGGAAAAACCTGGTGGTGAGGAGCAAAAAAAAGCAACCCAAAAGTGACTCTTACACCTTGGGAGAAAACCCCAAGGTGTGGGGGTCATATGATTATTTACTTTTTTTAAACTTTGACTTGGGAGTTTGTTTTTAAAAAAGAGAAACAGTTAAAGGTTTGTTCAATGGCTGTCAAAAAACGACAACAGCAGTTCATCAACCATTTTGTACCCTGAAGGGAACTGCCATGACAACTGTTCTCTTCACTGTACAGAGATAATCTCCGGCGACAGTAATCTCTAAATTTGGTGGATGGTGTTTCCAGGAGGAAGAGGTAATATCCTTTGCCACTCTGACAGACAGAATACCGCCCTAAAATCAGACCTTAAGAGTGTACTAGACGTTTTAAGAATTTGCCATTATTCTGCTATCTCTGGTCACCATGGTGTGAAGTCTACCTTAGACCTCATACTTCATCAAGATTTTGAAGTTTATGTTCAGGCGTGTCCAGTTTGAAGGTCATACATGAAAAACAATTTGGATATCTACTGGCCTTTCCATAGCTCCTCAACCATGGCATGCAATAGCTACAGATTTTATTGCTGATCTGCATGTATCTAATGGTCACCAGGTGATTATGGTCACTGTGGATACCGTCTCAAATATGCAATACCTTTCATCCTTCTGATCTACTCTTTCTATAACACAGATGGCTAAAAAATTCTCATTTCAATATTTCATTTGTATGGAATTCAACACACAATATTTCTCAGTTTTTGAAAGCCTCTATGCTTCTCTCTTGCCATCCAAAAAAAATCAGTTGCCTTACTTCCACAAGTAGACCAATGACCAGACTGAAAGGGTGACTCAATGCTATGCTCAATACATCCAGTTTAACAGTAATGCCACCCAAAGTGATTAGTTGGAGTTATCTTTCCTTATTAGAGTTTACCTGTAATAATGCTTCTATTTCGGCAAACAAGACATCCCCATTCTTTTGTCTTCAAGGATGCCATCCTCAATATTTTCCTTTTTCACCTCAGTAGATCCTTTAGTTACTACTGCCTCCAAATGTACTAAGTGTTTACAAGAACAAAGAACTCTTATCACAAGGAATCTACATCAAACCACACAAACTACAAAAGTCAAAGCTAATCACCACTGAAGAACAATGCCAGATCTATCATGCTTCTCAATTTCAAGTCATATTTAGGATCCTTTTCACCACCATTCTCCTTCTCTTATCTTGTAGTTGATAACCAAATTTAAAAGGAAGCTAAAGAAATCTGTGATTCACATATTTTACAGAATCAGCTCTAGGTCTTGGTTCACTGGAAAGTTTAGCCACCTGGTAAATTATCTTGGGAGCATGCTTCTTCTGTTCATTCACCAATCCTGGTTTATTGTCTCCTTCTTTCCTGGGCAACCTGTTGCTTCAAACAGGAGTGTACTGTCATATCAACTGGTAGAAAGAAACTGGACGCACTGCTCAGGAGCGCACTGTGTTCTCTCATGCTGGCCAGACCTAAGTCATGACTGCGGCGTGGCATGCAGCTATGGGAAGAAGGAGTTTGTTATGCTTCAAGCTGTGGGCTGGCAGCAAAGAATTAAACCTCTTCTGAACACCTGTATTTATGCTCTTTCCAGCACATTCTAGGACTTTATGGTATACTATTTTAAGATTACTACTCCTAGCGATTATTCTCTTGCTTCCCAATCTCACATAGCTCCTAGATTGCTTGTTTATGGTTTCCTGTTTCCAGTTGCTATATTTTAGTATTTAAGTTGGCTGTGAACTACTTTCCACTGTATCACAATGCAGCCAAAGTCTGATTTTCTGACAGGTTCATCACCCATTATTCTCCATTTAGCCCTTTTTTGTCTCTGATGCTTGCTGTGGAGTAGAGGTACTATCAGTGCTATTTCTCTTGGAGACCGGTCTCTGTCACTTTTCTGAGCTTACTTATTTTTTCTTCGAATTCCTCTATTGTCCTTCAACATTGGAGTGACGGTGTTTTGGTAGACCATGCCACATGTCTGAGTCTGGTTGTGGAAGCATGGTGTTCTTTAAACCCCCACCAAGGGGGGCCATCGTTTGCTTGACCCCTTATTAAGAAAGTGACATCAAGGCCCGTGACACGAGAAGGAATACCTCCAGCATGCATAGGATCAGTGTAGTTTGAAGGAGAGTCCTTGAAGGTGACTTAGTCAGTCTGGCAGAAGAACTGATGTGTAGGGCAGAGCTGCTTTGCAGACTTAGTTTCTGTAATCTCCTGAGGAGGGACTCCTATTTAGGTCATCCAACCAGAGATCCACCTCACCAGAAAGTGAGACAGGAACCCATGGAAGGGAAAAACCAGCACTAGGATGACTCGACTCACCAGGGGGTAGCTGGTATAGGGTTATCATGGTCCAAAACCCACTCTATGGCTTCGGCTGCGACTCAAAAAGAAGCAAATTTGGTTAAATCAGACAAATCAGACTTTTATAATATTTCCCATGCAAAGATTACAGTTTTGCTAGATCTTTCAGTAAACATATAAAGAATGAAGGATGGTTAGCCCCTCACATGGCTTATGCAACTTCTTCCTTCTTTCAATTATATATTGCCTGCAGAAGGAGTAGGTGAGCGAGCCTCCTTAGAATTCATTTCAGAAGTAGAGGAGTCCCAGTCTTTGAGTGAAAATATCAACTAAGGACCCTTTCCTAGCAAAATTCAGGGCTGTTTTTATTGATTGATCACAGTGAGGTCTCTAGGTACAGGTGTTCCAATAGTTTACCTAAAAGAAGGTGTGTTTTAGTCCCTTTCTTAAAGATGGACAAAGTGGATGAGTGGATGGGTGCTTGATGCAGTAATCACACCTGGAACACATGAATGTTGGAATAAGACTAAGACATTTAGGTGGTCATTCCAACCCTGGCGGTCCATGACCGCCGGGTTGGAGGACCGCGGGAGCACCGCCGACAGGCCGGCGGTGCTCCAATGGGCATTCCGACCGCGGCGGTAAAGCCGCGGTCGGACCGGAACACTGGCGGGCTCCCGCCAGTGTACCACCGCCCATTGGAATCCTCCAAGGCGGCGCAGCTAGCTGCGCCGCCGAGGGGATTCCGACCCCCCCTACCGCCATCCAGTTCCCGGCGGTTCTCCCGCCGGGAACCGGATGGCGGTAGGGGGGGTCACGGGGCCCCTGGGGGCCCCTGCAGTGCCCATGCCACTGGCATGGGCACTGCAGGGGCCCCCGTAAGAGGGCCCCTAAATGTATTTCACTGTCTGCTGTGCAGACAGTGAAATACGCGACGGGTGCAACTGCACCCGTCGCACAGCTTCCACTCCGCCGGCTCGATTCCGAGCCGGCTTCATCGTGGAAGCCTCTTTCCCGCTGGGCTGGCGGGCGGCCTGAAGGCGGCCGCCCGCCAGCCCAGCGGGAAAGTCAGAATTACCGCCGCGGTCTTTCGACTGCGGAACGGTAACCTGACGGCGGGACTTTGGCGGGCGGCCTCCGCCACCCGCCAAGGTCCGAATGAGGGCCTTATTGTCTAATTTCACAAAACAAGTCTCTAACTAGGTAATATTTATCCCACACCACAGTAAAACAAAAACTCTTCGCCATCACTTGACTTGTGGAGATACACAGAATGGAAAATATAGCAAGCTGTTTTTGCCCTATTGTTCTTAAAAAAATACCCCATAAATGGTTAATGATTTGTCCCAGTGATAGGTGTTCCAACCCTTTCCTTCTTCTCATGCTCCCAGAAGTGAGTGAGCTACTGAAATCCCAAGCTTTGTTCAAGGCAGGTGCATGGCTTTGGCTCAGCTCAAAGTCCTCTTGGACGCTAGAGTCCTAAACAAGCCAAGCTTTCTCAGGAGCCGATGCGGCCTTGGAGCTACAGCTGCTGACCATGTGTAACATAATTTGCTGTGAAGTGATCCAATGTCCTTGGACACGGTCTGCGATATGTAAAATGCCAAAAATGAAATGTATATTTTGCCTCTCACAAAGGCTCTAATCTTATGATTCAAGAGTTAAGGACATAGTATTAACCTTTGGAGTCAGAAAGAGATACCCATCTAGTGGCTGGATTGCGCAGTGTGAAACTGGAAAATCTAAGATCAACTGCAGTTTCCCTCTTGGCCAAACTGTACAATAACAGGCAAATTTTTGTTTCACTGAGACTTGTTTTTCATAATTATCACATCTGAGAGCACCTTCAAATATGTGAATTCAGGATGTATGATATACAAAAACCTGTTGTGTTTGATTTAATAGCCTACAAGGTTGCTACATCTATAATAAGAATCTAGGTCACATATAGGGTACACATGATAAATTACTTGCCTCTTAGTTCACTAATATCATTGTCTTCAGGGTGTGGGCAGGAATGTGTCTCAGTTCATGTTTAAAAACTCTCACTTTTAAGAAATACTTATCAACTAAGTTGATGTACTATGGTGAAACTCTTCCCCATAATAAAGAAATACATTTTTATTTTTTAATTTGAAGACACCTTATCATATTTTAACATGAAGATTGTTGCATGATTTACATGCCAAATATTTTCAGGGCCCAAATCTTATATGGGCTCTTAGAGCCAGAACTGACCTCTGGCTTGGCTCTCTGTTAGTTTATTGGCTTGCCCATCTCTACATTCTCCCAAGTGACACCCTCTGCTTCCCTTTTGTGTGAGTTATTCAAGATAGTGACTGTTTGATCCCACCCCACCAGCTTCCCACTACTTGCATGTTGTCATGGTCTACCCTTATTTCCTGAAAGGCAGCTAAGCCGGTTGGAATTTTCTAGTTGTGGTTCCACTGGGCAAATCTTCTCCCAGTTCTCCACTAAACTGGTGTCCTGCAAACGTCTGTTTTCTTCCTTCCCTGTATTTCAAGTCTCTTCATCCTCTGCCTCCTCCTTGTTTTGCCATCCCACTGACTGTAGAAACACCTGGCTGAAGTCATTCCTGGCTGACTCTGCCCCAAACTTCTGCTCTCTGATTTCTAATTGATTCTCTTCTCCACTCTTTCCTCTTGCTCCTTTCCTTTGCTTCTCCACATTCATAGCGTCCATAAGTCCATGGGACCCATGAGTCTCTTGTTGTACACCTATAGTACCATAGCTATAAATGGCTGAGCTCCCTTATAATATCTGATATAAATTGTATTGTGCAACTACTTCCCATCAATTTGTACATCATCCTTGACATGCCTCTTCATCGTATACAGTTCCATATCATGATCCTTGTCACAATGCTTTTTATATTATAGCATGGAATTCAAGAAGGATGGACCCAGGAAGGTAAAACTCCTTCCCTGGATTTGAGTGGAGAATGAAGAGCAGCCTCTTACCCTGACTCCTTAAATCCTAAACTGAGTGTTACAAGGAAATCCTGTTAGGCAAACTGGGACCATATTGTTGTGGCATTTAATTCCCAAGCAACCCCATTCAAATCTAATTCTGACTATTCTTCTGAGAGCCACTGGAGGACTCTTTATGGATTTATGGGTGTGGTATTTGTTTAGCATGAACCTAGCTGAAATGCAGTTGAGCGCTTACAGGGTCGAAGGCACAGATATGATCACAGGGTGAAGCTAGGTGGAGTATGGTGAGATTTGAGAGGGGAGGTGAACTATTTATTGTACTGCAATTAAGTATTCTTTAAAGATGTGTGTCTACAGCTCTTTCCTACATTGAAGAAGAATACAGAAGATCCTAATGGATATGGGAATGTTATTCCAGATCCTGGGTGTGGAGACATAGATTGCCTGTTGCCTAAATTGACTTTCTTGCACTTCTTCTCTGAGGGTGCCCTGACTGCAGGTGTACCAAGAGCCATCAGAGATGGTGAGCTTGTCACACAGACAGGCAGCAGTGCGATTCATGATGGCATGGTAGATGATGAAGTTGGCCTTAAAAATAGTGCAGGACAGCAAGGGAAGGGGGTGGACTTCCATCAGCGTAGGCTTGATGCCATCATATTTATTCAGCCTCTTTTGAAAGCATTCTGCAGCATGTACAATGCTGGCCACAGTAGAGTCCAGAAAGTGGTGAAGATGGTCTTTGCCATCATCAAGATGCAGGAGTATGAAGGTTGGAATGGGTGCTGGCTTTCTATAAGGAATGGTTTCACTTTCTTTAGTAGACGGTGAGGTCGATATCAAGGGTGAATCCGAGTGACTTGGCTTTGGCCAAAATGTGGACTTTGAATCTGTTACAGAGATGTCAATGAGGCATGTTTGGATTAATTGTTTTTTTGTTTCAGTTAGTCAATAGAAGGAATTTAGTTTCAGGTATGCATTAAATATTGTGATATGGATAATGTGCAGCCTGTGCTGAAGGTGCTGGATGTTTAGAGCCAAAGAGACGTTCATGCAGAATTGTGTGTCATCAGCATATTGTAAGATTTTGATTTTGTTATCGATGAGTAGAGTTTCAAGGAGTTTCAATGTAGAATTTGATCATGACATTTGACATAATGAATGGATTCTTGGGGCTTCTGCAGGTAATGGGAAGCTCTGGATCCCTAGCACCATCACAGTTTTGCCACCTGAAGAAGGAGCCATTGATCTGGATTTCTCAAGGATGCATTACACTCTTTTTGTCAGGGGTGACCAGCATACACCAGGGCTGATAAATGTTCCTTAAACAAGCTTCACTTCCCTAAGCCTCATTAGGCCCAGAGGACCATATCCCGATGGGCAATAAGTATTTTAAAGGGGGAGCACTCCCTCAGCCTCCATAGGCCCTAGAGACCCTATTCCCCAGGGCCTTCTCTTAAAGGGGGGGAATGTGGACCACCTTCCTGGGTCTCATTCCCTGCCATGCTAGTGTAGGGGAGGACTCCCTGGGACACAGCAAGTAAGCCCACCCAGAGCATGGGGTCGCCTGGGCATTTAAAGGCTCTGGGAGAGGGGCTGCACAACCTGCCAACCCTTTTTGGCACATTTCAGTCCCAGGAGTGGGCCTCCCTAGGGTCCTATAATGGCTAGGGGAAGGGAGTCCCATGCCCCCTTCTCCCAATTTACTAAATTGAGGCTCAGCAGATGGGGTCCCCTTGGTCAAAAGTCACTAGAGGAGCGGGACTGTGCACTCCTCTTCCATAAAAAATACTTTAGGTCCCACGGGATGGGTTCCCGGGGGACAAAAACAGCCTGAGGAGTGGGTCGCACATCTTTTTCCCCTCGTGGAATGCAGCTCTGGGGGTGGGCTTCCCGGGGCCTATAACTGAAGAATGCAGCCATGGCTGCCATTTTGTTTTTACCTGTGGGAGTCTCACAGGATTGCAGAGATAATTGCTGATTTTGTTTTTGTATTTTGGCCCCAGGGGTCCCTATTGGCCCCCCCTATGGGGACTAGGGAACAGGCTATTCTTACGGTGCCCCCTTATATCACTTTTTTTAACTTCAGGATAGGAGACTAAGTCCACAGAGTCTTGTAATGGCTGTCAACAAACATTTTCTGATGCTGCTGAAGCCAATCAGAGTGCTTGCTCCTGCAGGAGTTTGACTCCTGCTGGAGTGAATTGGCCCAAGGGAAATAAAGCTCCCTGGGACAATCAGAATGTTCTATTTTTTAATTTGCGCTCAAGCAAGAGTTTCTTGAGCCTCCCATGGACTCAACCATCTGGCTATACAAATATTTTTTACCCTTAATTTCTAAAAAAACTACTGAACAGATTTACACCAAATCAAGAAAAGCACAATCTGCGGACCAAGATCTAGTTTCCTGCCAAATTTGATATAATTCCTTGAGACTGTCAATCACGTTTTGGTTGAACTCAATGGAGTATTCACATCTCACCTATTGCTCTTGGCTACTTGGTTGTATCCTGCCACCCCCATTTGAATGCTTGCCTTGAACTGCATGAGGAACTACTTTACTATTATGCCCTTCTCTGTCCACTATCTGCTTGCTCCCTCCTTTGTGTCTCTTTCTAATGTGCTAACGCTGCATGCTCACCTCTGTTCCTGCCTGCTCGAAGTGGCTGGCCCTCGCTCCTGAATATGGCCCTTCCTGATGGCTGAACGACACCAGAGGGTTTTCTCTGCTATACCTCATGGTGAGATTGGATGGTGTACCTCATGAGATGGGTGACCCAGGTGCTAGTGATAATCCCAGTTTCCACACTGGGACTTAAAGTTGTGCTCAGAGATGCGCTACCATCTTGTGCTGATTTTCCCCGTAGAGGTTTTGTTCTATGGAGCTGAATAGTTTCCGATGACTTTATTTGTAACTTTAACTTTACTGCTTAATTGTTAATGGTGGATGCTGATCCCTTAAAGATTGCTTCTTAAATGGTTCAGATAGCTTAGAGTCCCCTGTGTCTGAGCCATTCCCGTTCATTTCCTCATTGCTAAAGCTGACTAGACGGATGTCCAACTGACAAAGAAAATTGCAGCTTGCTGCTCTATCTGAGGAAAGGTATAACAAAATGCTTTTGTTCTTGTCGTAGGCTTTGTTCTTTGTTTTTAGGTACCAACCGCTATTTTGATAGAGCCATAGATAGATGTTTTCCAAATTAATTTTGACTTAATTGTTTTGCATGAAGCCCAACATGGTATTCTAATCAGAAGGTTAGTTAGGGAGCCGTGGAAATGTAACTAATTGCAATTAACACAGAGTTGATATTGTTCACCCGTTGAATTTATATGTATGTCATTTCTATAACACAATTCTTCTTGTTATTAATTTGTACTGTAACTCTTGAATGCTTAGTTGCAAACACTCTAGTGAAATTGAGATTCTTTAGAAGATTCGGTCAGCCGGTGTTATTCATTTATGCTTATCATTTGGTTTTTAGACTAATCGCTGTGATATTAGTATTGCTAATCTAGTGAAATAAACATTTTAACTTTACTAAAAGGTGTGGTTATTAATAGCCATATGGGTCATGGTGTGTAAATATTATTGATGCCAATGTATTTGTTGATGTTTATGGATCCAGATGTTGTTATCTTAGAGAATCTGTGACTTATGGTGGATTCACTCTAAGCGTAGTCCAAAGGTCCGTTGAACCTCTAACGCGTCCCCTTATAAATAAAATTATAAAAGACCAAATAAGACAGATGCGCTAACAAGACCTTGTCTAAGAAGGTTCCTCTACTCCTTGATGAACATTTCTGCTTTGAACTTCTGAAAGAAAAGAAAACAAGACAAACTTAAAGGAAACCCTGAACAACTATTTGAGGCAGTTACATGCTAGCATGCATAGTGCAAAAACGAGTTTGCTACGTATCTTACTTGAACTTGGTTGCCGCCAGGAGGCACAGGACCCATAAAAGCAAAAAGGAGACATTAGAAATCTGAGCTGACAAATTCTTTAATATTGAGACCTGCCTAAAACTGTTTGAAGGTCTGTCTTATGCGTATTGTGCTAATTCTGTATGTGTGCTTGATACTTATCTAAATATGTTATAATAATAACAGTGTTCTAAAGGCTTACACTAACCTAACATGTTTTTAACCAGAGTTGCATGAAAAGAAACCAAAGCATAGTTGCATGCTGATGAAGCTAATAACAGTTGCTTGCGAATAAATGTAATCATTATTGTGTGTTTATGGACCCGAACTTAACCACTGAGGCACATCAAAAATCTATACAAGTTTGCAAGGAAGTAGTGTCAAACTCGGATTTGCGATATTGTTCAGGATTCAGAGAGACTCTGGTGTATACACGAAGACTTACTAATCAGACCAATGGACACATATCAGAATAGAGAGTATGTGAACAGTTGTTTTTTTGTTTCCCTAAACACTGTAAAACCAGCACACCAGTGCCCACAAGATGGGGATCATCAAAGGATGGAAAGAGGGAACTACCAGGAACATGCTAGGCACTACGAGGAGGCAGAAGGAGCGAACCACGGTTAGGGGGAGTAAATGACGCTTCACTCCTCTCGGAGGCCAAGTTGGGAGCTAGCATCTTGCACTTGCTTATCGCCTCTGCAGGATATCAGGTTGGTGCTTGACATTAGCACAATGCACTACTTTGCACTACTTTGCATCAAGGGTGCATACAATGAGAGGTACAATGAGTGGTACATAGGCATTCACTTGCAATCACACATGGATTTTGTCACAGAGTCTATCTACTAACATTAGTAGACATGAATTTGTGCCAAAAATGTATCCCTCTTTGAGGCAGGTGTAACAGCGCAGCAACTTCAAAAAGTTGCCACATTTTTCTCAACTCTGCATGAGTGCTGCACTGTGCAGCACATGTATGAAGTGGGAACTGTATTAAAGTATAATTTGTGTACTGGAAAGATCACCCTCCAGTACAAAACCTATGCTTGATATCATGTATGCACCCAAATGCAAGGATGAGCGCATGGCGCATGGCAACCTAAAGTGTGCTGCACAGGAAGAGAGGAAAGCAGCACCAAATCTTATTAGATATGGATCTGTCCTGTCGCTCCCTTCATGCAGTGCAGCAACTTTGTAAATCTGTCCTTTAGTTTTCAAAATTAAACAAGCGTGTTAAAAATATATATTTTTAGTATTACACAGTCAGACTGTACCTAATGCAAACGTTTTCTTTATAAGTTGCCATTGAAAGGGAGCACTTCAGAACTCACCTCAAACTCCCTTGCAGTACTTCTGTACAAGATGAAAGCTGTGTTACCATTAGGGCTCAAATTATTTAAATCATGTACTAGTACCCAAGCAGCGTTTGGATTTTCTGGTTAACAAATTGCACAGATTTACATTTCTTTCAAATAGCAGTCACCCTAGTGTGAAGGCTTGTTTGTTCTTTCTCAGTCTGCCTCTCTCTTTGTTTCACATAACAAATTAAATCGTCCCCTTTCCCCAAGAGGCATCTGAAGGTTGGCATTATCTGTTCTGGCATGGTTGTTTTTTAACAAAAAGTAGGGGAACCCACCCACTTCAATCACTGTGGACACCCAAAACCTATTGGCACATGAAGGAGGCTTAGTTTATCTTTTTCAAGCTTCCGGTACCTCATGATGTCATGCTCTCTCCCAGCGACTGGGAAGCATTCTTCATATTCCCTGTCTGTATTCACAATGCCTCGGGCATGGAATATGAGTGATGCAAACCTTACCCTCAATAGGGTGGGGTGATCAATTGGCTGCCACTTGGCAGATGGGCTGCAACGTGAGAGGGGTACACTACTAGAGCCAGCTGAGGCTCCACCACTGCAAACATGGCTTCTGCCAGCTATAAACAGAGCGGAGTAACAGTGAGTTGGATGGCGTGGAAGCACTGCAGTGTTATAGTGGCGCTCCTGTTCCACCCAACTCTAAATGAGGCCCTCAGTTTCACCTTTGTCTTTGCTCCCGGTGTCTTGAAACTGCCTGCATTCAGTACATAATGCTAAAGAAAAACACCAAAAATGGTCAGAGAAGTAGCAAAGCATTCTTCTTTAGAAAGTAGAAATGCTGGGGGTAGGTTAGGCATATTCAGCTGAGGTCAGCAGAAAAGAAACAAGACTGCAATGCTTAAAACTTGTTGTGTAAAATAGGGACAATTTTGCATTTAGCAAAACACAAACGTGCGTATACACACATGCACCAGACTTTGAAAACACTATCAAAAAAGTCAACAACTATCATTACATGTCATTGTCATTGTAGAGTCCTCCCCAGCCTGGGTTCCCATAAATGAACATGCCACACACGGAGCTTGGTCTTACACATCTTTATTCTTCTGTGTGCAAGCGTAAACTCAATATTCTAAACATGAAATCTATTCACCACACCTTGCCACTTACATCACAGTTCTACAGAGTCCATCAGGAACCAAAAAGGTCCCATCATTGCTAACTCACAAGACACTACATCTACCATATATATATATTACAATTCCTCCATAAGTCATCTTGGAGCTCTGACTTAACAACCAGATCATGTCCTCTGAGGCCGGGAAGAGAAAAGAGAAGTGTCCATGATGCTGGTGATGTAGGGACAGATGCCGTCAAAGGACACTCTGTGGTCTCAAATGAATACATTTAATCTCTGTGATTATGAGCTGGCGAATGATGAGAAACATGTCTGCAGTACCAAGAATCTCACGTAATGAACTTTCAGGGCAGTGAGCAGTTGTCATGTTTTCTATGCTAGTCACAACTTCAAAGGTTAAGCATCTAAGGGAGCTCTCTTGTCGCACCAATACTCAATCTCTTTTATTGAAGGTAATGTTCTTGGCACAGCGACACGTGTCAACATATACTTTCACCTTTTGCTTACAACTCAAGTCATTTTGACAAAGTTAACCATCTGTTGTGGATCTCCTATTGGTCCATTGTGGTTTCTTGGTCATCATTGTCAACTTGGTCAACGTCAGTGTGGCAGGACTTTCACCTGTCATTGAATGAGGAGTCGACCAATAAGCTCAAAGAGTAGCATGGACAGCTGACTTCAGATTAAGCTTCTGTGCTCATAAAGCATTCGACAACACCATTTGCTTGTGGCTAAAAAGGTGTGATTTTCTGATGCTTCACAATGAGATGAGTAAGAAAGTCTTGAAATTCTCAACTGTTGAAAGTGGACCATTGTCAGACTTTAAAATTGAAGGAACACCCCATATTGCAAAAATGCCATATAATCTCTTAATGATTTTCTTGAGTAATAAACAAGAGATCTTCTACTAGTGGAAAACAGGAGTATTCATCCATAACCACTACCAGGTGATGTCCATTGTCAAGACGAACAAAGAAATCAACAGCAATTATTTCCCATACATGTTTTGGTAAATCTGACATGTTCAAGGGATGCAAAGTGTTTTTGGGAAATAAGCAATTGCACAAATGACAAGCCTTCAATTCCTTTTCAACTCTGTCATCAAGATGAGGAAACCAAACTCAATCTTGGAGAGCTTGTTTAGTGACAAAGGTTCTACAATGTCCTTCATGGGCTACTTCAATTACTTGTTGTCACAGACTTTCTGGTATAACAGTTCTTGAACCTTAGAGACAATGCCTCTCTTGAGTAAAGGACAGTTCATCTGTTACATTCTTAGACTTCTGATATTAGCTGTCATGTGTGAGGGACTGATTGTGTTGTTTCCAGGACTGACGTGCAATAATCTCCTTCAGTATCAATGTCACTGTCTTTGCTCATTGTAATAATAATTTGTTTCACAAATATAGCAGTAGGGGTGTTTGCCTTTACAATGAAGTTCATGTAGGCTTCAGCCGATTTGGAAGGGGTGAAAAGTAGTAAGGAGAGTTTTGATTGTTCCCTGTTTTGTGCAAAATAGTGTAGTCTTATTCCTTTCATTGCAAACCCCAATGTTCAGTTCTGGGAGGCATCCTGGCTTTTTGATTGCCAAAGATGGTAAGCAGTGCTTGATGATCAGTTACAGAAGTGAAAGATTTTCCATATAAGAACATGTGGAAATGTTCACAAGCTCACACGACTGACAGACTTTCTTTTTCAGCTTATGAATAGGCATGTTCAGATTTTGACAGACTTCTAGTTGCATATGCCACAATATGCCTTCAAGCATTTGAGTTTCCAGGATCATGCCCAACCTGACCAGGCTTGCAGCAGCAACAACCTCTGTATGTAGCTTTGGATCAAAGTAGGCCATTTCAGTGGCATTCTCAATTGCCTGTTTAATTTTCTTAAAGCTTTGTTCACATTCAGGTGACCAGTAAAACGGAACATTTCTTTTTGTTACCCCTCTTAAAGGAGCACTTACTGTGGCAAAGTCACATACGTATCTGGAAAAGTAATTGGCCATGCTAAGAAACAAATATAACATGGTAAAAGCTTGTGGGGGGATTGGTGCTGAATGGGCTTGTATTTTAGTAGGATCCGGCATCATAAGCCATCAGAAAGGATATGGCCAAAGAATTAGAGTTTTGTTTTGTGGAACTCACACTTCTCTGCATTCAAGGTTAGACCTGCTTCAACAAGTAGTCGACAAACTTGTGTAAGGGCTTTATCATGTTCTTTTCGTGTGGCCCCAAAGACTAACATGTCATCATTGTAGTTGAAAGCATTTGTGACAGGCTGTATTATACGTAGAATGACATCTTGAAAAAGCTCTGTAGCTGATGACACACCAAAACGTAATCTTTTACATCTGAATAAACCAATGTGAGTAGAAAAGGGAGTAATGTACCTGCAATTTTCTTCAAGTTACAATTGATGATACTCTTTGTTCAGATCAATGCAAAAAAAGACTTTTGCTCCATTTAACTGTGTGATCATATCAGCAATGTGCGGACTGGGATGTAATTCTCTTTCAATTACCTTGTTAGCTTGATGCATATCAACACATATGCCTACAGCTCCTTCACTGTCCTTTTTGGGTAATACCACTTTGGGAGAAACCCACTGAGTTGGGGCAGTAGATCTCCCAATGATATTATGCTATAGTAATGCTTCAAGCTCTTTCTTAACAACTTCTTGTAAATGAAATGCAATTCATCTAAGTCTTTGAACAACAGGACAAACATCCTCACTAATATGTAGTTTCACCTCCATAGTTTTACGCTTTCCTAATCCATGAAACAATGAAGGGAATTGACTTACTATTTTGTGATGAGCATTCATGTTGTAGTCCCATTTCAGCAGCACTATGAAACTGAGTAAACAGGCACTTTACGCAGTACATTGAAGTACATCAATGTCTTTTTGTGTTTCTTGTACTTTTGTCTTTTTGTGTTTCATAGTGACTACGAATGAACTTTGACTCTTTAAAGACGTAGATGCAGCCCATGCATACACTTTGGTTTCGACGGTGTGAGATGAGGCAATGGAGATAGCTTATTGTATTTCTCCTCAGGCATAATGTTTATTGACGCCACACATCACACACAGAGCTTGGTCTCACTTGTGTTTATTCTTCTGCATGCAAGCACAAACTCAACATTCTAAACATAAAATCTATTCACCACACCTTACCACTTACATCACAGTTCAACAGAGTCCACCAGGAACTAAAAGGGTCCCTTTATCGCTAACTCACAAGACACTACAGTTGTTACAAAGTGGCTCATACTGATATTTAGACCATTTGTGTTTCCAACTCTATGGTTCAGGCCTTCAACTCATAAAGGGCACTATTTCAGGCTGTCTCCAATCTCCTCAATCTAGCCTCTGTCAAAATGACTATTTCCTCTCCAAAATTGTTTGTGACAATTTGGCCTTGTTTCTATGAGAAGATCAAGAGATCAAGATATGGTTGTACTGCCCAGCTTCCGGTTTTATCATGCGACATGCAGCAAAATTATAAACCTTCACCTTTTTTGTTACTCTTATATTAGCTATCTCTATGGTTGAGGAAGAGGAGGAGGGGTCATCCTTGCATACCTCCCTAACGTTGGGCTCCCCAAATCATTTATGTCAAGTCAGGACTCTAAAATTGCTATACTTGCTTTCACCTTCAACCTTAACACCTATTTCATCGGCCACTGTCCCTAGTGGATGGAAGAAAGAGGTCTTCAAGCCCATTTTAAAGACGTCAGATGCCCCAGGGAAGAATCTAACTATAGGCTCAACTTTTGTTTGCCAGCAGTCACTAAAATTGGTGATAAGTTCTGGCTTATCGGCTAAACATATTGAACAGCACTAGTTGCTAGGTTCTAGCCAAGACCTTGTTTAGGAACCAAGACTGTCCATGTGGCTCTAGTGAATTAAGTCAAACAAGATTACAATGACAGAATTACCAGCTGCCTCATCCTGCTGCTGATCTTGTGTCACCCTGTTGCCTCCAGATCAGGATCTTGAAGAAAAACTTTCTTTTTATTCTGTGCCACAAGAAAGATTGTGATATTAGTGCTTCCATCATTTTCAGATTGAACTATGACACTGCTTGCTGCACTGGCCCTCGGGAGTCAGCAATTTTCAATCTACAAGGCGTTCAGAATATGGTTCAATGACTTGTCACAAAGTTTGTTCTCCTTTGTTGCTTTCTGTATTTGTAATCCACTCTGCCTTGGTCTGTGTAAAATAGAAACCACTCTATGATTAACAAGGATGTTAAAATTCAGCTGTTTTATTGATAACCTTCAAACGTTTTCAGATATTATCAGTCAGTTTAGCGCCAAGAGGCCTGAGAGTGTTTATTGCACTTTTTAGGTAACACGTCATCTCATATGGTTGCATATATAGATTTGCAGTATATTTAGTGTGTGCCCTTAGAAAGTAAATGCAAGACTGGTGGCAATTTTAGAAGAAATCGAGCAGAAATTATGGGCTGTGGCTGGGTCCTTTGGTGATGGAGTCTGGTCACCTGAGAGCTAGATCAGGTGTCTGGTGCCTTTCCTATGGGCAGACTTAGAGATAGCTCAGCTATGTGAAGCCTGAATATATAACTTATGTCTAACCAGACTCATATCTCTTTCACTTAAAGTAAATGTTTCTATGATCAGTCTCTCAGAGGGCAATGTATGACAGATATAGAATTTGCTTTAACATGTGCCTTGATTATTTTTCCTCTGGTATGGTGGTGGCTATGCAGAGGGAACACACCAGTGTCCCCCTTGTGTAGAAGTTGCATTGTGGTGTCCTGCCTCTTTAAATCAGTGTAGTTTGGAAGCAAAATGCTTCCAAAACCATATTCTGCTGTCAAACTAAGCCTGGGTCTGTCAAAAGCAGAATACGTTATCAATCTGATATTGTGTGCAATAGATTGCCAATGTGAAACGTTACAGAATGAAAACATTACTTTGTTTACTACTTGTTCCAGTGTTACAATACAAACTAGTATCAAGTTGTCTACCTGGCCCCTCTCTTGTTCCCCATTGAAGTGTGTTCCTTTTGATTCCCATGCCAGGCTAATTATTATAGACACTTAGGAACAACTATAACAGAGAATATGATAATTTTTCTTAAAGGAATTTTTGAGAAAATTGTAACAAATGCTGCATTTTTCAATTCACACTGTCTCTCCAGGATTTAATTACAACATTGCGATTTTAGTGGATTTGGCACTATATTTGCTGAAAGCTTCAGAACAGAATTGATGCTTTTGTTGTTGTAACATTTGCTATTAGGAGGCATGATTTATGTTTCTGTCTGAGTGACAACTGTGCTGGACATTGCTCACCAGCCACATATTCAATGGGTTCTGGAGATTGAAGGGATACTTGTATTCTTTGTATGCCAGCCCAACATTTGTTGCATAATTATGTGAAGTCTTTATTCGGTTAAATAGCATCAACCATAAATCACATAATTATACAACACATAATAAACAAAACAAGTTAAAAATGTACACACATAAAAACTTTAAAATACTTTCAATTTTATTTTTCAACCAAAATTCAATAAGTAAAATCCTATAAATAGTTAAAAATTTACGCTATTCCACCAAGTTATGGCTCCCTTTTAAAAAGATTATTTCAAGGCAACAACCTTTTATTGCCTGGTTCTTTCAGCCTGGAGGCGTATCTAAGAGGCAATGTGTAAAGTACCTGTACAGTCACACACACACACACACACACACACACAAAGTAACACAGTGAAAAAAATGCAAAAGTACTCCACACCAGTTTAGAAAAATAGCCAATATTTATCTGAGTAAAGTAAGACCAAAATCGACAAAAATCCAACATACACAAGTACAGATACAAATTTTGAAAGAATAAATCTCAGTATAGTGCTTAGAAACAAAATACATGGAACTAGAGCTATCACAGGGTCTAGATGGAGTTGCTTTCAACAGTCCAATGCCACTGGCAAGGGAGTGCGGGCCGGTCACGGAGTCGCACGGACCCCAGGTACAGTACCTTAAAAAAATTATGAGAAAACAAAGATATTGCACAGAGTCACAGAGGTGACCAGTCACCTGAGCTGGTGCGGCATCGGTTCCTTACTGCTATTGGGGAGGTGAGGGGTCAATTCCTCACTGCTAGGCAGGGGATGTGAGGCATCGGTTCCTTACACTTACAGGGGAGGTGATGCACCTGCGGACCCCATCAGTGCAGTGCAGCACTGATTCTTACTTTGCTGACAGATGTATCCCAGTAGGCAGACAGTACCACCATGGCCGATATAGTGGTGTGGCCCATTCCACCTTTGGGGTGTGACTCCTGCCCCCAACCCAAGAGCAACTCTTTTTACAAGGAGAGCAACCCATAGTGGCCACTGACAGCTGTCAGTGATGAGAGCCAGGCCTCAGCCCTTCCAGGGCTGTCTAACCTCTGTGGTTTTTCAGAGTGGGGGGTGATAGCCCCAGGTGACTGGCACCCTTTGTCCACTCTTCCTCCCACCAGTTCAGGGGTGGTATCCTGAACCTAGGGTCTGTATCGTTTGGCTGGACAGGAGTCAGGGGGGAGTCCGTCCCCTCCTTGCTCCCCTTCTTGGGGCTCTGTACCCTCCTTTTGAGAGTGGTACCCCCAGTATCCAGACCTCCCAGGGCACTTGTGTCAATCACCCTGCACAATTCTCCTATCAGTTCAGGAGTACTATCCTGCAACTGGTGCCCCAACCAAGGGTCTGTACCCTTAGGCTGAGCATGTGTCTTGCAAAACAGGACTTCCAGGGGAGTAAAACCTGCCCCCCCACTCAAGGGAACCAAGAGAAACAAATTCCTCATGTGTTGTGTGAAAGTCTGCTGGGAGCAGGTCTCCTGATCCCTGTCCATATGACAGAACACCAAGCCCTCCCAAGCCAAAAGTGGCATCACCAGGGTCATTCCTGGGGTTCTCCAACATTAGAGCTGGCAACCCCTGACCTATTGGTTCTTCCTCTGGGGGCTGACTCCCTCTCTCACCCCTCCATCTGGACTTCAGCACCCTTCTCTCCGGAGTGGTGTGGCCAGGCACAAGAACTGATGGGACTCTTGTGACACCTCCTCACCCCCCCCCCCCCAAGTTCTCCTGACCCTATGGGACTCCCATCAGTGGATGGTTTCCTGGTACAGACCAGCTCCCCCTACCTGTGTCCCCTCTGAGAGCCATCCAACCACTGGGGTTGAGGATATGCCAACCGGGGCCTCTGCTCACTCCCACCCCTTCTCCTACTCTTGGAAAGGACGTGGGACCCATCTACCTCCCCACTACAATGGGACCTGTCTGGGTCACTGCCACCCTCTCCTCAATTTGATGGTGAAAACCTAAGCCATCATCCTTGGGATCACTCTTCTATGCCATCCCAGATACTCTGGCACTCACCCAGAGGTCTGCCTCTAGTGCAAGCTCCCTGGAGTCAGAGACCTCACACTCCACCAGATGTTGGAGTAGCTCTGGAAAACTGTCACTGAACATATGCTCTGCAGCAATAATATTGGACAGCCCCTAACATAAGTTAACCATACTACCCTTTACCCAACCAACCAGTGCCTTGAAAAAGTACCCCGATTCATCCCCCATCTGGTGAGACAGTATCTGACTGCCCTTCAAACTAAACCTACCTTCCTCTGGGGTGACTCCATACTCCCTAACCAGGGATTCCTCCATGGGTGTAGACCTCTCCCTGTCACTCGCTTCTAGAGCCAGTAGAGTGTCCCTCCTACCATAAGTAATATGACTCCCCATACCAGTTCCTCAATCCACCTCAGGGACCCTGTGCCCCTCTGGAGCTACTTCATATGCCTGAGCCCACTGGTGTATGTCACCCCCGAACACCTTTAGAAACAAAGGCCTTGTCTTCATTACTAGACATGGTACTTTCGCTGCCACCATCTGAGCTGAACCCAGGCTTCCTGGTTTCCAGCTCCATCAGACTGAGCTCCTGAGCTAAAAGCGCTTTCTTCTTTTCAAGGGCCAGTCTAATTTCCTCAAACGCTTTTTCTCTCTCCTGCTTTAACCTGAGTTTTACCAGCTCCAACTCGAGCTTCCTGACTCTCTGCCTATTCTCCAGCTCCTCTGAAGACAGACTTGGAGAGCAAACTGCTGCCAGCTCTGGAGGGAGCTCTTCCACCGTTCAGTCTTGACTCCCGCCCCACAGGCGATGCTGGTTCCTCCAGCCATCCCAGATGCAGACTTTGTTCCTCTTCCTCCCCAACAACATTCTCATCCTCTGTGTGCTCACCAGCCTGTCTGGAGGCCAATGAGGCCCTCAGTGCCTTCTGCAGCTCCTCCTTTCTGGTGGGGCCTTTAAGAGGACATTTAAACTTCCTGCAGAACTTTTTGAGCTGAAGCACAATATGGGTTTCCAACCTCTACTGCTCAAACACCAAATCTGCAGCTGATGGCTCAACAGACAGAGACATGATTGTGGCCTGACCTCAAGAGTAGCAAAAACAGAAAGAGAAAAACAGTATGCGGGCACGTAATGGTATGCGATATTTAAGTAGTGTACACCAATCACTGTATGTAAAGTACAAATACAAGTCCTATCCCACCGCTGCCACCAATAAATGGGGTTTCCAGTTGGCAGTGGTTTGCACACTGTCCAAATAGGGACTCTCACTCTAGTCAGGATAAGTGGGTCACACAGCTAAGATAACCCTTGCTCACTCCCTTGGTAGCCTGGCTCATGCAGTCAGGCTTATCTTAGAGGCTCTGTGTAAAGTGTCTGTAAACACACATACACACACACAGAGTAACAGAGTGAAAACACACAAAAATACTCCACACCAGTTTAGAAAAATAGCCAATTTTATCTTAGTAAAACAAGAAAACAATAAGAAAAATCCAACATAGACAAATAAAGATACACATTTTCAAAGATTAAATCTTACTATAGCGCTTAGAAACACAATAGCTCCAACTGGAACTATCACAGGCTTCCAACACTCTGACGGCACTCGTTAGGGAGTGCAGGCCGGTCACAGAGTTGCATGGACCCCGGGTACAGTACCTTGGAAAACGATGAGGAAACAAAGGGGTTGAATAGAATCGGGGAGGTGAGGCATCACTGGAGCTGGTGCGGCGTCAGTTCCTTATTGCTATCGGGGAGGTGGGGCAACAGTTGCTTACTGCTAGGCAGGGGAGGTGACATATTGGTTCCGTACAGAGGCAGCGTTGGTTCCTTTCGACAAGGCCGGATCGATGAATCCAGCAGGTCAAGATGCAAGGCACTGACTTGGCTGTGTCGTGATCACACCACAGGGCCACAGGTGCTGCGGCGGAGTCGGGTGTCATGGACGTCAGTGACACGGCACTCAGGACTCACGCTGTGGCGGGACTTCCAAGACATCGGCCTGTGTTGCAGATCGCGGTTGTTGCACTCAGTGGGGACCACAGCTCTGATGCAGGCAGCAGCACAGGATCGGACGGCAGCACCAGTTCCGATGTCACTCTGGAGTCGATGTTCTTGTTTTCCTCTTGGTTTCATGAGAGCTCACTTCCAAGAACCCAGGAACTGGATTTGGTACCACTCAGAACCCTCAGCAAGGGAGCCGAGGCGCTGGCCCTGAGACTTCTTAACAGGAGGCAAGCTCAGTTCAAGCCCTTGGAGAACCTTGGAAAGCAGGATGTAAAAAGCCAAATCCAGTCCTTTTCAGTATCAGGACAGAAGCAGCAAGCCAGCACAACCAAGCAACAGGAAGAGTGGCAGCCTCTCTTATAGCATTCAGCTCTTCCCCCTGGCAGAATGTCCTCAGTCCAGAAGTGTTCTAACTATGTGGTGTCAGAGGTCCAAACTTCAAAGGAAGGTCTTTGTAGTGAACAAGACCCTGCTTTTCCTGGCCCTGGCTCCAGACACACTCCAGGGGATTTAAGACTGCTTTGTGTGAGGCCAGACACAGTCCTATTCAGGTGCAAGTGTCTGCTCCTCCCACCATTTTAGCTCAGGAAGACCCATCAGCCTGGTGATGGGCTATCAGGATAGAAAGGGCACACATCAGCTCCCTATTTGTGACTGGCTAGAGTGAATACACAAACAGACCAACTGTCATCCTGACCCAGACAGTAGATAGGCAGAAGCACAGAATAGTTAAGCAAAGAAATGCCCCCTTTCTAAAATTGGCATTTTCAAACTCACAATTCAAAAAACAACTTCACCAAAAGATGCATTTTGAAATTGTGAGTTCAGAGACCCCACACTCCATAGCTCTATCTGCTCCCAACAGGAAATTACAGAGATATTTCAAGGCAATCCCCATGTTACACTATGGGAGAGATAGGCCTTGCAATAGTGAAAAACGCATTTAGCAATATTTCACTGTCAAGGCATATAAAACACACCAGTACATATCCTACCTTTGAAATACACTGCACCTTGCCTAGGGGGCTGCCTTCGGCCTACCTTAGGGGTAACTTACAGGTAATAAAACTGAAGGTTAGGGTCTGGGAAGTGGGTGCACTTGCCAGGTCGAAATGACAGTTTAAAACTGCACACACAAACACTGCAGTGGCAGGTCTGAGATATGTTCACCTGGCTACTCATGTGGGTGGCACAGTCAGTGCTGCAGGCCCACTAGTAGCATTTGATTTACATGCCACGGACACACACAGTGCATGTTACTAGCGACTTACTCGTAAATCAAATATGTCAATCATGGATAAACCAACTCCCAATACATTTTAGACACACAGAAGATGCACTTTAGTACTGGTTAGCAGTGGTAAAGTGCCCAGAGTCATAAAGCCATCAAAAACAGGTCCGAAAAAATAGCAGGAAGAAGGCAAAAAGTATGGAGATAACCCTGCAAAAAGGGCCAGGTCCAACACCAAGTAAAGCTCAAACTAACAACAAGAAAGGGGGGATAAAGAGCCCCAAACTTGCTGGAATGAGATATAGGCTAAGAAAGTAACCTTATGTGGATATTTGGGGGATGTAGCCCATTCCTTTTCATGTAGTGCTTTGAAAAACTCATACTCTCAAGCATCTCTAGGTGGCTGCAGTAAGATATGGGTATGTGCCTCAATAGCTCTATAAAGCCAACTAATAAGTCAATGGCCACCTCCAATAGTATAGTCTGCATTACAGAGTGAGTATAAGGCTCACTAATATTAATCGACCACTGAGTTCAGATAGCATGTTTGTCCTATATAATAGAAACTGATATTTATGAATGCCATATTGCTCTTAAGGTAAAGCAAATAGCATAGGAATTCCAGCACGAAAAAGGTCTCCCAGAGATTCTATGCCAGCGTCTTTCAAAGAACACAGGTCAGACCATCCTAGCTGATTGAACTGTCAAAGAACACCAAGAATAGGCATTGTTGGGGCATAGGAGATTACATGTTTGGTGATATGGAGGCTTTATATACAGCACTGCATCACCACCTGTACAAGAGAGGGCGAGTCTCTGGGAAGTCTGGCATCTGGTAACAGAACAGCACATGAATCAAGATGGTTTCTATTTGTGCCTTGGGCTGAGAGCTCCTCCAGCTCCCGACCAGAGAGCCAGCGGGACATCCATTATAGTTGCATCACCAGATAGTAATGATGGAAGTTGGTGGCATCCAATCCACCCCATCATCCGGCAACCTGGGCTGCACCAGTGCCATCCTTCTGCTTCTGGTATTTCAGATATGGCAACTGAGCAGGGATTCTATGCTTTGGTATAAATTATATGGGAGGATCATTTGTAGATTAGCAAAGTGATAGAGAAGGCGAGGGAACATTACCATCTTTGACAAGGCTAGTCAGCCTGCCCCAGAAAGCAGCAGTGCCCTCCAGAATCCCATATTTGACCGAAGGAGCCCTACTGCCTTAATAATATTATCCAATATTATATTTCCCAGTCTCAATGGTAAACTGGATTCCCAGGTATCGGAAAGAGTTCAAGTTATCAATATGTGGTCAAGCATTCAGTATGCGTCACAGGTTGTCTAATGACAAGAGTATTCCTTGTCAGTGGGATGTCATTATCTTCATATGTCTATGCAGTCCATTTTACTCATCACTTCCAACAATACTCCTGTCATGGCCACTTTGGAGTTCAGCTTAAGCAGGTATCTATCCAGCTCCCTGTCAAGAATACAGTTAACATCCCTAACCCATATCACAGGGGTATCTTTGAATGGCATAGCCAATTTGAGTACTGCCCAGAAGAAATCCCTATCATACACTCTTGATTCCTATATGTTGATAAGGCATATTTCTGTACAAACTAAGAGACAGTAGACTAACACATATCTACCTCCTATAGCCGATATCCTTAGAGACAATACAAGAAAATAGCAATACATTGTGCATTTTAAACATAATGGTCAAACGCAATATGATTACAAACATGTTTTAGTTGACATGACAATATTAATAGGCTAATAACATGTTTTAAAGTATTGGACAATGTTTAATAGGCTACTGACAGGGATCCTGGAAAAGGTGAATGAGTGACTAGACACCTAAAAGGAGTTTATACAGATTTCAATAAAAAATTTTACAAACTTGTTTCAAAACAACATTTGTTTAGTGCTCCAAACATTCCTGATGTGAAATAACAATGCGTTTATGCAGTATTTTTAATTCCATCTGCAGAAAGGCTCTGTTCCCTCACTGTAGACCAAAGGTACTTTTTTAGTCTGTTTGTTGGGATATTGCAACCTGTGCTTGTTAGAGGCTAATCACATGTACAGGTCACAGTATATTGAGCTTAGTGGGGCAACACATCTGATTTTGGGATACGTGATTGGCAAGTTATAGGTGTGATTCCTAATGCATCCTCCATTCCTCCTGCAATTGAATAAGTGAGAGCCCATGAGTTGACAATATTACTGCATCATGTTGCTCTATCCCAGACACAACAGATCTCCTGACAGGTGATCCCTTATCAAAACTCACATCAATACTTCGGGATGAAAAAGAGGCCCCTATAATGGGCCAAGATATTAGACAAAATAATTACAGACTTAGGCCTGGGGAAAACACATGTTATTGACAGGCTAACCCTTGAATTCCGTAAAACCCACTCGTCCTTTCTTGCTCCCAAACTCACTCAAGTATATGAAGCAGCAATCCCTAAAAGATGCCTAACCCGTACTCTCAGTGAAGCATAGATGTTTTCGATCCTAAAACCACAGAAGGTCCCCTGCACCTTGCTTCCTATCATCCCACAACCGTTCTTATCTCTGACTATAAAATCCTAAGAAAGATCCTAGCAGACCTTGTTTAACAGGGGCTCCCCCACCTCAGTCAGAGATCAGAATGCTTTTATGCTGGGAAATAACAACTCCTAGAACATAATACACCTATATACAATCATGGAAGCAATCCCTCACAGATGGCCCAGAGTGGCTTGTGCCATTCTCAATCTAGAAAAATGCTTTTGATACATTTAGGTGGGATTGCTTGTTTTGGGACTTAAGGGCCTTTGGATTCAGAACCACACTCTTGCTTTGGCCAGAGTACAACTGGGCCGCCTCATCTCAGCCCTACTTCAAATATACTAAGGAACCTAACAGGGTTATCCTCTCTCTCCCCTCCCCTCTTTGCACTAGCCATGGAACCCCTTGTGGTGCGGCTCAGGGGGGACCTAAGGGATCCTATTGCAGGATAGAATTCATTCCTTCTCTCTCAGTAGATAATGTCTTATTATATCTAAAAGACCTCAACAATGATTACTTCAAAATAGGCAGTCTTCTTGCTGGGTTCAGATAACACTCTGGGTTAGCTGGAAGAAACCCTGCCATATCCTGCAAATCTCCTCCTCTCCAAGGATGGACCTGGACATGGTGGGCTGGACCAATCTGCCCTTTTGTTTGAAGTGTTATTCCCATCTCATTTGTTGACCGGTTAGCCATCCCCTGTGCCACCTGAGGTTTGGACAAATGTAACAGTATATCTGTTTTGGTTTACTTAAACTGTCACAAACAGGTTGTACTTTAAAATATTTTACAGAGTTAAGGCTCCTACAGCAAAGGTCTTTGTTTGCCCATTGTGTTTCAGGGGATAATAATAATGGTAAGATAACTCTGGTGGTTAATGCGTTTGCTAGAGAGATCTGTGTTTTGTCCAGTCAATGTTTTGACTCATCATAAGGTAGCATAGAGTGTGCCTGCTGCAGAACACAACATTCAACATTGGGATCACAGATTTATTTTATGAAGATAGCTCCGTAAGTTACTTATTTTGCCACAGATCCTTTTGTTACTTGCAGTTCATAAATTAGAATCCTTCTGAAATAGCTCAGTGAGCTATGAACCACCATCAAGAAGCTGCATGCCAGGTATAGGGCATAGGTCTAGAACATTATTGTTTGTTATCAATCGTTCATTAATCTAAGGTCACCATAAGGGTTCCTTTGGGTAGTAATAGAGTCTTATTAGTACAAACCCAAACAGTGCATTACATTTTAAATCCTATCTTTGTTTTTCTCCAGACCAAGCACTCTTAAAAACATAATGCCTACCAATATGGATGATATGTGTCTCCCCCACTAAAAATTGCAAACCTTACTGTCTTATGTAATATTTCCTTACATTGCTTTAAACACTTGTATGATTTATTGTTTATGCATAATGATCATGTGAGGTGAAGTGCTCATAAAACCTACATTGGGATGAGTAGCACTATAAAAGAAAATACATAAAATAATTGATTAGTAATTAGTAAAGGCAATCTAAAGTGTTATTAGTGTATTTACCCATACATTCTTACAGTGCATGCATATCTCTTACATACAGAGGTAGCACATAATCAAAAACGTGTCTCCAGATCATAGGGGGTCATTACAACATTGGCGGTAAAAGGCGCTTACCGCCGTGTAGAAGACCGCCAACACACCGCGGCAGCGGCGGGAGCCCGCCACAGCTATTATGACACACATCACGGAATCCGCCAAAATTCAGAAACCCACACAACACCGCCACACCAAAGGTCAGCGATAAACACGCAGAAACAAATCCTCCACCTCCACGCCAACAGAAACACGCCCATGCCATTACGACCCACGAATCCACGCGGCGGTCTTTCAACCGCGGTATTCCATTGTCGGTACACACCGCCGCGCTCAAAATACACACACATCTCCAAAACACCGCCACATTGGACAATTCAAAATACACACACCTGATACACATACAAACAACACTCCCACACATCCAACACAATATAAAACACACACCCACATCACCCACAAACCCCTACGACCCAAAATTAGAGAGAACGCCATAGAGAGACAGCACAGAATAGAAAACCCCATCACACAGAGGCACACTACACCATCACCCACACAACATCCACGCACAAAACACCACATACCACTACACTCACCACACTCATCAACACATACACCACACCACCCCACATCTCACCCACACCACCCCATGTCACGCCAAAGACACCCCCGCTTCTCTGAGGAGGAGCTCAGGGTCATGGTGGAGGAAATCCTCTGGGTAGAGCCACAGCTATTTGGCTCACAGGTACAGCACACATCCATAGCCAGGAAGATGGAGCTATGGCAAAGAATAGTGGACAGGGTCAACGCTGTGGGACAGCACCCAAGAAATAGGGAGGACTTCAGGAAGAGGTGGAACGACCTACGGGGGAAGGTGTGTTCCACGGTATCCAGGCACCACATCGCGGTACAGCGGACTGGCGGCGGACCCCACCTCCTCCCCCACAACTAACAACATGGGAGGAGCAAGTCTTGTCCATCTTGCATCCTGAGGGCCTCGCAGGAGTCGTTGGAGGAACGGACACTGGTAAGTCAAATCTTAACTATCATATCCCCCACCTTACCTGCATGCTATCACACACCCCCACACTCACACCCTCCCCTATCACCCTAACTCCTCAATAATGTACCCATAACACCAACCACCCATCCCAACCCCAAGACCTGCATGACACAACTAAGCATGGATACCCATCACTAAAGCATGCCTACTGCACATACCCAGAACACCCCCCAACCATCAGCACACAAGCCCCCACACAGGAATGCCTGCACTGGGGTACACAAACACCCAACCATTGCACACCATTACACACACACATGCAATAATCATGTTCTTATACCCCCGCAGGAACCCGAAGGAACGTCACCACACCAGAGGGTCCAGACAACACCACTCCACCCCCAGAAGAGGCCCACAGTGACGACAGCAGCTCTGCCCAGCTGGAACTTGATGACCAGCCCGGACCATCGTGGGCCTCAGGACAGTCGGTTCCCCTTGCCCAGCCACAGCCCAACACCGAACTTCCACCCTCTGGTAACACCAGCACAGCACCCACCCAGCGGGCCCATACCTCCCTACCCAGGACAGGTCAATCAGCAGTGTGTCCACCACTACAGGGCACCCAGGCTAACCCACCACCCCAACAACAACAGGGACCTGGGGGCAGTGGTAGTGGGCACACGGTCCAGGGGACGGAGGCACTGGAACACAGGGGATCTGGGAGGGCTGCTGTGCGACAGAGGGAGGATAGGCCAAGGGAACCTACTCTCAACGAGGCCCTCTCCTCCATCATGGGAGCATACCACCACTCCCAGGAGACGATGGCAACGGTCCTGGACAAGTTGCAGGAGACCCTGCGTCTGCAGGAGGAGCAGTATTTGGGGTTCAGGGAGGAGCTCAGGACCATCGCCTTCGCCCTGGGCACCATTGTAGGGGTGCTGATCGACATTCAAAAGACTTTGAGGGACACCGTGGCACTCCAAGGGGCCCCTGACACTAGCCATGACAATGAAATGCCCACCACCTCCGCCGGTGCTAGTGTACAGGACGCCCAGCCACAGGACCACCACACCAGCACCCCACCCCCTGCAGACGGACAACCACCACGAAAGCGGTCCCTGAGATCCAGGAACAGGACAGAGCAAGATGGCAAGACCCCCGCCAGGAAATAAGACTACCCTGATTGTCCCCCCACTGTCCCACATTGTTAACCTGTCCAGATTGGAACTGCCCCAGCTCCACTTCCAATGGCCAGTTGTGCAATGTACCTGTGAGACTAATAGACTGGACTCTGCCATGGACATTCTTCCAACATAACCCATCCCCATTTCACAACCCCCCTTCATTTTTCGGCACTTAAATAAACACCCTTGAAACACTAATAAAACTGGAGTCAGTCTATGATTTTGAACTTTGTATTGTCAATTACAGTGTCAAAAAGGGTTACCCATTGGAAGGCCAACATACCAATGTCACAGATCACAAGCCTTTCAAGGGTGCAAGCTGTTGACACGTAGGTTACCACATTTGTGAAACTGAAATGGAAGGGGACAACTCAATTAACAAATAGTGAGTGAAATGTAGGTACAGGATAGAGGTAGATGTGTGAAAGTTAATGTTATGTTAAACCTGAAAATGTACTCACCTGTGTCTCACTGGAAATATTGCTGTATGACTGACTCCCTGTTGTTGTTTTCGTCTTCCTCAGCTTCATCCTCATCACTGTCCACAGGCTCCACAGCTGCTACAACACCGTCATCTGGATCATCCTCCTGCAGAAAAGGCACCTGGCGTCGCAATGCCAAATTATGGAGCATGGAGCAGGCGATGATGATGTCACACACCTTCTTCGGTGAGTAGAATAGGGACCCACCTGTCATATGGAGGCACATGAACCTGGCCTTCAGGAGGCCGAAGGTGCGTTCGATCACCCTCCTAGTCCGCCCATGGGCCTCATTGTACCGTTCCTCTGCCCTGGTCCTGGGAGTCCTCACTGGGGTCAATAGCCACGAAAGGTTGGGGTAACCAGAGTCCCCCAATAGCCATGCACGGTGCCTCTGGAGTTGACCCATCATATCAGGGATGCTGCTATTCCGCAGGATGTAGGCGTCATGCACAGAGCCAGGGAACATTGCATTTACCTGCAAGATGTACTGGTCTGCCAAACAGACCATCTGGACATTCATCGAATGATAACTCTTCCTGTTCCTGTACACCTGTTCACTCCTGTGGGGGGGGGACCAGAGCTCCATGGGTCCCATCAATAGCACCTATGACATTGGGGATATGTCCAAGGGCATAGAAGTCACCTTTAACTGTAGGCAAATCCTCCACCTCAGGGAAAATGATGTATCTCCTTACGTGTTTCAGCAGGGCAGACAACACTCTGGACAAAACGTTGGAAAACATAGGCTGGGACATCCCTGATGCCATGGCCACAGTAGTCTGAAATGACCCACTTGCAAGGAAATGGAGCACTGACAGCACCTGCACGTCAGGGGGGAATTCCAGTCGGATGGCGGATTGGTGACATCAGGTCTGGCTCCAACTGGGTACATAGTTCCTGGATTGTGGCACGGTCAAACCGGTAGGTCACGATCAAATGTCTTTCTTCCATTGTCAACAGGTCCACCAGCGGTCGGTACACCGGAGGATTCCGCCATCTTCTCATATGTCCCAGCTGACGGTGCCTAAGAAGGACAACAGCGAAGAACCAGTCACTATTCCTCCAGGTATGTACCCACAGTTGCACACAAGACTACACCACTCACAAAACCCCTTCCTGTATGTGTGTTGATTATAGGCCTAGCTATGTGTGACGCAGTAGTAAATGAAACCATGTGGGCCCCTGAAATGGCGGCTGTCTGACCTCTAAAATGGGACAATGGAATTGTGGGGTAACTGCGCTGGCGTTGGACACCGTCGCGGTAGGCGGTCGTAGAGCGCGGCGCAATGCTGCATTGGTTAACATTGGACCCTATGGGTCCCAGGAGCCAATGAACAGGTGCGCCGGCGGGGATGATGTGCCCCGCCGCGGACGTCACCGCCATTTTCTATCTCTTCAATCACTAGATACCTGACCTTCGACAGGAGAGGACCTACACTGCTAGTGCTGCTGTGACCTCGGTATGGAAGCGACGATGGCTGCTGCGTCTGGGGAAAGGGCCCCTGCCTTCACTGCACAGAAGTTGGAGAAACTTGTGGATGGGGTCCTCCCCCAGTACATGCTACTCTACGGTCCTCCAGACCAACAGGTCAGTACACAGGGAGCATGTTGGATGGGCTATGCCTGGGTGGAGAGGGCTGGTTGGAAGAGAGAAGGGTGCAGAGTTCATAGAACAGAAATGCATGGGAATGAATGGGCCACATGGCCAGAGTAGGGAGGGGGCCACTCACATTGACGGTGCAGTAGGTAATGACTGTTCCTCTTTCCTTGTGCATGTCATGTAGGTCAGCGCCCACCAGAAGAGGGACATTTGGCGTGCCATCGCCAAGGAAGTCCAGACCCTGGGGGCCCACCAGAGACGGGGCACCCACTGCCGTAAGAGATGGGAGGACATTCGCCGCTGCAGCAAGAAGACGGCGGAGGCTCAGCTGGGGATGGCCTCCCAACGTGGGAGGGGTGCCCATCGCACCATGACCCCCCTGATGTTCCGGATCCTGGCGGTGGCCTACCCGGAGTTGGATGGGCGCTTATGGACATCACAGCAGACACAAGGGGGTGAGTACAACCTCATTCTGTGGACTTTGCGTGCAGTGGAGGTGTCTGGGTGGGGGAGGTGGGCTGTGGGTGTCCCTAGGCCAGGGCGAGTTAGGTAGGCAAGGCCCCTCCGTAATGTAGGCCATGTGGCACTCTACCCCAGCTCAGAACAGTGGCAAGTTGATGTATAGTTGCCCCTTTGCCATCCATGTGCGCAGATTTCTACCATTGCCAAGTAGGCCATATCCCAGAAATTGCATGTGCAGAGGGCAGGAGCACGGCGTAATGCATGGGGCTGCTGCGTCTGTCTTGTCCGCCAACAGTAGCGGTATGCCATGCACTAAAACTCTCTTTCTTCTGTCTCCCCCCCTTTTCCTGCTCTCCCTGTCCTTTTGTACATCAGCATCATCAGGCGGAGGTACAGTGGCACCGGAGCACGAGGGAGCTGCATCCCACATGGCCATGGAGGGCCACACCACAGACTCTGAATGCACCAGTGGGACGGAGGGCGAGGGGAGCTTCAGGTCGGCCACAGGATCACCAACCAGCGACAATGACTCGTCTGCCGATGTGAGCTCCCCTGTGGTGGCGGCACCATCTGTACGCCCCACTTCTACAGGTACAGCTGCCACCTCCCTTACCAGCACCGCCCTCCCAGCAGCCCCTCAGCGTTCGCCCCGTGCCCGCTCACCCAGGAGGGTGGGCATCACCTTCGCCCCAGGCACCTCAGGCCCTGCCCCTGTCACCCCGCTGCCCTCAGTGAGGAGGCCATTGACCTCCTCAGGTCACTCACTGTTGGGCAGTCTACCATTGTGAATGCCATCCAGGGTGTAGAACGAGAGTTGCAACACAGTAATGCATTCCTGGAGGGCATTCATTCTGGTCAGGCTGTCCTTCAGCGAACCCTGCAATCTCTGGCCTCAGCACTGATGGCAGCAATTGTCCCTGTGTCCAGCCTCCCCCCTCCAACTTCCTCCACCCAGACCCAATCCCCTGTACCCCAGCCCATCCCAAGCACACCTACAGACCAGCATGCACACAAGTCAACACCCAAAAGTAGCTCAAGCAAACATAGGCACCACACACACCACAGGCACTCACACAAGCATCACACCCATACAGACACAGCAACATCCACTGCCTCCACTGTGTCCCCCTCCTCCTCTTCTCCCTCCTCCCTCCCAGTCTCGTCTACACACACACCTGCATGCACCACATCTACAGGCACTAGGACTCGCACCAGGACACCCAGCACCACAAGCCGCTCACCTGCACTCACCACCCCCACTGCCATTTACACGTTCCCTGTGTCCTCTCCCAGTGTGTCTGTGACGCCCCATCCCAAAGTACACAAACGCCGGCAATCACTCACCCAACATCCATCCACCTCACGACAGCCTCCAGTACCTGCACCTGCACCCAAAACACCTAAAGTGACACCTCCTACAACCACCTCCTCTTCCTCCACTCCCAGACCCCCTCCAACTACCCATCCCAGTGTCCGTCAGAAACTGTCCCTATGTCAAATTGACCTTTTTGCCCCCTACCGCCCCCCTCCAATTCATCAGTCCCGTCGTAGCGCCTCAGCCAAAAAGCCTCCAGTACCAGTGGTGCATGTTCCAGGTTTTTGGAGTGCACCATCCACCAGGGCAGGCAGTAGGACCCGGAGCCAAGGCACTGTCAGCCCACCCCCTGTAAAGGCTCTGAAATTGGAGAGTGGACGACGGGACCGTGTCAAGACTCCTGGTGGGACTACAACTGAAATGGGATCGAAGGCCATTGGTGAGTCAGCTGTAACTCCAAAAAAGGTGGGGAAGGTCCCGAGGAAGTCTCCCCAGCCTGTTGTGAGTGTCACGGCAGAGAAGTGCGCCATCATTTCCGGCGGTCCAGACACAACCGCCAGCACCGTCGTTACTGGTCAGGAGACCACCGCCGGAGTCACAGCCCAGGAGGGCCCAAGTATCGTTACTGGTCAGGAGACCACCGCCAGAGTCACAGCCCAGGAGGGCCCAAGTATTGTTACTGGTCAGGAGACCACCGCCAGTGACACAGCCCAGGATGGCCCAAGTATCGTTACTGGTCAGGAGACCACCGCCAGTGTCACAGCCCAGGAGGGCCCAAGTATCGTTACTGGTCAGGAGACCACCGCCAGTGTCACAGCCCAGGAGGACCCAAGTATTGTTACTGGTCAGGAGACCACCGCCAGTGTCACAGCCCAGGAGGGGCCAAGAATCGTTACTGGTCAGGAGACCACCGCCAGTGTCACAGCCCAGGAGGGCCCAAGTATCCTTACTGGTCAGGAGACCACCAGCAGAGTCACAGCCCAGGAGGGCCCAAGTATAGTTACTGGTCAGGAGACCACCGCCAGTGTCACAGCCCTGGAGGGCCCAAGTATCGTTACTGGTCAGGAGACCACCGCCAGAGTCACAGCCCAGGAGGGCCCAAGTATCGTTACTGGTCAGGAGACCACCGCCAGAGTCACAACCCAGGAGGGCCCAAGTATCGTTACTGGTCAGGAGACCACCGCCAGAGACACAGCCCAGGAGGGCCCAAGTATCGTCACTGGTCCAGAGACCACCACCGGAGTCACAGTCCAGGAGGGGCCAGGATGCCACAGCCCTGCTGGGCAATGATGGAACGTCATGCCACACACCAATGTCCAGTGTGGAGATCGTCATGCCACACACCAATGTCCAGTGTGGAGATCGTCATGCCACACACCAATGTCCAGTGTGGAGATCGTCATGCCACACACCAATGTCAGTATCAGAACAGCCATGTCAAAGCACCGCTGAACAGTCCTGAACCGCTATGGCAAAGCACCGCTGAACAGTCCTGAACCGCCATGTCAAAGCACCGCTGAACAGTCCTGAACCGCCATGGCAAAGCAGCGCTAAACAGGGCAAAGACCGCCATGGCAAAGCACCGCTGAACATGGCAAAGACCGCCATGTCAAAGCACCGCTGAACAGTCCTGAACCGCCATGGCAAAGCACCGCTGAACAGGGCAAAGACCGCCATGTCAAAGCACCGCTGAACATAGCAAAGACCGTGTAGGTATGAATAGGCCGCCACATCAGGCATCCTTATCCCATGTGCAGCTGGGACAGTGAACTTTCACGGGGAGACTCATCCAGTCTGGGCACCAGTCCCACCCAGTACCAGGAGAGAACTGCATCTACTTGAGAGACTGTGGCTTTGCACTCCCCAGGACGGCACAGTGGGCAACCCACCCGCTGTAGAGACTTGAGAGACTGTGGCTTTGCACTCCCCAGGATGGCACAGTGGGCAAGCCACCCACTGTAGAGACTTGAGAGACTGTGGCTTTGCACTCCCCAGGATGGCACAGTGGGCAACCCACCCACTGTAGAGACTTGAGAGACTGTGGCTTTGCACTCCCCAGGATACATCAATGGGCATGGAGCCCCGTCGTGGATCTGGCCTCGCATTCATGTGGCTGAGGTGCCCCCCCTTCCATTCCCCCTGAGGTGCCTGTAGTGTTTCTATCTGATGCCCCGGTAGTGTTCTCTCCGATTTTGGTCAGGTATCTATTGTGGGCATCGCCCATGCATTTTTGGACTGTTGGTGCACGGACATTGTTGTGTACATATCTGCACTACTTCTTGTATTGTATATATGATTATGACAGATTTCGAGATATATATCAGTATATTTTTGTATGACATGTATATTGGCACATTACAATGTTTGACCGCAATTCGCTTTGTCTTTGCATTCTTCCGTGGGGATTGTGGGTTGTTCATGTGATATTTTTGACTGCATTGGTGTGTATGTTGTGATATGCGAGGGTGGTGGTGGGGGTGTTTGGTGGGTGTCCCCCTAACTTTTGCTTCCCCCCTCCCCCGTGTCGTAGGTGCAATACTCACCGGTATCTTCGGCGCCTACGTCGCTGTTGGTCGTAGAGGAGCAGAAAGACACGGGCAGGTAGTATTTGGAGTTCCGGCTCCATGGAGTCGTCGTTCCCCGTGGGATGTGTAGAAGGTGAGCGTTTTCCCATAGCAAAAGCTGTTTCCGCCGTGTTTTTATCCGCGGTGAATCCGCCCCGGAAAAGGTGGAGGATTGGTGTGTTCTGATACTATGGGCGGTACATTGTCTCCTGTCTGTCTGTTGGCGGTGACCGGCGCGCTGCTTGTCTGTACCGCCGTGGTGGGCGGCGTGTTAAAGTGGCTGTCTTTGTTGGCGGTTTCCGCCAGGGTCATAATTCCCTTTTTTTGTCCGCCGGCCTATTTGCGGTCTTACCGCCGCTTTAACACTGTCCGCCAGGGTTGTAATGACCCCCATAGTTTCTCTTCAGCACGTATGAAGTGACCACAAACTGAAGGCCTTTGCTTCCCTCCTTTGCATTGGTATCGTGGTGGTAGGCTCCACATAGCTTCCACCGACAGTGAGATTCCAACAATAGGGTTGATGGCCTTTTAAGTGAGGGCTTTGTGTTGGGCCCAACTGGGAGTGAAATTTAGATACCCCTCACCCCTTGTAAGTTGCTAATCAGAATGGAAAACAATGTGCCAGCAAAGCTGAATGTGCCCTTGGGTTGTCAAGTTACGCCAGGACAAGTTCAGATGCTGGATCAGGGATCAGGCTGGAACCTCCTCGTTTGCTGCAGTGGATGGAAAGCAGGTTTAGGAGAAAGTAAAAGAAATTCGGAATGTACATAATTGTGTTTTAGATATTGATTGGTAAGCCATATCTAGTAATCCTTTTTGGGTTCCGGAGTAGCATGCTACTTGTCAAAAACACTTTGATGCCTTGGCAGGTGTAGTTAGTGCTATAGAAATACAATTAAAATATCCGAATTCTAGTTAGTTGTTGGATAAGACTGTGTTATCAGAGATGTCAGAGACTGTTATATATAACTGTGTATCATGTTATGTGGTTATGTTATTTCTGAATAACCCTCAAGTGCACAATACTACACACTCCTTATCAGCATACGTAGAGTCAGGGTCATAGCCCACTCCTATTGAACGGACACAGGTCAGTCCCAATATTATTATTCACAATCCAAACATGACACCTCGGTCCCTAATATGCCATAAAGAAGGGATTGCAGACGTGCGGTAAGATTAGAGTTCTGAAACATGTTTGTGGTTGCCGTGGCATTTCAAGTGATGCGGAAAAAGCATCCGTGCCTACAGCCCATTTGTTTTAGTAGGCTCTCTAGAAGTTCCCCTGCTTATCCAGTCATGAGTGTCATGCCACCATTTTCACGAATGTGCGAACACGATTGGAAGCAACATCTTCAGCACTGTAGGTGGTCAATGGTTCGGGGTTGTGGCATGGCACGTTTGATATGACTGACCCAACATCCAGGATTTGCCTGGACAGTCCTCATTTTTCAGTGTCTGTTCTAACGTTTTGTTAACGCGTCCTTTTATGTTAATTTATTACACATTAGGACTCGTTTTACGCCAATGAATCTTTTGACCCAGTTGAGAGACACCGTAGGACGAGATAGCTGATCAATATGTCAATCAATATATCAATAATGTCATCAATATTTATCACCACAATACATTTTACTTCGGTCAAAGACATTAATCAAATTGACGACGCAACCATGACCTTTCAGCCATGAATAACCACACCTTTGACAGAATTTTATGAAGTTTATTCCCTATTAATTACAATCTAATAGCAAATGCGTTAATCTTAACACCAAGAAACATAAAAGCATAGTCACGATATGGCAACTTTGGTAAGATTTCATTAAGGCAAAAATCACAAACATCCAAGCATAACACGGCGTGAACATAGATCAATTTTAGCAGAATGTCAATATTGCATCAGTTCAACATAGCATAACGTCAGTCATTTGTCTATTTGCGTCAATTTAGTGATCACCTGTCCTAACCGCTGATTAGCATTGGCATGTTGGGCTTCATGCAAAACAATTTAGAACACCAATTTGGAAAACATCTAGCTATGGTCTCTGTCAAAAATTAGCAGTTGGTACCTAGAAAGGAAAAGCAAACAGACAAATTACAATTGCATTGTCATAATTACCCTCCAAAGGTTAGGTCAACACACAGGTTCAGGCTTCGTCTTCAGGACATCAGTCAAAGCGCCATCAATCATTACTCAGCTAAAGGGCAAAAGTAGGCACTTCCCTCATAAGGAGGATAAGTGTAAAAAGGACAGTCTATGGGAGAGGATGGTTTCTAATAAGTCTCAAGTCACCAAACAGAGTGACAGAGTTTCTGGATAAAATCAATAGCATTCCCTACCTAATTCTAATGACCCTTCTGTGGCATGGGTTTTTATCCCTTTTCGTAGTACATTCCCCCAAAATGCATTTAATATGAGAGTTGGACAACTAAATCTTACAGCTCACGCTAACTTAAGGCCTATAAAGATTATGAATGTTAAGCTTAATTAAACACAACAAAACATTTTATTCATTATTATTAGTTTGCGTATACATTGGTGGCCATTTACCGTGGTCATAATTCAGGTGCGCTTTAAGCAAAATGGCTATTATTATAGTTTTCTATGCAGTATCGTCACATATTAATATAGATATTTTGCTCTAATATAGGTTATATAAACTACGCTCTCTCAGTTTCAACAGTTTTCTATAAAATAAATGCTTGTGCCGGTTTTGAAGAAAAGATCTTTTATGTGTACGCATATTAGAAAACAATGTTTTGCATGATTGTGCTCCCAGTCTTTTCTGTCCATCACACCTTACACTGTGAGTAATTGACTTGCTGACTACCTTGTTGTGCTGCTTAGTTCATGAAGCACAGCAAGATATAAAGAGGGGTCAATAAGTATACAAGAATACCATTAGGCAAGGTCCGGGTTTGCTGGCCTTCCTCTAGACTTTTCTCAATCTGGTGAGGGACAATGGGACAGTTAATCTAATTAAAGCATTATTTCAAAGTCATTTTCTCAGAAAGGTGTTAATAGCAATTTGCACATTACTGTTGTATGAAGTTTTAAATAGGTGGCCTGGATATTCTGTATGTTGTTCTATATGTGATGGATGCAAATAATTCCCCTTAGAAATCTAGGACCCTAGTCAGTGCCAATTGTTTGTCTTACTTCCATTTGTGAGGCCTCTCTGTTTCTTTTTCGTCTATCCGGTCACTCGAAAATGTGTGGCTGTGGCATTATGGTAGGAGCTATATCACATCGTATTCTTTCAGAGATGTGACAGCAAAATCATCTTTACTCTATGTGATGTAGGAGTGCTTAGTTCTCATACATGCCAATATTTAGAAACAGAAAAGAAATGGATTTTTAAGCAAAATGGTGGTTTGTAATTTTTCCCTCAACTTGCTTTGAAGTGGAGAAAATTCTAAATCAGAGAAAGGTGAAATTATGTAACTTGTGCGTTTAAAACATTGGGATTCATCTGCCAAAGTGGAGAGGTATGCTACATATTAATACTCAGCAGGGCTGGCCTTTAGCATGGGTGAGATGGATTCATGCTGGTTGAGACATCCTGCAAAAGGGTGCACAGCTGTGTCTGCATTAAGGCCAAGTAAACAGCATCAGACCATCTAGGGCACAATTTAGAGTCTGGCAGAGGGGTTACTCCATCACAAATTTGACAGATATCCTGTCCGCCGTATTACAAGTTCCATAGGTTATAATGGAATTGTAATATGGCAAACGAGATATCCGTCACGTTTGTGATGGTGTAACCCTGTCCACCAAACTCAAAATCAGAGAGTGAATCAGTTTTAACTACTTTTAATAATATTTTAACAGGCCACAGGCAGAAATTGTAACTCCGTTCTCAGAATTGGCAGAATTTGATCACTCTGCGTTACTCTTTTAATGCGGATGCCAAATGTCGTCAATAGCATTGTGGTGGAATTTTCTTTGTGTTCGAGAAACAGGATGACAACTGAAACAATGCAAGGCTCCAGCATGTGAGCTTGACAGCACGAGTGTGAGAGAGATTTGGCCTCCACTAGCGCACTTCATGGTTACTAGAAAGCCTTCCAGGCCCGTTTGCTAACACAGGTGGCCACAGGCAGATGCATGCGGTTGTGTTCAGAGAAATGCTTCTCAAGTATAATTTGTGCTTGAGAAGCAGCAAAATCAACTCAAAATTGGGGTTTCAAGTAACTATTCTACCCAAACAGACGGTTCAGGTAGTTGTTTAGTGTGAAACATATATTATTATTTTTTAAATTTATTCACAGGAAGGAATCACCACAGACACTCCAACTTCCTCCTCCTGTCTAAAAGGCTCCTCCCAATACTTTGTCCATCCCTTTGTGTAGTCAGTGTGCTTTTTGCTATAGGCCTACATGTGTTCTCTCTGTTGTGAATGCCTTCTTGCTTGTTTTACTTTGAACATGTGGGTGGCGGACATTTTGTATTATCGGTATGCTTTTGCCAGTATGCTTTAGTCAGCCTTTGTTCTTTGTTGTCCATGCTTTTGCCCTTCGTGACCACTGGCCATGTGCCAGGGCGTCCATTTTGTATAGCCAGTGTGCTTTGCTTTTGCCATAGGCCTGCATGTGTTCTTTGTTGTTCAAGCCTTAGCCCTTGGTGGCCATGTGCCAGAGCAGCCATGAGTGCTTTGCCTTTGCCATAGGCTCGTATGTGTTCTTTGTTATTATTGTTTTCACCCTTGTTGGTCATGTGCCAGGGCAGCCACTTTGTGTAGCCAGTGTGTTCCTTTTCTTCCACTTTTGAAAGCCTTTTTTAGGGACATAGATAGAAAAGGCCTATGCGTTTTTGTTATTTATTCAATTTTTTTCTTTTTTCCCTGATATGAGTTTAATTATAGTATGAATGTACAGTGTTGTTATGCATTTTTTTCATTGCCTCTCATAAGATTTCTCATAGTCCCCAGTGAGACACCAGCAATCATTTCTTTCATGTATTAGAATTTTCCATTATCCCCTGCCTGTCATAGGTGCACACCAATAATACTTTTTATAAGGATTATTCCATTTTCCACTGCACCTCCTGCCTGCATTAAGCCATACGAGCACAGCATCACCATTTTTTTTAACGATTATTCTATTTTCCTCTGCACTCCCTGCCTGCCATAGGCCATAAGTGCATACCAGAATTTTTTTTTTTTTTTATTATTCAATTTTCCCCTGCACTCCCTCCCTGCCACATGTGTCTCATAGGCAAACACCAGCAATATTTTTTAAGGATTGTTCAAGTTTCCCATACACCCCCTGCCTGCCATAGGTGCAAACCAGCAATAATTTTTTTAAGGATTATGCCACTTTCCCCTGCACTCCCTGCTTGCCAAAGGGTTCTCATAGGCGCATACCAGCAATAATTGTTTAAAGTTTATTCCATTTTCCCCTGCACCTGCTGTCTGCCACAGGTGTCTCAAAGGCCTTAGAGGACCACAAAGTAAAGTTTTAAATCTGTATGTTATTGAAATATGATGTCATGTTTGGACTTTGGAATGAATACACTATTGTTAATTATTTGTGACATGACTTCACTAATTCATATTGTCTGTAGATTCAAAGTGCAAATGCCATGTTTCGATTAATTTTTGCTTGTTTGTTTGCTTTTAGGTGCAGTACAAGTACTGCTAGACAGAAGGCTGGCAGCAACACCACCAGAGTCCTCTTCTGCATCCACCTGTGCTGCTATCTGGCAACTGCCAAAGCTAAGAAAGAACTTGAAGATGGCCCTAAAGAAGGGTGTTCCTGCAAAGAAAGAGGCCAGTGAGGAGGAGATGAAGAAGGATACTGCCAGTATTGGCATGCCGCCCTCTGCTGTTTTCAGGAAACGTGGTGTATCTGCTGCATCCTTCTCTGGTAAGCAGGAGACTGGGAGCAGCACTCCCACATAATCAACAGCACCACCCCAACCTAAGACTAAGCCCAAGCCCATGCTTCTCAGGAATGCAGCCACTACAGTTATGCCGACAAGCAGTGAGTCTGAACTGGATTTGTCTCAGCCTCGAAGTAACCATTTGATGCAGGAAAGTGGACACCGGGAGCTGCAGGCGGCACCAGTTCTTCCTGAAGTAGGAGCAAAACAGCAAGTTCAGCATCCTGCTGGGCAAGATGTTGCTATTCAGCCATTGGCTTCATGATCTCCAGCAAAAAAATTAAAAGGTACTCCACCGTTTTCTCCAACCCTACCTTCTGAAGCTCTACACATAGAATGGACCCTCCCCAAGAGACAAGGGAAAAGGACATTTTCTGAAAGCCTTAAAATTAATAAAAGTGGCATGATGATGACAAGCCAGCAATTGACAATATGGAGGGCGGCTCTGGGGACACAGAAATGACCTCTTCTATTCAACCTGCTCAGAGGGATGTGGTTCCACAACTGGTGGCTTCCAAATTTGTAAGACCTCCATCGAGACCTACATACACCACTACCATAATCGAAGTATTCCATAAAGAGAGGCAAACAACACAGTCCCCTACCTCCAGTTATTCAGGCACTAGCACACTAAAATATATCCTCCCCAGTTGGGACTTCGTTATGATTAGCAAACTGGGGGATACCATTGCAATATGCTCCATTTGCCACACAGGTGTTCATCGAGGTAAGCGGTACTGGAGGCCAAACGTCCATCTGAAAAAACATTACACAATCCAGTAGGAGGAACACCTTAAAAAGACAGCTGCTATTAATGGTGGTGATGAGAGAGGGGAAGCAACTCAGTGCACAGTGACAGAAGGAAGTGGTCATGAGAAAGAAGAAGTTGAAGGCATTACACAAAGCAGTCTTGTCCCCTGTACCTGCACCAGCAACCTCCAAATGGAACAAGACTCAGATGCACACACCTTTACCACATACAGTGATTCCCCCAAGACGCATATTGAGTCTCCCACCACCTAGTTCTTCTCTCCGGAATTCGCCTGTGCCTATGGCTCCACAAAAGAAGAAAATCCACTAATATGGGAATGCTTAGACAGGAGGGGCCCTACTAACACAACCACCCAACAGCACATTTGTAGAACAAGACATTGGCTGTCTAAGTGCTGGATCTTCTCCCTTTTAACTTTTGTGGAGGGAGTGGGATTTTTACAATATGTGGCAGCCATCTGCCTGAAATAGAAGGTTCCCAGCCAGATCTATTTTGCCAGAATTGCTGTTCCAGCACTCCATCATAATGTGCTACAATTAGTTGGCCAAGCTATCCAGCAGAGTGCTGTTCACACTATTCACCTGACCACAGGCATGTGAATCAGTTGTCAAGCAACTGATTATCACTGCCCACTGGATCTCTTTAGTGGGTAAGCAACAACTATCTGCAAGTCGCTGTGCTGAGGAAAGTTTTGAAGGCGTTCAGCTGCATGCAACAGTAGTGATGTTCACCACAGAAAAATCCCATCTAGCTGCAAACATTTTGAAAGAGTTTAACAGCAACGTGTTTGAACGGTTTTGACCCAGATGCATCAGAATTTGATTTGTTGCCACGGACAATAACCATGGCAGATGGTGGATATTTCAAGGACCTGTGTTTGGTGCATTGCATCAACCTGGTTGTGTAGGACTTTCTTAAAAAAGATATAGTCAGCAACATACTGGCTACCTGCTTAAGAATCTGCACTCATTTCAGCCATTCTTTTAAATCCCGGAAGCAGTTGAGGATCATTCAGTGTGCTAATGAGTACCAGTTATAAAGGAGGTGCCAACACATTGGAACTCGACCTACTACATCTTGCAATGCCTGTCTGAGCAGTACAGACCAATGACCGACTATGTCCTTCCAAGAGGAGGGGATGCAACTGAGAAAAGCATGACAATGGAGATAGACAAATGGGGGCTAGTTGAATGCCTGACACAAATGCTACTTCCTTCTGTGGTTTTCACACAAGAAGGCAGCAAGGAGGACAGTACGAAGAGTCAAACAATCCTGTTGTTGTATCTGCTACAGGACCAGTTGCAAAAGGTGTTGCAAAGGTTTGCCAGTGTGAGCAAAGAAGCATTTAAGTTGCTTCAGAATTTAATCCTTCACTTGGCTGTTAATCCAAACCTGCAAAGAGATTGTGTTCTCCAAGGAGTACATATGTCACACAAACCTTGACCCATGGTACAAAAAATACTGGCCACTTTCATTCCTTTTTCAGAAGGGGATATTTCACTTTACCAGACTTGGATTTTTGATCAAGTAAGAGACTTGGAGGAAGAACGGCTGGAAGTCAGAGGCCCGGGCAGAAGTTCTACTATGCAGCCTTCAACCTCCAGAAATGGCAGTGCTGTTGTCTCACTGCCATCACCAGCAACACCAACAATAGAAGAATCAGACTCACCTTCTGCAATGGCTTGTTTTAAAGTGGCAGGTCAAGCAAAAACCCGCATCAATGAACTTTCAGAAGATGGTCCAAGACTATCTGGATGACCCAAAAGAGGTCCACATGGATCAAATCCCATTGGTCTCTTGGGATGGGAAGATTTGACAATAGCCAGAGCTCAAAAGGCTGGCAATAAAGAATCTGGCTTGTCTAGTAGCCGGTGTGTCTTCTAAGCATGCGTTCAGTGCATCTGGCTCAGTTGTCACAGTCAGAAAGACCAGTCTCACCTCAAAACATGGAGAGTAGGACCATGATTAAAATGAACAAACACTTCACTACACAATATTACACTGTTCCTGAAACAGCATAGGAGCAGAGGAAGAGGATGAGGGTGATTGGTCAAACTCAAGTGTGTTAGCTGATGAACTTCTGGGAGAACCCCTTGAGTTTGAGGACATTCTCTACCTCCCTGACTAAGTAGGCTACAATAGAACTTTCATATATTATCATCAGACTGCTATGGAAAAAAAAGAAAAAAGAGAATATAGAAGAACATTTATATATTTGTTGTCTTACTTATGTAGCTCCATGTATTCACATGTTTGGACTGTACCAGTGTGCACAGCAAAAGCCTCCCCATTCGCATAACAAACATGAAGACAATGCCTCTCGTTCTTAACCTTCTTTTCTTATTTCCAAGCTGAGCTACCAGTAAAGGCCATAAATGAATTATACAAGATTGCCATTGTTTGTTGCTTCCATAGGAAAAGAGAAGATACAATAGACAAATGTGTACCATGCTTGGAACAGGTAACTATTGAACCAATGGGTGATTTATTAAGTGACTCGTGATTCATGTGGTGGCTAGGAGGGTGTTTTAAGTAATTTGTAAACCTAGTGTTTGGTACCAGATGGGTGATTCTGCCTGAGCAATTGCCTTGCTTTCACATTTTACTATATTTACTAACATGGTCTAATCCTTTCCTGTATTCTTTTTTTCAGGTTCTTCAGAGACCACTCAGTTTACTTAACAAACTGCACAAAGTGCTCAAATTCTCTTTCTCTTCTTGTTCATTAATATTACAAGTCTATCCTATTTGCATCAGGACTCAGAGTTGGGATGGGAATACCACAACAGCCAAGAGAAGGAATTTGTGAACAATGCCTATCTACTACGATGGAAAACAAACAACATGACTCAAAGAGACCTCTTGTGTTGACTGGAGAGAGGTGCATTGATTTGGCTCAAATGTCAAATTCTAAATAAGTGGTTGTGGTCTGTTGGGGGGAACTATCAGTGGACACATTACATGATGGATGCACACAGCTAAATCTTATTGACAATTGATATTTGTGAGATTGATCAGCCAGATACATGCAGCTACCTGTCTGGGATTGGTGGTACAAAATTGTTCTCAGTTAATTGCACATAACTGCACCAGAGCTTACCTTCTCCTTGACTCTACAATACTGACATTTACTTTTTTGCATTGCTCAGGCCTCCCATTCTTCTGTAGGTAACTCCATTATACTCTGGATTACTGTACGGGTTAAGCAATGAAGGAGTGGAAGGGAATGAAGGACATATGGTATTGGTTGGTAATGGCATCTCACTCTTGCCATGTTGCGCAGTCATAGAAACTGCTAGTATAAGACAACATTGGGGGTCCATGACCATAACCACTCCATCTATGTTACTGAACTTTCTGACTGATCAAAAAAGCCTTCCCAACCAATATTTTTGGTGAATAACTCATCCTCTTTACATTACCAAAAATCTGATCTCTTAACAGTACTACACAAGACATGTAAGGAGGGGTGAGGGAAAGCATGCTAAAAAATGGAGCAGAAAAACTCTACAGACAGGAGAAAGTCAGCTGAGGAAACAGAAAATAGAGAAAACACAGGTAAATACAGGGATAACAAACATTAGTTAGGGGAGCTTGGGAAAAAAGTAAATAGTATAAATACACAAGGACATTATTGTATTAGTGAGAATAGTTAAAAGTACGAACTAATAATAAACATGACTTACTGGACCAGCAGAACCATCTGCCATGACTGTGGCACTGGTGGAACTGGTGTAAGGGGTCATCCCAGATAGCCTATCCTATATTCCTAACCTAAAATTTAATTTTTAACTATTCATGCATTCTAACAAATGATCTTTGCTTCCTTGCCCTCTTTAGATGGGCCAAGTCGGTCTCCCTTTGCATACTTCACATCAGGGAGATTGCGACTGTAATGAGCTACACAAAGCCACGGAGAAGAACGCTAACGCCCCTGATATAATAGTATTGTAATAATGACATGAGTTGACACCCCATTAATCAGTCCAAAGAAGCACCTCGCTAGCTCACATTTTAATAGATTCCTGGCAGTATTATTCACTTAACGCCCACTCCAATCCTATGGTCCTACACCTTCTCAATCAGGTTGGCACCATGCAACAATGCTCTGTATACCAGGGCTCATATTTATCAAGGGTTTGTGTTGCCCTTGCCTCTAAGAATTATTTGTGTCCCTTTCTGCACAAAAACAATCCAGGGTGCCATGTAACATGGAACCGTTGCACCATGGTGCAAGGGTGCATGAGTTTCTCCTAGGCAGCAGCCGGTGCTCCAGAGGAAGGAGGCAGCAAGAATGCAACATATCTTGATATATAATTATGTGTGCATTGTGTGAAATTTTGATAACTCTGGGCCTGATGCACTCAGCAAAGTCTTTAGATAAACCCTGGCGTATTACATTACATGACCACTCTTTTTGGAATAACAATGGACACAACTGCAAGCACTCTCTGATGCAAAAAGTGCATTTATTTATGTGAGTGGCACACATTAACGTTAAAAAACCTCTTGGCTGAACATGGTAGCACGCTTATAAATAAAATGTCCCTTTTGTACCAGAAATTACATTTGGCCATCATCATCGTTCCAAATATATACATCTATAAATCTATGTATATGTATTCACTGAAAAAAAACAAAAGGTTAAATTAACGTCATAGTCAGGTGAATTTATCAGTGACAATGTGAATGTTTTGAAATAAAACAAAAAATACAGAAATTCACCAGTTATTGTTAGCAGCACTAACTACAACTTGCGCCCCCGCCATGCACTGCTTATGACCTCTCATTACATCACTCATGACATGTTCTATGACATTACTAATGATATCACCAATGACATCATCCAATGAGTGTGCTAGTTTGTTTTACTGTTTCTATAGTGCTAGATGTCTACAATAGTAGTTTTCTACCTAATTTCGTACAGCCTAGCTTTAGCTTTAGCTAATGGTTAGCTAGAGCTAGGCTGTAATCCCTCGTGGAAAGCATACAGGTGACAGGAATTCTGATTCCTGTCACCAGTGTGTGACACGCCAGCCCCCCCAGCCACAATCCCCATCCACCCCCAAACCCTTAGACCCATCCCCAACCCCCGAACCCTAAAAATCGTCCCCTCCATCCCTCCTCCTTCCAATCTGCTGGTTGGCCCTCAACAATCCCCCCTCACCATTCCCCACCCCAGCTTCCGTACAGGTCCCCCCAAACCCCAAATGCACCCATATACCAACATACACACACGCATTCATACACGCACACAAACATCCCCCCTTCACAAACACACACGCACACTTCCATGCACACACACACTCACTCACTCAACACACATCGCCACACCCCCTTTCCCTCTCAGCCAGCACTTACATGTTCCGTGGCGCTGCTCCAGGAGGGAACGGGCTCCTAAGATGCTGCTCCGCCAGCATCGCTGCGTCTCCATACACCGCCTCGCCTATGACTGCATCATTATAGGCGTGACGGTGTCTGGACTGATGTGGTGGTGAGGGTGGAGCAGCATCCACCCCGCCACCGACCGCCAGCATGGTTCCTGGCGGCCCTCACCGCCATTCAATGCCGGTGAGGCTCCAGGCGTCATTATCTGGCGGATGCCTGCGCCGCCACTGGCGGGCTTCTGTTGACCGTTAGCATGGTTGACAGCCGGCTATCCCGCCAAGATCATAATGACCGCCTTTTTTTGTTACTTCTATTGCCTTATGACTGTTTTAACTACTTAATGGCACTGGTACTGTGGCAATAAATACTCTTTTCTCTAGCTGTACAATCTGACTCATGAGACTCTTGTGTGATCGAGAGAAAGACTGTGTGCCAGGGTCACCTGGTCAAGTTCCATGAGACTCTTGCAGGTGTTACGCAGGATCATACGAGGACCCGTTCGTCAAACTTCATCTGCTTGTACCAAAGGTTGAAAGTCAGCCAAAAGAAAGCTCATTCTATTTATCAACTAACTGCACACCATACAGACAGCAGTTGACACAACCTAACTTACTTTTGTAACTGTCAATAACCTACCAATTACAGTTATAATTTTACCACCTTTCAATTGGCCTGTCCTCATACAGCTCCCTATTGTTCCTGAAGCTTACTCATTCTGCTGAGCACTTCTCTTGAGCCTCAAATCTCTTAACTGCACCATGGTTTGCCTCTGGATTTTCAGACACAGCTTCATCCATGGGGCTACAGAATATGCCATTAATTGTGGTATTGTCAAGAATCTTGGATTTCCAAACTTGTAATTAACTTGTATTGGCCATAGAGGTATGAAGTGGCTTCAGTTGTTACCAATGATTAAGAGCATTTTGGACTGTGAACACCCAGACCTGATGAGAGATCACTGTGGTGGCCATGGCCACGGCACAATCACAGGTGTTGCACTTGAAATCCAAATGAAGAGAAACTTTTCACAACTGATATCTCTCTTTCTTCACACTCCAGTGAGACTCTTCTGCATGTGGGAGCACCCAAAGGCCTACTTGCAACTGTGTATTTCTCTGCATCTTGCGAGTGTCTTGTGAGCTCAAACATGTCTCTCAGGAATGTCTCTCTGGAATGACAGATGTCTCTACTAACACATTAACACAGGTGTAGTAGAGCATGCACATGCAGCTGCCTCTCCTTCCAGACCTCTCTCTCAGATAACAGGTATAGTAGTAGGATGTTCTAAGAGACTCTGCGTTGTCTACTGAGACATATCTCTGAGATGACGGGTGTGCTTATTAGGTTTTGTACATGGACTGCCTTCGCTGTTCAGACCTCTCTCTCAGATGAGGGGTGTGTGAAGTAAGGTGTGTACAGGACTACCCTCTCCTTCCAAACCTCTCTCTCAGAAGGTGGGTGTGCATATTAGGGTGTATGGAAAGAAATATCCTCTCCACTAAATCCTCTCTTTCAGATGATGGGTGTATATATTAGGGTGCATAAATGGACTGGCCTCTTCTGTCAGACCTCTCTCTCAGATGGTGGGTGTGCCAATTAGGATGTGTACATGGACTGATCTATTTTGTGAGACCTGTCTCTTAGATAATTATTTTCCATAGTAGAGTGTGTACATGCCCTAGCCTCTCCTTCCAGACCTCTCTCTCTCAGATGACTGGCTTGCATAGTAGGGTGCGGTAAGAGAAACTGGACTATCCACTAGGTCCTCTCTCTCAGATGGCGGGTGTATGTATTAGGGTGTGTACAAGGACTTGCCTCTTCTGTCAGACCTCTGTCTCAGATGATAGCTTTGCGTAGTAGGGTGTGTTCATGGGCTAGCCTCTTCTTCCAGACTTCTCTCAGATGGTGAGTGTGTGTGTGATAGGATGTATACATGAACTGACCTATTCTGTGAGACCTCTCTCTCAGAGAATTAGTGTCCATAGTAGGGTGTATACATGGACTAGCCTCTCCTTTCAGACTTCTCTCTCAGATGACAGGTGTGCATAGTAGGGTGTATGGAGAGAAACTGCCCTATTCACTAAGTCCTCTCTTTCAGATGATTAGTGCATGTATTAGGGTGTGAACATGCACTGACTTGTTCTGTCAGACCTATGTCTCATCGGATGGCTGTGCGTAGTAGGGTGTGTACATAGACTACTTCTCTTGTCAGACCTCTCTCTCAGATGATGGGTGTGCATATTATGGTATGTACATGGTCTGGCCTCTCCTATCAAGCTTTCTTTCAGATGATGTGTTAGCATAGGAAAGTGTGTGCTAGGACTGGCCTCTTCTTTCTGACCTCTCTCTCTTGTTGCTTTCAGAGCGCGTCCTTTTGCTCTCTGTACTATTTTGAGATCTTTGTGCTTGAGACGTTTGGACATCACAGGGGAGCTTAGTATTGTTGTAATTGGCTGATTTTAACTTGTTTGGTTATTTGCACATTCTACCACTGGAGCAAGGCACGATCAGGGGGGCATGTTTTTTAGGGTTTTTTAAACTGTTATACTGTTTTATTGCAAGAACTTTATGCTTTTAATCGCTTTGCACTTTATTTTGGGCACTTTGGGTGAAGCCTGTTAAAGCCCACCTTGTTTACTCTTCCGTCTCCCCTCTTTGCAGAAGAGGAACCTTTTCTCCCTCCAGATGGTCATTTTGATAGGGACAAGGGAGGAGGGCATTAGTGGTCTAGTGCTGACAGTGTGTGCCCAATTGCATATAAAAAACAGGCAGTTGCACGGATGTCCCGCTAGAGCGCCAAAGGCAAGCCAGTTTGTGCCCAGCCATGCCTGGACAGTGCCAGGGGCCAGGGATGCTACCCGGCGAATGACGGGGGTAAGACAAATAACTTTTCCCGGGATTAGCTCATGAGTTGGCACCCAACAGGGGGGAAGTGGCATGTAATATTCTTAATCCTGGTAATGCTTTAAACTTTGGGTGCACAAACTGCCATTAGAACCCGGCATTTGTTGCAATTTTTGGCAGACATATTTCTGACTAGAAGGGAACTCAGAAGATCAAAGGGGAACCTTCCCAAAGGAAGCTCAGGTGAGCCCTGTTAAATGCTCGGCCCTTGATTAAACTTAGTATGGAGATTCACAAATTGACCAAACTCAATAATGTTGATTGATATTTTTGTCACTGAGTCCTGAATTAGAGAAGCTGCAATTTAGCTGCAGCCGTTCCCGGGGGGTACTCAACTACTAATTTGGACCTCCCCTCTCATACAGGAAGGGGGCGTGGCTATTGTTTTTAAAGATTTCCTTACCTGCATTCTGCAGGCCCTCACTGATGAGTCAGTCGATATCTGTGGGATAGCTCAGTTTAGTCTGAAAGACAATCATATATCTATTCTCGCTGGATTTCTTGTGTATCGCCCTCCTGGTTCCCGAATTAAGTATATGGAGGTATGGAATCAAAATTTTGAACTTTTCAGCACCAATTCACATTTTACTATATTAGGTGATTTTGGAGGGTAAATATGTTGCCACCTATTTAAAACCTATGAGCAATTTTGGGTTTTCCCATCTGTTTGATGGTCCTGCACATATTGCTAGTCATACTCTAGATGGGTTTTTTGTAAATCATCTGACATCAGAGGTTGGTAAGACTCTCCCGCTGAGCTGGTAAGACCATTTTGTAATCACCTTCTTGGTGACACCTCAAAGGGCAGTAAGGCCAGCTACACATAAGCCTACCACTTACAGAAGCTGGAACAAAGTCTCCCAAACCAAGTTTGCAGCAGAGTTAGATGAAACTGTAGTGGAAAAGTATAGCTTACACCACAAGTTTTTAATGTCTGGGTCTTGGAGGCTGTTTAAAATATCGCCCATTAGGGACCAAGAGGTGCACTAGGCCCAGGACATCAGAACCCTGGTTTTCTTATGAGTTAAAAGCGATTAGATTATGTTGCAGGCAACAATGAAAATGGAGGGCTATCCAAACACCTGAGGAAAAGAGTAAGTATTAAGCATGAATTGCTATATATAAACGGGCTGTTGCAGGGGCTAAATCCATGTATTACACAAGCAAAATACGTTCAACAAATAACACCCCCAATGAATTATTCAAGGTGGTAAAACAGCGTTCTCACCCTTCTGTACAGCAATCACTTGAAAACTCACACAGCGCTTGCAACATAGTGACTGATTGATTTAAGGAGAACATTTTAAAACTTTTCACAGATTTCAACACCAATGAGAATGAGATGCCTTTTGTAGAGAAGACCGAAGATTCCGTTGGTTTGGAACCCTCAGGGATTTTGTCTACCTTACTCCTGATATCCCCTATATATATTAGGAAACTACTGATGCAGTAGTCGTCCGGCTCTCCAGAGGACCCCTGCCCCCCCTAAAATTCTTTAGTTGGCCCCAGATATGATTACCATTTTCTTAGTAAAGGTTTTTAATCAGATCATTGCTGGAAGGAGGCTATTGTAATTCCCCTCAAAAAGAAGCCTAACGGGGCGCCAGATGATCTAACAAATTTGCGGCCTATATCGCTGCTTCCTGCACCTGCCAATATTTTGGAGAAATTTATTAACCAGATTTCGGAGGGTTTTATTTTCACTCAGGATCTCCTGGACCCCTCATAAAATCGTTTTTGCAGTAGCCATAGCACTGAATCAACCCTGGTGGTTGCTGCACATCTTATCCAATGTCAAGTAGATCAGGGTGGCTCGGCTATACTGCTGATGCTGGATTTATCTGCAGATTTTTATAGTGTCTCAACCCGCTTGGCAAATACAGGGCACCAGGCAGGAATCAGGGTTTAAGCTTTGGCTTTACTCATTCTTTACTGGCAGAACTCAGACTGTCAGCTGTGGGAATTTTGGGTCTGCCTCATTTCAGCTCCCCTGTGGGGTGCCACAAGGGTCGTTGCTCACCCCCACATTGTTCAATCTTTATGTGGCCCCCCCTCGCTACCTTGATCCAATCATTTGGTTTCCATGTTCTGTCTTATGCAGATGCCACCTAGATCCTAGTTTCTATCTCTGACGATCTGTGCTGTGTGGCAAATAAGTTTAAACAGTGTATGATAAATATTGGGATCTGGATGAAGGATAACTGTCTGAAATTTGAAGCTAAAAAAAGGCAGAGATTCTGTTTTTTGTAGCTCAACAATCGGTGTGGTTGGATTGGTGGTGGCCAGAGGTGTGTGGCCCCCTTCCCATGCCAGTTGAACCAGCAAGAAAAGCTGGGAGTGATATTTGATAACACTCTTACTTTTGAAAGACAAGTTATCAAGACTATTCGTTCTTGTTTTTACATTAAGATTCTAAAAAAGTAATTCCTTTCACTCCACTTGTACTAAAAACAGCAGTAGTCATGGTTTGATTACTTCTCGCCTTGACTATTGCAATGCACTGTATCTAAATATTAACAAATCATCCCTTAGGAAACGTCGTATGATTCAGAACATGGCGGCTCGTCTGGTATTAAATACACATAAACGCTCCTCTGTCACATAGGGCCTGTGCTCCCTTCACTGGTTCCCTGTTGTGAAGCGAATACCTTTTAAATGCCCTTTGTATTGTGCATAAGGCCTTGCAACAGCAAGGGTCTATACTCTTAAGATCAGCATTTGTGTTATTGTCCAGCAAGACAAAGAGGTCTTCCGGTCGAAAAAAGGTTACTATCCCAAGGTTTCGGAGGTCCAGATGGGGTGGCCGCTATAAATTGGTAGCGGCAGCTAAACTTTGGAACCCACTGCCGGACCACATAGCCAACTTGGATCCCCATGTCGCCTTTCTAAAACAACTTAAGACTTGGCTCTTTTCCCGTCTGTTAAATGGTGGGATAAGAGTGGTAGTAAAACGGGAAAGGAATATAGCACACCAAATTCAGTTCAGGGTGTATAGTTCAGTTTTTATCGTCTAATTTGCATATTTTGAGACCCAGGATAAGCCTACTGTGGAGAGGTGTCTTTGTATTATCTTTCCTCTTCTTTCCTTCCTCGGTGTTCTGGTGAGTGTTCTGATTGCTGGAAGACCATCGAGGAAGAAGAGAAACAACAACAAATTTGTGGTCAGGTAGGTGGTTTTGGAGTATTAACTTCTTGTAGTGCTAATGGGGCAGGGAAGGGATGAATAGACCTGTGTTGGTGAGAGAGGAAGGAGTAGTGACACACCACACCAATTCCTTAATTCCCCGTGCACCTTGTGATTATGGAATGTTATAGAGCACTTTTTCCCCTCGGCCCAACCATTGTTGCCCCTTTCTCTTCCCCGTGCTCTTTTGTACTCAGCGCCAGCCGAGAGCCCGTACCTGGCTAAGCCACATCCCTCCTGGGGAGTGGCTGGAGCTGTTGCGGTGAGTCCTGGTTTTTGGGTCCTCTCCTCGAAAGTCCAGTGCCTCAGGTGATTCTTTCGACTCCTGTCTTTTTGCTTGCTTTTTCTTGTAGTCTCTTGCCTCTTTTCTCTTGTTCTCCTCGTTTCTTCTCTCTTCCAGTACTTCCTTCAGTTTCCTTTTGTCTATTTCTCTCTCCCTCGACCGCCTCTGTCCTCCCGTAATGTTATTATATATGTCCTGGGTACGCCCGCGTTAGCAGAGCGCTTCTGGGTGACTCCTGGTGCTGCTTGGTACACCCGGGGCACTCTGAACACAGCACGGGGGATCCCATCGGAGGAGCGCTGTCCTCGGTGCCCCTAGGGCACTCTGTTGTCTGCCTGGGGGATCCCAGAGGGGGAGCGCTCTCCGTGTCCTCGTCCTCCCATCCACACCGCCCGTAATGGTCCCCTGTGCTTTGGTTTGCTTACTTTGGTGTTTCTTCCACTGACAGCGCTTTGACACCTAAGAGCATAATCCGCTTTATAAATGTTAAATACACTTACAAATATAGGTGTGTGTGGTAGGATGTGTGGAGAGACACTGGCCTCTCCGCTGAGACCTCTCTCTTAGATGACAGGTGCACGTAGTAGGGTGTGGATGGACTGGCCTTTCCTTTCAGACCTCTGTCTCAGATGACGCATAGTAGTACATGAAGAATGACAGGCCTGTCCTTTCAGAAGAGCTCTCTTTGAGATGCGGGTGTGCGTAGTAGTGTGTGGGGAGGGACTGCCTTCTCTTGTCAGACCTCTCTCTCAGATGATAGGCTAGCGTAGCAAGGAGTGTGCATGGGACTGGCTTCTCGTTTCAGATCTCTCTCTCAGATGACGGGTGTGTATAGTAGGGTGTGTGGAGAGAGTCTGGCCTCTCCGGTGTGACCGTTTTTTCAGATGACAGATGTAAGTATGTAAGTGTAGTGAGTGGAGAGAGACTGTCTTCCCTGCTAACACCATCTCTGATAACTGGTATGCATAGCAGGGTGTGGAAAGAGACTATACCCTACTCACAACTCTTATAAAGCAGCTGAGCGTAAAACATACACTCTTATAAACACCATCTTCATTAGTACTGCTTCAAACAGTAGCAAGTGTGCATACGACAGTCTCTTCAAAGATCACCTACTCCTTTCTACTGTTCACAATACTGCGAGAGTCTTGCGGTAGCATAACTTTTTTGGAAAATAAGAATTAACCATCTACTTATCAAACTGGCAGGTTGAGCATATCTGCAGATCCTGTTTTCTATCCAGGATGTCCTCCCAGCGTAGTGTCAGCTTCTACTAGGTGTAGTGGATGCCGGTGCTGCGGTACAAACATCGCCGTACTCGCCTCCAGAGCACCTGACACTCCAACAGGGGGTAACCCTTAGCGGACATGCAACCAACATGCGGGGAAGGTGGTGATGTGCCCAGAAAATGAGAGCGTCCACCTCTGCCCGCCATTGTTTCCCACATGGGGTGAGAGTGGCACTGGCTGCTTCTGCCATGATGAATATGGACTGGAAGGAGTCAGACTGGGTTGGGAAGGAAACAGGAGGACAGAGAGGTCAGGAAAGTAAAACAAAACTCAAAGTACAAAAAAAACACACAGAAACTTTAATACATACAAGAAACTTTGACAGTAATAGAAATAAGTAAAGAAAAGTTGGGATTGCAAAAAGGGTGATCAAATGTGGTGGTCTGGGTTGAACTGGAAAGTTGGGAAACAAAACCAAAGCAGCAGGGAGAAATCTAGGCAACATGGCTGCACGCTTACACAACCTGTGCTGCTTTTCACGATGACTTGAGAGTTTTTATGTAACTGTGCATAATTTCGCAGAGTGAAATTCTGCAACCTCCACCCAAACCTAGTATTTAAAATCCCACAAACAAACTTTCTTATTCTCCCTGCTCCTTACCTGCCACCACTATAGGTTGATGAGCCAGTGAAAATTCAAGCCAGATGTTCGGCTTCGACTCAGTTCAAGGTCCTTGTCGGACCTTCAAAACAAAAGCAAGCTGAGCTTTCATGTGGCTTTAACTGCCACCCATGCACTACCATTATGCACCAGGAATTAAAAACTAAGCATAAACCCTTGATATTTAAATGGAAAGAGATTTCTATCTACAGGCTGAATCCTATAATATGAAATCAGTAATACTGGGATCAATTCTACCTTCCTTGCTTGAACAAATTGTGTGACCCTATGCAAATATTTTATTTCACTGGACCTCCCTTTTCTTTGTTATCTCATAAGACAGCACCTTCAAATATGTGAATTCTGGATGTGAATTGATCATTGAATGAATGAATAATTTGTGTGGTTACTTAAAACCATTACAAGTAAAATCTGCAATCAATTTCCACAATTAACTAAAACAGTAGACAAACCAAAGTTAAAAAACAGGTGCAATTAAAATGTGAAAAAGGATAATTTTGCGAATGTTATTTTAGTTTGTTTTAAATATATAAAAATTAATATCTCTTACTCAGTGTGCAGCTGCGGATTTGCTTGATGCATTTTAAGCCCGAGACGGTGGTGCAGGCACCACTTTTCGCAGTTTCTCCTTAGCGACCATGCCTGATACATACATTTTCCCTACCTCGCCGTTTCTGGCACACTGTCGAATTCAAACAAGAGGTTTTGAGCCTCTGTGACAGTTTGTACCCCGTTTTGTAGAAAAAGTGGCCTCAAGAATTTGCAATGTGTACTATGTAGAGCTGGGCAGCCACATAGGAGATAGCTCAGCGTTTCCTTTTTGTAGCTGCACAACCTACAATGTTCAATGTTACTGAGCGACTTCCATTCGCTGTTCAGCTCCAGTATTGGAAGACGCACCAATCTTACCCACAGTATAAGCTTTAGACTATGTTTTCCTAGAGCTTGTTTCAAATGCACGCAATTTGGATTAGATCTGTAAGATAGTACTAGAGGTGCTTGTCAAGCCCATTCCTGAAGGGTCTTTATATCTATGGCTTTTAATTTAATTGCAGATCAGCTGTTAGGGCAATGAGACCAATTCTCTATGGCTAAATTGAGCTTCTCCACTGCTTGTTGTAAATGCATATACCATGGATTACATTTAGTTATAAAAAATGTATTTAAAACTTTCTTCATTTAGTTCACAGGGGCAACAACTATCAAATAAAAGTATGCATCAGCACGCCCATATGCTGAAGTTTCTGACATGCTAAATCGAGTTCAAGCCTGATTAAAGTATTCCAGTATAAGATGGCAGTTGGAAGACGCTTTTATAGCACAAGCATTCAGTTTATCCAGCTCGTCTGCTAGCTTGCCTGGGAATGCTTGCTGAGCATAGCTGATCGCTGGCATTAGCTTTACAGTAATAATCCTCTAAATGGCTGTGACCGTTGGACTATCAAGTGAACTGTTTAGTTTACAAAGAGCATGTATGATCATATTCCCTTTGTTTTTCATTCTTTGAAGTTGCTCCTTCGATTTTCTGGTTTCGCTCAGCCAAGCCATCAGTCCCCAGTTAATTGTGATTATGCACTCAGCTTTTGATATCCCAGCCACTATTTCCTGCGCCTTTTATCTGGATAGTGGCCAAAGATCATTACTTTGGTTTGATTAGCAATTAGATCAATTTTTGGTTGTAGTGGTTTAATGCGTTCAATGACCTCTGCATATCGACCCCTGTGTGGTCTAATAAAACTAGGTTGTCTGCTTATTACATGATGGCGTTTTCTGTTCTACGATCTTCGGGGTGGCTAATTGTGAGTCAGCCATTGCCTGGCCCAAATCGGATGGGCATAAATTAAACAGGGTTGGCGCAAGCAAACAGCCCCGCTTGAGCCCTCTTTCAGTTATGATTTTGGCAGTTGCTACATCCAAATTGTCTGACTTAGACCCATGTCCTGGTATTAAGCAGCATTATAGCTCTTAATAGTTTTGAGGGGATATTCCACTTTGCGAGCTTTTGCCAGAGGATGTTGCGGATTACACCGTCAAAAGCTGAAAAGTAGCCAACGAAACAGGCAAAGACCATTAGCGTGTTCTTTACACTGCCTTTGGACAATTTAAGAGAGGGCCACGATGTTATCCACAGTGGAAACACCCTCTGCAAATCCTGTTTGATAGAACGGACGTAAGGGCCAGATGTAGTAAGCCGTTTGCATATCACAAACTGCAAAAATCGCAGTTTGTGGCAGGAATGCGACTCGCAAATAGGAACGGGTGTTCCCTTCCTATTTGCGACTCGCATCGCAATTCAGAGTTGCTTTGTGACCGCGAATGCGGTCGCAAACCAACTCGCAGTTACCACCAGTGTCACACTGGTGGTAACTCATTCGCAAAAGGGAAGGGGTCCCCATGGGACCCCTTCCCCTTTGTGAATGTCGACAAAAATATTTTTGCAGAGCAGGCAGTGGTCCTATGGACCACTGCCTACTCCGAAAAAAACGAAACCAAATGGTTTCAGTTTATTTTTCATTTTGCAACTCGTTTTCCTTTAAGAAAAACGGGCTGCAAAATCAAAAAATAAAACTGCTTTAATTATAAAGCAGTCACAGACATTGAGGTCTGCTGACTACAGCAGGCCACTATCCCTGTGAGTGCAGGGACTCGCTACGGGGTCGCAAAATGTGACCCACCTCATGAATATTGATGAGGTGGGTCTTTGCGACCATAGCGAGTCGCAGAAAGTGTCTGAGACACCATTCTGCATCCGATTTTGCGACTTGCAATTTGCAAGTCGCAAAATTGGATTTTCCTACATCTGGCCCGAAGTCCTCAACAGATGCCTATTTGGTGAGATCCTGTAAAATCAAACTGGCCCTCAATGTCTAAAGGAGCAAATAGCCTATAATTGTTTGGGTCCGTACTGACCCCTTTCTTAAAGATCAGCTGCAGTAGCGAGCCTCTCCAGGAATCGAGGAAATCTTCCTTTAGCCAGGACTCAGTGTACAATGGTGAAAGAACTGATGCCCAAAACTTTGGATCCTCTCTGAATAGCATGCCTGGCAACCCGTTCAGGCACACAATTTGATGTGGCCTTGTAATTCATCACATGTCAATTTGCTGATTACTGGTATTTGTTTGCAATTTCCACCGGATACAGTCAGTTGCACCCTTAGTGCTGCATGATCACTTGATCCCAAATAATGCACTCGGTAGTCAGATATGGCTTTGCTCAAACCTAGGCTCAAGATTATATAATCTATTGTAGTTTCTTGAACATATGGACAGGTGGGGTTCAACACCTCTGACACTTCTTGGGTACCCTTTACCACCAAATCCTCTTCCGAATGTTGGTGACCTTGGACCACATCCTTTGCGTGTTGGAGGACAAGCAGCAGCACTTTTGCATGCAAAGTTGCCAATTCATCCCTGTGGAGGGCCTTAACAAGTGCTACCCATTTGTCCACAGAAACTGAATTGCCCCTATTGGTCTTCCTGTGACATATGCTTCAAACATGCTGCCAAAATTGTTGGTGCTTGTTCCCTGCGATTAGGTCAGAGTCTCAACCACTCAGCTTCTTGCCTTTTCCTTTTATTTTCCCATATCACTTTTCCAATATCAGGTGCTTGTGTGTCCTGGTTCCTTTGATGAGCTCTAGCTTCCCAGTAGGTGTCCTGTGGTTCGTGTATGCATAGCTGTAGCTCTTAGTTTCTAGGCGCTCTTTTGGATCTCTAGTACTGAACCCAGAGTATAACTTGTCCCCATAACAGCTCTTTTCTGACCGTTTCTTTGAAAAAGGGTACGCCCCTAAATCGTGCATATTGAAATCTCCCAATAGAATAATTTCAGAGGAGAGAGTGTGTGAGTAATGATTATACTTTCCAGCAAATTAATAAGGTTGGTTGGTTTATTCAATGTATCTCTTTCTTGTGGATTGAAGTAGACATTAATGATTAATACAGTCTGTGTGCCCCGACTCCTCTGAAGTCCTTGATTATGGCAGCGTGTAACATTTCCGACCCTGAGTCGATTTCTGTGATGGAAAGCTTTTTTAGATGTGTGATGAATATCGATACTCCTCGTGATGGTGTTCGGCACAGTTTAGTGTTTTTTTCACTGTCTGAAAGTAATTGGCATATCCTGGTGGCAGGGTGGGTGAGAAGGATCACGTCATTTGAAGGCAGATGAGGTCTGCGTCACTCAAAAAGGTCTGTCCGGCCTTACTGTGCAATACCCTGGTAAGGCCCGCCACATTCCAAGTCACGATATTGGTCGATTTTGACTGCTGATTTGCACCCCTTTTTTCCAGTTTCCCGATGTTAGGGGTGCCTCCGCGTCTCTTAGGTTAGAAGTTTGGATATCCAGCCCCAATACTGTGTTTTCTTTGGATGTTCAAGTGCGTGACCCTGTGCTTGTATACACCTCCAGACTGAACCTGGAGCGGCTGTCTGAACTTGAATAAAAAGATTTCCATGCAAAGGGTTGCTGTCCCCACTCAATGCGCTCCTTAAGATCCCTTTATTTGACTTGCGGTTTTGATGGCTAGCAAGCTGCTGTTTCAACCCTGTCTTGTTATTAATGTCTTGGTAGCTGCCAAGCGACGTCCTTAACCCATCAGGTTATTTTTCACTTTCCAGTGTTTGGATCTTTTTTCGCCAATTTGAAAATTGTTACACTTCTGACGCTATCCTACCTGGCAAGTCAGAGTTGTGCCATGTTATAATAGTGGATTTCTTATCCAAGGCCAGGTCCAGACAGTCAAATTATCCACTTATGTCTTCGCTCTTATTGAAAGACACAGTGGGGATATGCTCCACCAACTTTTTGTTTAAAAAAAAAGTTTATTTTTGCTGCAGGTGCAATTGCATTACATCACATAAATACATTTGAGCTCCGATCATATCTTAAATAAATGTACAATTCCATAATCTAATAATCTGTTATACATTCACTCCCCCATATGCCCTAAAATCTGTGCAAGGCTCTCACCCGTTGAGCATATAACTTTTCTCTTTCTTGCACTATTTCCATCTTTGCTTACCATGCTGAATAAGCAGGGGGTATTGGTGATTTCCAAGCCTGAAGAATCAGTGACTTAGCAATTAAAGTAGCAACAAATATAATTTGCTTACAACGAGTAGGTAAACCTGAATGTTGTGGGATACCAAATAATGCCTCCAGAAGATCTGCAACCAGTTTATAGGATATAAAAACACTAATCCTCTAAAATATTTTCTCCCAAAATGTTGTAAGGTGTTTGCATGCAAAACTTATAGGAAACCAATCCCCCTGAAGCACCTGACTTCGTGGACAAGAAAATGATACATCAGGGTACATTTCATTTAGTCTAGCTGGAGCATAGTAGAGCAGCCATTTAGAATAAAATTAATTTTTTTTGAAATTTGCCCCCCTGAGTGCTTTATATGTTAAGTTGTTGTGAATTTTCCATTGCTGTGTTTCTATTTTGATCCAGTGAGGTTTTCCACTTCAAATAAAAATTGAGTGATTATGTCAGATGTTTGCCCTGTACAGAGCCTCCTATACCAATTCCTATGCCCAGAAGGTTCAGGAAATAGGCCTGACTAGTAGTAGAGCTAGAGCTTTCAGATGTTCTCTCCATTGTTTGCAGAAAATGCTGGATTTGATATTAAGAAAACCTAAGATCATCCAAAATAGTGTCTATCTCAGCAAGACACTGTGTCCATGTTTTAATATGGTCCCCTATAAAAAGAAAATCAGCACAGCTCTTGACCCCAGCCTCTTCCCATTTCTGTACATATCCTTGATTACGCTCTAGACCTAGCATAGGTCTTAGTCATTGGTCTTGGTCATAGACCAAGAATCCCAAAGTCTAATTGATGGGTTGACCCTACAGATTTGGTATTTTACCTGTATCAACAACAAACTGGCCTGGCATTCCCGGAAGTTTGTACCTCACACGTTTCGGAAGACGAGGTTGTTTAAGGAATCGAGAAAGCTGTGGTCCACTATCATGTAACATACGGTTAAGATAAAAGCTAGTGGTCGCAATAATGTGGTCTTTGAAGCCAAATCCAAAAAAAGATGCCTCATAGTAAGTTTTAATAATGGGAGTGCTAGCCCCATATTTTCCACTGAAAGAGCTACCTTCTCTAGCTGCAGACGAGGTTTCTTATTTGCCCATATAAATTGTCTAATCAGCAAATTAATTTTCCGAAAGAATTTTTGAGGAACTCTCAAGATTATGCTTGAGAAAATAAATAACATCAAAAGAATAATCATGATTTTGACCAATGCCAACCGCCCTATAATCGTCAGAGGAGATGCTTTCCATTTCTGTAATAGACCTTGTATTTTCTTAAGAGTGCTAATGTAGTTTAGCTGAAAGAGATCCTAAAAATAGTTGGACACAAATATCCCTAAGTATCCAATGGGACTAGAGGTTGAGGATTGGACCCGAATGTCCATTGGTAGAACTATTTTCTCAGCATTATACAAAAGAGCTTCTAACTTAGAGCGGTTAATTCTATATCTGCCCAGGTTCGAAAAGATCTCAATCTTTGAGAATGCTCTGGCAATATTACGTGAATCTGCACGAAGATCTAAAATCATATCACCTGCAAATAATTTAAATTTAGGTGCTTTAGGAAGTGGGGGATATATATGTTTTGTCTTGATGGATTACCGCTGCCAATGGTTCGATGAAAAGTGCAAAAAGTACAGGGGAAAGAGGGCAGCCTTGTTGCGTGCCTCGTGATATATCTATTAACACTGTTATTTGTGTGTTTATTAGGACCTTAGCTTCAGCACCTGGATAGAGATTATGTAATGTCTGAATAAACTTCCCTAGAAACCCAAACCTTTTGAGTGTCATAAACAAGACTTCCCATTGAACCAAATCGAATGCCTTCTCGGCGTCAAGCATTATAATTGCTGCTGGATGCTTATTTTGGGAGAAATAGTCAATTGCCTGTACCAAGAAATTAGTATTCGTGGACAATAGCCTTCCTGGGTCCTCATGAATAAGTCCCTGTGCCACTTGAGCTGTGTGTAATGCTAGAATCTTTGTACATAATTTGCAATCCTGATTTAGGAGACTAATCGGGCGATATGAGTGTGGGCTTTCAAGAGGATTATCTTTTTTTTTTTAAACTAACCACTGTGGCCATAGAAAATGAAAGTGGAACCTTTCCCCTTTCTAATATTTCATTAAATAAATTCACTAATATTTTAGCTATTTGGCCCTCTAAAATCTTATAGACTTCCATCGGAAGACCATCCTCCCCAGGTGCCTTCCCATTAGGCGCTGCCCGAATTGCCACTTTTACTTCCTCTAGAGTAAAGGGAGCCACAAGGACAGCTTGTCGTTCTTGATCTAGCCCTGGCAATACGACTGCGACCAGGTACTGTTGAATTTGTGATGAATTTGCTTTTATTGTCTCTGTATAGAGCTTTGTGTAATAGGAGAGAAAGACTCTCTCCATCTCTTTGGGCTGATTTACCATTACTTCCTGTTCCGCGTCAAAAATGCTTTTTATCATATTAGAATTAGATTTTTTTTTGGACTGACCAAGCCAGCAATCTCCCTGCATGCTCATTCTCTTCATATTGCTTCTGAATGCTTATGTGCCTATTAAGAATTTTGTGAGACTTGTACAAATCTCTTAATCTAGTCTGGGCCCTTTCGAGCAAAGAGGCCGGCTCCTTATTACATATTAATTGGTGCACCCTTGTCATATGTTCGAGCTCTTGTTGAAGTGTAGTGTTTTTTTCCCTAGCTATCTTCCCTAAATGAGCTTTAAATGAAACTGCCTTGCCTCGTATGTGGGCTTTGGTGGCTTCCTACATATTAAAAAGGGAAGCCTTTATTCATATTCAAAAATTCGGAGACTGATGGTTTGAGGGATCTAATCCAGCCTTCCTCTGTTAAAAGAGATTTATCCAAACTCCAGTGCGGATGGCTTGTCTGACTATTAGGTCCCATTATGCTGGCTCAGGGGACAGTGTGATTCGAAAAGGGATTGGCCATTTGCCTGACCCCTGTCTTACCAAAGCATATGAAATTAAGATGTAATCAATCCTTGAGGCAGCATTTTATCTTTTAGAAAAGCCGGTAAATTCCCTTTCCAGAGGATGTTCAGCCTGCCAAACCTCTATCAGCGCTAAGTCCCGAGCTAACTTGGTAAACATTTGAGATGCTCTTGGTTTATTCTGTGTTTTGTTCTTACGTGATGTATCTATCTGAATATTTGGTATGATATTAAAATCCCCTCCTATGATGTAATAGCCCTGGAGTAAGGATAAATATGCATATAAGGCCCGTATGGACCCTACATCGTCCTCGATGGGGCCATAAAAACTCAAAAAGTGAATCTCCTTATTTGCTACTATTGTGGTCAATAGTATCCATCTTGCCAGTGGATCCCTAAAAACCTCTTTCACCAACCCCAGAAAGTCACGAGAAATTAAAACCACCACTCCTCTCACTGCAGCATTGGCTGACGCAAAAAATTAATGCATAATAAAGTTGGGGAGTTTAGGGAGTTTTTGCATGGAGTTTTAAATGGGTTTCTTGCAAGAGAAATATCTGCACTTGCAATGCTTTTAACCACTTAAGTATTGCTTGCAATTTTACATTGTTATTGACACCATTCAGATTACATGAAGCAATTTTTACCCTCTTCTCATCCATCCCTTATCTTCCTATATAGTCCCATAAAACAATTGCCATACCCCCACCACCTGCTCGTCCCCACTGAACAAATATGACCAAATGCAATTCCTCTGCATTTTTTCCTGTACATAGATAGCTGTGCTGATCTGCATTCTTTATCACATCCCCATCAAATACTCTGCCCCCAAGTGACCAATATAGTTAGCTATATTCCACCTGCATTTTCTCCCCTTTCTCCACCCAGTGCTCCCCTCCCCTGTCCATCAGCAAAGGCCTTACCTGTCCTGGCCCCACCCTCCCATTGCTCCCGTGTGACCCACTGCACCCTCCCGTAAGCCGCCCTACCTTTCATATCCCCCCAGCCCGAAGATTGAGTGCATTGGTATGCACTCTAGGCCCTAAGCCTTAGGAGGCAACAGTAATATATCGACTCCCTATCCAAACTACACAGTTTACTCATTGCCACCATGATTGTTGCCTTAATGTACATATTTTGAAAGATATAAGCCTGCCCCTTGTGAAACACCTTAAGTTTGGCTAATTGCACAATGCCTTCCAGGACCCCCAGTTTCTTGAAGTCATCAATCAATCCTACAAATTTGCGTTGTCGTCGTGCGGCTGAGACCAACATGTCAGAAAAGACCCGGAAACTAAAACTGTCGTCGAAATTGACATTTTTCGCTCCTATGGCCTTAAGACAGTATTTGCTCTTTGATCCTATAATCACCAAAATCAACCAATATCGTAAGTGGATATTTGAAATTTGCGGTACGCTTGTCAGGGCCTCGATGAGCCTGCATGAAGGAAAGATCGTCTTTAGTCCCAGCCCTCTCGGGAAGGATACATTTATATATTAGGTCGGGATCACTTTAGTCACAGACAATGCTGGTTCTGTCTCTTCCGGGACTCCTATAAACCTTAAATTTGATAGTCGAGATCTATTTTCCTGCTCATCGAGTTTAAGCTGGAGTTCCTCAAGTTCAACCTGAATTTGTGATCTTGCTGACACTTGTCGATTTTTCGCATCCTCGAGGTCTGACAGCCTTTGTTCCACTTGAGAGATGCGTGTGGAAAGAAGAGTTAAATTGGCATTTAACTGCTTCAACTGCTCATGATTTTCTTTACGTGCCTCCTCCTGTGTTACTTTAACTGCGCGTAGTTCTTCCAGAACATGACCAAGCATGGCCTACACTACAGTTGTGCTCTCCAATACTTTTGTTAGCTCTGAAATAGGTACGAAAGCCTGAGAAGCCTGAGTGGGGGTTGTGCCAAAAGATACCAAGACAGGTGAAGTTGGGGATGGACCACCTGACATAGAGTTCAACAGCATATCCCCCCTTTAGTCATATTTGTCGTGCTTGCCATGTTTGAACCTAATAACATAATGGAAGTTGTTGATCTACCCTGTATGCTCCCTTTAAACATGTTTGTCATGTTTATCACGCTTGTCCCTTTGTCTTTCTCATTTATGATTCTTTTTGCACTTGAGCTGCTGGCTGAAAACAAGGGGTAGGCAGGTCTGTCCTTGTGCTACCCCTCGCTTGAAGTTAGTTCAGAAAGTGAGTTGGTGCCCACCCTTGCACTTGAGGGTCTCACTTTATTTTTGTCATTGCTTGAGCTATCAGTATTCAAGCTGGCAGATGCCCCAATGGGGTTAGTAGAATGGGAGGACTGCAATGTCTCTGATTCTTGGCTGATTGGGGAGCCCGCATGATGGAAAGATGGTCTTTAGTCCCACCCCTCTCAGGAAGGATACATTTATATATTAGGTCAGAGATCACTTTAGTCACAGACGATGCTGTGTCCCAGGGAGAGCCGAGGGAATGATCGCCGGGCCATGAGACCCTTCAGAGTAACTGGAGGTACTATTCAAATGCTCTTGCATACTGGTGTTCTGTCTTTGATTTCTCATGGTGGTGGTCACATTTTTGGACTTTTGGGGGCTTTCCCCACCGTATGTGATTTGAAAGCTGATTCATGTGCCATACATTTCATTGTAGGAATAATGTCCAGAGCAGAAGAAGACTTTTTTTTTTTTAAGAGGGGTCTTTAGCTCCCCCCCTCTGCCAAAATACTTTAGGAATTCGTAATATGAAAGTTGGGGAAGCTACTAAAGCTGCAAACTACATCCAGATACCTCAAGCGACTTTCTCCACACCGATAGTGCTGCCTGAGGCCTAAAGCGTGGTATCCTGTTGGCATATGGTTGTTATGCTTCTAGAAGGAAAAGCACTCAGTCCACCCCCATTGCACAGTCAGGCACACACCAAATCCTACTGCACACTTGCGATATTGATTACTTCGGTACTTATCTTGAGTCTTCGGTTACTTTTTTTCACCAGACTTTCATCCATTTAGCGAAGTGTGGAAAATGCAGAGCCCAAACACCATGGCAGGGCGATGATCCCCCGGCCAATTCCGAAAGCCGGATGGGTCCCGGGTGGTCTTTCCATCCCCCGACTCCTGCTCCAGTCCAAAAACATCAAAATCCTGGGTCCCTGGCTGCTGCTACGCCCCACACTGTGCAGCAGAGTTCGGCCCTGCCGTCTCACTGCGAGTTCATCAGTGCTTCAGCGCATCTTCCGACGCCGCGCAAAGGTTCGCCGTCCTGCCGCTTCCAGAAGTTCAGCCTCAGTCACGGAGCATGACAGAAGCTCCTTGTGACCCTTCTGATCCCATACTGCACCAACTTAAGAATGTTAGACTGATTAAGAACATCTGTCTGACCTTTAGAAGTGTACAGGGGGGTCAATACTGTTTTACTAGAATCCTTCCCCTAATCTGGGTTACGCCAGGTCTCTCCACCTGATTGATGCCATTGCCAAACGAACTTGCCAGGGGCCTGCCCCTCTGTCTACTTATAGTACCCCAGGGAGAGAATGTGGCTGTATTGACTTGTTCAACTTCCCTAAAGGGAGGACGAGCCCTGGTGCACTTTGGTTCTTTAAGTTCAGCCCCTTTATTAAGCGTTCCTGGTTCTCAGGCATATCCCATCCCTATTTTTCCCTAATGACCATTTCCAGTTGATCACCTTTGGGCTTGGGGATCTCATTGATTGGTCTTGCTGGAACCCCGTGCAGGAACTGGGCATCCTTAAATTCACTGTAATCATCTGTGGCTCTTGTGATTTGACGTGTTGACTGTCATAAGATGCTACATGACACAGGGCAGTGGCAGGGCTACATGGTTGAACGGACCCCTGCTTATAAATACTCATGGGCTCTCCTTCCCTGTGTGCTAAACCATGTGGGGCTACCTTCTCTGTATCAGGTTTGCTTCTACTTGTGGGCACCGTGTTAGCAGTGTTAGCAGCCCCATCCTGCTGCTGGACGACTTGGGCATAAGTTACTTTAATGACTTCTGCCAGAATACAGTCATGTTAGTTGTGCCAATTAGGTAGGTCTGTGTCTAGGCTTCCTTTTGGTTGAAATATAGGATACAGTGGCTTGAACTGTTGTTGGGGAGGAGGAGGGTGGGCAAAGGGTGGATACCAGTTGCTCTTTATTCTTTCCATGATGTTTGCACGACTTTATTGCATCTAATTTTACTTGCTGTGATTTTAAGTACATTTGGCGCTTCTTTAAACATTTTTTTTTCTCTCTATGTTAGTGGTGCAGATGCAGCTCTCCACCTCCCACTTTCTGCAATGTAACCCTTATCCTTTAGGTCATTGCTTTTGGTGCATGTGTTTTCAATTTTCAGGAACTCTAGCTGACTAGATTGGGTGTCTTTGTCTGGCACCCCTCAAGTCTTTCTGTATGTTTTCCAGCGTCATGCCCTGGTTGTTGTGGTTGTCTGTTTTCATCTCTGCCATCCTGCTCTTTTGTGTCTTTGAGCCGTTGCAATATTGGTCCTTCACATCAGCAACTAATGTTCCAAGGATAGTTAATAGTGTTTACCATTTTTCCACTATGTCTGGGCAAAGACAGACATGCTCAGTGACCTTCTTTTCAATTTCACCTAATTTCCCAATCTTTGTTGCCTTTTCCTCTATAGTATGCGCTATTATCTGCAAGGTTGCCATTGGGATTTCCAATTTGTGGGATTGCTGTCTCAAGGCGTTTGTGGGGGCCATCAATGTTGAAGTTATAGATCTTAATATCTTGTCCTGATTATGAGATAGGTCCGTAGGAAATTGAGTGTAAGTTCTCTGTAGCAGCACTGAGGCAAGGTTAGCATAGGTCGGTTCATCCGGGGTTTTCTCTTCCCTAGCTTTAGAACTAAAGAGGTGCAGAGAGGCGTCCCAGTCTAGTTCCCCAGCTAAGTTTGTGGCCGTGGGGACCTACTGAGGGTTCTGACCGCTTCCAAGTCATGGCCAAACTCCTGATGGACTTGCAATGCAATTGGCCTGCTTTTATGAGCTATTTTGTATGGAAGGGACATGCCTCCTTATGCCATCCTTGGTGGGCTGTGTGGTCCAAATTTCTAGGTAGTTGGTGCTTGGAAACTGCTGGCCACAGCTCTATGATAAAGCTTGTGTCTCCAAGCTTTTTGCTGAGACTTGTCCTCCCTCTGGCACGTTGTGTCACGGTTTCGGGCGGGTCTGATCAGGACTTTGGTTGGGACACCCCTTGAGGTTACCGAATATCCTAAAGAGGTAGTGTACTGGGGCAGAAGAGCAGCTAAAGGCATACACGGAAAGGACAGCTATGGACAGGCACAGGAAACAGGAAAGTAAAAGCAGAGCAACCCTTGTGTGAACAAACAGGAAACGGATTACCAGTGGACAAACACGCTGGGGTTGTACACAGAGTAAGGCGCAGAACCTCCCACAGTGACAGGGAATCTCAATGCCTCTGTGCAGTTTGCTCTTACAGATAGTCACCCTGCCAGCCCGATAGAAAGGAGGCGGCAGAAGTGATTCTGTCTCTGGACCCTAGAGCACAAACAAGGATAGTACTTACATACACAGGACACGCTCTTGTGGGTCCAGCTGGAAACACAGTGGCGATTCCTGAGAAAACAGCAATAGCACACTGTCACTGTTAGGCACGATATACAACGTATAACACTGGACAAGGATGGGGGCTGGAATTGCCTCCTGGAAACCAGGAGCCAACCCCAGTACACAGGAGGACACGTATACACTGGTGAAGACTGATAGAACACTTACCAGACACAAAGAACCAAGAAGAAACAGAAACAGAAGGGAACAAACAAAGAGGCAGAGGCAAGAACTAGGAACAGGCTCAGGCTGAAGCAAAGGCGGGTCTAGGACTTGAAAACAGGGCGCAAACTTCTGTCTGGGACAGACAGAGACAGGACTGGGCAACTGAGAACAGGCTCTGGCTGGAACAGGCAAGGACAGGACTGGAATACAGGGAGTAGGAAATGAGCAGTAAACAGGACTGGGAAACAGAGAGAAGGTTCAGGCTGAAACAAGGCAGGAGCAGGGCAGAGAAACAGGGAGCAGGCTTTGGAAGACACAAACAGGTACAAGGCTAAGAAGTAGGGAGCAGACTCTGGCTGGAACAATCAGGAGCAGGGCAGAGAAACAGAAAACAGGATCAGGCTGGAACAGAACAGGAACAAAACTGGAACACCATCCGACAAGGGGTCTGTAACACAAAGGAATTGAAGTCCGATGCACGACGGGGAGCTTGAGGAAATGGCTGCTTATAAGCAGTTCCAAGCTGGGCTGCACAGGAGAGGTTTCAGGTGTGTGTGGTTTCGGACACTTGCAAGTCCTGGAGGAGAGGATCCAGTGAAAAGGAGCAACTGGACTTCTCCCATTGAAAACAATGGGAAACGGAATCCGGGTTTTCCTGACTACCAAGCTATGCATTATGGTATTTGCAGTCCCAAGAAGCAAATGTAGTCCTACACAAGTGTACCGTGGAGAAAAGAGAAACAAACAGGAGTCAGCAAGGGACTCTAGATAGGTGTTCAAGGTGATTCCCAGGCTTCTGACAGTCCCCTTACAGCGCCCCCTGGAAATGGGACGACCGAGTCGTAACACGTTGTCCATGGAGGGTTGACCGGTTCCTAGGAGAGACTTCGCTGGAGGCTGGAGTTGCCTTCTCTTTCACCAGGAAGTATGCGGTAATTCCCTCCACGGCCTTTCTATCAGTATTTGAGTTTTTTCTACTCCTCCTCGGTGAGCCGATGGAAACAGTAAAAAAAAGTAGCTCTGGCCTCATTCCTCTGAGGCTTGGGCTTTGGGAATTCCCCCCCCCCCCTTGTTTCTTGATGAGGGATATTTTCCTATCCATGACTCAGACTGGCACTGGCTCTGGCCATAGGACTCCTTCTTTGCCTTCTGCCTCATCATTGCAGCAGTTCTCCTGCTTACATCACTTTTTTTATGGCAACCTAATGTGCCTTTGGGTTGCGTCATCTGAACTTCTCCGTTTGTGTCTCGAGAAGCTTCTGTTCCCTTCCGGTTAGTCATCAGGGGTTACAATTGCCAGTGGTTGCCAATTTTCAACGACTGCACTGCCCTAGGTCAAAAGAGCTGCAGCAAGTAGAGTGGCACAAGTTAGTGCTGATGCGAACCGGGCAGCCTAATCCTCTTCTATTGGAGATTCATGACGTGCATGTGTGGGACAAGCCCTCGTTATGTTCTCAGAAGTCATTTTTGCTCGCTTAGTTCATGCTCAGCCACACTTTACATATGTTTATGTGCTTTTACATGCAGGGAAGGCCACCATTGGTTCAGTAAGATTGTTGTGCTTTGTTGGTGCTTACAGCGGTTTTGTTGCTGAATTAATAATGATTTAACGTAGCCCAATGCCTACCAAGACGTTCGCCGAGTCGCAGAGTCCAGGTGGCACCTACTTCCGAGACTGTTAGCTGGTTATTTGCTTTCATGCTCAGGCATCGTTGTGAGAGTGAGAATTTTCTAATATGTTTATTAATGATTTTCATACTAAAAATGTATAATGAATTAACATGCAAACAAGTGACTTTTGAAATATTCATTTTTCTGTTCTTGGCTGAGTAGAATATTAATCAGACGCTGTGGTTATTTTCCATGATTCAAAGTTTTCATAAAAGTGTCTTCGAAGTTTGTGTAGATGAGTTCATAGCTATCCCTAGTGGGTTGCCGTGTTATGTTTTACAAGGTCATGTTTTAACCAAGCATTGCATAAGTTGAAATATTCTATTGTTTGAGAATGTTACTAATATCTGGTCTTTCCTCGAGGATGGAAGTGAGTTGAAACAGTAAAAGTTTCTTCCTGAGACAAGATATTCAAGAGGTAGTGAAACAATGGAGCTACAGACGAGACGAAAGAGGAAAAGTTATTCTTGAAGAAATTTTATAGTTAGCATAGATTTGTTGTGTTTTAGATCATCAATTTAGTTGTTGATTGGCTGAAGTGAAACCACCCCATAGACTGACCAATCATAAGCTTATTAGGATTTAGTATAACAAATTGGGTAGAATTCTTTAGGAGTTAGTATGATTATTACTATTTTAGAGTTTGGAGAGCAGACGAAGCTCATATTGGCTGAGTGGGTTAGCTGTTGTTAGGCCATAACTGATGGTGTTCCCTGGCTGAAGCAAGCTACTTGCTGTTTCTACTTTTACTATTGGTAATGTCTGTCATTGTAACGTGAATTGTGTATTTTTTGCTTTCCAGGTACCAGCTGCAACTTATGACTTAATTGCTGCATATTAATAATATATTTTTATCATTAACTGAGATAGATTTTTTTCTAAATTTGTGTTACTAAATTCTTTTCACATGAAGCCCGACATGTTGATGCTAATTTGTGGTTAGTGAGGGAACTAATTTTGAAATGCTCATGACATAGTTTGGAATAATTTGATGCTGAGCTAATGTATACCTTGCCATTATTATTGGTCTTTGTATTATTAATAATTGTGATTCTTTGGATAATTTGCTTTGTCTTGATCAAATTGAGATATATAAGACGCTTTATCCAACCGCTATTGATCTTATATGCTTATCATTTGTGTTTGAGAGTTATTTTCGTGACATTAGTTAGCATTGTTAATATAGGGAAATAAATGAATTCTTCAAAAACTATCACATGTAATAATTACCGCTCAATGCAGTGATATAGTCGGATATACAAATAAGAAAGGCGTCCAGACGTTAAGATACATTTTTTTTTACACTTGTGAAGAAACTTTATCATATAAACACCCATAGTATTTTAGGACTCCTGTTCTACATGGGTTCTTACAGTCAAACAAGACCCTTTGCTCTGTTCTCCCTGTTAATTTGTTCGTTGGCCCACCGCTAGCGCCATGCACCAACATAACCCGACCCACCAAGTTGGCACCAGTGTGATTTATGTTCAGGGTCCAGTCATTGCTCAGCCAAGGACTGACCTGTGAACACAATGGTCCTGTTGTCCCACTTTATACACCAGCGGCAAAGAGAATGCCAAATCTCTGTTCACCCAGGACGCTACTCCAGCAAAGGCCGGCTCTGATTGTCGCCCCCGCCACCGATCAGCAGCGCTTTATGCCCAGCGGGGTTTGACGTGAGCAGCATGATCAGCTGAACGGACAAGGGACAGCCAGCGCTGATGTCTGTCTCGCGCGTGTGTTTGTAAACGCGCCCCGCCCTCCGAGCGCGAGGTCGCTGCTGTCCTGCGCATGCGCTTTGTTCCTCCGGTGTCAAACATGGCTGAGCTTGTGCCTCTGGGCGGACAATACTGATGATTCCTGGGCGCCGCCAGTGACCCTCTGGACCATGACCCGGCTGGCGGATTACTTCGTAGTGGTGGGCTTCGACCCTGACAAGACAGGTAAGAAAAACCGCGGCGATAGCGACTGAGGGCAGAGGTCCCAAGGAAGGTAGGGTTATTGCAGTCCCAGCCCCTGTTCAGGGGCTGTTTTCGAGTGTGGCCTCGCTGGCAGATATCTTGGGCATCTCCTGGCTCTTACTTGGCCCCGGAGGCCACTCTGCACCAGGGCCTTTCTTGCTGCTTCTGTGAGCGTGCACAAGTTTCCCAGTAACGGGGCATGTCACATCCTGACTGACGTAGCGGGACCCGGAGCCCGGGAGAATAGCTTGTGCCAGCCGCAGCAGGAAGAGCCAGGGGCTTCTCTCACTCGAAGCTCTGTATATCCGTTCTCTGCCGTAACTTGAATTCTATGAACCCTGTTGCAAAGCATTGACTGGCCCTCGATCCACTCGACACGCCCCCTAACAATGCACAGCCGCTCCTCCAGCGGCTCACCCCTTCTCATTATGTTACCTTTGGTAATATAGGCCTTTTCTGTTGGAATTCGCTACCATGTAATACCCCATGGCACGCCAATCGATGTCATGACGTCACCTCGAGTTTTCACAGGCTGCCTTTTGAAATGCCACTCCTCTTAACAGCTCCTTTAAACGGGGCACTCGTTATAGGATTATATTCTCTGCACCCTGGTATTGAGCCTAATGGGGCACACTTCTTTCATTGAATTTGCAGCTACATGGCATGATAACACTTCGCAGCATTTGCTGCCCACTTGCTTGACCTTTCTCGCTCTCTGAGCAAGTTATTTGCTGTAACCCAGGGGCATTCTGACTAAATTCGCATTTGCTGGTTTCTGGATTATAAGAACGGTACTATCATTTTTGTTGCTCATTGAATGTTACATAAGCAAACCTCTTGGTTATACCAGGCATGTCACATTCACAGCGTTGCTTCTTATGCGCCTTGTCTTGACAGGCCCATGGTATCCGTAGTCATGTATTTAAGATCATGGAACACACCTACATTCAGCTTCAAATATTGTTATAATCCAATGCTTAACAGTTCAGTTGTGTGTTTATACAGTGTTACCAAGTTTATTATAAGGTTTACTAATGGTACCATTAGAAGCTGTATGAGAAAACCATGTCACCTCAGTGGCAGAATCTTCTCTTAGGAAGGTCTTTTGTTCTCACAGTAACCCTTCACCAGGAAACACCTGCACTTGAGCTCCAGGAATACTAGACTCGAGCTCCCATAATAGCAAGCAGAAATAAAATGTTCAATCATAGTTATTGTCTGGCTAGGAGGATTCTGCATTAGTTAACTGTTGTGTTACTTTTAAGATGCATATAACACGCACATCTGTCGGCGCAATTCACTTGAACTGTGATATGGGGAGTCTTTAACCACTGGTCCCACCCTAATTTTAGGTTGCTGCCCAAACGTTTATTGCCACGCCAGGATTTAAATGGGTGTTACTCTGTGTGTGGTTAACTGTTTTCAGTACAGCGTCAGAGCCGACTGATATGCCTTTCTTGGTGCCTTAGTTTGGAAATGATATCCAAGTGCAGGACATAACTGAAAATTTAAATTGCAGGAGAATGGATTTTCACTATTAGGATGTGAGCAGCAATGGCTCCTAAACTGTGTTAGACCCATTTTGAGAGGGCATTTGCTGCTGCTTTGATTGGAAGAAGGAAAGGAGTATTGAAAGCATAAATCATGGCGAGTATTCACTGATAGTTCAAAGTCAAGGATTTACACACACAACCAAAGTAAGGCGGACAATAATACAAATAAAAAGCAAGCCAAGCCTACATTGATTGAAGCATGGCAGTAATTTAAATGCTGGACCCAAAAGAGCAAGTGGGGCGAATTTATTGTTGTGTCAAAGCAATGGCAGATTAATACGCAGTTGTGGCCCAAAGGCGTTTGTTTATCTTTTGTTATTTGTCTCATACATGGAAAGCAGTAAAAATGAATATATAACCATGACATTTATGTTAACGGTCATCTGCTAACAAAAATATTTATTAAAATATGATTCTGATCATTTCGGTTTGTGCTCTTACACTCGGACCTGTTAGTGTTCACAGTGCCTGAAGGTCTGCACGGTTACTGCTATATATTGTATTCTCTATGGCTTTATCATTAGTCCAACAAATTATTTCCAGCCTGTTAAAAATGAAGCAACGTTTGCCTTTTGAGTGGACACTGTATTGTTTATTTATGATGTGGACTTTAAAAGCATTTAATTTGCAGACCTGAGACTGATTCAGATAAAAGTATTAGAACTGTATTGATTTACGTTCAATGGCCCTATCTAATGTTGAAGACAGAATGCATGGGTATTTAAAAATGTCTTCTATTTAGTTATGTTATCATGCTAGAGGCAATGAGACCGAAAATAAAGCTTGTTAAGATGTTGCAGTTTACAGCCCTTCCAAAGCATGAAGTTTTACCTAATTGGAGAAAATAATCCTTTTTGCCACTGTGTGTCAAAACATGTAACACTAATATATATTGCTACAAAAATATTGTAGCTAGAATATCGACTACCAAAATATCTTGAAGGTAAGAATATATAGCTTAGTATAGGTTTACTGTTTTTAACTCCACACCTATGCACTTTCAAGATAGTGTATATCGTCGAGGTGCACATACCTGAAGTTAAGTGTAGTAAATCTATACATAACTATATACACTTACCCTTACAATGTTTTTGTAGATATTCTGGCTGCAATACCATTCTCTTGCTTATTATGCATACCGTTTGTGGGTAATATGAATATATTGGTTGATGATGACAGTTTAATTGTATCTACTAAGGAGGAATTTAGGTCTACCGTGTTTATGGAGGGCTATAAAAAGGAGTGAAAAAGAAACTTTTGGAGACCAGAAATTGAAGTTAAAAAAAAAGCATGGGCCTGTAATGATCAGTGCAAGATCCATGTAACAGAAGGACTGAATTTGTTTATACAGGATTAACGGGATTATAACTGGGTGCAAAGGGAGCATCAGCAAGACTTTAAGGAAACATTACGTGAAAGGAATTTTAGTTGCCTTCAGTTACCAAGTATGTAGATGATATAGCGATTCAATGTTTGCTAAAGCGATCATGGTTAAAATATGCGGAATTGAGTACCAGCAGTGGAAAGATTCAGACTATCTAGTGTTCACCGCATTAAATAGCTACACATTCCATTGACACCCTTAGGATGTTATTGTAGGCTCTGACCCACAAAATTCTAATGCACCCATATATGTTAGATCCCCCCCAAATTTACCTTTGACAATTCAGCTCCTGCACTCCTGATCTTGCAATAAGTGGCACCGCCCTCCTCTACATTAGGCCCAACAAAATTAGCAGAGTATTAAGTAACTGGAACCACTCATTAACTCATTTCTACTTCAAGGAAAACTTAAATGATTTGAATACAACATTTTCACATTAAACATTAGAGTAATGTAAAATAATGTCATGAAGGCTCGGATACAGAGAACACAGTCAGAAAATTTCTATTATTTAGTATTATTCTAATTCCCAATAAGCAGTACAAATCATAAACGGAACAGACAGAGTCCAATGAGGAAAATGAAAATTCTCTGTCTCACCCCCAAAACCAAGGGGTTTTTATACACTTTTTATGAATAGGTAATAAGCAAAAACTGCAAATTCGGCATGGCATGAGTAGGGATAGCATATTGAGCAAAACAGAATAAACACCGTCTCTAGCAAGTTATGTAACATTAACTTGTTTCAAACAAAAGGAAAACTCCATCAGCTTCTGCAGCAATAAGTGTATTCTGGAGATGCACAACACAATATAAAACACGTTCAAACAAGGACCCATACACCAGTATGCTAACAGATCCACATTGGAACTTCCAGCAGAAGTACCTTGTAAAAGGTGATACTTTCAGTACACAAAGAAAAAATATATTCACAATATATGCACTTGAAGGCAAATAACTAGTTAAGGCACATTGTCTGAAGGGTCTGCAAAGACTGTGAGGAGTGAAGTTATGCAGGGGGACATTGATTTGGAGGGGTAATGAGCAGGATCAAGATGACAGAACACCAACATCCAATAGCCAATAGGTGACTCCAATGCAAGAGCTATTGCCAATGTGTTTTTAGGCATCCAGCGTAGCTGTTGTTCAGCATGGCTAAAAGTTAGCGGCATAGAGGAGAGTGGTGTGGAGTGTCGTAGAGTGAGGTGTCAGAGAGTGTTCTGTATTGTAGTAGCATAGTGTGGAGTCCTGTAGAGTGGCATTTACTGCAGTGGCATAGAGTAGAGGGGAGTGGTGTAGAGTGCACTGGCTTAGAGTGTTGCAAAGTATAGTGGCATTGAATGCAGTGACATTGAATTCAGCGGCATACAGTGCAGTGTTGTAGAATGCAGTGATGTAGATTGTAGTGGCACAGAGTGCAGTGGTGTAGAGTGGAGTGCCATAGAGTTAAGTGATGTATAAGGCAGTGGTGCAGAGTAGAGTCAAGTGGCCGAGTGCAGTGGCATAGAGTGCAGAGTAGAGTCGAGTGGCATAGCGTGCAGTGGCATAAAATGTAGAGTTGCATAGAGTGCAGTGACGTAGAGTGGAGAAGTGCAGAGTACGGTGGCATGGAGTAAAGTGCAGTGGCATAGAGTGTAGTTGAGTAGAGTACACTGGTGTAGAGTGGTGCAAAGTGGAGTAACACAGAGGAGAGTGGCCAGATCCCAGGGTGTATTTCCAAGATCAAGCTGTACACTTCTCTACCATAAACATTCTCAGCCTTGTACTGTCTTATCAACGTTTCGTCCCCCACATTATGTTCCCTTGCCTGGTGAGAATAGTAAAAACACATTAACAAGCTGTGAGCGGGAAAAATATCTGCGCCAACATTGTGACAGCATTTGAAGCTAAACACAAAATGGAGTCAGTGATCAAGATGGAGTCAGTGGTTAAACACAGATAGCACTAAACTCCACCCTTTGACCTGTGACTTCCATAACATACTGGTTTAAAAGTAGCCCTTTTTGATTTAAACATTGTAAATAGATTAGGTATGCTTTGTACACAGCAACATAGCATGAATATAATATAAATCACTACAAGTATCCCACCTAAAATATTGCACAATTGCCCAAAATCAAGCATCCACTTGAATAACTAGTCCCACCACCCTTGGGCCACATCTTGTTTTACTCCTTTTACCAATTCATATAAGGTGTCAATATGAGACTGCATTGGAGTTAGAGTGGTCTGATAGGTTAAAACAGCACATGCCTTCAAATTCCGAGCAACCATGATCGTGCTTTAACAGTAAATAGTCAATGGCGGTCCTATTTTGCAATGCAGCTTTTCTAGTACCTTGTATATCTACAATACAATAACTCGGCTAAAGAAATGAAGGTATGATTGATGTTCTTAACCATTAAACATGCCAGCTTGTTAATAACTCGAGTATCATAAACAGCTAATCCTGGAACACCTACTATAGAAATGCTTAAACTCATATATTCTGATTTAGATAATAATAGAATTTCAGAGTCACAGTTTTCACTTAATTGAACTGTTTCCCTAAGATTGTGAGTATGTACACAGTGAAATGGAAACATCATGAGTCCTAATCGCGTAAAGGTACACTGTTCTCCAGTTATATTAGCAGGAATGTTTATAAGGGTGGTATTTCCACAGATGAGTCCAAACATTTTCGGTTAAGTGCTGTAAGGGTATCGATCGGCGTGGTCGGTCAATCATTTTGGAGCTGGGGGCTTTCGGTCCCTCCCGACCCCACACGCCCAAAGGGAGACCATGTAGCACAGCTAGCACAGAGACGCATCGTAGTATGAACTATAAAAGAGTCAAGTATGGTAATTCTCGCAAATAACACTTATCAGCTGGTACGTATTCCCATATTTCCTTCCCTGGCTTCATGATTAACAGAACGCTGTCATTGCCCTTTGCTATGATTTCTGCTGGTTCTGGGGAATGATTTGGGGATTCTACCTACACTTAGCACTAGTGTTTTTGTCAGTTGAGCCAAAACCTCCCTCCCCACGCACTGTAAGAAGGGCTAGGGCAGTCCCTTTTTCACTATTCCTCCATACACTGGGATAATTACAATCTGTGCAATTCTGCCTCCAGATTGTATTATCAAGTCAGTGTCTCTACTATTCAGGAGAATGGTTTTGATTTCTCCGTGGTACTCTGCATTGATTACTCCCCGCAAGACCAGAATACCTTTTAAGTGCCAACCCAGACCTGGGAGCAATCAATTCGAAATGCTCCAGGGGAATCTGTATTCCAGAACCTGTTTCAAAGAGTGCCATGTCTCTTGGTTTTAATGTCTATGCTTTTAAGGCATGTAGATCAAGAACTGCAGATTCTGGTGTGGTTCAGAAATAAGCTAAGGCTACTGGTTGTATTTCCCCAAATCATGACGGTGTTAGTCACTATATGGGGTTATGTCTGTAATGATGGGGTTAACATTCGCATTAAAGAAGTCTACATTTGTCAAGGGTATGTTTTTTTTTTTTAAAATTTGGAGGGCTTCATTTAAATCCTCTCTCCAGTTTTTCAAAGCTCCATCTGATAGCTTTCATAATTGGGCTTTCAGCAAGCCGTTCATTCTCTCATTCAATGCTGCAGCTTGTGGATAATATGGAATGTGATAAATCCACTCAATATTGTATCGTTAACAATAATCTTGTACCAATTTTCCTTTGAAATGTGACCCATTGTCACTGTGGACTTACAGTGGGACTCTGTAATATAACATTAACAAGTCCAAAGTCTTGATGTTGGTGTACTGGGTGGTACATTTGCAAGGGACGGTGCACAGGTAACCAGAATAAGTGTCCACTACCGTGCAAGCGTATTGACACCCGCAACTAGTTGCTAGTGGCCCAATGTAATCAATTTGCCATATCTGCCCTGGCAACTTCCCTCTCCCCAACTGACCTTTGACTGTTTGCGGGACAGATCTCTGTTGTGTGTGTTGACAAATAGCATATTGCACAATAGTCTTCATCATCTCTTGTTTGTGGGTTGCACAATAATCTATTCTGACCCCCTCTCCCCCAAATAGTAGTAATGTATGAACAGAGGAAAAACACATTTTTCCAATTCCATTGCAGCATGTGTCTTAAGGTTAGTTAATTAGTTTTCAGGTACATTTTCAGCATATTATCACATAATTACAGATTAAGCTTTTCCTTGCTTTACCGATTTCAGCTTATTATCCTAGTGAAGTAAGCAAATTACCTGTGTGGGATGAAGTTTAGGAGTCTAAGCTTCTCTTGTCATTTATTCTACAAAAGTCACCCAACATGAAAACCTTGGAAGCAAGTTATCGAAGGAAGTCCATGTCAGGGTTGCCACTACTTCTGACAAATTCTTCTCTTTGTGATCCACGGTAGCTGTCTCACTTCTGTGAAGATAAACCAGACTCTTGAATGTTCCACATTTTTAACAGAAATAATTTGGATATGTGCAGGAGATTCCTTTTTCTTTATTTTACTTTTAAGTTCTCAACTACTTGACAGCATGTGTACTGCGTGTTGTAAGACGTATTATTAGCTGAGAGTTGGCTTACAGTCCGCCCATTGCTTACCATTGGTTGGCTTCATTGCCACACTTATAAGTGTGCTTCTTATTCATTAGCTTTTGAAGGCTTTCCTTCTTCTTGTGTTTGTAGTTCCCCTGGAGTATGGACTCATTACTTATGTTCTTCCACTGTTCATTTTTCAGCTGCATTTGTCTTTTTCTTTTCGTTTAAGCATTCCACAAGAGTACACATTTTCCAGCTGTTTCCTTAGTGTGCTTCTCTTCCCCTTCCAAGCTCTGTATCTTGTGCTCATGCCCTTTTGTGCTTCTCCCCCTCAATCTGCTGTTACTATCTCAAGTGGTCACTTTTTTGCCCTGCTCCATGTTGTGCTCTCTCTTCCCTTTAGTTTGCTTTCTCTCCAGTCGCACCCCCTTGTTGCTTCCACCCCACTATCTGTGTTGCATCTACCCTGCACTCCTATTGCATTCCCCCTTGGTCATTCTGCCCCATCTCTCCTCTGTATTGCTCCTCTCCTTCCCACCTCTAACCACGCCAGAGAAGCCGAGGACATTTGGATCTCCTTCTCTTTGGATGGCTCCCTCTTCCTGTTCTATGAGTAGATTTTACCCCAAGAACTCCACAATTTTACAACTTCAAAATTTTAAATTTTCACCTAGAGACCGCTTTTAGCTGTCTGTAGGCAAAGGCCTATTGTAGACTACAGTGCTTAAGTGAGCGGAAAAAGAGGGAGCCCTCTAAATGGGGTATGGCCTATGTAATTGAGATTTTGGCTTAAAACATGTCAATTACAATCCTTTGCTTTATACAGCATGCTGCCTGAGTAGCATTTAGGTACCTTTTAGTGAGTTTTCTGGTATTCTGTTCATGCAAATCACACTACAAACATATGCCTAAAACAAGCCTCGCAATTTGGGTTTTGCCATTTGGTATTAGGAAGGGACGTTTCGAGGGCATCTCTCCCTAATACAGAATCGGAAAGGTATGTATGAATGTTTTGCGACCGAAATGCGGTCGCAAAACATTTGCAGTTTGGTAACCCATTCGCAAATGTGAAGGGGTCGAAGAAGGACCCCTTCTCCTTTGAGAGTGGTTGGGATTTTTTTTTTTTAAAGCAGGCAGTGTCTCACTGACTACTGCCTTATCCTAAAAAATGAAACTTAAATTTTTCATTTCTTTTCTTTTTAAACGCAGCCCGTTTTCCTTAAAGGAAAACAGTCTGCATGAAAAAAAATTGCTTTATTTAAAAGCAGTCACAGACATGGTGGTCTGCTGTCCCCAGCAGGCCACCATCCCTGTAATTTTTGCGATTCCCAATGGGTCGCAAAGCAAGACTTACCTCATGAATATTAATGAGGTAGGTCTATTTGTAATGCACTCGGAATCTTAAATGAAACTCAGATGAGCTTCATACATTTTAAATTGTGATTTCCTAATTGCGATTCACAAGAAATCACAATTAGGACACCACAATTTCAAATTTGTACTTGTAGCCCTAAATTTTTCAGAGGAGATCAAGGGATTTAAACCAAATTGCAACAAATATATAGGTGACTTTGAACCTCAGTTGGCAGTAATGGAGTTTTCTTGACCAGGAAAACACTTCACCACTTCATTTTAATATATCTCCAACATTCAACATGGTTGGCTAGAACTTGCTCCTTATCTTTACATTTTTAAAATGTATGTCCACCCAGCACATGTGAAAGTGAAACTGCAAGGTGTGAAATGTTACTCTAAGGTTAAGGAGACAACGCTCCCTTTCAGGATCACATGTTCAAGTGATGACCATCTCAAGTAAAATGCAAACAATCATGAAATCCAGGAACGGATGCTGGCCATTCGGCTGTGTTTAGTTAAAGCGACTGAAGACCCCTCTCTCTGCAGTTTTGAGTCTATTGCCAAAAAGCTGACAGCCATATGCCACTATTTACAGTTTTCCAGTACTTACGGTAAAAGGAGTGTAAACACTGGAGACCTACTCAGGCAGCCTGGCACTGTACTCCTCGGACACGCTCAGCCTCATCCGTGGAGTTCCACAAGGATTCTTCCTGAGCCTAAACCACTTCAATGCACACATGGTCTGTCCAGCCAGCATCATCTACTCTCATGACATCAATGTCATCTCCTATATCGAAGACACACAACTCATTTTCTCCTTTACAGACAATACGCCCAGGACCCAGATCAAATTCAGTGCCTGCAGTATGAAATCGCCTACTGGATGAAGACCAACTCTGTGAAGCTGAACACTGACAAAACTGAATTTGTGATCTTCGGTTAGACCACTTCACTAGGACTCAGCCTACACCGTGAGACTCAGCCTACTGACCAAAAGAGCTATGACTGACCCCCACCACCCATGCCAGGAGCATCGGGATCGTCAGCGAGAGCAAACACATGTCCACTCAAGTTAATACCATTACCGTCTCGTGCTTCCATTTACATGACGATGCTGAGAAAGCTTTTCAAGCGGCTCTCAATCAGCACCTGGAAAATTGTTATGCACACCCTCATCACAAGCACCTGGACCACGAGAACAATCTGTATGGCGGGCTCAACAAAAACAAACTTACCAGAAGGGTGCGAACCATTCAGAACTCAGTGGCCAGAATCACTCTAATCCTCCCACGCTGCACTCACATCGCAGCATACCTCAGGGAGCTCCACTAACTGTCCATAGACAAATGGGCATAATTGACACTCCTTACCCACATTTCCAGACACCTCTGCTCATTGGGATTCCGACTTGCGCACATCCCATGCATACCGAAAACCAGATCCGTCATTTGAGCCTTCTCCTACATTGCTCCAAAAGCAGAGAATGACCTGCAGTTATACATAAAAGTTTTACACCCTCTTCTTGAATTCCGCAAGAAGTGAAAGTCCAGGCTTTTCGAGTAGTCTGGCTAAGCCCCAGGTTTGTCTAGACTCTCACCTCTTCAGCGCCAGAAAATTCTCTGGGTCATAGTTTGCTCTGCAGATCTGCTTAGTGTAGCATAATCTATAAGATATTTTGCTTCCATGGAAGTATATGTTATTGACAATATTTAGTTTGAGGAGGGGTGACTCTCCTTGCAAAAGACAATCCTCTTATTTCACCTGTAATGGTTGGAGCAGCCTGCACTTTAGAAAACATTTTCTGTACATAAATACAAATCTGTTAAATACAAACCCTGCACAGCTTCTCATATTATTACAGTAATAGATCAGTGTAGATCTGACATGAACACCTGTAATTGCAGTCAACCCATGCTTGTTGCTCCATTTTATGACATGTAAAAAGTAGAATCTCGTTTTATGATTCTCACACTGGATCATGATTGAAAAGGTACTTCAGAGCCTGTGCAAAGAGATTAAATCTCTACCTTCCTTAAAAAAGAATGCAATCAAGCCTGGATTGGCTTCAGGTAATCTTTGTAACATCTCTAAATTAGTGTCTTTCAGAGACGCCATTGGGACTCCTATTTTATGTTGGTTTGTCTTCTCTAAAATTTGTTTTGGTACTTTGATTTCTCAGTAAGATTTAAGAACTGCACAGAGAAAGATTATACAAAAGTTAAAAATTACATTTGTGCTGCATTAATGATGCCCACTTAATTCAGGTCTGCCACTCCTCCATTAAAGACGCTTTATGTGTAAACCTTGCTATCTCACACAAGAAATCAAGGCTATATAATTTACAACTATTTCTCTTTTTTTGTCATTGACCTGTTATAAATGTATGGTTTGCTGTTTCATCGGTAGATGTAAGTTGTGAGGAGGGCAAGTTTTTAATTCTGTCAGTAAGATCAACTGATTCTTAATACATTAAGGGTGTTTGTATTTTTAGCACATATGGCATTAAAGGGACAAAACCGGAATAGATTAATTGGCTAGTCAAGGTATTTGAAGCCTTTAGTAGTTGGATGGGCAGATGTTCTGTTTCCATTGGGGCAAAGATTGTCACTCCCCTTAAAACAGTTGCACCACAAACAACTAACAACTCAACTTTGGATTTCTTCTTTGTTCTGTCTGGCCTGAGTCACAGCTATCTGTAATACCTCTTGTTACCAGTTCTTTAAATATACTTGCGGTGAGTGGGCTTTCACACCACACAGAGGAGCAATACATCTTGATGCTATTGGCTCTTTTGGTATATCATTCCGGCTTACAGGCGGTACTTCATTAGAATGCATAAGTGACTGCCTTACATCTGAAGATTGTACTAGATCATCACGCTGTTTGTTAGCCTCAAATTGTTATCTGGTATATGTATTGTATACAGAAAGAAATCCTTTATTGCTATATTTTCCCAACATCGGCAAAGCCAGTAGTGCAGGCTTTAAAGTGATAAATAGTACTGGTGAATGCTGTGCATATAAACAGCATTTTTGACAGTCTGACTCTGCATGGTTTGACAGGTTAATTCTAGACATTTTGGCTTTTCCAGTGCTTGTTTAATATGGGGTGTTTTTACATTTTTCCTGTTACCTCACAGTGCCAGCTGGTTACGGTAACACCAAATGAGCCTTTTCATGATGACTAGAAACTTTAGCACTGTTGACTCTGACAACATTTGGACTCTTTCACTTAAATCTTTTTTTTGGCTTTCTTCCTTTTTCTTTTTTTAATAGTGATAGGTTTCACGCCCATGCTTCAAAGAGTATGTGTGATCATTAGTTTCCTGATGGGCAAAGGCCTAGACCTACTTTTTCTTTAAGAGGGACCCAATATACTATTTGTTTCTCAGGCCTGGCCTTTCCTAGTTGCTTTTATCCTTAATTTATATGGAATTTTCCTTGACTGAGTGATTGTAAGGAGCAAAGATAGTGCAAAACATTTCTTACAAGTTTCTGATTGTACTCCCACACACTGATATTGAAGGGCTTCCCTGTCACTTCTCTTCTAATAACAAATGTAAGAAGAAATTGCAAAGTCAAGTGTTTTGACTAGACCAGCCTGTAGGCACAAATATTGAGTTGTGTTTCTGGGTTTTCACAAGTGCAGAACTCTTTCTTAGGCAATAAAAATTTGGTGCTACCTTTCATTATGGCATAGGAAAGTGTGGTCCAACTTTTTCCTCTGCACCTCTCTAGATAACCATCCCACCTTTAAGAGTGGGCCTCAGGGAAATAATGATTGCTTCTGTGTACATCTTTGAATTAGATTGGTTAGGAGCTGACTTTCATGGACTGCCAGGAAGCGTCTTCAGGACATTAAAGTTGATGAAATAAAAAGGAAGTGATATTCCAAATGGACCTATGGGTGTTGTATAAGCAATAGTTCACCATTTAAAACAAGTAGTGTTTATTGTAGTTAATTTAACCCTTAACTCAGGATGTATCCTCTGTAGTGCATGATATATATGCAGTCAGGCGACATTTGTGGCTGGGGTAATGTACTTGGAGTATATGAGCTACATGTTTGTGTCTCCATTATTTGCTGGTAAAACATATCCTCTTCTGTGTTCACAAGACCCTGCACTAGCCCCGCTATCGAAGTTGGTACTTCTCTTTAACCTGACCAGGTGCATAAAGTCAGCTTCTCAAAGTCCCTTACTGGTGCTCCCGTGAAGATACAAGCAGTACAGAGGAAGGTCATTACACTTCCAAAACTTCACCCTCTGAAATTCTATTCCCATCTTCCTTTATCAGGAGAGCGACTGTAGCAAACTCCTCTGATGCCTAGAGAGTCAACTCTTACTTTTAATCTTTTAATTTCTATTTTATTCTTATTAATCTGCCCAACGACTGTCTCTGAATTTCCCTTACTCCATCTCTGTCTTACTTATTTACCTTTTTGAAGCAGCTCTTCATCTGCACTGGCACTTTACAAGACCATCAAATAATATATGGATATTGGGTTGTTGTCTCCTTACGGCTTTGCAATTTGAATTTAATGTTTTGAACAGTATTCTGTTGTACTAGAATTCAGGGTACGGTCTATAGAGCAGGTCTCATAAGTTTATCCCTTTTAGAGTTCATAGTTTTTCTTACCATCCTTCTTAGTAGCATGTTGGTGCTTTACTTATTCTTTTGGGAGTTTGTTGTAAATTAAATAGTAGTGAACTGGGTGTCATACTTATAGTCTGTGTTCCTGGTCATCTGTCATACTCCTGCTGAAGGACTGAAATAATTGGTTTTCTCTGTCCATTTGCATCTGGAATTGGCTCCCTCCCTTCCCACCACTTGATGATTATGTTAATCTGCATTTGTATCATTGATTGATAAGAGGAGTGCAACAAGCGGGCACGTGTGCTGTCAGGTCTTTCACCCGTCCCGTAATGGCACACCTTTGCGTATTTGCCAAGGTATGTCACCTTCTGATTTGCTATGTCCCAAAAATCACGCAGCAGGGAAGCTTGCAAGGGGGAAACCGGAGGCCCCCTAGTGGAAATCATCTGTCTTTCTAAATCTTGTATCGCCTTCTCAGTCCTAGCCAGGTCTTCTCTGATGGATGCTTAGCGATACGTATCTTTCTGATGTACGTCTTAAAGGCGTCCCAAAGCATTGCATGGCTTTGTGCAGTACTGACATTGTGGGCAATATACTCAGAGATTGCGTTGCAGAGTTCAGTACGAAAAAATGCATTGTGTAGGGCATTCGCTGGGAAGCGCAACGTATAACTTGGGGGTGGGAAGGGAGTTTCAAGGCAGCGACTACAGGAGAATAATCCGACAGTGTGTTAGGGAGGTGGGTAACTTCTGTAACCCAAAGAGATGCAGCAGGTGACAAATACCAGTGGTCAATGCGGAACAAAACATTGTGGGGGCTGGAGTAAAAAGTATTCCCAGCTGCAGTAGGGTTGCGGGTGTCTGTGAGCTGTTAAGTATCAAGTAGTGTGTTTAATGCTTGTGTGGAGCACTGCCTAGTGACCACAGTGGATCTTGTGGTGTCAATAAGAGGGTGGCATGTGAGGTTGAAATCACTAACTAGTAGGATGTGTTCGGCCCGGAAGCGGCCTATCTGGGTTAGCAGATCTTGAAAAAATTCAGGTGAGTCTATATTGGGTGCGTAGACATTGACAAGTAAAAGAGGTTCTCCAGCCAGGCCACCATATACAATTACATAGCGCCCCTCCGGATCATAGTGTCTTGTGGCACAGAAAGGGGACACTTTTGTGAACAAGTATGCAAACCCCCCTGGAATTAGAGCCGTATTTGGAGAAATAGAGGTTCCCACCCAACTGCGGGGCAAACGTGCAGATTGTGCGAGGCGCCATATAAGCCTCCTGCAAGAAAGCAAGTTTAATGCTGTGTCTAGTTATATAGGTGAGGACCCTTTTACCCTTCATCGGACACTTCAACCCCTTGATGCCCCATGTAGCACAGGTGATTTCAAGTGTATGTTTCCTTAATGTTCGTGGTGCCATATATAAGGAAGTAAATAGGCTTTGTGTAGGCATTTAACATGTTGTGAGTAACCTTGAGGTAATGCAATATAAACACATACAACAACCAACCAACAGACAAGTGAACAATAACCAACCTCCCCTCCCACACCAGAGGAAGGAACCCTTGACCAAACCTTCTAATCCCAACAAAAACAAATAAAATAGCTGTGTGGAGTACACCTGTGGGATGTAGCAATGCTCCACGAATAGGGAATCAATCGCCTAGTAAAAAACAGGAAGGTAAAAATGTGCATTTATAGGACCACCTATAAAAATCTGAAGAAAAAAAACCCAGGGAGAAACATCTCAAAGAGGCTGCGAGCCACCTTACATGCGTCTTTAGCATTGCAACAGTAAAAGAAGAAAATTAAAATTGGATTGAGTCCACAGATGCAATACACAGTGTTCATCAAGGAGGCGGGGCATCATGAGAGCTCCGCGAGGAGTGGCGCAGGGTGCACCCAGGTGAGTGCCACCCAGCCGCAGGCCGCTCCAGTCTCAGCTCCTTGCAAAGGAGCATAGCATCTGCGGGGATGTTGAAAATGTTACGTTTTTAGTGCAATTCAATGTGCAGGTTACAGCATGCCGTACCACACACCTGCCCGTTGTAATAGGATCATAGCAGTAGAGTACTCGCACCACTCCTCTTGAACCACAGGGGTGACATCTGGGTATAGTGACAGGGTCATCTCCTGATACTGGAGTGGGGTTTTAATGCGCGCCTGGCGTAAAGTGTTTGTCCTTGTCCCGGAATTTAAGTAGCAAGGCAATGATTGTGCTTGAGTGCGCCCCAGAAATGGGGCAGGGGCCAAGAGAGCGAGGTGCTCTTTCCACCACAAAGGTACTAGTAAAGGAGTCTCTGCCAAACAAGTCTACCAGGAGCTTGTCAGTATATGTATTCGGTGTTAGTGGTTTCGATCATGCCTGTGATACGAATGTTGTTGCAGCATGAGCGGGCCTCCTAATCTTTAGTTTTTGCTACTGCCTTTAGCATTTTCTTAACTCTCTTAATGCGCTGGGCCATGGCAGCTCTGCCATATCCGATATTCGCTGTTTGGCAGTGTTTAGCCTGGTAGAAAGGTCATCTAGTTGCTCATGCATCCCATCTAAGCGCATTGTTAAGGCATCAAAGTGCAAATCTATAGACTTGAAGACCGCCTTTAGCTCTGCCAGTATCGCCATGGTCTCTCCAGCTGAGAGGCAGGGATTGTGTCATCAGGAGAGTCAGAATTAGTGGAGTCTTGCCCCCCTGACGCCTAGGGGTCCTGGCAGGGTCAAACAGTGGTTGGCGCTGTTTCGGGGTCTTCACACCCTATTTCGAACCAGTAAAGGTCCGGACAGTGCAAAAGGGGAAGGGGAGTTGGGAGTTAAGTAGCGAGTGGCAGAAGGTTGGGGCAGCATAGCAGAGCTGTAACCGGCAAGACCAGCTGTGCTCTTCAGAGGTGCTGTGTCCTCATCTATGTAGCACGGGGTGATGGTAGTACGGGGTGCAGTGAGGTAAGTACTGCAGTGAGAGCACTATACAGTAGATGTGTATGCCAAGTGTCCATGAGGTGGGCTAGACCAGTGGTTCCCAGGGCAGGGGTCGCCAACAGCAGTCCTCCTACATCGCAAAGCAGCAGTGATCATAGGATAATGAAAAAGTCTCTGCATGTGGTGGCCTGCAGGCACTTGCCACTACCGTCGCACAATATGGCTAGATGAGCCCTGCCACAGAGGCACAGTGCCTGGGGCCCACAAGACAACACCTCCCAGGATGCCCGATCCCTACTACTTCTAGGATACATTGCTGGTGCAAGGCCCCAGTCTGCACGGGCTGCAATTCTGCACGGGCTGCAACACCTGGTGGAAGCGCTGCTTCAGGTGGGGGGGGGGGGCAGAGGCAAGCAGGTTGAAGCTCAACCCCTGCGGCCACTGCGAGTGCAGCCCACCAAATGCCAGGGGCGCCGCGTCCCTGTCCTCAGGATTGCCGCGGTCCCTGTCATTGCAGGGCCTCCATGTCAGGCTGCGGTGTCCGGTAGCCAGTCCCAGACACCATGGCTCTCCGCAGAAACCTTCTAAATCATCCGCAGGGGGGACAGCAGCATCTGGGGGACACCACGGGCACCAGGATGGCTGCGGATAATAGACACATAATTAGGCAATGTTCTAGGAGCTTTACAGCCATGTGCCCATTTTGGTCAGAAGTTAGGCCTTGCCCCTCTCTGAATACTTTTCTGATTAAAGATACCTTCTAAGGCTGTTATAAACAAATCACTAGTGATGGTTTTGTACTTCTAAATTGTTTGTAACTACATAGAGATAATGGAAGTACTTTCCTTTGCTACACACAATATGACAATAACATATAAACAAGCCCTGCAATGCTAATAGGTCTGGCTTTAAAGAAGTGTTATACAGTAACATGAAGCATTACAAGTAGATAGCATGAGAATGGATATGTATTTGCTTGGAAGCAAAGAAATGCTGGATAATGTTGGTATAGGTCAAAAGGTCAGGTAACAGTTGCACTGTCAAGCCAGACCTAAAAATTCACCTGCCTTAATGACTGCTCTTGTCTCATCTGCGCTGACAAAACCAACATCAATTATCCAGTTAGCAAGAGACTATAATAGCATTACAATGTTTTGTGTATGCCCTTGAAAGTTCAGTCTGAGGCAGCTAGATAAATGAACAAAATGATCACATCTGTGCAGAGGGCAAGCACTTTTTGTTGAAGCACACAACATCTGCCGAATGAAAACATGTACTCCTGGCTTCCAACATGTGGGCAATGTCAAGTCCGACCATAAAAAGTAGAAGAAAGTTTGAGAAGGATGTGGGGGGTTCATAATAGTGAGAAAGGTTTGAAATGATTCATAGAGGAGGGATGGGACAAAGGTTGAAAGGAGGATTTTTATAACATAGAACTGAAATTAACGTATACATATATGCACATGACATTTGGTAAGGTTTTACTGGCTGGAGAAAACCCCATATACAAATATATCTATATGTGCATAGAAGTAGCAATATTTACTTGGTCTGATGTACAAATGTATCTGGCGGTGAGGTACACAATTTGTTTCATGATATTTCTCAATGTTTTGGTAGCAGTCATACACTCTTAATATGCACCTGTATGTACATATAGGCAGCAAGTATGACATTGTCTCATATACATTGTTTGGCTTCCAGAGCTTACCTAGAGTTTATTCTACAATACTAAAAATCAAGGGCAGAGGAAGACATTGAACAGAGTGAAAGACAGATACAGAAAGATAATAACGAATGAAGGTTATTGAAAGCCCTGAAAGGAAAGGGAGAAGGCAAGCGAGAATGGATAAAGAACAAATAAAACAGAGAAAGCAAGAGACAAAAAATAAGGTAAAAGAAAGGGGAAGCGAGACTAAGAAACGAATGGTTAATTAAAAAATGGTCTCAGGCAAGAAAAAGGAATAGGAAGAGGCAGTAAGAGAAAAGGTAGGTAGATTTACAGAGAGCGGAAGAAATTTGGGCATGGTAATGGGAGTAAAAAATATAATTAGAAAAAGTGGGGGGGGGGTCAAAAAAGAAAAGAGAATAAGTATAAACAAGTAGCTACGTTGGGTAGTACTAAACAAAGTGATAAGTAGAACGAAAATAGATCCCCTTAACTATTATTTTTTTTTTTAATGGTTAAGTATGACTTGATGAACCCTACCACGATAAACATCCTAACCGGTCCTGAAATAAATAATAGATGATGAAATAAATAACCTACTTCTTAGGGACAATAACAAGAAAATCATCCACACACTTCCAGTCCTTCTTGCTACTCAATATAGCATTGCAAGGACGTTTATGTTCACTCCTTGAAGTTTAACAGTCCACCAAAACCCAGATTCCAAGCATCTTATGGTAAAAATAAATAATAATAAATTAATCTTTCACTGCTACTTCAAACATAGGGAAAGTGAATTCCGTTTTACCAAAGTTTTTAGGGAAGAAAACGGACAATACATAGTCAGAATATTAAACACAAACTGTACTCCTGAACTGCCCTCAATCACAGTTGGAGTGTCAACTCCCTATACCAAAGCAGTTTTCTGCAAAAATGATAATGCTATATTAGAGCTCATCATCATCATGGGCATTAAATCCATTCTGTCGTAATGAATAGATTACTCTTTAGCCACACACGGTGGGCTTAGACCCAACTTACTAGAGGCACGCACAAATATTCAAATTCATACCTACATAAACGTATCACTAAAAAATGTTTATGGAACAAGCTAGATGCATTTGTCGACTCATTCAAACCACCATAAAGTTCAATGTAACTTAGTGTCACACACACTTCTCTGATGCATTTTCCGAATGTTAAGCAAATACTGCAGCTTCAACCAAGATGATTATCCTTTTCCAGTTCCTCTCATGCTCCCTCGTCTCCCTTCCTTCTTCTTCTACTTCCCCTTCCCTATGTATTAGGCACACTCCAAATCATTGTGGACTCTAATACAGCAACTGGACTAAATCAATAGCAGTGTTGACAATACATACTATTTGAGCTGATGTATGCTTTATTTCTCCGCAAATAAGATCAAACAAGATGAATGACTTGCCACTGTTTTCTCATATACTAAAAGCACCAAAGTGTACTGTATGTCTTTTCACATGTATATCTCTTTTACATAAAATGTAATGAAAACATTTTTAAATAAAAAAATATAGGGAAGGTGATGATCGAAGAAACTAAACTGTAGAGGTCTGAATACAAATTCGATCTAATGAATGCCAGTAGAGATACAATTACATCCGGTACAAGAAACATGAAAAGGTAGTACATTACTTGAAACCAGGAAAGAAGATAGCACAATCATTGTCAACTTTCAACAATGTAAACTTGGCAAAAATCTATGCACCTTCAGCAATCTAAACTAAGCATGCAGTACAATCCACCATCACAACCCCCAGAATACTGACTTGAAGTTATCATTTTCGCAGACATCAGAAAAAAGCTCTGCCAAGCTAATTCCGTATAACTGCATCCTCCTCCTTCCAAAGACTCCATCATTTCCCCTGTACAAGCACACCAAAAAGGATACAAGTTGCCAATAAATAGGACCACCCAAGAATCTTCTGCCTCCCTGTATACCACTCATCCAAGAAAAGAGCAAAAGGCAGGAACCCACTTGCAAACCACAAAAACCAACTAGTTGTTAAAATGAAGAATTGTCTATATTCACCTGGGCACATCTAACACACCCAATTATACCCTAATGAGGAGTGCCCATTAAGATCCCCTAGATAGTAACCATACATAACACCCATCAAGTGAGGTCCCAACATTTTCTGTTATCAAACAAACCAGACTTCTTCCAGCCTTTGTCAATATAACCAAAACTCGCATACTATCCAAAACACAAATCTACATTTTCACATGTTGATCCGGCCATGTGCAAATACCTTATCTTGAATTCAAATTAATGGATATTTGAGACCTAATAATCTCCGGATTAAACAAATAATACAATAAATAAAAGATTAACCCCTTCGCTGCCAGGCCTTTTCCCCCTCCTGTGCCAGGCCTTTTTTTGCCTATTTGGGGCAGTTCGCGCTTAGGCCCTCATAACTTTTTGTCCACATGAGCTAACCAAGCCAAATTTTTCCAACATCCTAGGGATTCTAAAGGTACCCAGACTTTGTGGGTTCCCCTGAAGGAGGCCAAGAAAGTAGCCAAAATACAGTGAAAAGTTCGTTTTTTTCAAAAAAATTGGAAAAAGTGGCTGCAGAAGAAGGCTTGTGGTTTTCCCCCTGAAAATGGCATCAACAAAGAGTTTGCGGTGCTAAACTCACCAGCTTCCCAGCTTTCAGGAACAGGCAGACTTGAATCAGAAAACCCAATTTTTCAACACAATTTTGGCATTTTACTGGGACATACCCCATTTTTAAAAAAAATTGTGCTTTCAGCCTCCTTCCAGTCAGTGGCAGAAATGGGCATGAAACCAATGCTGGATCCCAGACACCTAAACATTTCTGAAAAGTAGACAACATTCTGAATTCAGCAAGGGGTCATTTGTGTAGATCCTACAAGGGTTTCCTACAGAAAATAACAACTGAAAAATAAAAATATTGAAATTGAAATTGAGGTGAAAAAAACATAAATTTTTCTCTACGTTTTACTCTGTAACTTTTTCCTGCAATGTCAGATTTTCGAAAGCAATAAACCGTTACGTCTGCTGGACTCCTCTGGTTGCGGGGATATATAGGGCTTGTAGGTTCATCAAGAACCCTAGGTACCCAGAGCCAATAAATGAGCTGCACCCTGCAGTGCGTTTTCATTCAATACCGGGTATACAGCAATTCATTTGCTGAAATATAAAGAGTAAAAAATAGCTATCAAGAAAACCTTTGTATTTTCCAAAAAGGGCACAAGATAAGGTGTTGAGGAGCAGTGGTTATTTGCACATCTCTGAATTCCGGGGTGACCATACTAGCATGTGAATTACAGGGCATTTCTCAAATAGATGTCTTTTTTTACACACTCTCCTATATTTGGAAGGAAAAAATGTAGAGAAAGACAAGGGGCAATAACACTTGTTTTGCTAATCTATGTTCCCCCAAGTCTCCCGATAAAAATGATACCTCACTTGTGTGGGTAGGCCTAGCGCCCGCGACAGGAAACGCCCCAAAACGCATTCCCATTTTTTTGAAAGAAAACAGAGGTGTTTTTTGCAAAGTGCCTACCTGTAGATTTTGGCCTCTAGCTCAGCCGGCACATAGGGAAACCTACCAAACCTGTGCATTTTTGAAAACTAGAGACCTAGGGGAATACAAGATGGGGTGACTTGTGGGGCTCTGACCAGGTTCTGTTACCCAGAATCTTTTATTAACAAGAGATTTCACAAAAATGAAATGCACTGTTAATAACTGAAAGGCAAAAAACTGAACCAATGACTCACAGCTCGTGAGCTTTAAAGCCGCGACAAGGCACCAACCGCTTTACAGTCCATTCACACACTTTTCATACATGACATGCACAAGACCATTCACACCGCCAGCCACGGGCCCAGCACATTACAACACTCACATCGACAGACCGCGCCACTCAAGGGCCCATCACTTACATACGCCCACATGCCTGATACAAGAATCACACCAGCTGATGGGAGTGTGGACTGGCGTTTGGCTGGCACCGCCAGCCAAGCGCCACCCCAAGCACACCGCCAGCCAAGCCCCACCCCAAGCACACCGCCTTCCAAGCCCCACCCCACGCACACCGCCTTCCAAGCCCCACCCCACGCACACCGCCAGCCAAGCCCCACCCCAAGCACACCGCCAGCCAAGCCCCACCCCACGCACACCGCCTTCCAAGCGCCACCCCACGCACACCGCCAGCCAAGCGCCACCCCACGCACACCGCCAGCCAAGCGCCACCCCACGCACACTGCCATCACTTTTTTGTTTTTTTGTTTATAAACAACAAAGAAACCACTAACTAATTATAAAATAAGCACAAAACTACAAACACAAAAGCTCTAACTAAATACATGACAGAGATGCCAACCGTGAAACATATGAAAATATAAAACAGACCGCTTACGCTCACGGTATTTCCCAGAACTTTTTCTTTGTGTGGTAACTTCTATAATAGCTGGGCACACACAGCCGAGGCTTTGAAGGGCATTCGGGGCAGTACATCCGGCTCTCCCTCCTGATTAACCTCCGGGCACATACTCTACATTTCTTTGTGGGCAAGTCTTTTTTGGGAGTTGGAGGAATGTGATCTGGAAAGTGCAGATCTTTCAATCTAGCCACATCCTCCACCACTTCTACTCTAGGAACTCTTGCCGGTTCCACCACAATAAGGCTTTCTATCACCGACTCCTGAAATTTAACAAATGTCATCCTTGACTCAGGTGAACAATCCTTGTATACAATAAAGGCATTAAAAGTTGCCAAATGAAATAAATGTAGGGCCAACTTTTTATACCACACGTAAGACTTACGAAGAGCAGTGTAAGGTTCCATCCTCTGATGTACTCTATCAACACCACCCATGTGCCTATTGTAGTCCAAAATGCACGCAGGTTTGCGCACTTCTGCAACCTGACCCCAAACAGTCACAGGGGAAGTACTCTCATCATGGATGGTAGATAGCATGTACACATCCCTCCTGTCTGAAAATTTCATAGCTAGCAGCTCATTATTCCGCAAGGCACTGCACTGTCCCCTCTCACGTGTTTTACAGACCAGCTCCCTTGGATAGCCTTTCCGGTTAGAACGGATTGTGCCACAAGCAACAGTGTCCACTCTAAACAACTCATTGAACAACTGCACTCCAGTGTAGAAATTATCTACGTACAAATGGTGACCTTTGTTAAACAGCCGTCTAGCAAGTTCCCACACAATTTTTTCGCTAACTCCAAAAGTGGCCGGACAACCAGGAGGGTCAATACTGGAATCCCTACCAGTGTAGACCTGGAAATTATACACATATCCTGTACTGCTTTCTGACAGCAGATACAATTTAATCCCATACCGTGCCCTCTTACTAGCAATGTACTGCTTAAAAACTAAACGCTGCTTGAAAAGGACCAAAGACTCGTCCACACTTATCTCTTTGCCTGGAACATAGACCTCTGAAAACTGATCAAGGACAGGCCTAATCTTAAAAAGACGGTCACAATCAGGGTGATCTCGTGGCAAGGCTAAAGCATTGTCTACAAAATGCAGCATACGAAGAAGATGCAAATACTGATTACGTGTCATAGTTGCAGGAAATATAGCCGTTGCCATCAAGGGACTAGTAGACCAATAAGAAGCCAGTGACGGCTTCCTGATCAGCCCCATCAAAAAAGACAAACCTAAAAACTTTTTAATCTCTTCCAGATATGTGGGAACCCACTGAGTAGCTCTAGACTGAGGCTTAAGTCTGGCAGCGTTGCCCCGCAAATATTGCTCTGAATACACATTTGTCTGCTCCACAATCTCTTCCAAAAATACATCGTCCATAAACAAGTGAAAGAAATGGACAGGCAAAAAGTTTTCCGTATTAACTCTACACCCTGGGAGACAAGTAAATGCAGGTAACTGTGGCTGCTCCATGTTTGGGGCAATCCAGGTGTCAGGTCTTCTAATGGGAAACCCTTCAGCCCCAGGCTGCTGCACTCTTGGCACATCAATGTCCTCCTCTAACACAGGCCCTTCATCTGCACTGAGAGTAGCTTCCTCATCAGAAGAATACTCTCGGACAGAAAACTCACTTCCAGAATCTCCTGCTTCCTCCTCTGCCTCAGATGCAGAGTCCGTGTCGTAATCATGGTCTGAAGACGACTCAAAGAGCATGAGAACAACCTGCTGAGCGGTCACTCTGCAGCTAGCCATGATCCTCACTAACAATAAATGGATTGCCAACAACAACTAGCACTAAAATAAGTAATAAACAAAGTGTAGCTTTATCACAAAGAGTTATGTACTAAAAAAACTATACCACTCACTTGCCTGAAAAAGCTACTCACCAAGCAGCTACTCTGCACAGACACAGCAATCACCAATGATATCCCACTAAAAAGAAAAAAGAAAAAAGCAAATTAGACATAAGACAACACAAATATCATTGTGCTCAAATCTAAGGACAATTTCAAACACACAATACTGCACTTAGTACACCACCTACAAACATGTCATTCATGCATGTCAACAATACTCCTTTGGAGTAAATTGCTTTCACTTACCTAAAACATGCAACTATGCAAACCACAGGACAACTACTGCCAAAACCGCAAGGATCCACAGCAAAGGAAGCAAAAGCGTTGAACTAGAAGAAAAAGAAGAAATAAATTGTTATAATCACAAATACAAATACTTTGCCAGTTGACAAACACCCCACCACCAAGAACTTAGAAGTTGTCCCTGGTACCTAAGTGGATCCTGCCCCCCTCGGGGGCAGATGGGCGTAAAAAAATTGGCCAATCTGCCCCCAAGGGGGGCAGAAATGGGCAACACCTCTGTGCCCTTTTTAGGGGGCGACCCTTCCCAAAGGGGGCACCCCCAGCACAAAACAAAAAAAAGGAACAAAAAAATAAAATCCCTGGCGTATTGGTGGTTTCTGCCCTCCTTGGGGGCAGATGGGCCTACAAAAATAGGCCCATCTGCCCCAGAGGGGAGAGATGGCCAATACGAACTTTCCCCACTTTGGGGGGGGTGACCGTTGCCCAAGGGGTGCCCCCAAACACACACCACACACACACACACACCACACAATCCCTGGCGCCTAGTGTGCTTCCACCCCCCCGGGGGCCAGATCGTCCAAAAAAATGGCTGGTCTGCCATCGGGGGGCCCGAAACAGAAAAAAAAAATAGTCCCCCAGGGGAGCGACCCTTGCCCAAGGGGTTGCCCCCAAAATAAACAATAAAAACAAAATCCCTGGTGTCTAGTGGATTTCACCCCCCCCCGATGGGGAGGGGGGGCGAAATACTTAAAAAAATACTTAAATACTTTTAAAAAATAGCCCCCCAGGGGGGCGACCCTTGCCCAAGGGGTCGCCCCCAAAAGAAACATTTATTTACAAAGAAATCCCTGGTGTCTAGTGGATTTTGTCCCCCCCTGGGGGCAAATCGGGCGAAAAATCGACGATCTGCCCCCGGGGAGGGTGAAACACTAAATAAAATAAACCCCCGGGGGGGGGGCGACCCTTCCCCAAGGGGTCGCCCCCAAAAAATACAATAAAAACAAAATCCCTGGTGTCTAGTGGATTTTGCCCCCCCTCTCCCCCCTCCCCCCCCCCCCCCGGGGGGCAGATCCGCCGAAAAATCGGCGATCTGCCCCCGGGGGCGAATTACTAAAAAAAATAGCCCCCCAGGGGGGGCGACCCTTGCCCAAGTGGTCGCCCCCAAAAGAAACTATTCTCTAAAAATAAATCCCTGGTGTCTAGTGGATTTCGCGCCCCCGGGGGGCAGATCCGCCGAAAAATCAGCGATCAGCCCCCAGGGGTGGGGGGCGAAACAGTAGAAAAAATTGACCCCCAGGGGAGCGACCCTTGCCCAAGGGGTTGCCCCCAAAATAAACAATAAAAACAAAATCCCTGGTGTCTAGTGGATTTCACCCCCCCCCGATGGGGAGGGGGGGCGAAATACTTAAAAAAATACTTAAATACTTTAAAAAAATAGCCCCCCAGGGGGGCGACCCTTGCCCAAGGGGTCGCCCCCAAAAGAAACATTTATTTACAAAGAAATCCCTGGTGTCTAGTGGATTTTGTCCCCCCCTGGGAGCAAATCGGCCGAAAAATCGACGATCTGCCCCCGGGGGGGGGGGGGGGGGGGTCGGGGGACACTAAATAAAATGGACCCCCGGGGGGGGGGCGACCCTTGCCCAAGGGGTCGCGACCCTTGCCCAAGGGGTCGCCCCCAAAAAATACAATAAAAACAAAATCCCTGGTGTCTAGTGGATTTTGCCTTGGGGGGGGGGGGGAGGCGGGGTGCACAGGGGGGGCGCGCTAGCGCTCCCCCAAGTTCCCGTGCCTTGGGCGAGGTGACCTCGTCCAAGGCACACGGGAACTGTAGCCTTGGACAAGGTCACCTCGTCCAAGACACAGAAGAGGTTAAGCAAATAATCAGATATCAACTAGATAAAACACAAATACAAGTTGAGGAGAATGTAAGTGATGGAACGCACAGATGTAGGACCTGACCTTGGTGGTATACTGTATAATTAACTCTCTATTTGTCTGAACGGAGATAGAGAGTGCATGGGATCTGCCTTGGGGGCTGACCTGCTTAAAAATGATGAAGAGGCTGCATGGTTAGAATAAGGTGAGATGGCTTCCAAAAGTGAACATTGCCTAACCGCCACATGTGATTATTGTCAAGAGCAGAGGGGTAAGGAGGGGGTTGTTTGGGAACAGTTTTGTTGACAATGGGACAAAATCCATGATATAAGAGTTCGATATGAAGCTTGAGTACTTACTACCTGTGTTGCATATCTTTACAAACCACAATAAAGAATACTCAAAAAAAAAAAAATTAACACAAGCGTATAGAAGAATTAAAGTATCCTCAGACTACTTGCTAAAGAGGGAGTTTCCAACAGATCAAGTTGCTTTTTTGAAAACATGCTATCAACCACACTTGGGTTATTCTATACCATTGCAAGGCACATGGGCATGTTATTAGATTTAAATAGCGATAAAAATGGCTACCCTGATAGTTTTGGTAGTCACTTAAAAGAGAGTGTTGTGGTGTAGGATGCTTAAGTACTTGACAGAATACATAAAATAGTGGGATAGAAACATTGCTGTCTATATTCATGAGGGCACGAATCCCATGCTGAATCTTAAACCCATGTCGGTCGTATTTGAAAATAACAACGGTTCATGAATACCAAGAAAGGCACATCATCGTAGCTCTAGACCTGAATAGGAAGCATTATAATGCATGTACAATGGGCAGGATTAAGCTAGACTTTGAGAAGGATCATGTAGTAAAACTCTAGATTCAAAGGAGCATCAGAGGGGCAGTAATGTGGCAATTCTTACCAAGGCCTAAGGTGAAATATTTCCAGGACGGCTTTGTATATCAATAAAGTTAATTGTGAAATGTTATGAAGAGTAAGGACAGAGGAAGGCTGTATGTTTCTAGATGAAAATGATGTTAGTTGTGGTGGGCAGAGAGAATTGGTGTGACGAAGACCATGGATGATACAGAGCTCAATAATAAGACGTTAGGAATTATGAGCAGTGGTGAGGAAGAGGTTGGAAGAACTTTAAAGTAGACAGCCAGGGGTGAGGTAAAGCTTTATAGTAATTGAAGAGATCCATTCTTGTACTGAAAGAATAGTTTTCTATGACTTGTGTTATTTGGTCCTCATTCTGTTGGGTATACTAGGGGAAAGAGGACAGAGTAATGGGCGTTATGAAGTCAAATGATCTGCATTGCCTACATTGCCAGAGAATTTAAACATAATCAGCTGAAAGATGAGAGAAGTTTGTCCATTGTGTACAGATAAATAACATCCAGCAATTTGACAAATCTGAAGGATTCAGAAACTGATTAATTGAGAGCTAAGAGAATATATAGACAGATGCATCAATTAAGCTGGAAAAAGTTGGGCTGAAATTCTGTCAAATCCTCAGTAAGTGCCAAAAAGAGGGGATCCGGTTTAAATACTGGTTTCAATTGAATCTGTGGGACTAAGAGGATACATTTTGTACAAAGTAACTTTCGCTCTTTAGGAACTACGAAGCATCTAAGACGAAGCAATCTCATCAACATAAGATTCTGAGTATTCATTGTCTTGCACAGGCCAGTTTTGTTATTCTACAGTTTAACTGTAAGTATCTTGTTTTCTCTATAAACTGATGTTGGGCTTTAAACAATGGATATAGCAATATATTTTACTAATCTACTAACTAATAACCCCTAGTCTTGGGTTCCGGAGTAGAGTGGTACTCAGAGCAAAGCACTTCAGTGACTCGTCAGGAGTAGTAAGCGCTATATAAATACCATTACAACCACCTAGAGGTACACAGGATTCTATTACAATATCCAGAGTGAAATAGAAAACACGGACTTCTGTGACCCTTGGCTCCCCTGGAACATATTTTTGGGACACTGGTTTGTTACCTTCAACTGACAAGGACATAAGCGCGCACCGCAAATCTGCCCCAAATCATTATGCAAATGAATTGTTACACTTGTGGGTCCCTGTTTGGCAACTAAAAAACTTTAAGCACCCGAAGGAGCTGCTGTTCTATTGGTTGTTCTATTGGTTGTTATATTGCTGTGTTGCATGAAAGGTACGCAACAGAGAGATTTTTTCATGAAACAAAAAAAATAATATTTGTAGTATTTTTATTTTTTTATTTTACTCGTATTGTGGCTCTCAGTAGCCTTGCATGTATAGTGTTTTAATGGAATTCTGTGAAGTAGATGGCTTGAAATCTCTCAATTATGCACCCCACTCTGGTGCTTCGTTCAATAGAGAAGGAATATGATGGGGCGCCATTTGCCCGAACTCATGCTTTGGGATTCACATTTAATAGCTGCACCATTAAGATTAATCTAGATTTGAAGCCAATGTGGTTCAGAACATCCCACAGAAAGTCCCAGTCTAAGGTATTGAAGGCTTTTTCAAAGTCTATGAGGAGGAGCATGTTATCTCTCTGTTGTTGTTCCCTTCGTGCCAGTGTACCCTACAGATGCAGTATCTGGTGCTTGGTGGGGCATGAAGCTGCATTGGTCTGTGTGCTTCAACTTCGAAGTGACCCTAAGGAGTCTGTTTGTCAACAATTTAGCATTCATTTTGAACTTGCCATTGATAAGGGAGATAGGCCGATATAATGCGCACACCTCAGGTGGTCTTCCTTCCTTGTGCAACATCTCTGTCGTTGCCAGGTCAAGCCCATCTAATAGTCGTCGCTTAGTGAGGGCTTCAGTATACATATCAAGTAGATGCTGCAGCAGGTAAGTCCTTAACTTTTGGTAATATTCCATGGGGATGCATGCCTGCATATCCGAGGGTGATGTGTCAAGCTCTTTGGCCATATGGGGCTGGTCAAGGTCCTGCCTGTTGGACTCAGAGGTGTGGCATGGGCAGGTCTGCAATAAGGGAATGTGTGAATACCCTTGTGGCCCGCTTCTTCCTCCTGTAGAGTTTCACAAAGGGATTTGCAAAATTGCATGCTCCCACAGCTCTGTTGTCAGATGGGCTGAGTACCGCAGGGGTGACTGTTGTCTCTGCCTTCCATGTGGCCACCCAGAAGAGTAGTTTACTGGATTTGTCCCCCCATTTGTATATTCTGTGCTGTGCAGCAACATAGCATTGCCCAAGCATGTCAATTGTCTTCCAGAGTAGTGTTGGTGGTATGTAAACTCTTACTAGTTTGTAAGTCTGTCCCATAATTGCTCCTTCTACTAATACAAACCTTCCCCTCAGTTCTGACTCCATCTGGAAGACCACCAAGGGTACTCTCTTGTGTATGAGATTGGCCACTTCCTGGAAGCCCCAAGTATATCTAGCATTCTACATCCTAACGTACCCATTCCTGTCCCGTATGGGGCATTTAGTGCTCAGTAGGAGGGTCTCATGCAACAGGAGAACATATGGCCTGTGTCTCATTACAAAGCCCAGGACTGCTATGCGCTTAATACGGTCCAGTAGTCCGTTTACATTCCACTTCATGACCTCAAGTCCTTACTTTGGGTGGGCTTACACTTAGCTTATACCGGCTGTGGCACATCTCCCCTCTGCCCGGACAGCTGCTGTGGACTGCTAAATGTATACCTTAATTTCTGTGTGTGCTGTGCACAAGCTGTGACCACCTGGGGAAAACCTTCCCATCCAGCATCTCCCAGCTCCACCCACCCCATACTTCCAATCCCTAAGAAGCATCTGTCAACCAAAATAATAATAGGGCTTCACATCTGCCATTTCTCTCATACCCTCCAGCCCACCCATTATACCAAAAGGATCAAACATTGCTGGTTAGATAAATTGGAAATCTTCACTTAGCTTTCGTGCGTTGTCCCATAATTGCTCGTAAACTGGCTGTGACCATGACAAACAGCCTGGGTGTCTCTTGTGGCGCTCTCCATTGTCCGTCTCTTGCAACCGCACAGGACCTGCATTTCAGATGGAGTCTATGCGGCTGTGGTTGCCCCACGGCTTCCGCACCCCTTTTCGGAGCCCTAGGAGTCTAACATACACTTGTTATGTTTCCTCTTTCTAAGAGATTGATGAACCCCAATCTGATCTCTCGGTCGGGCCAAGGCTGATCTCCATAGTGTCAAGAAGATCAAAACAAAACAAACTGAAAATGTTTCTTTGGGAGTCCATGTCAGGATCCAGTCCTCCATAAGTACTTCAGGTGAAGTGAAGTGCCCTCTGAGCCATCCGGAAATCCAGCAAACCGCAAGTTGTTTCTAGAGGGAGCAGTTTTGCGAGTCTTCTGCACTGTCTTCTAGTAATGCGGACATTGTTGTGAGGCCCTTTCACTTTTATTGTCACAACTGCGTCCCCAGGGTCAGATATGCGTTCCTCTGCAGCAGTCACTCTTCCTTCAGTATTCTGTAGATCCTTCAGCATCACGTCTGCACCAGCTACCCCTATTTTAGTCTGTAGTGCTGTCTTTGAGGCCTTTATTGCTTGCAGTATTTTGGTGACCTGGGAGGTGGTTTGCTGCAGGGGTTTATCATCTCCCACTGTTTTGCCCTGCAGTGCTGAGGGGGCAGTGCATTTATCCATCTTCATTTGTGCCTGCTGCTGCGGGGGCCCTTCTTTTCACATGCTAATAGCATTTTGGCATAGTAGGCGGTTCATGGTTCTACAGATCGAGGTCCACCCCCCTCACCTATATCTACCAGGGGCCAAGAGTGGCCCCACTGTGCCTTCCCTTCTCACTTTATATTGAGGCCAGCCTCTATGTGAGGAGGATACAGGGGCGCTGTGTAGATAAAGTATATAGTTGCACAAGCTCTGACCCGCCAAGTCGCAGACCGCATGAGCAGTCATGCGCTCTCCGTCACCTTTGTCTCCGGTGCTGTCACTCTGAGGTCATGGGGCAGGCCATCACCATTCCTTCTTGTCGCCCCCGGCTGCCGTAGACTTCACCCGGTGTCCCTGCGGGGCACTTCCTCATACTTTGTCCTCTGCTGCCCCCAGGCCACCCGGCGTCCTGTGGCAGTCAAATACTGGCCGTCTGCGTGCCTGGCAAACACTTGAGTCCTCTGCGCTCTCTTGTGCTGGGGCTGCGCCAATAGGCAACCCCGAGCGCCACAGGAGCCCTTCTGGCTCGGTAGGTGCTAAGTGTCACGGCAAGGACTGTGATGGTCGTCTGCAAGTCTGTCCTTTGGCCTGATCTGGTTCATTTCTGTCCGACCTTGTCTTGGCCCTTGCCTTACTGCTCCAGTGAGGCCTTCGATTGGCCATTGCAAGTAATGCCCAAGTCCTCCACCTGCAACAGGGTTAAGGCGGATAGACTGACCTGGGGACCGGGAGCTCACCTGGAGGTGTCTGCCATCTTGCATTCCCATGCCACTCCCCCTTATTGATGTAGGTTTAAAGTGAAAAGGGCAGCATGGTCACAAGAACAGAAAACATGCTTAAAGTAAATTAAATGCAGGGCACAAAAAATGAGACTGTGGAAACGCGTAGAAATGGTGTTGCAGGTTTTATCATTGCTTGCCATCCCCTCCCAACCAGCTGTCCTTCCTTTGGTGTTCCACTAAGACTGATTACCACTGCGATTCTTGCCAGAGGTGCACGGCAATGTTATTCCAAGTTACTTCTTGGCAGTCTTCAGGGGCACAGGTGCCACGGGCCCTAAGGCATGTAAGGACAATTGCTTTTAGCCACCAGATTTTTTATTAAAGATCGCGATAATTGGAGTTCATTGATTCCCCTCACACCTGTTTACTCTCGTGCCACCGCACCTGCTCTATTAACCCCTCCCCCCGTGTTAGATGTTTGTCAAGTTGAACTTTTCCTCCAGCCCAGTGTGCAACACAAAAATAGTGCATTGACATTTTACTACTTCATTGCTTGAAAGTTAAGTTCGTTTTTTAATATGGTTGTACTGTCAAAGTGTATCCCTTACAGTCGCATGATCCTTGTGTTTTGAATACAGAGCTAACAATAGATTAAACACTGAGAAGGATGGCCACAAAAAGACTGACAGTAAATATTACGGTCTTTTTGTCTCCTGTGTGGTTACATAAAATGATTGAGCTATCCTTTTACATTTCGTTTCTTCCACAAAGATAGCACTCGTGCCCTCATAAGCTTCCGTGCTACTCCTATTTATGTATGTATTTGAAAGCTCTGCTGGACGACAGCTCTGCATGACGAGGCACAAAAGTGACCTTCTAGACTGTGATCAACCACAGCATGGCCCTTTGGGCGTGCACATTGTTGAAGTGTATGAAGTGCACACATTGTTCAAAAGGGAATCTAAGACCTCGGCAGAGGGCTCTAATACAATTCAACTCTTGTATTTCACAAAGTAGTGCGCAATCATCTGACTCCTAAAGGGAAGACTATTAATAGCCTGCATCAGTCGTTGACGCGTCCTCGCAGGCTCCAGACCTCAGTGACATGGTTTTAATTGTTTTTGATTGCCGTTCTGGCGTTTTGCAGTTTGGTTAGTATGACATTTCACTTGACACCGTGGTGGTCAAAAGTATGAATGGGTGGGGAAGCTTCCCAGTCGGGTGTAAAACTCAGCTCGGATATCTGTTTTGTACATTTATCAGCCATTGCATGAGTACCCCCTTCTCTTTCCAAAGGATGAAAAGTTGAGTTGAGTGAATGATGATTTCAATACAGTTTGTGCTACGGGCTAATATCTGGTAGTCAGAGTTGAGGTGAGGGTCAAGGTGGCACTTGAACAGCTCCCTTTAACCTTCCATTAAAAGCTGTGCTTCCTTTTTCACGTTCTGCTACAGTTTGCTGAGACTGAAGATTCTTAAAACATGCCTGTTTATTTTGTGATGCCTTACGGTGCATGTTGATACTGTCGATAGCGCTTGCGTGTTTTTATTTTTTTTAGTTGCTTTCTCTCACCCTTAGCCAAAAAAGTGAACTTCTTTTCCAAGTATATGATAAAGGTCTATTTTCAGTCTGCTTCCGAGGTGAATGACCGTACTGAATCGTCTGGCGGCCGATCAGTGATTCATGAAGATGTACTGTTTGATTGTAGGACAAAACTATCCAACCACGGGCCCTGGACCTCCTAATTCTTCTTTCAGGACTCGTGTCTCAATGTGAGTTAGATTGCCCTTAATGAGCACAGCTGTTGTTTTGTTAGCCAGGTTCAGGGGAGTTGTGCTCCTACTAAAGCTAACTGTTACCTCTTTTACAACTTCTCTAAAAACCTCCATATTGCAGATATGCATCAATATTGGGTGCATATAGTGTAACAAATTAGAGAGCCGCCCCTCATGCAGTATAAATTATTAAACTAAGTACCTGATTCTTGACGTGCATTTAGTATCCTATAGTAATTCCTGAAATACCAGATACATCTTCCCTGATTCACCCCATTGCAGTCTAGGTCTTCGCATTCGGGGCTCAAGAGGTTGGCCTCCTGTTTTCATATGAAGTTGGGAGACTTTCTTTTCAAATTTCATATTTGATACTTTTTTTGATACTACATATTTCATACTTTTCGTTTAAACTATCCAGGCAATAACACTACAAACCATTAAGGGAGTTTTATTGCTAAAAAAATAAAGTTTTTGTTCCAATAATGTAGTGCAACTTTACCTCTTACCTACAAGCCCCGCTGGAGGTTCTCGCACCCTCTGACCCTCCATGAGGTGAAATGGTAACACTGCCTTCCCGTTCTTTCAACGAGCTCATCAGACTGCACTGGAGAAATAAAGAGTCGAGTAATATATGAGGAGAGAAGAGAACCGCTCGGAAAGGCGCTCGTCAAGTGTGAAGAGTGAGTAATATGTGTAGCTCTGACACATGGGGGTGGGGGGACGGACCCCATTCCAGGATGGGGCAGGTGATGGAGTTGCAGTAAAAGCAGAGGAAGCAGTCGTGCGCTCTGAGGGATGTAGGATGTATCGAAACAAACCTCTAGGTCCAGTATTCCTCACTTTTCACTCACTCATGTGCGTGCCAACATGCTCCGTTCCGAGTGTCATAGAGGTAAGTTTGGGCTTAGGAGGGGCTCCATCATTCTTGGCTTCCACATTAAGCAGAAAGGTCTCTCAACACTCATCCCCAGAGCAGGAGATCCCCTGCATCCGTAGCCACTGAAAGGTGTTAGCCTCTGCACATGTCCATGTCAGTAGGTCACAGAGGTACTGTTGGAGATCAGGTGGGACAAGCGCCTTCCAGGCCATGGCCACTCGACATTTGTATAAAACAAAAGCAAGGTCAATAAGTCTATGCAAGTGTTTGTCGCCTTTCATATGGGGATGAAGCCCTGGCAGGAGGAAGGCCTAGGAGTGATGTCATGTGCTGCCAGTTCCGCCACTACTGCAGTCACCTTGTGCCAGGTAGGTTGCAGCACAGGGAAATCCCATGTCAAGGCAACACAGCGACGATCGCCACCACATATCAATTCTGGCAATAGGCCATTAAGCATCCAGAAAAAAAACTCTGTGAAAGCACGACCCGCAGGGCTGTAAAGAAATACAGTAACCAGGGTAGCACCAACATTTTGGATATGGCAACCCGACCTAGTGAGGGCAAAGGTAGTGACCGCTAAAAGGACATGGATCGGCGGATAGAACCAACTGCCCTGTCAAGGTTGCCCTCCCGAAGGTCCCTCTCAGTGTGATAAATGTGCACTCCTAGGTATTTAAAGGAGTCGTACCACCAACAAAGGGGCATACTCAATCAATCAAATCATTTGTAAAGCGCGCTACTCACCTGTGAGGGTCTCAAGATGCTGATGTGGGGAGGGGGGGGAGCTGCTATTGATCGAACAGCCAGGTCTTGAGCTGTCTCCTGAATGTAAGTAGGTCCTGTGTCTGACGTACGTAGGTGGGTGGGAAGAGTGTTCCATGTCTTGGCGGCGAAGTGGGAGAACGATCTGCAGGCAGCGGCGGTCATTCTGCGGATGCGTGGGACGGTGGGAAGGCAAGGTCAGCGGAGCACCACTGTCGGGTAGGGGTGTAGAAGGAGAGCCGTCTGTTGAGGTATTCTAGTCCGGTGTTGGGTAGTGGCTTGTTAGCACAGGTGAGGAGTTTGAACATGATTCTCTTGTTGACGGGGAGCCAGTGCAGGTCTCTCAGGTGGGCTGTGATGTGGCTTTGACGAGGGATGTCCAGGATGAGGCGTGAGGAGGCGTTCTGTATGCTTTGCAGTCTTTTCTGGAGTTTGCCCGTGGTTCTTGCGTAGAGGGTGTTGCCGTAGTCTAGTTTCCTGCTTAAGAGGGCTTGGATTGACCGACCGACCTGGTTTCAGTGGGGATCCATTTGTAGATTTTCCAAAGCATGCAGAGGGTGTTGAAGCAGGAGGAAGAGACTGAGTTGACCTGCTGGGTCATTCATAGCGATGAGTCCAGGATGAATCCCATGTTACGTGCATGGTCGGTGGGTGTTGGTGCGGTTCACAGTGTGGCAGGCCACCAGAAGTCGTCCCATGTGGAGGGGGTGGAGCCGAGGATGGGAACCTCAGTTTCGTCAGAATTCAGTTTCAGGCAGCTGTTCTTCATCCATTCGGCGATGGCCTTCATTTCTTCGTGGAGGTTGGTTTTGGTGGTGGCGGGGTCCTTGGTGAGGGAAAGGATCAGCTGGGTGTCCTTGGTGTATGAGACGATGTTGTGAGATCGGGCGATGTTTGTACTTGTTGTTTTGGTCCTATGTAGTGCCAGGCTTGGTGCCAGGGGGAATAAACATGATTTGGGCTAGTTCACCTGCAGGCCCGACACATCTCCAAATTCATCCGGTAGGTGAATGAGATCAGGGAGAGCTGCCCCAACATCTCAGAAGTAGACCAGGGCATCATCCACGTAAAGTGATATGATATGAGGGATGGCTAACTCAGCAATGACCCATTCACATGCTCCATTACTCAGGCGGCAAGCAAGAGGCTCCTTGGCCAATGCGAAGATGAGTGGGAACAGTGGGCAGCCCTGGCGGGTGCCCAACTGAATGCTAAAACTTTCCGACATCACTTTGCTAGTCTTCACCCGTGCGGTTGGTCTGCGTACAGCCTGGGCACCCAGCGTGGATACTGAGTCCCAAACCCCATAGCAGTAAGGGTCAAAAAGTGAAAATCCTACCCCAGAGTATAAAAAGGCCTTTTCAATGTCCAATGATAAAGCCACTTAGTTCAAAGCCTCTGGAGGAGTGTTGTGTATGAGGTGCAGTAGCCGATGTATGTTGGTAAATGTGCTTCGACCTGGTATAAATCCAGACTGGTCGTCATGCACGAGTATATGTATGACAAGGAACAAGCGAATCACCAGACTTTGCCCAATATTTTGCAGTCCAGGTTCAACAGTGAATGGGGGTGGGGGGTTACGACTTAATATCCAGCGTATCACGGCCTGGTTTAGGTAGGACCACAATCTGGCCTTGCGAAGGGAGCCCGGAAGCCCACCTCGATCCCTGGCCTCATTAAACATAGCCAGTAGGTGTTGGGTGGTCTGTGCAGAAAAGGTGGCATAATACTCGATTGGCAGGCCGTCCGTGCCCAGGGTCTTATTTCCAACTGTAGGGGCTCTTCAAGTTCTTTCCGCTGTAATGGAGTCAGACTAGGAAGGGGAATCCGGAGGCGGCAGAGCAGGCATCATGTGCAGCCCCTGGTAATAATCACAGAAGGCTGCATTGATGCCCAGGGAGGTAACGAGCCCGCTGTCATGCAGACGGAGCGCCACACTGGGGGCACAATGCTGTTCTTCTCAAGCATGTCATGCCAATAATTTGCCAGAGTGATCGACCTGAGCATGTTGTAGGGCTATTCTTTTCTGATAGTCAAGGATGCCTCCGCTTCAAGGACGCCTCTGCTTCATTGCATTGTTCAAGCAGTTGTTGCAGCTGGGTAGGTGATGCCACCTGGCTGGCAACCCGTATTTCCAACAAACGAAGACCCCGCTCAACGGTGACATGATCTTCAGTCAGGCTTCGGTGGGTACCCCAGGAGGCCGCCAAGCAGTGGGAGTGAAACACAACCTAATGAGCATCCCACTCCAGGCGCAGGACAAGTAGAGCTGTTCTTCTCCTCGAAATATCGAGTGAAGCATTGTGTCAGAGCCTTGTGAAAGAGAGGGTAAGAGAACGCTTCAGCCTGCAGTCACCAGGTGAGTTTGGTGGGGCGCTGTCTGCCCCAAGGCAGAGTGAGCAGCAAGGGGCAGTGTTCTGATAAGGAGTGCACCAGCTATTCTGATCAGACAATCAGGGGACCAAGATGATCCATGCACAAGAAAAGACTGATCCAAGTATGTACATGTACATGTACCGAAGAGTAGAAAGAGTATTCACGGTCATGTGGATGCCCCACACGACACGTGTCAGGTGCATATGTGTGCGCCATTAGTCAAATTGGTGTATAGGGTGGGTGCTGGCTGCTGCGTGCAAGGGGGGAGTGGAGTGGTCAAGTTGTAGGCCAGGCACACAATTAAACCCCCCCCCACCCCAGAGCCTGGGGCAAAACGGATCATGGTAGAGTGCTGAGGTAAGTGCATCTAAAAACCCCGCTTGGTTGGTATTAGGGGTGTACAACTCCACCAGGGTATGGGGATCACCGTCTTGGTGTCCTTCCAGTATCACATATTGCCCATCAGTGTCTACCCATTGAGTGCTTAGGGCAAAGGGAACCCCTGGGGCAATCCAAATGAGCACCCCCCTCACATAGGCTGACATTATGGTCCAGTAGGTTTGCCCCTTCCAATTAGCATGTATACTGTGCAGTTCGGGCGCTGTGAGATGGGTCTCCTGGAGCATGGCAATGTGAGCATGTCGACATTTGAGGTATGCATAAATGCAGTGACGCTTGGCCGGAGTGGCCATGCCGCATACGTTTCATGTAATAATGTGATATTGCAGAGTGTGGCAATCGGATGTTGATCCAGGCATTGTGATAGGAAATGCATATGCACGTAGGGCGTGTATGAAGGCATCTCCCCTCTCCTGCCATGGCTATTCCCCATCCCGGGCTGGCATGCATACCCTTGTGAGGTATGTATGAAAAAAACACTGTCCACTAGAGGCAGGCTCAGAGCAAAACTTACAAACCAAAACATTAACTAGCCATATACTGCATCTCCACCCCCCAGTGCAGTAACCTCAAACGGGTCTCCCCATGGATTACCCGTCACTAAAGCAACAAAAAATACAAATTAAAAAAGCAAGAACAACAGTCCACATCGGAACATTGGCAGGATATGACTTATTATCAGGGTTTCATGGCCCAGTACACAGGCCCTTCTATAAAGAAAGTCAGCATCCCAAGCAAATCAGTTCAATTGAGGTCAACAGTGGATCTTGGAGTGACCTTAGGAGTCATGGTGCTGGAGGTGGAAGAGGCCTCAGAGGCGCAAGCATCGGAGACGGAGTCCTCAGGCAGCACTTTCCGTAGGGCAGCAAAAGCATTGACATAACTATGAAGTGTGGCTGCCTCAATCGCGTGTGCATGTTCCGCTGCTGCTTGTTCTCAATCCTGGTGTGTGCGCTGTGTCTTGTGCCATCAGCCATGGACCAGGACGCGCCCTCTCCACTGAGAATAGGGAATGAACCCTGTCTTTGAGCACAGTGACAATAAGCCACTCCTCTAGGAAGAACTTGGCGCCGGGCAGTTCCGCATGTTCCGGGAACCCAATAAAGCGGATGTCAATATGGCAAAAGCGCCCCTCCGCGTCATGATGTAGGGACATCATCTCCTCCTGCTGGGCTTCAAGCCTTACGTGTAATTCATGCACCAAAGGGGACAGTTTATTTTTCACTGATTCTGATTTGTCACCCCCTCGCTAATTTGCAGTGATCCACTCTTAGGAGGCCCACGTCAAGAGATACTGCATCAATTTTAGCTTTCAGCAAGGTCTTGGTATCCAGGATGGCAAGTAGAACCTTCTCAAATTGCTCCAAATGTTTATTGAGCATGGTTTTGAGGTGCTGCAAGGCACTCATGGCCAGGGCCAGAAGAGATGATGTGGGGACCTCTGCGGCAGACTCACTGGGTAGCACTCTGTTGGATCTGTTTTTCCTCATCAGAATGTGGGGCATAGGAAAAGCACCACCTGCGTCTCCCAGCGTGAAGGGACCGGAATCCCTGAGGTGGCTGGAGGAAGGAGCAATGCAGGCTTCCCTTCACAGGAAGAGACAGGCAAGAGTGGAGGAGGGCGTACATTGTGGGTGGTCAGGGGCACAGGAGGGGGTATCCAGTGGTTATCAAATCCTTAGCAGAATCCAAGGTTCCACAGTAGAGATCACATCGCTAAGCCCCAGACCCCAAGGCTCCCATCATTCACCGCTGCCAGGCGGGCTTTCCAAGTGGTCCAGAGGGCTGCCGTGACAGTTTATCCTCAGAGATATGTCTTCTTGATCTGGAGGAGCCACCTTCCTAGCAATGTGTGATAGGTCCCAAGACAATCAAGCGAGCTCCCCCCCCCCAGCACGTTTTGAAGCTCACCACCACCTTTGGAGCAAGGAGAGTAGGAGAGTTGCAGTAGTTGTTGTCCGTTATGGTAATCTGTGACATTCCATGTAACAAAGTCGCTGCCTACAGGCTTCAAGAGAATGTAATAATAGTCCGTCCTTAAAAGCCTGTTGTCTTTTTTTAAAACTGAGTTTTATTGAAATTGTCCAAGAATGGTACAGTACACAAGAGGAGGCAAATAATTTTTTTTTTCACTGTGAGCATATGGTAATAGGACACCGTCCCAATTGGACACTGTACAAATAACATTCCAATAGTCTCACAGAACAATCCCTCTGATACTGTACAAGCCAGAAATCAGTGGTGAAACCAGGATTAATGGGCTATATCCAAAACACATGAACATTATAAACCCTTTTAACTCCTCCCCCCGGTTCTTGTGTAAGATCCTGAAGGCGCTATAACCAATAGCATAATGTGGATCATTTGTAAGGGCTTGCAGCGTATGTGTGTGTGAATTAGTGGTTTCCCCGCCCTCATCTCACCCGGTGGACTCCCAAACCTCCCTGGTGCAAGGCTTGTTTTGCTACTCATTCAAATCAGACAACATAGGGGACCAGGCATGCAGGTCGTCTTCCAACTTATCTCTCTGAACATACTTCATTAGTATCTCCTCCGCAGTCACCCATTCAGAGACATCTCAGCGCCAGGCCGCACAAGTAGGTGGCAACGGACTTATCCATTTAACAATAATATGTTGTTTCAGTAAGAGCAAGCCCAGGAGGACAAACTTTCTGCTAAGATTTTTGTTAGGGAGAGATGGCAAAAGGCCCAGCAGAACCTGTTTAACCTCCATCTGTACGGTCAATCCTGGGGCCCTGTTAAGAGCTGGCAACACTTCCTGCTAATACGTAGAAAGAGATGGACATGCCCATACCATGTGGAGAAAATCTGCAGCTATGTTCCTGCAACATGGGCAATTGTCTAATCGGGCGATCTATATTGAATGTAGGAGTTTTGGAGTAAGATGTGTTTGGTGTACATAATTGCATTGCAATAGCTTAAACCGGGCATTGGAACTGACCGTACGGTTTCCCTCATTTACTTTAATCTATTCCTTGGCTTTTAGGGGCTCACCAAGCATTACTTTCCATAGAGTGTGGGTGCGTAGTGGTGGTGCTGAGATCTGGCAGCACCCTATAAATATGGGAACACATTTTCGAGACAAGTCTATTATAAGGCCATCAGTGGTGCAGAAATAATGGATAGGAATTGCATAGAGGATACCTTGGAGTTCCCTTAGGCGCCGTGGCAGCAGTATAATTTGTATGATGGCTATTCTACCCACAAGGGACAGGGGTAATTCTTTCCAAAAGCAGATCCAGACTTGGAAGTGGATTGTCCGAGAGATAACTCTGCAAACTCGTAGGGGGATCTGTAATTGTCTAAGGTACATGTTACTAAGATGGGTCCAAAAATCCTCACTGATAGCCTGCTACATAAGGCCCATACTCCCTGAGTTGTTGTGGATTGCCAGTACAGGTGCACTATGGAACTCCTGCCTGACCATATGGGCTAACATTGCCCCTGTTTTGTCGCTCTCCATGTTTAGACATTGGCAATAAGCCACATAAGTGCATTTCCCTTGCCTCCGGTAGTTATCCAACAATGTTGTATGGGCAGTTTACCACTCGGGTAGTTTGGGCATTTGCAGAGTAATGCCTCAAGTGTACTCAATTCCTACTCGTGGGAGGCAATGTATCTTCCAAGCTGTTGAGGAACCTCATAGGTCTTAATACAAACACCCCTCAAAACAGTCTTCATTGGCTCGCAGTGTAGAGCCCTAGTACTTGCCAAGCCTTAGTTCTCAATACGGTAAATCATCAGTGTTTCACTAACTGTTGCTGCAAATGGTCGCCACAACACGATCACCGGTCGAACAGGCTCTGCAGTGATTAGACAGATAGCGGACCAGATATGAGACCTCCGAGACCCTTCGCACGATCTCATTTGAGACCAGACCATAGTCTATATGACTGTGACTCCCCTCGGCAGGCGTATAGCTTGAGAATACCCTGTCTGTCGGAAGTCTGTCCCTCCAGATATCGCAGAGGCACAATTCTTATGTTATGTCTCGTAGGGCCTCAGTCATATGGGGCTTAGTATGATCTCTTGGTGGCTCTCTGTCTAGTGTTCCTCTCAGTATGCAATTGCAGTCACCTGCCAATACTACGCCCACAGAGAGATATGGCAATGGCACAGTTACAACGCTGGTATAATAATCCAGATTATCAGTATTGGGCGCATAAACATTGATAAAGCATATTTTATGGTCATCCTGTGTCCCATATGAAATAACACATCATCCCTCTGGGCCATCCATGTGCTCTTTGATGGAACAGGAATCCCGGGGCCACCCATATAAGCACCCCTCAGGCATAACCGGAATATGATTTAGTGTAAATTTGACCTCTCCAGCGCTTTCGCACACAAGCAATGCAGTTCCTCCACACGTGTTAATACAAACACCCCTCAAAACAGTTTTCATTGCCTCGCAGTCTAGAGCCCTAGTACTTGCCAAGCCTTAGTTCTCATTAAAGTAATACATCCGTGTTTCACTAACTGTTGACACCTACAGCATTTAAGGTAAGCATGTACTCATCTACATTTTTTAAACTGGGCAATGCTGCTACGGTTTTGTCACAGGTGTAGTCATGCGTAGTTGGTATTAAACATTCCATCCCTCCCCTTCGCTTAGTCATACACTGGGACAATCCACACTCCAACATCATGCAGCCATCAAACTGGGCCAAAGTACACAAGAGCACAACATGTTTTCTCAAATCGTCAAATAAATAAACAGATCCACGCCCCCTCCCATCGCCCCTCTTCCCATGGGCAGTAGGACCCACCCCCTACGCAGGCTCACACCGCCCCATTACCCAGTTCTTGCAACACAAAAAGTTGATGGACGGCGTGTTGAAACTGTTCAAACAATGCCCAGACGTGGGTCCGTGCTTGCTATGACACCAGACTCAAGCTAGCCTGACTGAATAGGGGTGATACCCCAAAGCCAGTCCCAGGATGCTTGTTTCTGGTCCAGGGAGGATCTGGCCTGCAGTTCGGCTAGACTGTTCTTATAGGGAGCATGGTCAAGACTGATTTGAATATGCCTGGATCCAAACTGGAATGGCATAGCAAGCAAAAAACTGAAGGATTTAACCCAGATCTGTGACTAGGGGTGAATGTTTGATTTGTTCTGCATTCTATCCATCAGCTTTTGTTTTTGCCATTATCCAGTTCAACATCAAAAATCAAACTGTACAGTTTAAATATCTCCCTGCCTCCCTCCCTCTGCACAGTGTGACAGTGCTCCGGTGGAGGCTACGTCTCAGGGGAAGGGGCAAGGCCAGTGCACTCCAGCTCCTTCACTGTGTCCAGTGCCTCTTAACTATTGGTTGTCCCCGCCTGCTCGGGATAAAAACAAAGAAAAGAGGGGGAAGAAGAAAAGGGAAGGGAAAAGAAAAGGGAAGGGGAAATAAACAGTATGTATCAACATTTCCAATCCCTTCAGTGTCCTTGAATAACAATTCATCACCTGGCCAGTCCCACCGCTAACCCATCAAGTCTTAAGTCAGAGGTTGCTGGCCCAGCCCTCCAGGACATGTGCGACACCAGCAGGGAATCGGAAGGCACAGGCCTGAGCCAGCCACAGCTTCACTGTAACTTTTAGTTCCTCAAGAACAGTGCAGGAGTATCCCTCAGTCTAAGCCCTCCTTTGCTGTTTCCTGCTCCTATTCTCTAAGCTCTTCAGTCATCCACCCCTTCGTCGGTGCCATGCTGATTGTCTTTGTGAACTAGGCAGAGATGAGCTCTGGCACTCTGTGTCCTGACTGGAAGCATGCGCTATAGAGTTGAACCAGTCGCAGGCTTGCCTGAGAGTAAAGAAAAAGAGGACTTTCCCCTCATGCTGAACTCGAAATTTCACTGGGAACATCAGACTGCATTTCATATTAAGGTCTTGCGTCTGTTTTTTTAAAATTTTTTTTTTACAGAAAGGGAGGACCTCCCTTGTTTTTGCACCATCTGTGTATAGTCTGGGAAGTTGGAAAGAGGGTTGCCCTCAAACATCAGTGGGCCCTACGTTAGTGTGGACTGCAGAATTGTGTCTCGGTAATTAGACAGTCTTACTATTATTGCTCGTGTGGGAGCCCTGGGCTTCGGCGATGGGTGCAGGGACCTATGTGCCCTCTCAACTGTAAATAATTTGGGGAGCCTCGTAGGGAGGAGGACTTTAGTAATACAGTCTTCCAGAAACAGTACAGTGGATTGGCCCTCCACCCTCTCTGGAAACCCCAGGTTATTCCGATAGGAGCACCCTTCCTCGTCCTCCACTCGATCATCTAGGCGAGCCATCAGTTTCTGCAGATTCATCACTGTGTCACAAAGCGAATTAACCTCCTGCTGTAGGGTCTCCACATGGTGTTTTATTGCCACTTTGTGTAAGTCAGTCCGTAACAGAGTGACATTGATTGCAATGGAGTCAATCTTGTGAACTATTCATCTCAAGAACTGTTGATCGCTGCCATAATATTCACCAGTGACCCATAGGAGCCTGCCCCTTTGGCTGGCTGCTTGGTCTGGCCCACCACTTCCTCATCCCGCTTTAGCCCTTCTGAAGTAGATCATTTGATTGGTTTGGGTGCTTTCTCTTTCACCATAGTTCTAATAGTCCGTCCACATGTTCAAGGACTGTGCCTTATAAACATTAGGCGGTTGCGCACAGGTAAAAGGAGACTGCTGATGCTGCTGCTCATGTTGTCCACGGGGTCAGTAGAGCAAGTCATTGGGAAACCATCAGGATCCGGCCCCTCCGAGGAGTCTGGTATCAAGCCTCAGTTCACTATTTGTAGGAGTTATGAACAAATAAACCCCTCCAATCCGTGACAGGCAGGTGATCACCACCTCAGTGTGATGGAGGGCAAACGGAGAGTTTCAGAGAGAAAGGGTCAAGGTCCAATATCGAGCCCCAAATCACCCACCGCCTCCACACGGGCGGCACCATGTCTCCAAGCCACATCGGGGCTAGTGTGCTCATCAGCTCCTTATGTCTGTAAGCAGCCCAATGGGACTCCAACCCCCAACGCACCCCTCCTCCAGAACAGGGGCGACGCAGGCAGGGGTTTAGAATTTAATATAATATCTACTTGTTCATGGGACAGGTTGCTTCATAGATCTACTTGTCCTGTAAAAAAATCTGCTTGTCCCTTTGGTGCCATGTAGTGCAGGAAATAATTATGGCAGCAATCTCAGTATATAAAAACTCTGATAATAGCCCTTCTAATCATGCCACGGTTAATAATATAGTAGGGCTTGAATACTAGCAGTGTCCTTATTTTGCCACCTTTCCGCAGATCTACATACAGAGACTAGAGGTGGCGGTAAACAATAGGGATGGAATGTCTGTGTAACCCTCTTAACTTGCATGTTTTAAGAGTTTTCACCAGCTCTTCTCTAATCTTCTCCCATACTGAGACAGGTTGGAAATTTACTCCTGTCAAAGGCAGAAGTAAAACTTCTTCCAGGGTTGGGGAAAAAGTGTTTGGAGTGAAAGTGAACTTGTAAATGCTCAACAGACACAAGCAAATCTATCCATGCATACTTGCTTGTTCTAAAATACAATTCACAAATATTTTCTAGGAGTGTGATTTCCCAGTCTACTTCTGTAAATTCTGCATTCATCAAATACATAACTTGCACTAATGAAAAGACATATACCATGGGTGCACTTTTGTGACTTTCTTCAAGAATTGGGTCCCTAAATAGGCACGGCCTTAACCAAGAGCTTTCGTTTTATTCAAATTCTGTCTGTCTCTCTCCACCTGTTGGCTCTTTCACAAGGAGCATATCGCCGCACAAAGTAGTTTTGTTCAGTGCCAGGAACTACTGTGGCAATGTGTGCTTTTTGAGACCGTGTTTGTTACAATGGTGAGGGCCTGGCAACTCCAACAGCAATAAAGTTTTGCCAAAGGCACATCAAAACTAAAAGACTGACCACCAATGTTGGACCTTTTGACTTTGCCAGCGCTTGTTTATTTTCATGTTTCCCATAATGTTGTTGAAACTGGTAACACTGATTTTCTGTTATGAATATTTTTGGGAAATACTAGCATGCATCAACACATTTTACTAAATGATGCTTCAAAGAAATGAGTCTTAACATTTCACAGCAATTTAGCAAACTATTTTTTCCTCTTTTTTTGTGAACATTCTAATTCAAAAGCAAAGAATAATCAATGTTGCTTTCAAGCTTCTGCAAATATTTGGTTCTAATCAGAGAGCATTCTGGGAGCATTATTGGTCGTCTCATATTTTTAGACTTTGCAAACGTGTACACATTTATTTTACTGGATTCACTGTCAGTATTACAGTCAGAGTTTATGACATTAATTTGGAATGCTCAACCTAATCATAAAGTCTTTGCATTAATGAGACATAAATACAGATTCAAATAGTATTAACATATGAACTCAAATACTACCTAAACTGCAGACAATTCCCTTTCCTGATCCATATTGTGGTACTGTAAAATGACAGCCAAAGATCTTGTGCTGGAGGGGGTAGGGTCTGCTTGGCCCCAGGACAAAGTAAACATTCCCAGTGGAGCTCACAGCAGTCACTGGCTTCCGATCTGGAAAGAGCTTCACCTGAAGCACCCCAAAGTGCTCTAACACCCCTCTGGGGGTCACTACTTAAGCGTAGTTGTTGTTTGCGTTATGGTATGGTGCCACCTCTTGCCTCTGGTCCCGAGACTGTTGTAGTCTCCCAGGCCAGAATGGAAATAGGCCGAAGGCACCTAGTTCCACAGCTGCAAGGCTGCCTCTTTGCCATTGGTCACCCCAGTCTCCTCGAGTCCCCTCCAAGCCTGGATTTGATATTCTACTGTGGGTGCAGGGAGGTTAGGGATTGCAGCAGGATCTCTTTGGCTCTGGTGGGAGCCCTGGTAGGCACGTCTGTATTTCCATCTTGCTTGGCCACACCCTCCAAGCCCATAATTTTTAATGCAAAATTTCCACAGGAAGTAACTCAGGCTTACTGGCTTTGCAATCAATTTCATAATAAATAGGTTCAGTCAATGTAATGTGACATAAGTTTTCACTTCGAAACAGTAAGACCCACAGAACCACCAAAATACCCTAGTGGTGATAATGCGCTTTGCAAATAAACCTAACATGAAGCATGTAGTTATTTTTTTTTTTTTCTACATTGTGCCAAATTTATTGAGACAAAAGTATGTCTAGTAGATTGATGAAAAGGTTGAAGAATCTGATTTCAGTGGGCATATGGCATTTCTCGTTCACAAAATTAGCAGTGACTGTCTTGAATTTAACTTTGGTTAAGTGGCCATGTTTTATTACATTAAATAAAGCTAGTAATGTGTGGAATGATAGAGCCATTAATTGAGTGATTGTTTACCCCTGTTTAGATTTACTGTGGCAGTCTTTATTGTTATGGAATGTATTCCTTGAAGTCAAGCGGACATTTTGCTGAGCGGTTTTGGTGTGCGGTAGATGATGTGTAAGCAAATGATTAGGGTTGCAGAGGAGTCCCAAGGATTTGTTAGTGATCAAATAAAAATGTTTTGATTACTGTTTTTTAAGATGTGGAGGAATTCTGAATCATTCTGTTATTTTAAGTGTCATGGTAAATGCGTGGTTGGAATACTGCAACACCCTCTACCATTGCCTCACCAAGCCCTTACCTAAACTACTGCATAGGGATCAAAATGTAGATCATTATATGTTCTCTTTTGCTGACCGTACAGGTTTTAAAGTTGCCTGTCTGATATTTGCACCCATCAGCTCCACCATGCTTGGCTTTATAAAACCAGTCTCCACTTACCTGCTTGTAATCGTTGTAGTAAGGACTGTTAACATTACTCGAGGTTTCTGAGTATATGCTTACTATCAGGTAGGCGACCTTTTTTGCTTCAGGCCCCAGTTATCAGGAATATCTTGCCTCTAGATGTTAAACTAGCCACCTCTCCCAATACATTAATGCAAAAGTTGAAGAGTAGACTGTTTGGGTCTTGTGTTGCTGGTCTAAAGAATATGTACACAATCAGGTGGAGGACACTCTATAAGCACGGATTCACAGATTAACATTCACGATGTTCATTGGCTGAACTACAGTTATGCAATGCACTGACTAAATTATAGTAATGTAATGCGCTGACTGAACTATAGTTATGTAATGCACCTTTTAAGGTGCGAGCAAACTCCATTATGATAGTGTTGTGTTTAGAATTTCTGAATTTGCGTCTTGGATCGGTTGATTTTAGGTCTGCCAGGTGGGAAGATGCAGATCTGTTTATGAAGGCACGTTTGTTGTGAATTCAACAAGAGAAGTAGTCAAAGTCAAACTGAACGTCCCTAGTATCCTAATCTAGTCAAAATCAAACTGAACGTCCCTAGTATCCTAATATATTGCCTGCACAGAGAAAATATTTTGACATTTGTGTGGTAACTCTTCAGCGTGACCTAACTATATCACCAGTGGCAACAGGGGACAACCCCCCCGCTCCCCCAATTAGTTTACATTTATTCGGGCATATGCTGCTTCCGTTTGAACTTTGATTTAAAGGGTGATTGGAGGTTGATGTACATAATTAGTTGCAATCAGTAATTGAAAGTGATGAGTATACTGTTGTGTGTAGGTATCGTGCCATGTCTGGTGCTTTTGAAGTTTGCATCAGTGAGATCTACCTTTGAAAGGGCCCGTCACAGAAAAAACAGACTTGGAGATATTGCTCTGAAGGAGTCTGATGGCAGCTGAGGAAGCATTGGCTTAGGTATGCTAATTACGGCAATAATTGTTTTGTCAGAGGAAGTTGTGTTCTGTCATCACAGGTCCATTATGCTATTAGCTGCGCTTTCTAATGGAAAGCAGCTTACAGACACTCTTGCTTGGGCTCATCAGCCTTGATTTACAATGTAGTGGAAATACTGTGGTAAGACAAGCTGCAATTGCATTTCATTGCCTTTGAAGTCCCGCTCACTCAGCATTAAGAACAGTGACCACGCTAACAGGTTCTGTTTTTAGGGTCGAGTGCGCGCAAGCGCTTTGTACCATGTTGTTATTGTATTGTAATATTATTTATGTAGCGCTTACTACCTCTGACGAGGCATCAAAGCGCTTTTCGGCAAGTAGCACACTACTCTGGAACCCATGAGGAATTAGTAGTGGATTAGTATAGGGAACTATGAGTACAGTTTTAGTATTATTATGAGTTAATTTGAGCAGAGGATATGTGAGTTTGTTAGTTGGATTGACTAGAGTAATGGAGGGATAGAGGATGGAAGAATCCGGCGTGTTAATTGGGAGTTTATAGTAATAGGATGAGGCTTGGGATGAGTAAAGGGGAAATGGAGGAGGGAAGAGTCTGTGGAAAGGGTTAGGGAGATCATAGTAGCAGGGAGGGTTTTGGATGAGTCAAAGGTGAGCTAAATGAGGGAGAATGTAGTAGGGTTGTTTGGGAGATCATGGTAGTGTCGCGTAGGTTCTCATTATTCTAATGAGACTACTGGATTTCGAGTGGCAGAATCGCCTGTGGTGTGGGAGACTGAGTCTAACCCACTACAGGTGACACCTGTTGCTCCAATCCGGGTTGTGCTCCGGCCAACTAGTAGTGCCTCATCTCTACTCAAGGGCAGGGATGATTGGGCAGTTGAGCGTATGACATTATTGGTTTCTCAGGAAAGCCGTGGTCGCTCAGGTCTCATCCATTTCTCTCAGTTACATTAGTCTCACATACACAGTGACAAAGAGAGGCAGTGTATATTTCAATAATGCTTTAATAAAGCGACTGCATCTTAGATAACAAAGCGCGGACTGCAATAATCAGGATGATACAGCATAACAAGATTAAAATTGTGACAAGGAGAGTAAAACATAAAAAAATGCTACCATATTGTCACTAGAGTCAACAGACTAAGGGGGTTATTACAACTTTGGAGGAGGTGTTAATCCGTCCCAAAAGTGACGGTAAAGTGACGGATATACCACCAGTCGTATTACGAGTCCATTATATCCTATGGAACTCGTAATACGGCTGGTGGTGTATCCGTCACTTTTGGGACGGATTAACACCTCCTCCAAAGTTGTAATAATCCCCTAAGTCCTACCTAGGCTATGATAGAGCACAGCGTGTTAAGCTCTAATTCTGCCCTTCAGGTTCCTCTGGGAAGACATCATCCCCCAAACCTGAGTAAAGGCCTGAAGTCTGCAAAACAGCTGTAGCAAAGCATTCGGCAATCAGCACACAGTTGTGGTTCTCTGGCTGGAATCTCCCTCTAATGTCTAAGGGACAGGAAAGTGTTTTTATAATAAAACAGCTGGTGTTCTAAGAAAATGTCCCTACGTAACGATGTGTATTTTCTATGAATGTCAGAGACTAAACTAATACCACATTCACCGGCAACCTATCCTGCTGTAGCCTTGAAAAAAAGCACAGAGTGAGCAAGAATGTCTTGTTTGAGAACAGAGTGCTGGCCTAGGCAAAAACAGTCAGATAGAGAGAAAATAAAACAAGACCGTAAAAGTGGCTACTGTAACAATAATAAAGCAAAGCCGAATAAAATACATCCACGTTAAAGTGCACAGCGGCAGGCCTAGTATGTTAAAATAACGTGCATGGAGCTATAACTAAAATGGCTACCCAACAGTAGTAAACTGAGGTTTGGGTGAGCTAGATGTGGAAGAGGAGGGATTAGTTTAGGCAGGGTTAATTTGGAGATGAAAGTAGTAGAAAGGGTTTAGGATGAGTCAGAGTGGGGATGGAGGATAGATTGATGGGTAGACAAAATAAAGTTTACAAGAGAGTAAGCTTATATTATTTGTATTTATTTATAATTGTGTGCGTATATATATATATATATATATATATATATACACTTTATCATTATTTAATTTTTCTAATTTGATATTTTTTTTATAGATTTTATTTTTTTATTTAATTTTTCTCTAGTACACTAGGACTAGAGTAATAGATATGTAAATACATAATAAGGGAGTATATGTTCAAGGAATATAATGGGTATAATAATATGAGAAGAAAAGTAGTGTTGTATAAACACAGACTTTTAAGATTTGTAATATTTGAAGTTAATAAGTGCATTTTTCTAGCATTGCTTTCTTTAATTTTTGAATAGTGAAATGCTTATGATAATAAAACATTTGATCAGTATGATATTAAAACGAGAGCAGGGATTCATAAGTATCTATTATAACAACGTATTTTTTTCGCAGCTATGCAATGACCTATGATTATGTTAAGCATAGACTATCATACACATATATATATATATATATATATATATATATATATATATATGTATATGTGTATATATATATATATATATATATTAACATTCATGTACATATTTAATCGCAAGTAAAGATGCAGTTGTTAAACAGGTTTAAAGAGTATGTGTGTAATTTACTGTTATGACATAGTAGTGAAACATATTTCATAAAGAACTATACATATCTAGAATATACACATAATCAGATTCAAATATTTACTAACACAGGCCTATGCAGTCCATTGCTGTTTGAATATGGTGGGTATGTAGGAAAGAGCCAACTCTTGAGTAGTCTTCTGAAGACAAGATAGTTATCCATGGATCTTATATTTGGGGGTAATGAATTCTATAATTTGACTGCTTGAACGGAGAAGGATGTACCACCTATAGTCTTTATCTTGTATGGTGGTGTCCTAAAGCGGGGTGCCAATCTTGAGCGGAGGTTTCTTTGTTGAATGTATTTGGTTATTTTGTTCCATGTATAGCTTTGTGGGTGATGCAAAGCAGCTTGAAGGAGGATCTTCTGACAACGGGTAACCAGTGTAGTGCTCTCAAGGCAGGAGAGATGTGATCTTGTGGCTTTACATGTAATAGTAGTCTGGCAGTGGAGTTCTGAATACTATGTAGTTTTTTTTCATAGTAGATAGAGATGATCCATGGTAGAGGCCATTGGTATAATCCAGTTTGGATAGTACAAGAGAGATAGTAGCCTGCGTCTTGTGCGGAAATCAGAGGTGGGGGAAGATGGGTCGCAGAGGGTTCAAGGCAATGAAGCTTGTTGTGCTAATTTGTCCACTTGGGCATTTATTGATAGCTTGGAGTCCATGGTAAATCCAAGGTTTTTAACTTCCTCTGATAATTGAGGAGGTGGTCCGAGATCGTCAGGCCCAGGCGCACAGTTGGTCATCATTTTTCCAGTCACCACATATGAGTATTTCCATTTTGGAGGCATGTAGTTTGAGATGGCTCCAAATCATCGACTAATCAACGACTCTGAGGCAACTGAAGATTTGTGAGTTTTCAATGTATTTTGGATATTCCAATTTGAATAGTATTTGTGTGCCATCTGCATAGTTGTAGCATGTGAGTTGAAATCATTGATCAGTTCTGGTAATGATATGGTGTAGATGTTGAAAAGCAAAGATGACATGATTGATCCTTGGGCGACCACTGCTTTTGTGAGGTATGGCTTGGACGAGAAGGGGGGAGGATAGATAATATTCTGTTTTGAAGGTTGGATGTAATCCAGTCGAGAGCAGTCCCTTCTACGCCAGCTTCAGTCTTAGAATTAGGGTGTCATAGCCAACCGTATCAAAAGCAGCCAAGTGGTCCAAATGAAGTAGTGCAGGAACTCTATTGCGGTCAATTGTGTTCCTCAGATCATCCCACATTGCTATGAGTGCCGATTCAGTGCCTCTTCCTGGGTGGAATCCGGGTTGGTAGTCTGAAAGTATGGAATTATCTTCAATGAATTGTGACATCTGGGCGAATGCTGCTCTTTCTATCAGTTTGCCCAGGAAAGGTCCATTTGTAATTGGTCTGTAGTTGCTGGGGTCCTGCGGGTCTAGGTTTGTTTTATGTATGCCTTTTTCAGGTCTTCAGGAATGTTCCTGTAGTTAAAGAGTTGTTGATGATTCTTCTTATAGGTGTGGCAGCAGAAGTAGATAAAAGAATGTTCTTGAAGATGTGTGGTGAAATAGGGTCAGAAGGGCAACCGGAAGGCCTGCTTGCTTTGACCAAAACCATAAATTCCCCTTGCGGTATTTGTTTGAAGGACTGTAGAGGATGGGTTGGTTTATGGTTTCTGTGGGCTTCTAACCACGCCCATGTCATGCCCATCACTTTCATTAGTTTGTGGGCTTGTTTCTATAGTGAACAAACACAACATATTCAGAAAGAGCAACATACGTGACCACAGCTCCACCCCTACAAACATCTACTATCCATTAGCAGACTTGGACCCACACCTGCACACAATCCATCAGACAAGCATCAACCCATACAAACAGACCACCATACACACATCACCATGCATCCGGATACACAAAATACCCAGAATACGCACACATATAGGCAACACACAGTGACACCTAAAAGTCCAGACTGCGCACAGTTAGGCAACACACCAGTAGACACACACAGATTGATATAAATTCAGAATGATGGATGGAGATTCAGGGATTGATGACAGAGACATAACTCACCAATAGGCTTCCATTCCCTCCAGGACCTATACACTTACAGATAATCATGCACGTGGATCAAATGGCAGAAACACTCATACACAAAGACCAACAAAAATACAGACATTCCTTATATATAGACAAATAGTCTTACAGACTCTCGTTTACATGTGACATGAAACATGCAGGCGAATGCTGGAAATGCCACCCGAATACACAGATGTGTTTTTATTTTACATACATTGGTACACCACCCATTCAGACACCCTTATTCATAGTTATATACACACACACACACGGAAGCAGAGATGGACGAATAGGCCGAAGGATAGTCTGATACTTAATAACTGCTGTAGCGATTTAAGCTTCATAGCAACTTAATATCTACCCCCTCTATGGTGAAATCACACTTCAGGTAGATTGCCATTTCTATTCATTCTGTGGCCTCTCTTTTGAGGAATCCGTTTTTAGGTTGAGTGTGCAAGCACTTTGACCTGTTGTAAGAAATGTGGGCTTTTAACCACGCCCACCTCATGCCCATCACTTTCACTCGTTCGTGTGTTTGCCTTTCAAAAATCCCTTGATGTCATTGGTAATCGCTTTACGTTTGTCCGCCTTTGTGGGGGTTTTGTTACCTCCTTGCAGAATGACGCCGTTACATGGATATTTGCATGATTTTCGGTATACTTCAGTGTGTGTGTGAACTCTTTTTTTTTTTTACCTTTCTTTTTTTTCTTTTGTCTCTCCCCTTCGTGCTCCATGGCAGCCATGGCGCTCACAGTGCAAATTCCATTGGCGGTATTGGAGCGCTGGTCACATTGTTCTCACTGTTATCTAATCAGAATAATTTCTTTTTGCTCTCCCCTTCATGCTCCATAGCTTTCCCAAAAACACATATGATTGGTAACTGCTTTACTGAAAAATCTTAGAAATCCTCAATGTGGCTGTCCTGGCTCAGTGGGATAGCCGATACTAAAATAATCACAGAACTCAGGAAAAGTCACCCCATAATGCTTTGCAAGCATTCTTGATGGTAGCATCCAGCACAGCACAATGGCTGATAAACACCAATTTGTTAGGGAGAGTGAAATCACTCTTCATAAGAAACATAGTGATCAACTTTGATTAGCTAATTCCATTGGATTTCTTTGGCGATGACTGCAAATATAGTTGGCACTGACCTTCGATGTCTGCACAGCGCTGTCAGAATATAGAGGACTGATTCCTCCTTTTGCAAGGTTTTCAATGCCATTTAGCCAAAACATCACAGTTGTTACACCGTGCTGTGCTGGATGCCACCATCTAGGTCCTGATGATCATGATGACCCTCTTATAAATTGTGTGGGGTTGAAACATCAATATTTACTAGAGGCTGATGTTGACTTTCTTTTTATCCATTTAACTTCACATTTGAGTCTTGTATTTGTAGTTCTCTGCAAACATCGGTTCGTAGACTGTATATACTATAAATGAACACTCATGCAATTTATTCACATCTCGCACTGCACTGCCCCGTTATTTGAAGCACCTTAAATATGAGATTTAAATCTGTCATTCAACCAGTCCTAAAGTTAACAATTCCACTTGGCATTCATGTGCCTTAGGCTTGTCTTCGAAATCTGATACAGAAACTACAGCTCCCTGATTATTCTTTGGAGGCTGTTGATGAAACCATAATCCCATTCAAGATCTGATACAGAATCTACAGCTCACTGATTATTCTTTGGAGGCTGTTGATGAAACCACAGCCACTTACCCAACTTGAGTGCTAGTGTGCTTATGATGTTTTTTTTTGCCAGAGTACAGAGTGTTTCCTTCAGCAGCTAGAATTCTACTTCTGCTACTCGTAGGTCTTTATAGCTATCATGTGTCGTGTTCTGGGAAGGAGACTAGAGATAAAGTACAAAAATAGCTTTTGCAAAGAGCAATGTTCCAATGCGTAAACCTTTCACACTAATGAATATTTAGAGTTGGAATGGTTAATCAGAATATATTTACTTGATAACTCGTGGCATGCTGCTGCTCATGTTCTAGCAGGTACACAAAAGTGTGTGTAAGAAGATGCTGTAGGCATGTAGGAAACTGAGATAACAACTCATGGGAGCACCTGATAGGATTATTACATTGATACTATCTTCTGGACTTCTTATCATTGGTGAAAAGCTCAGTAGACAGACTTAACTCACCTATGGGAATCCATTTAGTGTTTCCACTCTTTCCCTAAGGCTTTTTCCTGTTACTGTCCCTGCCTCAGCCGTGCCAAGTGGTATTTTGCACCTTAAATTAAGGCTTCAAAATCTCTGCGTATCTCCACAAATAGTGAGGGGTATCAAAGTATCCCAATTTATACTCCCACTGCACCGCAAACCCCTGGCTGTCGCTTAAGCAAACTTTATTCTTAGTGTGTTGTCACCACAGATATTAAAACAAGAAAGAAACCAAAACGCTTTAAAAAATAATTTCAACCATTTTATATTTATTTATTTTCTTATTGGAGTGCGTGTTCCTTCATAAAACTTGACCTCTGCTTGCTAGGATAGGATTTCAGAATTTAAACAAAGCTGTTTAATGAATATGCATACTTACAGCAATGGTGTAGGCAGCATGTTTGAACTGCTTGGGGCTCTGTAGTTCCAGTTAGCTGTGTGCCTAAAGAAGATCTTGTGTTCCCAAGAACTACCTACTAGCCTCTAGAATGGAATGATATTACTGAAATAAACATTTGTGTGGGGAAGATGTGGCCTGCTGTTGAGTACTGAAATCTACTATTGAGCTTATCTATAAGGATTCTGTCAGTGGGGAAGCATGTGGCCCATTTGTAGGAAACCTGGTTATTTGTGCTAGCACAATGAGGTGCAGTTTATTCTAAGTGGGGGACATTCTGCAGAATATGTTACATTAGAAGTCTTGCTCCACAAAGTAGTCTAGCAGCGATCAATAAAAAGAGCTTTTAGAAACCCACAAAAGTTGGTTGCATGTCAGCTTGTACTTCTGACTGCATCCACATAAACAAAGAGCCTGCCAGATCCAGCAGACTGACTTAGCCTAAGCTCGATTGCCATCGATATGTGCCCTAGGGCTGATGTTTGCTTCGTGAATATTATTTGGCACATTGATTCCCTCCAGAAGTGTCTTTCAATACAATAGTTTTTAGGTCGAAGTTTACAAACACATCTTGGGAACATTTGGAAAGCTTCCCTGGGAATGCATTCCATCATTTGCTTACCATTGGCGCTGTGGGTTGTAACTCAAATTTGCTTGCTTTCTATTTGCTGAGTTTATTTGTTTTAGGCTGTCCAGCGTGGGTCTGTCCATGTGGCCCATACCTTACTCACTGTATCCTTCCAACAGTGTTCGATTTCTGTAAACAGGTCTTTTAATTTTGTTCTTGTCACATTTGCTGTGCTTTCAAAGACAGGTCAGATATCGGGGTCTGTCTTCCAGGGTGCTTGGTGCTTATTTTTCTTTCCCAGACTTCAGAGTGAGAGGATTTATGTGACAATCATGCTGGCTACTAAGGGTATACTGGAGGAAGGCTGTGAAGTGTGGTGGAAACAAATAATACAATCAGAACAAATCAATACACTAAGTGATGACATTTTCACACATTATCGTTTGTGCGCTGTATACTTCTATCAGTAAAACTTTGTGTGCAAATGTAATAGTCTTTTCAATTGACTTGTGTTGACTGTAATGTCAATGGACTAACACACTATGCATGCTCTACTTCAGCCCACCCCACTCGTCTGCTCCATTCCACACCATTACTCCCAGCTCTGCACCACTCCACACCACTTCATTCTAAGTCCCTCTACTCTGCAGCATTGCACTCTTTGCCACTGCACTCTATGCCAATGCACACTACTCTGTACCACTCCGCTGTTCACCTGTGCACTGTATGTCAGTCCTCTCTATGCCACTGTAATCTACTTTGCACCACTGTACTCTATGCCACTGTACCCTGCACTGCTCTACTTGGTGCAGGTTCACTCTACTCTGAAACAATGTACTGTGCCACAATGCATTCTTCCAGTCTGCTGTATGCTACTTCACTCTATGCCACTTCGCTCTACGTCTTTGCACCACTCTAATCTGTGCCACTTTATGCCAATGTACTCTACACCACTATACTCTGCATTACCTCACTCTATGCCACTGCACTCTACCCTGTACCACAACAATCTTCTCTTCACCCTTCTACTTTATGGCACGCCTGCAACAATGCACTATGCCATTCTACTCTGCACCAGTGCAATCTCTACCACTGTATGCTACTCTACACCACTCTACATGTTAAACATGCATGTTAAACAACTACACTCTGCATCTCTCCACTTTACGTTTCTGTACTCTATGCCAATCCACTGTGTCACTCTAGTCTACTCTGCACCATGCAGTCTACGCCACTTCATTCTACTCTGAAACAATCCACTCTGTCCCACTGCACTATACGCCACTCTATTCCACTCTATGCCATTCTCTTCTATGCTGCTAAAATCTACCTTGCGATGCTGCACTCCGCTCTACTCTATGCCATTGTACTCTACACCACTCTATTCTGCACCACTGCATTCTATCCCACTGCACTATGGCAACGACCTCCACACCACTTTACTCAAAACCAATACACTCTACACAGCTGCACTTTCTTATGGCAATCTACTCTGCACCACTCTGCTGTACCACAGTATACTCTACTCCACTGCACTCTACGCTGCTGCACTCTGTCACTGAACTCTATGCCACTCTATTCTACTTTGCACCACTGTACTCTATGCCACTGCTCTCTACACCACTTTACTCTACACCACCCTACTCTATACCACCCTACTCTATACCAATGATTTCTATGCCTTTCTGCTCCACACCACTGCACTCCACTCTACTCAGCAACACTGCATTCTCCGCCACTGAACTATACACCATTTTACTCTGCACCACCCTACTGTGAACCACTCTACTCTACGCCGATCCACTCTGACAATCCACTCTAATCAACTGCGCACCACTGCATTCTATGCAACTTCACTCTACAAGTCTCTACTCTGCAAGCTCAGGGCTGGGACACTCGAGTAGCAGAGTGCTTTATAAATTTCTGTCACTATCACTATGCCCGTGCACTCTACCCCACTCTACTATGGACTAGTGCACTCTACAACACTCCGGTCTAGGCTGCTCCAAGTACTCCACTCTACGCCATTGCACTCTACGTCACTGAACTCTATGCCACTGTATTCTACTCAGCACCACTGCTCTCTACTCTGCACCACTATACTCTACACAACTGCTCTGTACACCACTCTATTCAGCACCACTCTGCTCAATGCCAATGCACTATATTCTACACCACTGCACTCAACAACATTCTAATCTGAAGGACTGAACTTTCTGTCTTTGAGCTCTATACCACTGTACTCTACACCATTGCACTCTGAACCACTGAACTCTATGCCTGTGCACTTAACCCTGAATCACTCAACTCTACGCCACTCAAATACTCTATGCCAATACACTTTACGCCATTCTGCTATGTATCATTCCACTCTACGCCACTGTAATCTGCACCATGCTACTCTGCCCAGCACCACTGCGCTATACATCACTTCACTCTACTCTGCGCCAATGAACTGTACGCCTCTCTACACCACTGCACTCTACTCCACTCAGCTGCACTCTGCACCACTCTACTCTGCACCATTCCTCTCTTAGCCACTCTACACTATACCTCTGCACTCTACCACTCCACTCTACCCTCCACCACTCCACTCTACGCCACCTCACTCTACTCTGTAACAATCTACTCTGCTGCACTCTACTCCATTGTACTCAAGGTCCCTCTGCTCTGCGCCATTCCAATCTGCCTATGTATGCCATTGCAGTCTATGCTGTGCCACTCGAGTCTACACTGCATCCCTCCACTCTGCCACTGCAATCTACTCCTCTCTACTGTCGCTGAACTCGGCTAATCTACTTTACACCAGGTTACTCAAAACCTATGCACTCTTCGCAACTGCACTTTAGCATATCTACTCTACACCACTGTAATTGAATCTACTCCACTTTAGACCACTCTGACACTACACTCTGATACTGCAGTCCACAGTACCCCAACTGTGAAGCTCTACTCAATTTAACTCTACTTCACTATGACACTCCACGCCACTCCATTCTACAACACTCTAGTCCACTCTGTGACACTCCACCACACTACTCTACTCTAAGATGCTCTACCCAACTCCCTGTATGCCACTTCATGACACTTTACTCCACTCTGTTCTACAAAACACTACTCCAGTCTACTCCACTCTAATATTCCACTCTTTACCACTCCACTCTATACTTGTCCACACCCCTCTGTGCCATTCCACTCTGCTCCACTTTATGCAGTTCCACTCTACTGCACTACTCCACTCTATGCCATTCAGTTTTATGTAACCTATTCTGCTCTAACTGTTCCACTCCACTGTACAACCCTCTAAGACACTGTTATACTCTACTCTGCCACTCTACAACCTTCCACCTTACTCCCCCCACAACACTCAACAAAACTCTAAGCCACTCCATGATACTCAACTCCACTTAACTCTACACCAGTCCACACCACTCATTGACACTGTGCCAGTCCATAACAGTCCACTCTACTACATGACACTCCACTTTACACCACTGCACTCCATGCCACTTTCCTTTATGCAACTAATGTTTTTTCATAATGAACAGAAGCCACGCTGCTGTACAATATGGCTAAAACATATTGGCAAAGCCAATACTCTTACGTAGATGAGACCTATTGGCTTTTACAATGCTTGTTTCAATTCTTAGTGTGACAGACTGTATTATCGCTTCTTATTGTCTTGTGGATTATTTGTGTTTCCATTATACCTTTATTTCATCTATGAGGGACATTTTTCCTAAATTTTGATTTATTTTCTACTCGTTCTGTTTGATCAATTTGGTGTGGACATGGACCTTAAGTTCTACCATTCATTGAATATCATTTCTTTTTTGTTGCTCGTGCCTCTAATGCAACACTACCAAAGGTGAGCCAAAGTTACATTCACTGAAACCTAGTTGCCTCCAGAAAGTGCTGAGCATCGAGTTACCTCATTTACAGCTCATGTTACGACTATGACAAGAATTCGCCATAGTTTAGCCGATTGACTTACAGCAGTACAGTGACCCTTTGCTTCAGCTTTATTGCAAAGAATGAAGTTCCGAAATTGTGGTTTGTCTGCCACTTACTACCACCTGGCAAATGTGCCCCTCATTTCTCCATCGCTCCCTTTCCACATACATTCATGTGTTTTATAGCACTTGGCTGGCTTCACTAATCCACTCAGCTTGCCACATAAAATATAGGGGCATATTTAAGAGCCCATAGCTCTATTCTAATGCCACATTAGCAGCATTTTATTTACGGTAATGTGGCGTTAGAAGGCCAAAAATGCTGTGCCATATTTAAAAAGTGGTGCAATGTATGCATTGCGCCACTTTGCATCCGTATGTGCTACATTATGCCTGCACCAGGCATAATGTATGCAAAGGTGGCATTCCCCCATTGGGGGCGGGGGACAAAAAATGTTGCAAAGAAATCTGACGGATTTCTTTGCGTCATTTGTTTTGCCACTTTTAATGCCTGCCCAAAGCAGGCTTTAAAAGGAGGCTTCCGTTGGTTACAACGGGCCTGTTGTTGCTTTGCAGGATTAGCATCAACATTTTTTACGCTAATCTTGTAAAGGGCCGGACTAGCATAAACAATTCTGATGCTAGTCCCCTAACTACCACGTTAGGGGGCACTAAGGGGCACAAGAAAAGTGGTGCAACACTCTGCAGCACCACATTTTTCAAATATGCCCCATAGGAGCACATTTAAGAGCCCCTAGCGGCATTAGAACGGCACATTAGTGTCATTTTTTTACGCTAATGTGCCGTTAGAAGGCCAAAAACGCTGCGCCACATTTACAAAGTGGAGCAATGCATGCAATGCACCACTTTGTAACCCTTTGCGCTACATTATGCCTGCACCAGGCACAGTGTATGCAAAGGTGGCATCCCCCTGTTGGGGGATCCAAAAAAATGAGGCAAAGAAATCTGTCAGATTTCTTTGCTTCATTTTTTCCCCAGCTTGCTCAGCGCAGGCATTAAAAGGAGGCTTTGATTGGTTACAATGGGCCTCTGGGTGGTTTGCAAGATTAGCGTAAAAATTGTTGATGCTAATCCTGCAAAGCGCCGACTAGCGTAAATATTTCTAACGCTAGTCCCCTAATTACCTCATTGTTGCACCATACTTTAAATATGACGCACACATGGTGGCATTGGGGGGGTGCTAAGGGGTGCAAGAAAAGTGGTGCTGCACTGTGTGCAGCACTACTTTTCTTAAATATGCCCCATAATTCTGTTTTTTTGCAGCAGGCATATTAACCCTGTACGCTACTTTATGTTGAGCAAAAGCTGCCACTAGGCAAAACTCCCGTCCCTCTCCCCAGCAGGAACATTAATCACGAGCGGTATCTTGACATTTTATTTGTTTCCTGAAAGCTGGACGCACAAGGAACTTTTCAGCAGGTGCTTTTAAATCACAAGTTTCGGAAGTTATTGCTAAACACAGCGCCCTCATGAGGTCATCACCCGGTGTGGCTGCTAAAAAACCGACTCTGGTTCCAAATAAGTGCAAATATTAGCTTTATCCAGTGACTGTTCTGACAGTTTAAGACTACGAAACTTTCTTCTGAGTTTAGCTGAATTAATTTTTCACCCTATCTTTACATATCACTGCTGCTTGGGATTAATTCTCCATTTTTTTCAATTGAAACGCAGAGCACATAAGTTACAGTGATCACATAAAATGTGTAATTTATTTATAATTTATATTTATTTGCATAGGCATATTTGTAGTCTAAGCAGGGTAATAATACTGCAAATGAGTAAATATCAGTAGATGAGGCATAACTCGATGGCAAGGAATATTATAGTCGTGTCATCATCGTGGGAGGTATGAACATAATCCTAAAGTTCTTCCTGCTTCTTTTTGTTGGGAAGCAGAAATTAACTCCTGCGTTAGGATGACTTATGATTATGCCAATACTATTTTGTAGGATTGACAACTTTCTGAGAGGAAATGCTGAATCATGGCTAGCCTGAGTTTTCCTGGGCAGAGAGAGGCCTGAGACTCCTCACATCTGTCCTTATTTGTAGCTCACCATAAGATGGGCTGTGTGCACATAGGCCACACTCCCTATCCCTTGTACCTTTTTAGGGAGGCTTGCTCCATTCATTTAACTGGTTTGGTGCATTGGATGGCCGGGAGCTGTCCGATGCTACAATGCTCATGTGTGTCGGACGGCTCCCAGCCCTCCGCACACATGACGCTTGATATCTCTCTGGTGCGCGCACCAGAGGGATTTATTTTAGGAAAAAACAGCCTCATGAGATGGGAGAGAGCTTCCCCATCTCCCAAGGCTGTTTCGTTTGTTTCAGTGAAATGACACGGCACACTGATGTCATTTCACTGAAACCGAAAGTGAAAAGAGCCAATCGGCTCATTTCACTTTCACTGCCTCGGTGCTCAGGAGGCTATCCCAGCCCCTAAGCACCAAGGCAGACAGGAAGGGTATTGTTGGAAAGGGGAGAATCTCCCCTTTCCATTGGCCCCCCTCAGTAGTGGATCTCTGAGTGGGGATCGCCGCAGGAGGGCGATCCTCAAGCCGGGACCCACCCACTAGGCACCAGGGAAGGAGGAGCGGCCCTATTGGAAAGTGCTTTTGCTTCTCCTGTTTTATTTGGCCATTTTCAGTCTTTCTGCCCCCCTTAGGAGGCAGATGTGGACAGTTGCTCCTAATCTGCTCCCCCAAGTAGGGGAAGAAGGACCACTATCAAACATGCCCTAAATGGTCATTGTAATGCACCCATCCCTCCCAAAAGGCAGCATAGGTTTCTGTACCCCCACCCTAAGGGCTTGGGTAAGCCCACTAGGCACCAGGGTTCTTTTTTTTTTTCATTCATCTAAGGGTCGGGTTGCCTAGAATGGGCATTGCAATACCTCAATCCCTCCCTGCCCCAAAACTCAGCACAGTCATTCTGCACCCCCCCCCCCCCCAACCCCATTGGGACAGATGATGGCTACAATCCCCAATCTACCTCACGTGAGGGTCAGAAAGCCAAGTAGGCAACAGTATTTTATTTTATTCATCTAAGGGTGGGGTCTGCCCATAATCTGACTCTCCCGGCCACTCCTGGGGGGGGGAGGGGAGCAGAAAGCCCACTAGGCACCAAGTGTATGGGTAGGGGCTACCCAAAACAGGCATGGCAATGCCCCCATCCCCTCAAAATAAGTGGGCACAGTCGTTCTGCCGGCCCCCCTCCCCGGGGGGAAGGTGGGGATTATTAACTCTAATCTGCCCTCCAGGGCGGGCAGGACGCCCACTACACACCAGGGAAGCATTTTTTTTTTTTTTTTTAACTAGAAGGGGGAGGGCTGGCCACTATCATGGGCATGATTATGCACCCCACTCCATCTGAAGGGGGCAAGTCTTTCTGCACCCCCCTGGGGACTAAAGCATCTCATCCAGATGGCAAGCAAGAGGACATTAGACTCTCTTTTTGGGTTTTGATTGTACAGATGGGCCAAGAGAGCTTAGCTAACTCCCAATATTGTACCAATTGGAATGGTGAGCAACTGCACTTTTTAGCCTTGGGTACACTACCACATGGAAAAACCTACCATACACAGTCACTTCTGAAAACTCAACATCTGGGGGAGTCCTGGGTGGTGTGCTTCACATGCACCCAACACCATTTTCTTACCCGCAATGCCCTGCAAACCTCCCATGTTGCCTGAAAACATGAATATTTCCTGCATTTCAGTGAAGTAAACTTCAGTAATCTGCAGGAATCCACAAAATTCCTACCTCCCAGCATTTCCCCATCTGTTCTGATAAAATCTCTTTCCACTTGTATGGGTGCCCAAAGCAGAGTCAGCCTAAAATCCTATGGAAATAATTGACCTTTTGGACCCACTTTGGCCCCCCCTCAATTACTACATGTTTTTAGCCCTTCCCTGTTGTAGGCACTGGGCCCACCCACATAATGGAGGTATCATTTTTATCAGGAGATCGTTGGGAACACCGGGTGGCAGGACAGGTGTGGCTCACCTCAGATTCCAGAAGTTTACATCTCAGAAATGTGAGGAAAATGTGTTATTAGACAAATTTTAAGGTTTGCAAGAGTTTCTGGGTAACAGAACCTGATGAGAGCCACACAAGTCACCCCATCCTGGATTCCCCTGTTTGTCTAGTTTTACAAAATGTACCGGTTTGCCAGGTTTCCCTAGGTTTCCCTAACTACAGCTAAAGGTGTCCGTTTTGCGTGGAACATTTTGATGTATTCATGTTGCATTTTGGGCCATTTCCTGTCCCAAGCACTAGCCCTATCCACACAAGTGAGGTACCATTTTCATCAGAAGAATAAGGAGAAGGCTGGGTCGAAGGAAGTGTGTGGCTGTGTGCGGCTGTGTGCAGATTCCAGAACTTTTCATCACAGAAATGTGATGAGAATGTTTTTTAGTCAAAGTTTGAGGTTTGCAAGGGATTCTGGGTAAAACAACCTGGTGAGAGACACGCGAGCCACTCTACACTGCATTCCCAGTCCCATAGATGTTTAGGTTTCGAAAATGTATAGGTTTGCTAGGTTTCCCTAGGTGCCAGCTGAGGTAGCCCCCAAAAACCACATCTACCCACTTAGCAAAAAATGGTCAGTTTTGCATGGAAACATTGTATGTATCCATGTTACATTTCGGGCCATTTCCTGTCGCAGGCACTAAGCCTACCCACACAAGTGAGGTACCATTTTTGTCAGGAGGCTTGGCGGAACACAGAATAGTAGAACATGTGTTATTAACAATTGTCTTTGTCTGCATTTGCGCCTTCCAAATGTAAGACAGTGTGTAAGAAAGAAGTCATTTTGGGAAATGCCCTCTAATTCACATGCTAGTATGGGTAACCCCAAATTGAGAGATGTGCAAAGAACCACTGCTTCTAAACTCCACATCTTGTTTCTGTTTCAGAAATAGACGGGTTTCATCAATACTTATTTTACACACTATATTTTACCTAATGAATTACTACTTACCTGGTACTCAATGAAAAACCATTGCAAGGTGCTGCTTAGATATTGCCTCTGGGTACCTAGGGTTCTTGGTGAACCTACAAGCCCTCTAGATCCTGCTACCAGAAGAGCCCAGCAGACCTACCAGTGTATTGCATTTGAAAATCTGCCATAGTTAGAAGAAGTTACAGACACAATGACTGTTTTTTTTTTCAACTCAACTTAATTTTTTATTTTTATTTCAACTGTTACTTTCTTTGGGAAATCCTTGAAGGATCTTGACAAATGACCCCTTGCTGAATTCAGAACTGTCTACTTTTCAGAAATGTATAGCTTTTCGGGATCCACCATTGGTAAAACTCCCATTTCTAACACTAACTGGAAGGAGGTTGAATGCACCAAAATAGGAAAAATGGGCTATGTCCCAGTAAAATGCCAAAACTGTGTTGAAAAATGTGGTTTTCTGATTCAAGTCTGCCTGTTCCTGAAAGCTGAGAAGATTGTGATTCTAGCACTGCAAAGCCTTCATTAATGCTGTTAGCAGGGGAAAAACCGGTATGCTTTCTTCTGCATTACCTTTTCCCTATTTTTCCCAAAAAAACCAAAATGTAGCTGTATTTTGGCTAATATCTTGGTCCCCTCCAGGGGAATCTCGAGCCCTTGGCACCTTCAGAATCTCTGGGATGTTGGAAAAAAGGGTGCAAATTTGGCGTGGATAGCTTGTGTGGACAAAACGTTATCGGGCCCAAAACACAAACTACCCCAAATAGCCAAAAAAAGGCTTAGCATGGGGGAATGGGATGGGAAAATAGGCTTAGTAGCGAAAGGGTTAAGAGAGGATGATGTTGAATTCTTGAGAGGTGTACTGTGGCAGGAACTGCAAGCACCCTCTGAACACGCTATGATGTCACCTGATGCCATACCAGAATATCAGTGCATTGCAACACACACCTGACTAATCCATCAAACTCTTATAATAAGGTGGATTAATAGAGATGGTTCGCCAAAATGTATGTTTCACTAAATTTGGATTCCTGGTCAGTTGTGCTAAATGTCTGCTGGTATTATGGAAATGACAACTAGAACCCAGCATAATATTTCCTGCTACTTGTTAGTGTATGTTCATATCAAAGCTTGGGTGGCTCATGCTGCTTCCTCACCTGGCTTTGTATTCAATTTTTTGCAGCTTTTGTTGAGGGACTCCTATTCATAAAGGGCTTAATAGCAAAGAACAGGGTTGAGAGTAGCAGCCAAGGGGAAACCTAATTCAAGAGAAGAACCAAGTTTTAAGTGTCTTGTGGAATTTTATATGGGCCACAACCGATCATATCTCAGGAAACATAGTTCTGCATGGTCAGGGCTGAAACAAAAATACTTTTTTCTTCTTTCATGGTCTGGCTAGGGTGAGCCTAACAAAAGGTGAGTCTGTATCCCTCACAATGTGAGTGCAGGCACTGCTCAAACACTATAGCCTGTGCCTAAAATGAAGCAATTGTACTGAAGGAGTGCCATTAATTAAATCTGATTCAGTAAGGCCAATGCAGATTTGTCAATGATTTTAAAACTATTTTCCACAGATTTTGTTATTCCTAAATAGAAAAAATTACCATAGTTAGACTGAAGTTGAAAGAATGTTATTAAAGCACAAATAACATCTTTAAAATGATGAGAACAGTGATATTAAACAATTGGATAAAGTATAGGATAAAACAATTAGATAATTGCAAGTATTGTGTTGAAGAGTATATTTTACATGTCAAAATATAATAAGAAAATACGGGAAGGAAGAATAACTAGAGAAAAGAGAAAAATAAAAGTCTAACTAAGAATTCATTTTAATATAAAAATATATTAGCACTATAATCTGAGAAGTAAATTGATAAATAAAACTGATTCAACAATTAGCTTTAAGGTAAGTAAAGAGGGAGAGTCAAGGAGGTTTTGAAACTTCTTCAATGGTGGGTTGATGTAAATTCGTCCTACAGCATAACAATTTGGCATATTAGTTACATGTAACCAACAGGCTTGTCTTTTGATAGCTAAAGGTATTGGAGTAACAAAATTATTATCTAATTTATGATTATAACAAACACCATACCTGGAAAGAGATGTTAAGCGCATTTTGTCCAATTTTCCACAGACTCAATCGCAAAATAAAATGGTCCCAGCTGACACCACCAGTAGGACAGATGCAGGGTCTAAATCTGCATCAAATGCAGTTCAAAAACACAAAAAGAAGCGGCTGCTACCACGTAGGTGGAAAGCGAGAGGGCACAATCCACCTAACTCCTCAGATTTTTTTTAGATTTCGCCCAAAGACAATGATAGCAGTCTGACAAGACCCCAGTCAAAGTCACACACCTACTGTTACTTTATACAGCCCGCTTCAACCATTGTGGGTGATTTTGCTTGACCCTTTGGCTGAAAGTGTTGTCCTCCAACCTCGGCAGTAGCCCATGGCATTTGATGGATGTGTACTACTTTTATAAAAAAAAATAGAGAGGTCCACATCACATAACCTTTTAGGCTTTTTTTTATTTTACCTTTGTGATGGCCCCTGTCCCATCAAGCAATTCTAGCCCTACTCCCAACAGACTCCTTAAACCCTCATACCTTCTCCCCACCACCCCACCTGCATTGCCTCCCGTCCCACTTGAGTGCCCCCTGTCCGTCACATGTGGTGTTTTTTTCTTTCTTTTTTTAAAATTCAAGCCTAGCAGCTGTATAGTGATACCAGGCTTCTTGCTTTCATTTTTTAACCACTTCTCTATTTTTTTTATTTTTATCATTTGGCCATGTCAGAAGAGTTTAAAAAAAAAAAAGAAAATGGCCGCCAGCACATCCTAATGCATGTGCGTTGCCTGCTTCACAACGCATACAGCACAGTATATGTGTATTCACATGTTCATGCGCTCAGTGGTGTCTTAGAATGATCTACAAGATACCCGTCCTGGGTGCAAATTTGTGTGTATGCTTCGCAACCCATGAGTCCTTATGTATCACAACGTACACATCCACGTGCTTTGTGATGTTCCACAAAGATACGTACTGCTATTAACAATGTCAGTAGCCCAACCATTGCCTCTCTTTGCCAATTCCTGTTTTCCTTTTGTCCCTGTTTTGAGAAGAAATGCCCTTGAGCCAAAGGGTGGGGCCCCAGTTGTCCACCCTGCTACCAAACACACCAATCTAAGGGCCTAATTACAACCTTGGCGGATGGGATACTCCGTCACAAACGTGACGGAAATCCCACCTGCCGTATTACAAGTTCCATTACATCCTATAGAACTTGTAAAATGGCTGGCGGATATCTGTCACTTTTGTGATGGGGAATCTTATCTGCCAATGTCGTAATCAGGCCCCAAGTTTGATTAGATGAGTTGGAGCCAGTTGCCCTCATTCAATCCCTGATATTATGCATCCAGTGTTTGAAAGAAAACACCCATCTGGGTGTCGCCGGCATGAACATAAATGGGTCTATATTAGTTTGGCAAAAGGAATCCACGTGCTCGTTTTTTTTAATTTACTTATAAGCAAAAGACTCGATGTCAATGTTGACAGGTAGGGCACAGGCTTACAAGACATCCTTCTCACCGAGAAAAACATAACCTTCAAGAACTGACCAGAAAGAAAGCGTTGGATCCCGGTCAAACCTAAACCGAAGTCTGTCAAACTATTATGGTCAACGGGTCAAATACCAGTCACACAATTTGTAATCTACCAAAAACTATTTTCGACCGTCATTCTGGTCCAGAGCCCTCTACAAAAACATTTTTTTAAAAAATTTGTGATGGTTTTTATTCACAGGGCGAACATTTGTAGTTGTAGAGTGAACACAAACAAAACTCTAGTGCAAGCTTATTTTAACAGCTATAACCACATGAAATAAACCCTTTGTTTTTATTATTATTCTAAGACGGAGCGTGTCTACACAGATTGTACATGCTTTTTTAGGAAGGTCATGCAGAACTACTCTAAATATCCGACTGTTCGTTTGTTATTTGTAATTGTTTGGATTATTTTGTTAATTGCAATAATATTTACTCAGCCCTAGCTGGTAGTGCTCTCACCTTTTCAAAGTTGATACAAATCGACAGTGTTAAGTCCAGTGGCTGTTTCAGCTGTCAGGCGCGTAAGCAAAAATGGATTGTTTTGTTTCTGTTTATACAAAAATCTCTTGATTGTCCAGGGGACTTCGATTTAGCAGTTAATGTCTGTTTCCTGTTTGAATTTAGTCTGTGTAAATAATGATACATAGGTACCTGTTTGCTCAGTAATGAACTAGTTATCAGAAGTTATGCGCACGTTATGATTAAGAAGTCCCAATGTGTTTCATATAATATTCTAAAATGGCTGCATTTTATGAAAGAATAGTGCCTAATAAATCATATTGACTTAGTAATTCCATGTTTGATGTAAGCCATGCATTACTTGTAGGGTCCTCCTGGTGAGAATTACTGCTAGTTAACATATTATTCTGCTGTACAATTGCTGTTTGTGGAACTAGTTTTGTGAACGTGCCTTTCAAGGAGTGGAAGCATGCAAGTCTTTATAGAGAAATTTGATGTAGTCCTCTTACCTCATTGCGTTCAGTTTCTAGCAGAGTGGTGTTTCTTGTCTGAGTCAAGCTCGAGTGTCTGGTTGGCTGAACATGCAGGTGAGAGCAGTCTTTTCAAGACGGTAATTATTGACATACATGAAGCCATTCGGTTCCTAAATAAGGATTGGAATATGGTAGGATAAAGAAAATGGTGGGCGCTCGCTGCGAAAAGGGTCGAAGCATGATAGAGCAAAAAGATGTACTAACCTGTAGGTTCAAGGTTTGTGGGGCGAGAAAAACGAATGGATAGATGGATCCGGGTGTGCCTGTACTGCTTTGTCTGCCTAGTGGTTTAGTGGAGGAATTGCACATGATCAAGCAAGTCTGTTGGAGGGATGCTAGGTCCAGGTGAGTCCCCAAGGGAAGCAAGAGTGTCTGACACCGCCATCTGCTCTGACAATGGCTGCATTTAGACCAGGAGTGGTTGATTTTGTCAGGGCTCTCAAGCAGAAGAGGGAGTTGGAGCAAGTTCGAGCTCGTGGCTGAGGGTTTGAAGCTTAACTTAATGTGGCCTGGACAACGCTACCAGATTGTTAGACTTTGTTCTCTGTCTCGTAGGTGACTGTTCTCCTGAAACCCCTTTTGTCTTGACAAGGCAAAGATTTGGGCTCACGTTTGGGGCAGCCTAAGAGGTATAGAAGGATTCTAGTTGCAGACCTCTGCCAGTTTTGCTCTTGGGTTCCAGGTTCTTGGACCTCTATGGGAGAAACAGTCAGTGAATCTGTGTGTGAATAGGAGTCCCTACAGGAACCTCTCAAAGAATAAGTGAATGAATGAGTGAGCAACTAATAGTGAATCCATGACTGCTTTGTGTCAGAGTGGAGGAAGGTGGTAAAACGGAGGGGACGAAGTAGGTGGCCCATAGGACGTGTGCAGTGTGACTGTGGCAATGTAGAACTATAGAGAATAAATAGTACTATAGAGATGAAAAAGGTTTGGCATGCATGTTGGAGGAAGCACAGAGGTGTATTTTAATGTAAAAGCTACGGTTCACTAGAAAGAGATAGGATTCTCAACATGTTCCTCTTTGCAACCTGAAAGGTTGGTGATTTGCAATTGAGAGTTCTGAAATGTGCTGATGAGTTGACAGACGAACTATTAAAGCATCCCACACTTCACCCAGTACACTTCCAAATCACTTCTCCACTCAGCCTGCAGTGGCTCCTAAATAGGATTGCCTTTGATCGCTGCATCTGCAAACTCTAACCACTTTAGGCTTTAGTGTTAGCTTTATTGAAGGAATTAAAAAATGGGTATCTTACCTGCCCAATATCAGAACACCACACAAGCATTATTTTGTGCTGTGAGGAAGTCAGTGGAAACATTACATTAGGTGATCAAAATACTTCTACAGTACACTACTGATGAAACAGCCTCTAGGTGTTTGGGCGTTGTAGGGAGAGAGTACAGCCGGAGGCTTAGATGCTGAATCCAGCTTTGGATCCAGGGTCCTGGGCTCAGTCGCAGCTCACATACCCGAGCACTGTGTGTCATGCAGGGCAAGCTAAGCCATCTTCCTGTACCTCCAATATTACAGTATGATGGGGTGGGAGTGCTTAGACCCAAGCTAATAGCCTGCTACATCTATATCTTGGCATTTTTAACATCTGGTGATATATGGCATAAGTAATGATGAGCCTGACTAACAAGTCATTGGGATACTGAATTTATGTTAATGTTATGCCCTTATAATTCTACTTTGAGGTTCATACTGGGACCATGCTGTGCAGGCAACTAGGTCATGTGACTTTCTTTCTTGTTTTAACTCTTCGATAACGTCACCAGAATTCAAGACAGCTACAAAGGGGTGTTTCAGAGATTAAGCTAGAGAGGAGTCGAGTGCTTCAGAAAATGCAAATGAGGATTACAGGGCGCCTCGTCGTTTAGAATACACAGAGTTTGGAGCCACCAGAAATCAGGGCACAGTGCTAATTTGGAAACTAGACCAAAAGGTACCCTCCGAAATCAAGATACAGGCAAAAGGTCTATCATGAGTCTAAAAAAAGAGAGCAGCAGTGCACCTAGTAGACCCTGACCAAGAGAACAGTGCCATTCAGAAATAAGGATAGAAGGCGGAGGGATCACTCAAAGAACCATACACAGGCAAGATGTGTCTGTTATGTTATGTTACTAGTAGTCAGGTCGAGGAAACTTTATTCGGCTAATCAAATAGCCATAAAAATGTGCATCAGAATATAAAATGTTATTTGTAAAACATTAATTAACCCCTATATTGATAAAGGACGTATAGGCACTGTTGTCGTTGTTGTTGGATGAAGTTTGATATTATTATTTTTTGTATCATAGGTGCCTAGCGACGGCTGATAGGTTGCAAAGTAGGCCCTGGAAGTGCTGTAATGTACTCAGTCTTACCGTTTGTGCATCCAGTGTATGCCAAAACAGACTGTCTTCTAAATTAGATTAATGTACAGTAGCATACATTTATTTATGTAGTACTTGGTACTCCAGAAAATATGATAAAGATCATATATTGGATATCCACCCCTACCTCCCAAAAAAAAAAGTATGTCACATTTCATAGTTTTGTATTTCAAAATAAGTGTGACTTACACATAATATACCCGAAGTAAGTCATACTTGAGGAAAAAAGCTTTGTTAAAGCTGCTCAGAGATTTTCAGTTTTCTTCCTGTCTCTGATCAGCAGGCTACTGTTTTTACTTGGTTGACTTGATAGTGTTTAATTCTTATACGATTGTTGTGCTTGTTATTGCCCCTCCCTCTTGTTTTTGTTCAGAGCCCTGATTTTGGACGTCAATCCAGGTGGGAGCTAACCATGTATAGAGTGAATGTATGCAAATTCAAACCTTTGCAGTCTTTCTCACGTTTTACAAAGCTCAAAGAAGTTCCCGCCTTCCATTAATAGAAGGGAGAGATGAGCAGAACCTGGGAAGAAAGGAGATTAGGGGTTGTGGCAAAATTGAAAAAAACACTTAAATTGATTAACACTACATTAGGTGGAGAGAGTTATTGTCTACCCATTTTGAAAACCGTGATAATGCAAAGTTTGGGGTATGTCTGGATTAAATCATCTAGCAAAATGCACACGAGACAAGGCTCATCCATCTAGGTCCAGAGTGAAGACAAATTTATTTGATGGAGCCAATTCCTAGAGGTTCATTTTATGGGTTCCACAGAGTTGTAATTCCGTTCTAGTTAACCAAATAACATTCATGTTAACTTTCAGCCCAAGCAGTTAGATGCTATTCCGACAATACCCAAAGAGCTCACTTTAACTTGTTCTACCAAAGTAGGTTGATGACTCTTTTTCGCATACAGAAATTTGCTGCGGTGCTTGCATGAAGCAGGTCTCTATAGTAGGCTTTGAAAGACACTTCTTTGCGCCTTTGACCAAGTTGTTGCTGTGGTAACCAATGCTAGGAGGTGCGTCACCCTACATGAGACAGCTTTATAAACGATCATTGGCAAAGTCAGTAGTTATGGCATCTATGTGGTAAGGGATGCAAATAGCGGTATGCACAAATGCTGTGATAATTGTGGTGTTGGCAATACTGGTGGTGTTAGTGTTACTGATAAAGGCAGTGGTGGCGCTAATGATGGTAGTAATGCTACTGGTAGTAAAGGTGACACTATTCCTGATTCACAGTGGAGTCCTGAAAAAACATTACAATAAACCTACTGCAGGAAAATACATTATAAAAAGGATTTATATTTGAACATAATGCATGTATGAGATACATAATTTAATGTGTGGTGATTAAGTGGATTTTTCAGTTGTACAGTAGTACCTCATGCATTGCAAAGCAAGCACTCCATAGGAGGAGGAATGATGCATTAAACACCCAATTGCAGTCAGTGATATGTTAATACTCCCCTTGGTGAAGTCAGAGCCCATTCTAAAGAATTACACAAATTATGGCAGCTGCCATAATGTTGTGCCAGATCTAATTATATGACTTTCTCGGGACAGATTTTGTTTGTATCTCAGTCTTGGACTAACTACACAATTCCCTTTTTTTTTTTTTTTTTTTTTTAGAAAAAAAAAAAGATGTCGGGTATTGCTTGTGTGCATTATTTTTGAAAGCTTGAAAAATTTCGGTCGTGTTTCTTTGTGTGAAAATACATTTTATATACATCCTTGTTTCTTGGGAAAAAGTGATTAATATATTTTCCTCTCACCTTGTGTTTTATTCATTGACTATTTGTGTTTGTTCTTTTTAGTTGAAATACAGCATATGGAGCAATCACAATCCATTCGGTGTTTCTACGCTGTTACGTATACTATACGTTATGCTTTAATGTTATTTATTGTAACTTATAGCTGGTAATGTAAATAATTTTGCTGCTGAGATCGTGTTTTGTACAAATCAACTTCTACAGGAAGTATCCAGGATGTAATTTTCCAAGGAATAGCCCAGGTTATCATGAGTGTAATACCAGACATCCTAGGAAAAATCTGAAACATCTGTTTACTTAACGGCTGAGACTAATAGCTTGTTTCAATAAAATCTTACATGTAAGCAGATTTTGTTGGGGTTCATCACATTGGCAGAATATACATGCCTGTATTCATGGATGCAGTAAATGCATATGCCTAGGTTTCAGGCAGCACAGGCGATGGCTAGACTAATAGTTTCCCCAGTGCCAAGAGTGAACGTAAGGTTATAAACACGTCCGTTATTACTTCAGTAGTCCCAGCTAGTAACGAGCATTGACAAATCCTGTACAGCACAAATAAAATATTTGTTCAAAAAGTAAGCATGATTTAGCGGCTGCTGGGCCGTGTCATTTTGTTTGTAGGTGCATGCGTTAAACACGTTATGTGCGCCTACAAAATGCCAGCCCAGCAGCTGCATCATATGCTTTTTTATGTTAATGGGGCTCGAGTTGGCGGCACAGTGCTAATCCTATGCTTACAAGCTCTGCTACAAAAGTAGGCATTTGACGTGAGTACATTTAGAGTGCCGATGGTGTTGTTTAGCGTTTCATATAAAGAAGTGTAAGAAATTGGGTTGGTGGTTGGAGTGTGAGCCCTGGTCAAGGAACAACCACAATCTTTGTCACGACATAGTCCTCACCCAGGCAATACGGCAGCTGGTAATCACAGCAGGGCAGAAGAGTTGCAGTCCTTTTCGCAGCACAGCAGTTCTTCCTGGCATTCACACGTCCAGGAGTGACCTGAAGAGTTGGTGTCTGAGGTCCAGAATTTATACCCAGTTGTGCCTTTTGAAGTGGGGACAAGCCATTGTATTTGGGACCTACAGGTAAATAAAAAAATGCCAATTGGGTATAAGACAATATTACCATGTTTTAAGGGGAGAACACATGCACTTTAGATCAGCTAGCCACCACTAGGTCAATTTGGAGGCATTTTCTGTTATTTGTAATTTTACTGACTTAATTTTAAAATACCCATGTGCACTTTAAAAGCTGTTTTGCACTTTCTTTTTGTACTTATTTCTACAGGTGTTGAGCATTATAACGCATTAAGAGCATTAGTGCCTCTCAGTTTTCATTTTTACTCCTGCCAGGAGCAATACGTTTGCACATTTTTGCTGCTATTATTGGGAGGCAGATCGTGTTTGAACTAGCTTTTTAGGCAGGGGGGCTGGACCTCATGTTTTACTTTGATGCTTTCCTCGCTTTGGCCATCATCTTGAGGTTAGCGGTCTAGCTGTGTGCCAGGGATGTCCCCTTTATTAAGACAGCTGGTGCGCGGACGTGCACAGTGGGTGCGCCGAAGGTAAGACCGTCTCTATCTGTCTGCGCTCAGCCCACGCTCAGCGCCAGCCACGTTGCCCAATTTTCTGCCAGCCAAGGCCAGGGAATGTGTACTCTTCAGTGGGGATTCATTCCCTAAATCAAGGCGTTCCTTGTTCAGGGATGTCTCTCCCTTTCCTTTGGTCTGCTCTTCTTGTTATTCAAAGTTGCCTGGTCGAGATCCACCGAAGACTACTATACAAATACTGTCTAAATGTACTATGAAGTCCATGAATATTCTTGTAGTTCAGGCAGCATTGGTGAATGTCTGCTCCCTCCACAAGAAAGCTTTTCACATTCATGACATACTTAAGGATGACTGTCTTGACTTCCTCTTTCTCACTGAAACGTGGATGAAGGGTAGCTCTGCCCAGATATTACATTAGCAATCCGCAAGGACTACCCCATTCTGCATCGAGATAGAGATGGTAAAAGAGGTGAGTGTGTTGCCATGATTTTTAGACAAACCCTCAAGTGCATCTCTTCTGAAATCAAAGAACCTCAGGGGGCAGAAGGCGTGGGCCACTGCCTCGCCCCTTTGGCAAGCAAAACCTTGGCAGGAGTTTTAATTTACTGTCCTTCTGGCTATAGCAGTGACATTTTGTCCTCTCTATACAGTTGTTTACCCAAATATCTTTTAAAATACTCAGAATACTCTATTATGGGCGATCTGAATCTTCATTTGGATAAGGCCGATTATCAACATGTGTCGACAACATGTCTGCTTGGCATTTGAAGCAGTTTTTCAATCAACCCAATCATCTAGCTGGTCACATTCTGAACCCAATCTTGTCTGTCAGGTTATATTATTTAATGTCAAGTGTAATACTTAGACAGACCACACAGCTGTTCATTTCTGCTGGATACTTGAGCAGGGTCCTAAAGATAGAAGACCCAACCTGTCCTTACCTCATCGTAGTTGGGAAAGTACCACTACTGTAGAAATTACTTCCATTCTTAACAGAGATGTTCCACCATTGAAGGGATCTTTTGAGGTGAACACACAGGAAGCTAATGCTTGACTAAGGCATATGGCAGATACTATTGTACCTATTAGGGCAGGGTCTGACTTTTAAGACACTGCACTTCTCCTTGGTTTAATGAGGAACTTACGAAAAGGCACCAGCAACGTAAACAAGCATTTGTAATGCAATGGGTCTTGCGTTTGCTCGAGTTAACGCTATTAGCGTTGTGAATTTCTAACTGGACTTTTCTTGCCACTTAAATTGAAAATGAAAAGTAAAACAGCTGACATAAGCCGACTCAAAGCGCCACGGCCGCCATGAGCATGAGCGCGAAGGAAAGACACAAAATAAGTTTGCCCGCAGTCAAATGTATCAGCAGAAGTGCAATTATCCATGTAATAGGGTCGATAGCCAAGGCGGTAACGAAACTGCCTTAAGGAGAGACACATGAAAAGCATTTACCCATGATAACAAAGGATTTTTGAAAGGCAAGCCCATGCACGAGTGATAGTGATGGGCATGTGGTGGGCCTTGTTAAAAGCCCACAGATAGAGTACAACACGTCCGAGCGCTTGCACGCTAGACCTAAAGACTTGAAAGGTCTCGAAGAAAGTTCTATCTACCTGCTGATAAGGAACATTACAAAAGGCAGCTAAACATCTACCATCAAGAAATTAAGAGGGGTAAAAGCTATTTTTTTTCACCAATGAAATTGCTATGTCCAGCAATAAACCCAGAGAAGTATGTAAAATAGCTAGGAAATTCCCAAACCCTAGTGCCTAAGCGCAACCCCTTGAGGCCTCCCCTAAATTATGGGCATTGTGGAAGCCTTAAATATCTCAGGATCTGGCAATACCTCAGATATCAACTGACTGGGGAACCAGCCTTTGTTAGCCTCAACCACTCAATCCTGCTCCTTGACTGAGTTAACCTCCATCTCCCTGAAGGACTCAGAGAAAGCCCTGAAATCCTGTAACTCTGGTTCGCCAGACTATCCTTGCCCCCCTCATATCATGGCTGCAAATTATGTGGCTGTTAATTCTATTCTTAATTCCCTCATAAATGACTCACTACACCAATCCACTGTTTCCAGCTGTTGGGAAAAATCTAAGCTTATTCTGCTTCTGAAAGAAACCTTCTGCTGACCAGTCCATCATGCCCAATTGCAGACCTATCTCATTACTGCCAGCTTTCTCTAGAAATCTGGAGAAACTGATTAATGTCCAGTTGTCCAAGTATTTGGACTCCAGGCAACTGGTTGGCAGTCCCACCAGATATGCCGAAAGTCCCCCTACAAGCCACAGCCTCTCCAGCACTTGTCGGACATATGAGGGAAGATTTTTTTTTAAATGTTGTTTTGGGTACCAGTTGTAAAGTAATTTATAATGTGCTTCTCTTACCCCCATAGAGTGGTTATATTTGGTAATATCTCAAAAAAGTAAAGTCCACTGTTTCTCCTCTATTGGTGAATCTAGGGCCTGTTCCCAGAATGTGATATAATAGGGAGTGTGAATGCGACGCGCAGACATCAGTAATTTATACAGAGTGGAGATGCTTTCCTTCGCTACCCCTTTAAGTCGTACCCACTGTTTAATCTGGAGCAGTTCCCTGCTGGCTGCCAAGCGTATATGAGGTTGTGTGACTCAGTGCTTTAATTGGGTGTAGTGAAAGCATTCTGACAAGGGCAATTGAAAGTCCCTGCAGCAGTTCTCAAATGTAAGAATGTCGTCCCTGTGGTACAGATCTTGAAATCTGCAGACACCCTCCCTCCCACCACCTGTCAAATGGCCCTGGTGTCAACGCTGAGAGGAAGGCCACATTGTTATGAATGGAGGTGTACGGGGAGGGGAAGGGTGTCAACCCACAGGTTTTCGTCACTGTGTCGCAGACTTTGAGGGTGGTGGTCGTGGGGGTGCTCAGATAGGCATTTCATGGCCAATCATTACTGGGTTTCCAGAGTATGTCCTATATGGTCCGCCCCGCAACTGCTTGGTCCATATGGAGCCATAGTTTGTCCAATACCTAAAGCGACCGTTCAGCAATGATGTGAAGGTGGGTCGCTTTGTAGTGAAGTTGAAGGTCCGGGAGTGCCTAGCCTTCTGTCTCCTTCGGCCGTGTGGGTAGTTTAGTAGATAGACTAGCCCTACTTCCCTGCCACATGAACCACGTAATCATTGTATGGGCTTCCGTAAAGAAGTCTTTGGGAACATCGATAGGTAAGCCTTGGAACAGATATAATATGCAGGGAAGTACTATCATTTTGATGATGGGGGTACTGTGAGATTGATCATAAATGATTTCCCCATATTAACCTTGAATCCCGCTACTCTCTCATACTCTGCGCGTTCCTCCTGGATTGCAGGCAGAGTCGTTTGGGGTTCGGTGACAAGGAGTATGATATCATCCATGAACAGTGAGATTGTATGTTGGTCATGACCGAATCAAATACCCTGAATTCTCGACTGCACCCAGATTCTGCCCACCAAGGGCTCAACGCTGAGCGCAATTAACAGGAGGGGGTGGAGGAAGCCCTGCCTCGTTTCCTTAGTCAGGTCAAAGAATGCTGAGGCCACCGCATTTACCATAATTTGTGAGCAGGGGGAAGTGTAGTTGCTCATTATCATGGCTATAAATTGGTCACTAAATCTGAATCGCCTTAAGGTAGCCACCAAGAATGACCACTCGACCTGGTCAAAAGCCTTTGCGGCATCAAGTGCCAATAATATAGCAGGGATGGTTTTCTTAGTTATCTTTTCCATCAGGTGGACTACTCGTCACAAATTATTGTGCGTTAGGCGCCCTTTAATAAATCCAGATTGGTCGGGTGTATCAGGTCAGGTGGCACATCTTCTAATCTTTTGGCCAGAATTTTAGAGTACAGCTTCGCATTCAGGTTTAGGAGGGGATTAGGTCGATAGGATGCACAAAGCTGAGGGTCCTTTCCAGTTTTAGGAATAAGTGTAATTAGAGCTTCATCCATGGTGGGGGACATGGCATGTTGCATCCTAACCTGGTTGAATAGCTCAGTGAGGTGTGGCGTCAGTTCCGCGCCAAAGGTTCTGTAGAACCCTCTGCCCATCTGGATCCGGTGATTTGTGTAGAGGAAGGGAGTCAATGGCTGCCTGTACCTCCTCCCTTGTAAAAGGAGCTATTAATGTGTCATTAGTTTCTTGGGAAATCTGCAAGAGGTTCAAATGCTGTAGGTAGGCGTGCAAGGGCTTTGGGTCGTTCCGACGTGTATAGTTGGGTGTAAAAGTCTTGAAAGACTCTGACCTTTTCCTCCTCTGCATGGTGTTTGATGGACTCATCTCGTGTTTGGGCTGTATATTCTCTAGCATGTTCGGTGCATAGCTGTTGCGCTAAAGTCAAGCCTATTTTGTTCGCCTATTCATAGAAGGTTTTCTTGAGGTGTAACAATGAGATTTCTGCCCTATTTGTGTATATGGATTGCAGTTTACCTTATAGTGAGTTCACCACCTTCTGCGAAAGCCAGGCAGGGGAAGGTTTGTGGGCCTGTTCTGCTACCAATAATCTGTTTTCCAAATCTGGTCTTTCCTTGGATTTCAATTGGTGCAGTGAGGTTGGTAATGAGATGCATTTACCCTGTATTACTGCCTTGAATGCATCGCAGGTTGTGAGGTGTGAAGTGCCAGTGGGGTTGTTATGCTGAAAATAGTCTCTGATTGCTTTCCGTAGTTCGTCTTGAAGTTTATGGTCTCAGAGTAGAATATTGGGAAAATACCATCTACTAAATTTAGAGCGTGACGTGGGCCAACCAATTTCAATCCCCAGTGGGGCATGGTCAGAGATGATAATTGGGTGTGTAGTGGCTGATCTGAGTGATTGTCGTAGGGTTTGGCTCATGAATACATAATTGATCCTCGAATACAATCTATGTGAGTGGGAAAAGAAAGTGTAGTCCTTTGCCGTGGGGGTAAGTGTTCATCATGTGTCAAAAAAGGCCCACCCTGTTAGGAACCACCTTGACGGATATCGCAAAGGTGCTCGTTTGGGCTCTTTGGGGGTGAGTTGTGTCCTGGGTGCTGTCCCAGATCAAATTGAAATCGTCCAACAAGATAATTCCTCTCTCTGCATACTCCTCCAACTTGGATAGACAGGCTAAGAGGAATTGGGTTTGTCCACTGTTGGGTGCATATAAAGTGGCTACCGTACATACTTTCCCTCTAATACTAACCTTGGCTATTAAATATCGGCCCTCCTAGTCCTGTTTTGTGCCCTGCAGCTGAAAGTGGGTGGAATTATGGAACATCAAGGCTACCTTGCAGGGTTTTGTGGTCGACAAGGCCGTGTATACATGTGAGTAGTGTTTGTGGTTTCCTGTAGGGCTATTGTATCAAAATGATGGTTCCTAAAGTATTTCCAAAGTTGTGACCTCTTGTTGGGGGAGTTCAGTCCCCTAAAATTGCACAATAAGATTTCAAGATTTCTAACTGCTTATGCTAAAATTAGCTTTGCCCCTCTCCCTAGGTAATCGATAGCCCACCTCTTCCCCTGCCTCCCTCCCCATTCTCAGCTCAATGTCTCACAGCCTTGTCTATGCCTACTTACTCCAGATATGAACAAAAAATGACACAAAACATAAAGACAACATAATAGCTTTTAACAAGCAAACGTTGTTGCGTCAAGTCAAACCTTCTCAAGGTCATCATGCTTGGGGGTGAACACACATCCACCCTAGTCCCCCGCAGAGACTGCATATTGAAACGTTGTGAGTGTCATTTGCCCTCTCATCAACATCTTATTATTCGTGGGGTCTGACTATAACAGACACCCATGGGTTCTCCCAGGCCTCTGTCCACACTCATCGGTCGGTCTTCCCTAAGTCTCCCCCCGCATCGGGGTAGATCGGCAGCTCTCAGGTGGCCCGTCACAATGCTGAGGAAGTCTCATGCTTCCCGGTCCTTTTCACCACACTGGCTGTGGGTCTGTATTTCCTGTGGTTCGTTTTCCCCTTTTTCTGTTGCTTCCAAGAGTCTGTGGAGGCTAATGTCTCCCCCCCTCCTTTGTAGCACATCCAAATTTCCTGCAGTCTCTTTAGTGCTCCTCTCCTGCAGGTCCAGTAGGGCCAATGCCTCTTCGAAGTCTGTGAAGAGGTGTTGTTTGTTGTTGAGCTCAAAGGCTATGCGGAATGGGTAGGTCCACCTGTAACTGACATTTCTAGTCCTCAAGGCATCTGTGACTGGGCCGAATTGCTGTCTGGGGCTACATCTTGGTATAATGAGCATTCCACACCCTGGAAGGAGATGGTGTCTTGCTTCCTCACCCTCTGGAGGATCAGCTCCTTTACCTTAAAGGAGCTCACCTTTGGTAGAATATCTCTGGGTCTCCTCCCTTCATTCGCGTTGTGGACACCTACCCTGTGCACTCGCTCAGGTTGGACCTCTGGGTGCTCTTTGCCTAGAATAGTGGAAAAGAGGCCAACCACAAACTCTTGGAGATCTTGGCCTTCACTGCCTTCTCCCAGCCCCATCACTCTGATGTTGTCCCTATGGGTGTGTTTTTCCAAATCTTCACACTTGAGGAGCATTAGATGAAGTTGTGTCTTCAGCTGGATGATATCGCCTTCAGTAGGAGATATTTGTTGTTCCATTTCTTGGACCTTTGCCTCGAGGTCCAGAGCGCTGAGTCCACATCTGACTGGAGAGAGGTCACACAGGTGTTAATTTCCAATTTGAATGATTCGGGCATGGCCTTGATATCTGCGGTAAAGTTTTAAAGTCGCGTAGCGATGTCAGTAGATCTTCTTTTGTTTGCCCCATATTCTCTACTTGTGGCCATGTGGGTCCGTCAAACCCAGGCACAGCAGGCCCAAAGTAGCTAGAGACCCTATTGGACCATGGCTTCTTTTGTGACATAAATGCTACTTCCAGTTCAGCACCTTCTCCTTCCTCCTCTAGTTACCCCTGGTAGTGGTGGTTGTTGCCCTAGCGTCTCCAGGCCAAGTCACTCCTTCCTGTCTTCCTCCTCTGTGTCAGGCCAGGTGGGCCCGGGTCACTGTGCACTGTAGAAGGTTCTCCAGTCCTCGGGGGCTGTAGTGGGAACCCCCCAGTCTCGCGCCTTGCCGCTCTGTGTCCCTGTCATGTGGCGTATGGCACTTGTCTGGTGTGGTGGGGGTTGTGTTGTGCTGCGCCTCAGCCAGCCACCAAAGCATCTTCCTGCTTCACCCCATTTCCCGTCTGATGGATGCCATGTTAGGGTCAGGCGTCCTAGGTATGAGGCCTCCTTTCACCTATCTGGGGTCACCCCTAAGCTTTGGGGCGCATCCCTTTCTAGGCGGCTGGGCAGCCCACTTTCCTTCCCCCCAGTGCTCACTTGATGCTCTTCTGGTAGCCGTTCTCTACTTTCATTTTTCGTCTGTAGCTTGTGCTAGGCCGGCCCACGTCAGCTCCAGTCGACCGCACCTCCCTCTAAGTGCTTTTGCTCCACGATCGGAGCCCATGCCTACTTGTGAGCTCAGGCAGCATCCCCCAGCACTGTACCTGCACCTTCGAGCTGAGCTGCTTCCACTACGGTGGGATCGGGCTCAGCGTTTTGTGCCCGCCGGCATGTTGCTTCTTCGTGATCTGGCACTGGGAGTTCTGATTTTGGTGGTTTCTTCTTCTTTTGTACCTGTTACTGCGGTGCCTCGTGCTCCCTGGACATCTCTAGGTGCAGGTTAGGTGACCGGCCCTCATCTTGACACTGCAAACAAAGTCTCTGTGAAGTGTTCGAGCAGAACCTCCGGAGATCACATCTGGTCGGCCACATTGGTTGGTCACGCCCAAAACAGTCGTTTTTTTAAGTGAGAAAAATTTAAAGTGCAGAAAAGTGTTCCACAATATTCCAGCTATATTCAATTTCTCCCAATTAAAAAAAAAGGTTGTATGTTTGTGTTATACATGTAACAGTGCCACATATGGCGAAAGGTATGTTCTGTGCCACAAGTACATATGACACAGGCGCTCAGTTACCCGTACATATATATATATATATCCCCAAAGACCACACACTCACTGACACACATAGCAGCCCTGTCGTAGTACCCCAGTCAAATATTTTTTTTTTCAAACCATAGTATCTGGCTCTATGGACATTATGCTTAAAGTTAAGAAAGCGGAGTGTGGGGGGTGTCCGGTGATAATGCATGCGTTGTTTAGACTTCGGTAGCTCACAATGATTTTGACTGATCAGAAGTAGCTCTCACTACAGAACAGGTTGAAAACTGCTGATATGAATAGATACACAGATGTAGTTTGGGGTCAGCCCTCTTCTACAATTAGTCTCCATGAGTATCATTTATATTCAACTATCCATGACCACACACAGCCCACCTCAGCCATCAGCTCTTGCCCTATGACTGACAGCATTGGTATGATCATAGATGTAAATCTTTCTGGAAATGTGTGCTTCATTTAGGGCCGGTGGGCCAGTTCTTAAGTTTCACATATATTCATTTGATAGGCCCCCTATCATTAATTTCCTTATCCTCGTTTTTTTCTAGAGCATATCATAGCTCGCCAGATAGTGCTAATGCGATACTTGTTTGCAGCTCCTTTTTTTATCTACATCCTGCCTGGCCAAAGCCTGTAAACCAAGAGAACCATTATGCAATGGTATTGTCCACGGTGTAACATCGTTTTACCATTCCTAGATATCCAGCATTTTAGGTATAACAGGTACGCTTAAAACAATGATACACTAGCTACAATGCCATAACATTTAAGTCCAACACATAGTCACCATGTACCTCAGCATTTTCATTTCCACATGATTCAGTCAAGCATCTGTTGACTCTGCCTCCTGTTCCACTTCAGGGTCCTCCATTTCCTGCTGCAAGCAAACTTCTACTATGCCCCATTCTGCTTGTCATCCCCCATCCTGTCCCACTGTACACCAACCTGTCAAACCCATATTCAGTCCATACCCATCTCACGAATTCCTACAGCCATTGTTTCCAGATGGCTAGCCTGTTTGTCATCCACCTCAGAGCTACGCATTTCTTGGCCATCACCAGTCCTAAGCTCGAATCACCGGGCCCAGCAAGCATAGTGGAGTCATGGCTGGTTCAGCAAATAGGTCAAGAACCCCAGTACCCTGGCCACCTCTCTCCAAAAGGCCCATTAGCCTGAGCTTGTCCACCACATGTCTGTATCGGTTCCCACTTCTATCTGGCACTTGAGACATTGCTGTGGCTTGGAGGGGTCTAATCTGTGCAACCACTGCGGCGTGACAATTTCTATGAACACATTTATAATGAATCAAATTCAGGAACTCATTATGTGTGACTTTATTGCCCAAAATGGATATCCAATTGCGTTCCCTTAACATCATCCCCAGGTCCCCTTCCCCCACTGTAACTTCAACATTTTCATGCGGGCAGCTGTGCTTGGTAATAATAATGCATATATCCATGTGATAAGTTTATCACCCCGTACCCATATCTGGTAGTGATTGATTCAGTACGTACATCTCCTGCGGAAACCCTACCAAGGCCTTATGGATAGCCGCCACTAAACCAGCATATGCCTGAAAGCTGCCACCTCCGCCATCCACCACACATTTGGCACAGAAGTTTCCATAACCAACCAGCTGACCAATTTCATATAGTTCCCCTATGTTTTGTGGGATATCTCCCTCTTCTCCGCATCTTAATAATATGAGCATAGTGGGGCTGTCCACCACGGGATAAATTGCTGCATGTAGCTATACGCATCTCCATCTCTTTTAGATGCTCACCCCCATACCTGCAATAGGGCCCTGACTTGCAGGAGTAAGCTAGCTCTTTTCTTCTGGGGGACCAGAGGCAGCGCTAAGAGGTCCCGAGGGCGGGGCAAGCACACCAGCATTTCAACCATAGGGTCCGTGTTTCCCCCATCCTTCCGGAATCACAGTACTGTGTGTTGTATTTGAGCAGCCCATTAGTAAGCCCTGAAGTTCGGTGCCTGTAGTCCCCCACTGCCCCAAAGTAATTTCAGGACCTCAACGCTGATCTGTGCTCTTCCCTGTCCCCAGTACAGCAACCTGAGCAGTTTGTCCAGCCTGCAGTAGCAGGATTCTGGTATAATCATTAGCATGTGTTGTAGCAGATGCGGAACTCTAGGCAGAATGCTCATCTTACCAATAGCTATGCTCCCCATCAAGGACATTGAGAATCGCAGACACTTGCACACACTCCACTCCGGGCTCTCCAGCAGTGTACCCAGGTTAGAAACATAGGTTTTAGTCAGATCTGAGCATAAGTATACCCCCAGATATGTAACTGGAGTGGTTTCACTCTTATGATGTACAGATCCTCACCCCAAGCTCAAGCCGCCAATATGGTATAAAGCACAGATTTGTTTGCATTCAGCTGAAACCCCGAGTGCGCCCCCTCCTCAGTTATTGTATAATTGATCACACTCCACATATCCACCAGTTTCCTATGGGTTGGTAGGATGTCATCAGCATATAGTGAGATGACCTCCAGTTTGCCCCCCAGCAATATACTAGCATCCGTATGTCCGTACTTGTGACCTGTGCCTGATGTTCTATTACCAGGGCGAATATCAGTGTGGCTAGTGGGCATTCTTGCTGGGTACCCCTTTCAATCGGCTAGCTGACTGAGATCCTATGACCCACTTTCACTCTAGCCTTGCTATCAGTGTAGAGTAAGTTCACCCATCTCAGGTAGTCCAACCCCAGATTATACCGTCGTGGCGTCCTGTCCATAAACATCCAATTAACTGTATCAGAAGCCTTATGGGCATCCAGATGGGCCAGAGCACAGGCTCCTCCCCTTTCACTGCTTGTTCTATGATTAGGAATTCCTTTCGTATATTAGTGGACACAGTGCGGCCACCAACAAATCCCGCCTGGTCTGTGTGTATGATCCTCTCTGCCGCCATCACAAATCACTGGGCCAGTTTCTTCCCCAGTATCTTTGCATCAGCAGTGATCATCGATAATGGCCGATATGATTTGCAATCAGTGGGATCCCTTCCTGGCTTAGGTAGGGCTCCTTTGCATGTCTACCTCAGTGACGCCAGTAGCACCCAGACTGAAACCCATCCTAATTCATGGCTGGTAATGGTATTCACAGAGGATCAACATATGTTTGTAACCTACCATTACCAGGCACCTTGACTGTTTTCATATGTTTGATAGCCCTCCTGATGTCTGTTTCATCTGTGAGCGCGTTTAGTAGGGACCTTGTTTCTCGCCCATCTGGGGTAGTTGTGCCTCATTGAGTATTGTGGCTATTCCCGCCTCATCTCTCCAGCCCTACTGTGCGTATAGTGCTGATTAAAACTCCACAAATGGCCTATAATATCATCCTGAGCCATAAGGATCTCCCCAGCTGCATCCCTAAGTGACACAGCATCACTCCCCATCTTCTCTCTTTTAACCAGCCACGCCAGCAACCAGCCAGATGTATCCTCTTGCTCATGCTGTGAGTCCGAGTATGTACGGTAATCACCCTTCCGTAATGTTTCGAGCCTCATCTAGGTCATACTGTAATTTGTGTTGCACTTGCCAAATAGGATCAGTGTGTGGAGCTTGACTGCCTATGTCCGCTATCTGTTGTTCCAGGCAAGTGAGTGTGTGCCCCAGTGGTCTCTGCACCCCATACGCTGTGGCCATACATTTCCCCTGTATGGTCACCTTAAAGGCTTCCTACTCCACTCGAGCCGATTGGACCGACCGTGTGTTAACCGCAAAGTACTCCCATATTACCTCTCTAATGTCATTCCTGAATGCCTCATCATGCAGCGCTTGGGACTGAAAGCACCTCTGCGGCACCGGAGCCACATAAGTCTGGCCCTGCAGCACCACCAGAAATGGAGTGTGGTCCAATAGAGTCTGGTCCAGATACTGGATCGCCTCAAAATGTGCTACATGTTCAGGGTGTACAAACATGTAGTCAATTCTGGAGAGCTTCCTGTGTGATGGGGAATAAAAAGAATAGTCTGTGTCTACTCATGCTGTGCCTGCCATAGCACTAGTAGATTCAGAATATCCACACCTTTTAGTAATCCCCTAGAAGGATGGGCAGTGGTCCTCGAGCTATCCAGCTGTCCAGCTCCCTATCTAGCACACAGTTAGTCTCCCATCCATATAATGTTGTAATGTGCGTAAGATGTCAAGAGGTTTACCACTTCCTCAAAGAAATCCCTTATATCTATGTTAGGTGCAGAAGTGTTCAATAGTACCATGGGTTTACCACAATTTCCCCTCAGCACTCTAATGTAGCGGCCATTGACCGCCTTTAATTCAGTGTCCTCTTTAAGGGTTATGCTAGCATCCACCCATATTAACACCTCATGTGCTGAGGAAGTTAAACTAGCGTACCTTTATCCCCCCCCCCCCCCCCCACTTAGCTCGTATCTTCTCATTTTCCTGTGGTAACAAGTTTGTTTCTTGTAACATTGTTATTCGCACCTGTTGTGTTCGGGCACAGGACCATATTCTCTTTTGCTCAATACGATTCTGTATTCCCTTGATGTTCCACGATAACACTTTCCCCCACATGTATGTAGGGTGTGTTCCGCTCCTGTCTGGTGCCCTGCCGCGTCAATGAATTACTGCATCATTTATAGCATGAACTCCTCCCCTAAAGAACCAGAAACAATGCTCCCTTCCTACCCACTGCCCATATGGCCCGTCCCAACCTGGCCTCCACAGTTGACACATTGACTACCCACTACCCCACCATAGAACAGTCAAACTTCCCTAACATAGTGTGTTGCTCCCATGGTCCCCACTAATGGGGTGACCAGCAAGCAATACCACCACTATCCAAGCACACACTGGGGAGCCCCAATTTACCCAGTCACCACCCTCTGGAAGCCCGGAGTTCAAAAAATCCTCAATCAACTCGTAGTCACCCCCCCACCCCTCTACCCCCAAAGTTAACACAAACCATTGTCAGTGCCCCCTACCCATTCAACCATTTATCTATGTCCAAAGGCGTGTGTTCTCAGTCACTCCAGTCATTGGCTCTCAATGAACTGCATAGCGTCCTCAGCATTGTCAAAGAAATGTCACTTCCCCTGCAGGTCTGTTCGTGGACGTGCGATGTGCCTGAGGTAGCAGTGCGTATGCCAGTTTGCGTCCTTGTAGTTTTTTTGTTTTTTTTTACCTCCATGAAGGATTTGCATCTCTTTTTAGTCGCCGCACCATGGTCAGGGTGGAAGGTGATCCTGTTTCGCTTAAATTCCACATTGCCCTGTTGACAGGCCGCATGTTCATTTTGTCCTTATACCTCAGTATCCTCTTCTTCTGTATGCGCTGGTAGGGCTGCACCCTCAGCTCTGATCTGTTCCAGCGACTTGCCCTGTGTCCTGGCGTCATGCTCTCTGACTGCATACCGGGCCCTCCAGGGTCCGCTGCCTGCCTCTCTAGTGTGCAGCAGTTGAGCTTACTTTTCCTGGCCACTGCTGCACCAGGAGTCTTTCCCCCGCCATGCAGTCGCTCCTTACGAGGTCGCCACTGCTTCGTCACCTTCTCTCAGCCCACAAGGCCAACTGCACTCAGCCTGCCTCCGAGCCGCATACCTTCGGAATCGACCCCGGCTCCCCCGTCGAACGGTCTCAGGTGTGAGGGGTGAGGTTGGGGGGGAGTTACTCTCCCCCGTTTACAAATTACACCCCGATAGTGATGTATGGGACCGAGGGGGAGTCCCAGTATCACCAATCATTTGGAGCTGGGAAATGGTACATCTGCACAGGCAGTCATCTTGACTTCTCCCCATTTCACATTTTATTTCTGATTATTAACACGTCAGCTATGTTTAGACAAAAGTGTGTTTTGTTTTTTATATATTTTCTTTTTTAATTTATCTTTCATGTGTTTCTGAGTTTGTATGCTTGTTTTAATATGGTTGTGTAAGTGGATGAATGCGCAAATGAGTCAGTGGAGGGGTAAATGGATAGCCAAGTGCAAAGATGAATTACAGAGTACACGTACCTGTTGAGTGCTGAAACCAACAAAAACACACTTTCGTACATAAGCTAGAGCTGTTGACATTGCAAATGCATAATCTCTTCTCTTTTACTAAATCTGAATGCTTGTTCTAAGTACCTCATCAGATTGGAAGCATATTTTATACCCTTCTTAAAACTGTTCTACATATATGCAGGGCTCCTCCAACATATCCGAGTCATTCTATGTGCTGTTGATATAGCATAAGATATAAACAGAGCTTCTAAATATCTGCACTCTTCTTCCCAGCCAAGTAACTGTAGTGCCAGCATTTGCCTAATCTGGAAATAAAACCTTATTAGTACTTTAGGGTCAATGATATGTATGACTTCAGACAATAATGCTCTTGGTCCATTTAATCGAGAGTGACCTTGTGCAACTCTCACGAGCTTTCTTATCCCCATTCCTGTGGCAGAATATTTTACAGTGAGACACAGATTTCTTTTTTACCCAATTTCTTTGACTGCATCATTGACTTTATCTAATGATCACCATTCCTCTTGTTAACCATTTATGCCCTGCTTGCTTCATAGAAATCTTTCCCATAGTTTCATTAAATGTAGAAGAGTGTAAAATTCAAAACGAATTATATAACATAGCTCAGCTCACTTGTGATTTTCTATCCCTCACATTCATACTTACTCTATAGCACAACCTTTCTCTTGATTGTTTCTGAAATGTCATAAATGCCCTTTCAGTAGATACTAGATAGATCACCTCTGACAGGACAGTCTTTTTTTTTATGTAAGTAAACTTTATTTATTTACAGAGAAATCACATAGACAGTAAAATATAAGAATCACCCAGTAAACAACATGTCATTTTGTCTTCCTCAGTTGTCTGGGGCCTAAGTGTACCCACTAAAGTCGTACATACAGATATAAGTAGTTGTATAAGCATTTCTGGTAAATTTCCCTAAATCCAATATATAACAAAGTGAACCGCCCACACTCCCCCAACCTCATGTTGTACTAAGTCACTACAGTACAGTACACTCAACATAGAATCACAGCAAATGGGCTTCCACTGCCTACAGTACATTAACCTGTGACCAGGCCCCTCCAAATCCCATCGCAACAGTCTCCAGTGTGGAATCAATATGTTATAGACCCTCACCACTGGATGCATACAGTTCCTGTGGCCCTCTGAAGTTAGTCAGCATAGCAGACCAAGCTCATATATTATCATCTCTGTGGACATGCCCCATCCGTACCTCTTTTGCAGCTGCCCACTCAGTAACATCTTTTGACCCTCCCCACCCCCTCATGCCTTGGCCAACAATGGTTGTCCACAGTGGCCTCCCATTTGTTCTGAACTAGAAGCACCGCCTGTGGTAAGACTTCCCAGAGGGCCATATAGATGTGGGAAATCATTCGGCGCCCGCAGGCCATATTGAGCTTTGTGGACAATGTATTGGACCGAGGTGGTTTATTGCGGAAGGATGGCCATAACTCTTGTGCCGTGGTCGAGATTTTAATATACTGAGGGGACTGACCCAAGCCCAGAGAGGAGTCCGCGACCTTCATCCTTGTGATAAATCGCCCTTCGGGGTAAAGATCTCCCATTAATTCACATCCCCCATCCTTTCACTTACTCACCAACATGGATTCTGCAGTCTGCAAGGAGAGCTGCACTGCCCACAATGGCATGGCTGGGACATAGAGCGCTTGCCGAAGAACACTGCGGACCACTCTCCCATGCAGCTGCTGTGAGTTGGATTTCATTAGGAAGGGAGGAGGGGACCCGCAAGCCAGACCTAAGGAGAACCGGTAGTGACCGCCCCCCATGGGTGCCCCTCAGAAGTTGATTTTCCCAGTTATTACCTGGATTGAGCCAGTGGGCTGCATGCTGTAGCTGGGCTGCCATATTATAAAGCTCCAAATGAGGAGCCCCAAGTACTACCCCTGACCCCTAACCCGCCGGTCACCATGTCCTCCTCAATGTGGCAATTCTAATGCTTTTTCGCCGGCACCCCAGAGGAGTTCCACGATCAAGCCATCTAGCGTACGAAAATGTCTGGGGATTGGGTAGAGTATACTTTGTAAGGTATACAGACAGCATGGTAAGATTATTTTCACCATAACAGTCCTTCCCATAAGGTACAGGGGCAGTTTCTTCCAAAATCTGATCGAGGCCTGAAGTCCCTCCACCACCCTTCCCACATTGAGAACCGGTATGCAGAGGTACTATGTTTTCAGATGGACCCCCAAATAACAGACATCTATTGTCACCCAGGGGATACCCTCTTCTGAAGCCTTTCTGGCAGGACCCTCACCAATTCTCTCAACAGGAAGAGTTTGGATTTATCCGGGTTAACACGCAAACCCAATAGCTCCCCAAAGACATGCATGACATTAAGCAGAAAGAGTGTTCAGTAAACTGGCTGCCTGAGATACAGGGCATCTTTAGCGTATAGGCAGACCACATGGTTAGTTTCTCCCAACATTATCCCCCACGGGCCCAACATCCAGTGCAAAGTTTCTGCCAGTGGCTCCATGTCGATGACAAACAGGAGCGACGAGAGAGGGCATCCCTGCCTGGTACCCCCTACTCAACCGAAAAGACTATGACCACTCCACCTGAGCATACCCTGGCGCATTGTTTACAGTGAAGGAGACGGGCCCATCCAATAAATACAGAGCTCAAACCCATCTTCTGAAGCACGTGCCATAAATATGTCCAGTTTAGAGAGTCAAAAGCTTGCTTTCTGTCCAGGAAGGCTAGGGCATGCCCATCGGTCAGGAGCTGCAGAGCATGGGAAAGATGAGCCAATCATCTCTAGCTGTGGAGGCTGTTTGGGTCAGTCTTTAAATGAAAGAAATGTTTTTGTGGTCTGGTACTGGCCCTCTGGTTGTGTGGGCTTTTAGCAGTACAGGTGTGGCCCTCTTAGGCTGATGTTAAAAAGTGTGGCTATCTCATCTCTCAGATCCTGGATGGCAAAACCATGTTGAGCATAGTCCTGAATTGCCATAGCCAAATGGCATCAGAAGCCTGTGTCATTGTAGGTCTGTGGTATTTCTGCTCTTTGCAGCTAGCCTTTAGGTTTATGGGCAAGCATAGGCATCACTCACCACCTTATGCTATGTCCTTGTGCCTTTCTTATCCATATAGACACAAGAAGGCATTTGCTGCTATCATGGACTGAATTGTAAACGTTATGTAGACATTAAAGGCTATGGTTAAGAATTCACCCAGAGCTAAAAACCTCTGTAGAAAACGAGTGACTATGCCATGAGTCTCTATTTCCTTTCTCGATTTTCTGTCTCTATTTCTGGGTCTATACACAATTTCAGGTAACCTCAGAGGGACCTAATTGAGATATGAAATGTGAGGCCAAATGAATGTGATAGGAGTGGAGCTCTTAATAGTTCTTCTTGCAGTACTGGTTTTCATATCTGGTGTGGACATCATTCCAGAAATGGCAATCCGGGTATCAGCGACAGGAGTAAAACACTAGACACATAAACCCAAAAAGCGTGCTCTGTCACATTGTATTGTATTGTAATTGTATTTATATAGCGCTTACTACCCCTGACGAGGCGTCGAAGCGCTTTTCGATGAGTAGCACGCTACTCCGGAACCCAACAAGAATTAGTGATGGATTAGTATAATTTAATAATGAGTACAGTTTTAGTATTATTATGAGTTAATTTGAGCCGCGGATATGAGAGTTTGTTAGTTAGATTGACTGGAGTAATGTAGGGGTGGAGGAGGAAAGAAATCCAGAAGTGTTAATTGGGAGTATATCCTTCATTTACTCAACCCAAAGGCTTGGGATGAATAAAAGGGGGCAGAGGGGGAAGAGTATGTGGAAGGGTTAGGGAGAGCATAGTAGCAGGGTGAGATGAATGCAGGAGAATTTTTAGTAGGGTTGTGTGGGAGGTCACGGAGGTAGAGTGAGGTTTGGTGAGTTAGATGTGGAGGTGGAGGGAAGAGCTTAGGCAGAGATATTTAGGAGATGAAAGTGGTCGAAGGGATTTGGGATGCGTCAGAGTGAGAATGGAGGATAGTTTGATAGAGACATGACATAAGAGTGATGAGTAGATAAGTGTGATAAAATGAGAGCAGAAATTCATAGATATCTAGTATAACAACCCAAAAACCAGGAGCCATGCAATGATCCACAAACATGCCAAGCACAGAAACAACATATACACATACATACACATATATATATATATATATATATATATATATATATATATATATATATATATATATATTTATACACACACACACACACATGAATACACACACATATGCACATACAATACATAATTAGAATCATGGGTAAAAAATACTTAGTCAGACAGGTTTAAAAGAGTGTGTATGTATTTTATTGTTATGACAGTAGCAATACATATTTTCCAAAGAAACTATAAATAAATAGAAATATACATATAATCTGAAAAAAATATTTATCCACATAGGCATATGCAGTTCATAGTTGTTTGAAAAAGGTGGTTATGAAGGAAAGAGCCAACTCTTGAGTAGTTTTCTGAAAACAAGAAAGTTATCTGTGGCTCTTATAGTTGGGGGTAATGAATTCCATAGTTTGGCTGCTTGGACGGAGAAGGATGTACCACCTACAGTCTTTTTCTTGTATGGTGGTGTTCTAAGGTGGGGTGCCAGTCTTGAGCGGAGGGTTCTTTGTTGGATGTATTTGGTAATTTTCTTTCTGATAAAAAGCGGTCCTGTTCCATGTATAGCTTTGTGGGTGATACAAAGCAGCTTGAAAGTGCATCTTCTGGCAACGGGTAACCAGTGTAGTGCTCTCAAGACAGGGGAGATGTGGGCTTGCGGCTTTATATGTAGTAGTAGCCTGGCTGCGGAATTCTGGATACGTTGTAGTTTTTTCATAACAGATAGAGATGATCCATGGTAGAGGCTATTGGCATAATCCAGTTTGGATAATACGAGTGAGATAGTAGCTTGCACCTTGTGTGGAAATCCGAGGTGGCGGAAGATGCGTCGTAAAGTCTTTAAGGTGATGAAGCTTGTGCGTGCTAATTTGTCTACTTGGGCATTTATAGTTAACTTGGAATCCATGGTGATTCCTAGGTTTTTAACTTCCTTGGATAATTGAGGAGGTGGTCCGAGATCATCAGGCCAGACGCACAGAGGGTCATAATTTTTCCAGTCACCACATATGAGTATTTCTGTTTTGGAGGTATTTAGTTTGAGATGGCTCCAGGTCATCCACTGATCAACGGCTCTGAGGCAACTGAAGATTTGTGAGTTTTCAATGTTTTTGGGGTCTTCTAATTGAAGTAGTAATTGTGTGTCATCTTCATAGTTGTAGCATGTGAGATGAAAATCATTAATCAGTTCTGGTAAAGATATCTAGTAGTAATGCAATGGGTCTTGCGTTTGCTCGAGTTAACGCTATTAGCGTTGTGAATTTCTAACTGGACTTTTCTTGCCACTTAAATTGAAAATGAAAAGTAAAACAGCTGACATAAGCCGACTCAAAGCGCCACGGCCGCCATGAGCATGAGCGCGAAGGAAAGACACAAAATAAGTTTGCCCGCAGTCAAATGTATCAGCAGAAGTGCAATTATCCATGTAATAGGGTCGATAGCCAAGGCGGTAACGAAACTGCCTTAAGGAGAGACACATGAAAAGCATTTACCCATGATAACAAAGGATTTTTGAAAGGCAAGCCCATGCACGAGTGATAGTGATGGGCATGTGGTGGGCCTTGTTAAAAGCCCACAGATAGAGTACAACACGTCCGAGCGCTTGCACGCTAGACCTAAAGACTTGAAAGGTCTCGAAGAAAGTTCTATCTACCTGCTGATAAGGAACATTACAAAAGGCAGCTAAACATCTACCATCAAGAAATTAAGAGGGGTAAAAGCTATTTTTTTTCACCAATGAAATTGCTATGTCCAGCAATAAACCCAGAGAAGTATGTAAAATAGCTAGGAAATTCCCAAACCCTAGTGCCTAAGCGCAACCCCTTGAGGCCTCCCCTAAATTATGGGCATTGTGGAAGCCTTAAATATCTCAGGATCTGGCAATACCTCAGATATCAACTGACTGGGGAACCAGCCTTTGTTAGCCTCAACCACTCAATCCTGCTCCTTGACTGAGTTAACCTCCATCTCCCTGAAGGACTCAGAGAAAGCCCTGAAATCCTGTAACTCTGGTTCGCCAGACTATCCTTGCCCCCCTCATATCATGGCTGCAAATTATGTGGCTGTTAATTCTATTCTTAATTCCCTCATAAATGACTCACTACACCAATCCACTGTTTCCAGCTGTTGGGAAAAATCTAAGCTTATTCTGCTTCTGAAAGAAACCTTCTGCTGACCAGTCCATCATGCCCAATTGCAGACCTATCTCATTACTGCCAGCTTTCTCTAGAAATCTGGAGAAACTGATTAATGTCCAGTTGTCCAAGTATTTGGACTCCAGGCAACTGGTTGGCAGTCCCACCAGATATGCCGAAAGTCCCCCTACAAGCCACAGCCTCTCCAGCACTTGTCGGACATATGAGGGAAGATTTTTTTTTAAATGTTGTTTTGGGTACCAGTTGTAAAGTAATTTATAATGTGCTTCTCTTACCCCCATAGAGTGGTTATATTTGGTAATATCTCAAAAAAGTAAAGTCCACTGTTTCTCCTCTATTGGTGAATCTAGGGCCTGTTCCCAGAATGTGATATAATAGGGAGTGTGAATGCGACGCGCAGACATCAGTAATTTATACAGAGTGGAGATGCTTTCCTTCGCTACCCCTTTAAGTCGTACCCACTGTTTAATCTGGAGCAGTTCCCTGCTGGCTGCCAAGCGTATATGAGGTTGTGTGACTCAGTGCTTTAATTGGGTGTAGTGAAAGCATTCTGACAAGGGCAATTGAAAGTCCCTGCAGCAGTTCTCAAATGTAAGAATGTCGTCCCTGTGGTACAGATCTTGAAATCTGCAGACACCCTCCCTCCCACCACCTGTCAAATGGCCCTGGTGTCAACGCTGAGAGGAAGGCCACATTGTTATGAATGGAGGTGTACGGGGAGGGGAAGGGTGTCAACCCACAGGTTTTCGTCACTGTGTCGCAGACTTTGAGGGTGGTGGTCGTGGGGGTGCTCAGATAGGCATTTCATGGCCAATCATTACTGGGTTTCCAGAGTATGTCCTATATGGTCCGCCCCGCAACTGCTTGGTCCATATGGAGCCATAGTTTGTCCAATACCTAAAGCGACCGTTCAGCAATGATGTGAAGGTGGGTCGCTTTGTAGTGAAGTTGAAGGTCCGGGAGTGCCTAGCCTTCTGTCTCCTTCGGCCGTGTGGGTAGTTTAGTAGATAGACTAGCCCTACTTCCCTGCCACATGAACCACGTAATCATTGTATGGGCTTCCGTAAAGAAGTCTTTGGGAACATCGATAGGTAAGCCTTGGAACAGATATAATATGCAGGGAAGTACTATCATTTTGATGATGGGGGTACTGTGAGATTGATCATAAATGATTTCCCCATATTAACCTTGAATCCCGCTACTCTCTCATACTCTGCGCGTTCCTCCTGGATTGCAGGCAGAGTCGTTTGGGGTTCGGTGACAAGGAGTATGATATCATCCATGAACAGTGAGATTGTATGTTGGTCATGACCGAATCAAATACCCTGAATTCTCGACTGCACCCAGATTCTGCCCACCAAGGGCTCAACGCTGAGCGCAATTAACAGGAGGGGGTGGAGGAAGCCCTGCCTCGTTTCCTTAGTCAGGTCAAAGAATGCTGAGGCCACCGCATTTACCATAATTTGTGAGCAGGGGGAAGTGTAGTTGCTCATTATCATGGCTATAAATTGGTCACTAAATCTGAATCGCCTTAAGGTAGCCACCAAGAATGACCACTCGACCTGGTCAAAAGCCTTTGCGGCATCAAGTGCCAATAATATAGCAGGGATGGTTTTCTTAGTTATCTTTTCCATCAGGTGGACTACTCGTCACAAATTATTGTGCGTTAGGCGCCCTTTAATAAATCCAGATTGGTCGGGTGTATCAGGTCAGGTGGCACATCTTCTAATCTTTTGGCCAGAATTTTAGAGTACAGCTTCGCATTCAGGTTTAGGAGGGGATTAGGTCGATAGGATGCACAAAGCTGAGGGTCCTTTCCAGTTTTAGGAATAAGTGTAATTAGAGCTTCATCCATGGTGGGGGACATGGCATGTTGCATCCTAACCTGGTTGAATAGCTCAGTGAGGTGTGGCGTCAGTTCTGCGCCAAAGGTTCTGTAGAACCCTCTGCCCATCTGGATCCGGTGATTTGTGTAGAGGAAGGGAGTCAATGGCTGCCTGTACCTCCTCCCTTGTAAAAGGAGCTATTAATGTGTCATTAGTTTCTTGGGAAATCTGCAAGAGGTTCAAATGCTGTAGGTAGGCGTGCAAGGGCTTTGGGTCGTTCCGACGTGTATAGTTGGGTGTAAAAGTCTTGAAAGACTCTGACCTTTTCCTCCTCTGCATGGTGTTTGATGGACTCATCTCGTGTTTGGGCTGTATATTCTCTAGCATGTTCGGTGCATAGCTGTTGCGCTAAAGTCAAGCCTATTTTGTTCGCCTATTCATAGAAGGTTTTCTTGAGGTGTAACAATGAGATTTCTGCCCTATTTGTGTATATGGATTGCAGTTTACCTTATAGTGAGTTCACCACCTTCTGCGAAAGCCAGGCAGGGGAAGGTTTGTGGGCCTGTTCTGCTACCAATAATCTGTTTTCCAAATCTGGTCTTTCCTTGGATTTCAATTGGTGCAGTGAGGTTGGTAATGAGATGCATTTACCCTGTATTACTGCCTTGAATGCATCGCAGGTTGTGAGGTGTGAAGTGCCAGTGGGGTTGTTATGCTGAAAATAGTCTCTGATTGCTTTCCGTAGTTCGTCTTGAAGTTTATGGTCTCAGAGTAGAATATTGGGAAAATACCATCTACTAAATTTAGAGCGTGACGTGGGCCAACCAATTTCAATCCCCAGTGGGGCATGGTCAGAGATGATAATTGGGTGTGTAGTGGCTGATCTGAGTGATTGTCGTAGGGTTTGGCTCATGAATACATAATTGATCCTCGAATACAATCTATGTGAGTGGGAAAAGAAAGTGTAGTCCTTTGCCGTGGGGGTAAGTGTTCATCATGTGTCAAAAAAGGCCCACCCTGTTAGGAACCACCTTGACGGATATCGCAAAGGTGCTCGTTTGGGCTCTTTGGGGGTGAGTTGTGTCCTGGGTGCTGTCCCAGATCAAATTGAAATCGTCCAACAAGATAATTCCTCTCTCTGCATACTCCTCCAACTTGGATAGACAGGCTAAGAGGAATTGGGTTTGTCCACTGTTGGGTGCATATAAAGTGGCTACCGTACATACTTTCCCTCTAATACTAACCTTGGCTATTAAATATCGGCCCTCCTAGTCCTGTTTTGTGCCCTGCAGCTGAAAGTGGGTGGAATTATGGAACATCAAGGCTACCTTGCAGGGTTTTGTGGTCGACAAGGCCGTGTATACATGTGAGTAGTGTTTGTGGTTTCCTGTAGGGCTATTGTATCAAAATGATGGTTCCTAAAGTATTTCCAAAGTTGTGACCTCTTGTTGGGGGAGTTCAGTCCCCTAAAATTGCACAATAAGATTTCAAGATTTCTAACTGCTTATGCTAAAATTAGCTTTGCCCCTCTCCCTAGGTAATCGATAGCCCACCTCTTCCCCTGCCTCCCTCCCCATTCTCAGCTCAATGTCTCACAGCCTTGTCTATGCCTACTTACTCCAGATATGAACAAAAAATGACACAAAACATAAAGACAACATAATAGCTTTTAACAAGCAAACGTTGTTGCGTCAAGTCAAACCTTCTCAAGGTCATCATGCTTGGGGGTGAACACACATCCACCCTAGTCCCCCGCAGAGACTGCATATTGAAACGTTGTGAGTGTCATTTGCCCTCTCATCAACATCTTATTATTCGTGGGGTCTGACTATAACAGACACCCATGGGTTCTCCCAGGCCTCTGTCCACACTCATCGGTCGGTCTTCCCTAGGTCTCCCCCCGCATCGGGGTAGATCGGCAGCTCTCAGGTGGCCCGTCACAATGCTGAGGAAGTCTCATGCTTCCCGGTCCTTTTCACCACACTGGCTGTGGGTCTGTATTTCCTGTGGTTCGTTTTCCCCTTTTTCTGTTGCTTCCAAGAGTCTGTGGAGGCTAATGTCTCCCCCCCTCCTTTGTAGCACATCCAAATTTCCTGCAGTCTCTTTAGTGCTCCTCTCCTGCAGGTCCAGTAGGGCCAATGCCTCTTCGAAGTCTGTGAAGAGGTGTTGTTTGTTGTTGAGCTCAAAGGCTATGCGGAATGGGTAGGTCCACCTGTAACTGACATTTCTAGTCCTCAAGGCATCTGTGACTGGGCCGAATTGCTGTCTGGGGCTACATCTTGGTATAATGAGCATTCCACACCCTGGAAGGAGATGGTGTCTTGCTTCCTCACCCTCTGGAGGATCAGCTCCTTTACCTTAAAGGAGCTCACCTTTGGTAGAATATCTCTGGGTCTCCTCCCTTCATTCGCGTTGTGGACACCTACCCTGTGCACTCGCTCAGGTTGGACCTCTGGGTGCTCTTTGCCTAGAATAGTGGAAAAGAGGCCAACCACAAACTCTTGGAGATCTTGGCCTTCACTGCCTTCTCCCAGCCCCATCACTCTGATGTTGTCCCTATGGGTGTGTTTTTCCAAATCTTCACACTTGAGGAGCATTAGATGAAGTTGTGTCTTCAGCTGGATGATATCGCCTTCAGTAGGAGATATTTGTTGTTCCATTTCTTGGACCTTTGCCTCGAGGTCCAGAGCGCTGAGTCCACATCTGACTGGAGAGAGGTCACACAGGTGTTAATTTCCAATTTGAATGATTCGGGCATGGCCTTGATATCTGCGGTAAAGTTTTAAAGTCGCGTAGCGATGTCAGTAGATCTTCTTTTGTTTGCCCCATATTCTCTACTTGTGGCCATGTGGGTCCGTCAAACCCAGGCACAGCAGGCCCAAAGTAGCTAGAGACCCTATTGGACCATGGCTTCTTTTGTGACATAAATGCTACTTCCAGTTCAGCACCTTCTCCTTCCTCCTCTAGTTACCCCTGGTAGTGGTGGTTGTTGCCCTAGCGTCTCCAGGCCAAGTCACTCCTTCCTGTCTTCCTCCTCTGTGTCAGGCCAGGTGGGCCCGGGTCACTGTGCACTGTAGAAGGTTCTCCAGTCCTCGGGGGCTGTAGTGGGAACCCCCCAGTCTCGCGCCTTGCCGCTCTGTGTCCCTGTCATGTGGCGTATGGCACTTGTCTGGTGTGGTGGGGGTTGTGTTGTGCTGCGCCTCAGCCAGCCACCAAAGCATCTTCCTGCTTCACCCCATTTCCCGTCTGATGGATGCCATGTTAGGGTCAGGCGTCCTAGGTATGAGGCCTCCTTTCACCTATCTGGGGTCACCCCTAAGCTTTGGGGCGCATCCCTTTCTAGGCGGCTGGGCAGCCCACTTTCCTTTCCCCCAGTGCTCACTTGATGCTCTTCTGGTAGCCGTTCTCTACTTTCATTTTTCGTCTGTAGCTTGTGCTAGGCCGGCCCACGTCAGCTCCAGTCGACCGCACCTCCCTCTAAGTGCTTTTGCTCCACGATCGGAGCCCATGCCTACTTGTGAGCTCAGGCAGCATCCCCCAGCACTGTACCTGCACCTTCGAGCTGAGCTGCTTCCACTACGGTGGGATCGGGCTCAGCGTTTTGTGCCCGCCGGCATGTTGCTTCTTCGTGATCTGGCACTGGGAGTTCTGATTTTGGTGGTTTCTTCTTCTTTTGTACCTGTTACTGCGGTGCCTCGTGCTCCCTGGACATCTCTAGGTGCAGGTTAGGTGACCGGCCCTCATCTTGACACTGCAAACAAAGTCTCTGTGAAGTGTTCGAGCAGAACCTCCGGAGATCACATCTGGTCGGCCACATTGGTTGGTCACGCCCAAAACAGTCGTTTTTTTAAGTGAGAAAAATTTAAAGTGCAGAAAAGTGTTCCACAATATTCCAGCTATATTCAATTTCTCCCAATTAAAAAAAAAGGTTGTATGTTTGTGTTATACATGTAACAGTGCCACATATGGCGAAAGGTATGTTCTGTGCCACAAGTACATATGACACAGGCGCTCAGTTACCCGTACATATATATATATATATCCCCAAAGACCACACACTCACTGACACACATAGCAGCCCTGTCGTAGTACCCCAGTCAAATATTTTTTTTTTCAAACCATAGTATCTGGCTCTATGGACATTATGCTTAAAGTTAAGAAAGCGGAGTGTGGGGGGTGTCCGGTGATAATGCATGCGTTGTTTAGACTTCGGTAGCTCACAATGATTTTGACTGATCAGAAGTAGCTCTCACTACAGAACAGGTTGAAAACTGCTGATATGAATAGATACACAGATGTAGTTTGGGGTCAGCCCTCTTCTACAATTAGTCTCCATGAGTATCATTTATATTCAACTATCCATGACCACACACAGCCCACCTCAGCCATCAGCTCTTGCCCTATGACTGACAGCATTGGTATGATCATAGATGTAAATCTTTCTGGAAATGTGTGCTTCATTTAGGGCCGGTGGGCCAGTTCTTAAGTTTCACATATATTCATTTGATAGGCCCCCTATCATTAATTTCCTTATCCTCGTTTTTTTCTAGAGCATATCATAGCTCGCCAGATAGTGCTAATGCGATACTTGTTTGCAGCTCCTTTTTTTATCTACATCCTGCCTGGCCAAAGCCTGTAAACCAAGAGAACCATTATGCAATGGTATTGTCCACGGTGTAACATCGTTTTACCATTCCTAGATATCCAGCATTTTAGGTATAACAGGTACGCTTAAAACAATGATACACTAGCTACAATGCCATAACATTTAAGTCCAACACATAGTCACCATGTACCTCAGCATTTTCATTTCCACATGATTCAGTCAAGCATCTGTTGACTCTGCCTCCTGTTCCACTTCAGGGTCCTCCATTTCCTGCTGCAAGCAAACTTCTACTATGCCCCATTCTGCTTGTCATCCCCCATCCTGTCCCACTGTACACCAACCTGTCAAACCCATATTCAGTCCATACCCATCTCACGAATTCCTACAGCCATTGTTTCCAGATGGCTAGCCTGTTTGTCATCCACCTCAGAGCTACGCATTTCTTGGCCATCACCAGTCCTAAGCTCGAATCACCGGGCCCAGCAAGCATAGTGGAGTCATGGCTGGTTCAGCAAATAGGTCAAGAACCCCAGTACCCTGGCCACCTCTCTCCAAAAGGCCCATTAGCCTGAGCTTGTCCACCACATGTCTGTATCGGTTCCCACTTCTATCTGGCACTTGAGACATTGCTGTGGCTTGGAGGGGTCTAATCTGTGCAACCACTGCGGCGTGACAATTTCTATGAACACATTTATAATGAATCAAATTCAGGAACTCATTATGTGTGACTTTATTGCCCAAAATGGATATCCAATTGCGTTCCCTTAACATCATCCCCAGGTCCCCTTCCCACTGTAACTTCAACATTTTCATGCGGGCAGCTGTGCTTGGTAATAATAATGCATATATCCATGTGATAAGTTTATCACCCCGTACCCATATCTGGTAGTGATTGATTCAGTACGTACATCTCCTGCGGAAACCCTACCAAGGCCTTATGGATAGCCGCCACTAAACCAGCATATGCCTGAAAGCTGCCACCTCCGCCATCCACCACACATTTGGCACAGAAGTTTCCATAACCAACCAGCTGACCAATTTCATATAGTTCCCCTATGTTTTGTGGGATATCTCCCTCTTCTCCGCATCTTAATAATATGAGCATAGTGGGGCTGTCCACCACGGGATAAATTGCTGCATGTAGCTATACGCATCTCCATCTCTTTTAGATGCTCACCCCCATACCTGCAATAGGGCCCTGACTTGCAGGAGTAAGCTAGCTCTTTTCTTCTGGGGGACCAGAGGCAGCGCTAAGAGGTCCCGAGGGCGGGGCAAGCACACCAGCATTTCAACCATAGGGTCCGTGTTTCCCCCATCCTTCCGGAATCACAGTACTGTGTGTTGTATTTGAGCAGCCCATTAGTAAGCCCTGAAGTTCGGTGCCTGTAGTCCCCCACTGCCCCAAAGTAATTTCAGGACCTCAACGCTGATCTGTGCTCTTCCCTGTCCCCAGTACAGCAACCTGAGCAGTTTGTCCAGCCTGCAGTAGCAGGATTCTGGTATAATCATTAGCATGTGTTGTAGCAGATGCGGAACTCTAGGCAGAATGCTCATCTTACCAATAGCTATGCTCCCCATCAAGGACATTGAGAATCGCAGACACTTGCACACACTCCACTCCGGGCTCTCCAGCAGTGTACCCAGGTTAGAAACATAGGTTTTAGTCAGATCTGAGCATAAGTATACCCCCAGATATGTAACTGGAGTGGTTTCACTCTTATGATGTACAGATCCTCACCCCAAGCTCAAGCCGCCAATATGGTATAAAGCACAGATTTGTTTGCATTCAGCTGAAACCCCGAGTGCGCCCCCTCCTCAGTTATTGTATAATTGATCACACTCCACATATCCACCAGTTTCCTATGGGTTGGTAGGATGTCATCAGCATATAGTGAGATGACCTCCAGTTTGCCCCCCAGCAATATACTAGCATCCGTATGTCCGTACTTGTGACCTGTGCCTGATGTTCTATTACCAGGGCGAATATCAGTGTGGCTAGTGGGCATTCTTGCTGGGTACCCCTTTCAATCGGCTAGCTGACTGAGATCCTATGACCCACTTTCACTCTAGCCTTGCTATCAGTGTAGAGTAAGTTCACCCATCTCAGGTAGTCCAACCCCAGATTATACCGTCGTGGCGTCCTGTCCATAAACATCCAATTAACTGTATCAGAAGCCTTATGGGCATCCAGATGGGCCAGAGCACAGGCTCCTCCCCTTTCACTGCTTGTTCTATGATTAGGAATTCCTTTCGTATATTAGTGGACACAGTGCGGCCACCAACAAATCCCGCCTGGTCTGTGTGTATGATCCTCTCTGCCGCCATCACAAATCACTGGGTCAGTTTCTTCCCCAGTATCTTTGCATCAGCAGTGATCATCGATAATGGCCGATATGATTTGCAATCAGTGGGATCCCTTCCTGGCTTAGGTAGGGCTCCTTTGCATGTCTACCTCAGTGACGCCGGTAGCACCCAGACTGAAACCCATCCTAATTCATGGCTGGTAATGGTATTCACAGAGGATCAACATATGTTTGTAACCTACCATTACCAGGCACCTTGACTGTTTTCATATGTTTGATAGCCCTCCTGATGTCTGTTTCATCTGTGAGCGCGTTTAGTAGGGACCTTGTTTCTCGCCCATCTGGGGTAGTTGTGCCTCATTGAGTATTGTGGCTATTCCCGCCTCATCTCTCCAGCCCTACTGTGCGTATAGTGCTGATTAAAACTCCACAAATGGCCTATAATATCATCCTGAGCCATAAGGATCTCCCCAGCTGCATCCCTAAGTGACACAGCATCACTCCCCATCTTCTCTCTTTTAACCAGCCACGCCAGCAACCAGCCAGATGTATCCTCTTGCTCATGCTGTGAGTCCGAGTATGTACGGTAATCACCCTTCCGTAATGTTTCGAGCCTCATCTAGGTCATACTGTAATTTGTGTTGCACTTGCCAAATAGGATCAGTGTGTGGAGCTTGACTGCCTATGTCCGCTATCTGTTGTTCCAGGCAAGTGAGTGTGTGCCCCAGTGGTCTCTGCACCCCATACGCTGTGGCCATACATTTCCCCTGTATGGTCACCTTAAAGGCTTCCTACTCCACTCGAGCCGATTGGACCGACCGTGTGTTAACCGCAAAGTACTCCCATATTACCTCTCTAATGTCATTCCTGAATGCCTCATCATGCAGCGCTTGGGACTGAAAGCACCTCTGCGGCACCGGAGCCACATAAGTCTGGCCCTGCAGCACCACCAGAAATGGAGTGTGGTCCAATAGAGTCTGGTCCAGATACTGGATCGCCTCAAAATGTGCTACATGTTCAGGGTGTACAAACATGTAGTCAATTCTGGAGAGCTTCCTGTGTGATGGGGAATAAAAAGAATAGTCTGTGTCTACTCATGCTGTGCCTGCCATAGCACTAGTAGATTCAGAATATCCACACCTTTTAGTAATCCCCTAGAAGGATGGGCAGTGGTCCTCGAGCTATCCAGCTGTCCAGCTCCCTATCTAGCACACAGTTAGTCTCCCATCCATATAATGTTGTAATGTGCGTAAGATGTCAAGAGGTTTACCACTTCCTCAAAGAAATCCCTTATATCTATGTTAGGTGCAGAAGTGTTCAATAGTACCATGGGTTTACCACAATTTCCCCTCAGCACTCTAATGTAGCGGCCATTGACCGCCTTTAATTCAGTGTCCTCTTTAAGGGTTATGCTAGCATCCACCCATATTAACACCTCATGTGCTGAGGAAGTTAAACTAGCGTACCTTTATCCCCCCCCCCCCCCCCCCACTTAGCTCGTATCTTCTCATTTTCCTGTGGTAACAAGTTTGTTTCTTGTAACATTGTTATTCGCACCTGTTGTGTTCGGGCACAGGACCATATTCTCTTTTGCTCAATACGATTCTGTATTCCCTTGATGTTCCACGATAACACTTTCCCCCACATGTATGTAGGGTGTGTTCCGCTCCTGTCTGGTGCCCTGCCGCGTCAATGAATTACTGCATCATTTATAGCATGAACTCCTCCCCTAAAGAACCAGAAACAATGCTCCCTTCCTACCCACTGCCCATATGGCCCGTCCCAACCTGGCCTCCACAGTTGACACATTGACTACCCACTACCCCACCATAGAACAGTCAAACTTCCCTAACATAGTGTGTTGCTCCCATGGTCCCCACTAATGGGGTGACCAGCAAGCAATACCACCACTATCCAAGCACACACTGGGGAGCCCCAATTTACCCAGTCACCACCCTCTGGAAGCCCGGAGTTCAAAAAATCCTCAATCAACTCGTAGTCACCCCCCCACCCCTCTACCCCCAAAGTTAACACAAACCATTGTCAGTGCCCCCTACCCATTCAACCATTTATCTATGTCCAAAGGCGTGTGTTCTCAGTCACTCCAGTCATTGGCTCTCAATGAACTGCATAGCGTCCTCAGCATTGTCAAAGAAATGTCACTTCCCCTGCAGGTCTGTTCGTGGACGTGCGATGTGCCTGAGGTAGCAGTGCGTATGCCAGTTTGCGTCCTTGTAGTTTTTTTGTTTTTTTTTACCTCCATGAAGGATTTGCATCTCTTTTTAGTCGCCGCACCATGGTCAGGGTGGAAGGTGATCCTGTTTCGCTTAAATTCCACATTGCCCTGTTGACAGGCCGCATGTTCATTTTGTCCTTATACCTCAGTATCCTCTTCTTCTGTATGCGCTGGTAGGGCTGCACCCTCAGCTCTGATCTGTTCCAGCGACTTGCCCTGTGTCCTGGCGTCATGCTCTCTGACTGCATACCGGGCCCTCCAGGGTCCGCTGCCTGCCTCTCTAGTGTGCAGCAGTTGAGCTTACTTTTCCTGGCCACTGCTGCACCAGGAGTCTTTCCCCCGCCATGCAGTCGCTCCTTACGAGGTCGCCACTGCTTCGTCACCTTCTCTCAGCCCACAAGGCCAACTGCACTCAGCCTGCCTCCGAGCCGCATACCTTCGGAATCGACCCCGGCTCCCCCGTCGAACGGTCTCAGGTGTGAGGGGTGAGGTTGGGGGGGAGTTACTCTCCCCCGTTTACAAATTACACCCCGATAGTGATGTATGGGACCGAGGGGGAGTCCCAGTATCACCAATCATTTGGAGCTGGGAAATGGTACATCTGCACAGGCAGTCATCTTGACTTCTCCCCATTTCACATTTTATTTCTGATTATTAACACGTCAGCTATGTTTAGACAAAAGTGTGTTTTGTTTTTTATATATTTTCTTTTTTAATTTATCTTTCATGTGTTTCTGAGTTTGTATGCTTGTTTTAATATGGTTGTGTAAGTGGATGAATGCGCAAATGAGTCAGTGGAGGGGTAAATGGATAGCCAAGTGCAAAGATGAATTACAGAGTACACGTACCTGTTGAGTGCTGAAACCAACAAAAACACACTTTCGTACATAAGCTAGAGCTGTTGACATTGCAAATGCATAATCTCTTCTCTTTTACTAAATCTGAATGCTTGTTCTAAGTACCTCATCAGATTGGAAGCATATTTTATACCCTTCTTAAAACTGTTCTACATATATGCAGGGCTCCTCCAACATATCCGAGTCATTCTATGTGCTGTTGATATAGCATAAGATATAAACAGAGCTTCTAAATATCTGCACTCTTCTTCCCAGCCAAGTAACTGTAGTGCCAGCATTTGCCTAATCTGGAAATAAAACCTTATTAGTACTTTAGGGTCAATGATATGTATGACTTCAGACAATAATGCTCTTGGTCCATTTAATCGAGAGTGACCTTGTGCAACTCTCACGAGCTTTCTTATCCCCATTCCTGTGGCAGAATATTTTACAGTGAGACACAGATTTCTTTTTTACCCAATTTCTTTGACTGCATCATTGACTTTATCTAATGATCACCATTCCTCTTGTTAACCATTTATGCCCTGCTTGCTTCATAGAAATCTTTCCCATAGTTTCATTAAATGTAGAAGAGTGTAAAATTCAAAACGAATTATATAACATAGCTCAGCTCACTTGTGATTTTCTATCCCTCACATTCATACTTACTCTATAGCACAACCTTTCTCTTGATTGTTTCTGAAATGTCATAAATGCCCTTTCAGTAGATACTAGATAGATCACCTCTGACAGGACAGTCTTTTTTTTTATGTAAGTAAACTTTATTTATTTACAGAGAAATCACATAGACAGTAAAATATAAGAATCACCCAGTAAACAACATGTCATTTTGTCTTCCTCAGTTGTCTGGGGCCTAAGTGTACCCACTAAAGTCGTACATACAGATATAAGTAGTTGTATAAGCATTTCTGGTAAATTTCCCTAAATCCAATATATAACAAAGTGAACCGCCCACACTCCCCCAACCTCATGTTGTACTAAGTCACTACAGTACAGTACACTCAACATAGAATCACAGCAAATGGGCTTCCACTGCCTACAGTACATTAACCTGTGACCAGGCCCCTCCAAATCCCATCGCAACAGTCTCCAGTGTGGAATCAATATGTTATAGACCCTCACCACTGGATGCATACAGTTCCTGTGGCCCTCTGAAGTTAGTCAGCATAGCAGACCAAGCTCATATATTATCATCTCTGTGGACATGCCCCATCCGTACCTCTTTTGCAGCTGCCCACTCAGTAACATCTTTTGACCCTCCCCACCCCCTCATGCCTTGGCCAACAATGGTTGTCCACAGTGGCCTCCCATTTGTTCTGAACTAGAAGCACCGCCTGTGGTAAGACTTCCCAGAGGGCCATATAGATGTGGGAAATCATTCGGCGCCCGCAGGCCATATTGAGCTTTGTGGACAATGTATTGGACCGAGGTGGTTTATTGCGGAAGGATGGCCATAACTCTTGTGCCGTGGTCGAGATTTTAATATACTGAGGGGACTGACCCAAGCCCAGAGAGGAGTCCGCGACCTTCATCCTTGTGATAAATCGCCCTTCGGGGTAAAGATCTCCCATTAATTCACATCCCCCATCCTTTCACTTACTCACCAACATGGATTCTGCAGTCTGCAAGGAGAGCTGCACTGCCCACAATGGCATGGCTGGGACATAGAGCGCTTGCCGAAGAACACTGCGGACCACTCTCCCATGCAGCTGCTGTGAGTTGGATTTCATTAGGAAGGGAGGAGGGGACCTGCAAGCCAGACCTAAGGAGAACCGGTAGTGACCGCCCCCCATGGGTGCCCCTCAGAAGTTGATTTTCCCAGTTATTACCTGGATTGAGCCAGTGGGCTGCATGCTGTAGCTGGGCTGCCATATTATAAAGCTCCAAATGAGGAGCCCCAAGTACTACCCCTGACCCCTAACCCGCCGGTCACCATGTCCTCCTCAATGTGGCAATTCTAATGCTTTTTCGCCGGCACCCCAGAGGAGTTCCACGATCAAGCCATCTAGCGTACGAAAATGTCTGGGGATTGGGTAGAGTATACTTTGTAAGGTATACAGACAGCATGGTAAGATTATTTTCACCATAACAGTCCTTCCCATAAGGTACAGGGGCAGTTTCTTCCAAAATCTGATCGAGGCCTGAAGTCCCTCCACCACCCTTCCCACATTGAGAACCGGTATGCAGAGGTACTATGTTTTCAGATGGACCCCCAAATAACAGACATCTATTGTCACCCAGGGGATACCCTCTTCTGAAGCCTTTCTGGCAGGACCCTCACCAATTCTCTCAACAGGAAGAGTTTGGATTTATCCGGGTTAACACGCAAACCCAATAGCTCCCCAAAGACATGCATGACATTAAGCAGAAAGAGTGTTCAGTAAACTGGCTGCCTGAGATACAGGGCATCTTTAGCGTATAGGCAGACCACATGGTTAGTTTCTCCCAACATTATCCCCCACGGGCCCAACATCCAGTGCAAAGTTTCTGCCAGTGGCTCCATGTCGATGACAAACAGGAGCGACGAGAGAGGGCATCCCTGCCTGGTACCCCCTACTCAACCGAAAAGACTATGACCACTCCACCTGAGCATACCCTGGCGCATTGTTTACAGTGAAGGAGACGGGCCCATCCAATAAATACAGAGCTCAAACCCATCTTCTGAAGCACGTGCCATAAATATGTCCAGTTTAGAGAGTCAAAAGCTTGCTTTCTGTCCAGGAAGGCTAGGGCATGCCCATCGGTCAGGAGCTGCAGAGCATGGGAAAGATGAGCCAATCATCTCTAGCTGTGGAGGCTGTTTGGGTCAGTCTTTAAATGAAAGAAATGTTTTTGTGGTCTGGTACTGGCCCTCTGGTTGTGTGGGCTTTTAGCAGTACAGGTGTGGCCCTCTTAGGCTGATGTTAAAAAGTGTGGCTATCTCATCTCTCAGATCCTGGATGGCAAAACCATGTTGAGCATAGTCCTGAATTGCCATAGCCAAATGGCATCAGAAGCCTGTGTCATTGTAGGTCTGTGGTATTTCTGCTCTTTGCAGCTAGCCTTTAGGTTTATGGGCAAGCATAGGCATCACTCACCACCTTATGCTATGTCCTTGTGCCTTTCTTATCCATATAGACACAAGAAGGCATTTGCTGCTATCATGGACTGAATTGTAAACGTTATGTAGACATTAAAGGCTATGGTTAAGAATTCACCCAGAGCTAAAAACCTCTGTAGAAAACGAGTGACTATGCCATGAGTCTCTATTTCCTTTCTCGATTTTCTGTCTCTATTTCTGGGTCTATACACAATTTCAGGTAACCTCAGAGGGACCTAATTGAGATATGAAATGTGAGGCCAAATGAATGTGATAGGAGTGGAGCTCTTAATAGTTCTTCTTGCAGTACTGGTTTTCATATCTGGTGTGGACATCATTCCAGAAATGGCAATCCGGGTATCAGCGACAGGAGTAAAACACTAGACACATAAACCCAAAAAGCGTGCTCTGTCACATTGTATTGTATTGTAATTGTATTTATATAGCGCTTACTACCCCTGACGAGGCGTCGAAGCGCTTTTCGATGAGTAGCACGCTACTCCGGAACCCAACAAGAATTAGTGATGGATTAGTATAATTTAATAATGAGTACAGTTTTAGTATTATTATGAGTTAATTTGAGCCGCGGATATGAGAGTTTGTTAGTTAGATTGACTGGAGTAATGTAGGGGTGGAGGAGGAAAGAAATCCAGAAGTGTTAATTGGGAGTATATCCTTCATTTACTCAACCCAAAGGCTTGGGATGAATAAAAGGGGGCAGAGGGGGAAGAGTATGTGGAAGGGTTAGGGAGAGCATAGTAGCAGGGTGAGATGAATGCAGGAGAATTTTTAGTAGGGTTGTGTGGGAGGTCACGGAGGTAGAGTGAGGTTTGGTGAGTTAGATGTGGAGGTGGAGGGAAGAGCTTAGGCAGAGATATTTAGGAGATGAAAGTGGTCGAAGGGATTTGGGATGCGTCAGAGTGAGAATGGAGGATAGTTTGATAGAGACATGACATAAGAGTGATGAGTAGATAAGTGTGATAAAATGAGAGCAGAAATTCATAGATATCTAGTATAACAACCCAAAAACCAGGAGCCATGCAATGATCCACAAACATGCCAAGCACAGAAACAACATATACACATACATACACATATATATATATATATATATATATATATATATATATATATATATATATATATATATATATATATATATATATTTATACACACACACACACACATGAATACACACACATATGCACATACAATACATAATTAGAATCATGGGTAAAAAATACTTAGTCAGACAGGTTTAAAAGAGTGTGTATGTATTTTATTGTTATGACAGTAGCAATACATATTTTCCAAAGAAACTATAAATAAATAGAAATATACATATAATCTGAAAAAAATATTTATCCACATAGGCATATGCAGTTCATAGTTGTTTGAAAAAGGTGGTTATGAAGGAAAGAGCCAACTCTTGAGTAGTTTTCTGAAAACAAGAAAGTTATCTGTGGCTCTTATAGTTGGGGGTAATGAATTCCATAGTTTGGCTGCTTGGACGGAGAAGGATGTACCACCTACAGTCTTTTTCTTGTATGGTGGTGTTCTAAGGTGGGGTGCCAGTCTTGAGCGGAGGGTTCTTTGTTGGATGTATTTGGTAATTTTCTTTCTGATAAAAAGCGGTCCTGTTCCATGTATAGCTTTGTGGGTGATACAAAGCAGCTTGAAAGTGCATCTTCTGGCAACGGGTAACCAGTGTAGTGCTCTCAAGACAGGGGAGATGTGGGCTTGCGGCTTTATATGTAGTAGTAGCCTGGCTGCGGAATTCTGGATACGTTGTAGTTTTTTCATAACAGATAGAGATGATCCATGGTAGAGGCTATTGGCATAATCCAGTTTGGATAATACGAGTGAGATAGTAGCTTGCACCTTGTGTGGAAATCCGAGGTGGCGGAAGATGCGTCGTAAAGTCTTTAAGGTGATGAAGCTTGTGCGTGCTAATTTGTCTACTTGGGCATTTATAGTTAACTTGGAATCCATGGTGATTCCTAGGTTTTTAACTTCCTTGGATAATTGAGGAGGTGGTCCGAGATCATCAGGCCAGACGCACAGAGGGTCATAATTTTTCCAGTCACCACATATGAGTATTTCTGTTTTGGAGGTATTTAGTTTGAGATGGCTCCAGGTCATCCACTGATCAACGGCTCTGAGGCAACTGAAGATTTGTGAGTTTTCAATGTTTTTGGGGTCTTCTAATTGAAGTAGTAATTGTGTGTCATCTTCATAGTTGTAGCATGTGAGATGAAAATCATTAATCAGTTCTGGTAAAGATATCTAGTAGATGTTAAAAAGCAAAGGTGAGATGATTGACCCTTGGGGGATTCCTGTTTTTGTGAGGTAGGGTTCGGATGAGAAAAGGGGGGTGAGTGGATGATATTCGCCTTTTTTGGAGATAGGAAGTAATCCAGTCGAGAGCAATCCCTTGTATGCCGGCTTCGTGGAGTCTTTGAGTTAGGGTGTCATGGTCAACCATATCAAAGGCAGCTGAGAGGTCCAAGAGAAGTAGTGCAGCAACTCCATTTCGGTCGACTGTGTTTTTAAGATCGCCCCAGATTGCCATGAGTGCCGATTCAGTGCTTCTTCCTGGGCGGAATCCAGTTTGGAAGTCTGAAAGTATAGAATTGTCTTCAATGAATTGTGACATCTGGGCGAATGCTGCTCTTTCTATCAATTTGCCCAGGAAAGGTCCATTTGTGATAGGTCTGTAGTTGTTGGGGTCTTGCGGGTCTAGGTTTGTTTTCTTTAATAATGGTCGTATGTATGCCTTTTTCAGGTCTGTAGGAAAAGTTCCTGAAGTTAAAGAGTTGTTGATGATTCAGGGGTGTGGAATTTATTAAAATATCTACTTGTCCACGGGACAGGCTGCTTCTCAAATCTACTTGTCCTGTAAAAAGATCTACTTGTCCCTTTGGTGCCATGTAGTGTGGCGCCAAATTATGGCAGCAATCTCATTATGTAAGAGCTCTGATAATAGCCTCTCTGATTATGCCAGGGCTACTACCATAGTAGGGCTTGAATACTTGCAGTTTCAATCCCTACTGTAGCAATTTCCTTATTTTTCCACCTTTCTGCAGATCTGCATACTGGGGCTGGAGGAAGCAGTAAGCAATAGTTCCAGGGCTGGAATGCCTTTGAGTCTGCAAACCTACTAACCTGCATGTTTTAAAGATTTTCACCAGCTTCTCTCTAATATTTTCCCATAATAAGAAAGGTTGGACATTTACTCCTGACAATGGCAGAATTAGAACTTCTTCCAGGGTTGGGAAGAAAGTGGCTGGAGGGAAAATGAACTTGCAAATGCTCAATAGATTTTCACATGAGAAAATCTACACATGCGTATTTACCCATGCTAAAATACAGTTCACAAATATTTTATAAGGGTACGACATATACCATGGGTGCACTTTTGTGACTTTCTTTAAGAATTTGGGGCCACATGTAGGTAGGTTCAGATTTGCGACCCGCAAATTGCGAGTCGCAAATCCGAATGTAGGATGGTGTCCCTGACACCATCTGTGATTCGCAAGGGCTTCGCAAATGCACACCTCATGAATAATCATGAGGTGGGTCGCAATTTGCGACCCCCTTGCGAATGGTGGCCTGCTGGAGACAGCAGACCACCATGTCTGTGACTGCTTTTCAATAAAGCCGTTTTTTTTTTTTTTTTTTTTAATGCAGCCCGTTTTCCTTAAAGGAAAACGAGATGCATTACAAAAACGAAAACACAATGGGGAAGGGGTCCCAGGGGGACCCCTTCCCTTTTGTGAAAGTGTTAGCACCCATTTGAAATGGGTGCAAACTGCGATTGGTTTGCGCCCGCGTTCGCAAAACAATCCTATATTGCACTGCGAGTCGCAATTAGGAAGGGAACACCCCTTCCTAATTGCGAGTCGCAAACCCGTTTTGCGATTCGGTAACCAGGTTACCGAATCGCAAAACTGGGTTTGTGCATCGCAATGTGCTTTTTGCACGTCGCAAACAGCGAAAGTCGCTGTTTGCGACATGCAAAAAGCTACCTACATGTGGGTCTTGGTCCCTAATTAGGTCTGGTGTTAACAAAGACATTTTTTTTTATTAAACTTCTATTTCTCTCTCTTTCGGCTGGCTTTACTGTGAGTGATCGCATTCTTCTCTTTTCTCTTCCACAAGGAGCATATTGGCACACAAAGTAGTTTTGTTCAGTGTCAGGAACAACAGTGGCAATCAGTGACGTAACGAAACTGGAGGGTGCCCCTTTGCAAAGAACATGGAGGAGCCCCCTCTCCAGACTCACTCAGGGCAGGTGCTGTGCTGAAGGGGCCCCCTGGAGGGTGGCTGCGGGGCCTTTGTTATGCCACTGGTGGCAACGTGTGCTTTTAGAGTTCAAAAACGTTTTTTTTTTTTTTTTGCCAGTGTTTGTTACAATGTTGAGGGCCTGGTAGCTCCCACAACAATAAAGTGTTACAAAAGCCATGTCAAAACAAGACACGCATTGATGAAACTAAAAGACTTATAAAAATATGTCAGATCAGTTGGCTTTGTCAGTGTTTGTTTATTTTCATGCTTCCCATAATCGTGTTGAAAATGGTTACACTGATTTTCCATTTGAAATATTTTTGGGAAATACTAGCATGCATCAAAACATTTTACTAATTGACACTTCATTTGCATCTAATCAGAGAGCATTCTGGGAGCATTATACTTAGCCTCATAGCCTAAACTTTTCAAACATGTGTATACACGTTTTTTTTTTTGTACTGGAACCAACGTCAGTAGTGAAGTGTGACCTTAAAACATTTATTTACAGCACTCACCCGAATAATTAAGGTTTTCAAATAATGAACCATAAATACAAGTTCGAACAGCATTATCTTTTGGAAACACATTACCTCAACTGCAGAGAGTTCCACTCTCTGTAAACAGGCAGCCAAAGGGTTTGTGCTGCAGAGGGTTGGGCCTACTTGTCCCAAGGACAAAGTGAACATAAAAACTTGTTGCCCTTGACCACAAACAAGATAGGAATTCCACATCCCTGATGATTCTTCTTACAGGTGTGGCAGCAGAAGTAGATAGCAGGATGTTCTTGAAGATTTGTGATGGGCAAGGGTCAGAAGGGCAACCAGAAGGTATGCTTGCTTTGACCAAATCCATAAATTCATCCTGGGATATTTGTTTGAAGGACTGTAGAGGTTGGGATGGTTTATTCTTAAAGGGTATTTTAGTAAATGGGTTGGTGCTGATGGTTTTCTTCTGTTTTAAATAGGAGTCCAATGTGTCTGCCTTGGTTGTGTAGTGAGTTGCCAATTTGTTTGTGAAATCTTGAGTGGTGGGATGACTTCCTTCCATTTTATAAAATTCCTTGGTTGTAGATTGAGCATTTAGAATTCTGTCTGAGTAGTATCTTTTTTTAGCTTTTTTGATTGATGATTTGTATATCCTGTTAAGTTTGTGTAGCTGCAGTTTGTCTTGACTGTTGTTTGTTTTGAGCCAGGTCCGCTGCAACTTTCTGATTTGTTGCTTTATCTTTTTAAGTTCTGTGTTTCTCCAAGGTGTTGGTTTTCTTTTGTCATGTTTAGTTTTTCTGAGTGGTATTAGGACATCAAAAGCTTCCTGTAGCCACTCATAAAGTTTTGGTACAGAATTAATTGTATCTAGATCTGTGTTTGCTGTTAGTTGTGTTTCTAAGTGATCCAAATTGAGTTTGCTCCATGGTCGATAGGTGTATGTATGTAAGTGGTTGTGGGGTGTGTTGATTTGTGGAGTTGTCTGTCGGAAAGTTATCAGATGGTGGTCTGACCAGGTGGTTGGTGTGATGCTATGAATAGTAACGAGTTCAGGCTTAGCAAAAATGACATCTAGGATGTGACCAGCGATGTGTGTGGGATTGTGTACAATCTGATGTAGGTTGAATGCGAGTAGGCCAGTGGTGATAGCTTTTGGATGGGGCATATTGGGTTTGTCAAACCAAATGTTTAGATCCCCAAGAATGCATAGATTGGAGTATAGTGTAATAAGGTTTGAAACTGTGTCAAGAAAAGCATCTGGGAAAGTGGAGTTGTTAGGTGGAGGTCTGTAAAGGAGGAGAAAGTTACAGGAGGAAGTTGGAGTAGGGTGGCATCTGGTAAGGAGGGCTTCACAACCTTGTATGGAGATGTTGTCTGTTTTACTGAGGTTTATTGCCTGTTTGAATATAATAGCTAGTCCACCTCCTCTCTTGCCTATACGGTTTTGTGTGATGGTTTGATAGCCCGGAGGAAGGGCTTGTGCAACACTGGGGCCATGTCATCTCCCAACCAGGATTCCGTAATGAATAGTAAGTCAGGTTGTGTGTCTGTGAGCAGGTCGTAGATGTGGTGCTTGTTTTTTGAGAGTGATCGAGCATTTATGAGCTGGCAGTTTAGATAAGGTGTGTTAGTGGTAGTGTTGTTTTGTTTAGTAGAAGGGTAAGTAGTATAATGTGAGCTTGAAGCAGGAGTGTTGCTAGTTGTGATAACTGTTTGAGGCTCACAATAGTCTTGCTTTTCAACATAGTGTTCCTCTTCCAGCAGGTTAAGGAGGCATTTTGTTGGGTCTGTGTGTGTGGGTGGTGGACTTGGTGGCTGAGAGAGCCATGAGGAGTGTAGTGTTTTTTGTAGGGTAGTTTTATTATGTAACAAACAAGGGGATGCGAGGTTGCTATGAGTGGCATGTTTTTTATTTTGTTTGCGTTTGTTTAGTGTGGATGGAGTATGGGTTAGGGGTGGTGGAGGAGCATGTGGATCATGATGTAAGGCTCTAAATTGTGCAATGGAGGAGAGGCGAGTGAATGAAGGTTGCTGGGATGGGGTGCTTGTGGTAGGTGTTTGTGAAGAGTGGGGGGGGTAGGGGTGGAGATAGGATGGAATTTGTATCCTTTGTGTAGTCCTGGGGGTGGGAGTGGGTATGATGATGAGTGTAATGTAAGTTTGTGTTGCTTTGATGTGCTGATGTTTGTGGTCGGTATTGTTTTTGTGGAATAATGAGAGGGGCTATTGGTGTAGTTGTTTTTGGTGAGGGATTTGTATGTGAGTTAGTGCTGCTAAGTGGAATTTGAGTGTTTGTTGGGGTGTTGATGTGTTTTGGAGATGAATGTATGAGGTGTGTAAGAGGTGATGGGTGTGTGTCAGGGAAATAAGTATTGGTAACCAGCATTCAACATTTATTATTTCATTAAAAGCAAATGAATTCCTCCTTTCCAACATTTATTTTGATATGGCCCCTGAGCCCATTGAAGCAATACAAGACCAATCCTGATGATTGCCAAGGATTCTATTTGTTTCTTGATTGCCCCAGCACCCCTCCACTCTACTGTACTCAACTTCACTCTAAGCTAATCTACTCCACGCCTCACCACTAACATTTAGCCATGCTGCTGTACAACATGGCTAAGAGACATTGGCAAAGCAAATAACTCTCACATAGTTGAGACCTATTGGCTTTGCTTGTGCTTGTTTCTCTTACTGTGCCTCTGATGTATGAAGAATACCCAACATGGTCCCACGTATATGTCATTGACAGACCACTTTTTGCAGGAATAGCTAGCTTGTCTTGAAGAATGACCTGTGTTACTTTCCTCACTATTGCCATACTATTAGCTCACTAACATCTCCTCATGTTTTGCCACGTTTTATTTTTGTACACATTCTGATGATTGTGCTCCAACTGCCAAGTGATGGGGCAGTTGGAGGCTTCAGACTAGGCACAATATGGCTGTTTATTTTTTTATTTACTTACTGTGCAGCATATTAACCCTGCCCCCATACACCCAACATACATGCACTCCCTCTGGACTACATACTTCTCCCATAATTTCTTACACCTTCCTCCCCTAAACAAATGTAATGTATTTATCTTCCCCAGTGAGCTTGCAAACTGTAACTACCCTTATAAGCGGCAGTTATTCCATTTACAATGCAGTGTGCTTCACTGACCATCCCCACCCCCACTAATTAAATAAAGAAAATTCTAGCCTAATGCATTTCTGGATCAGGAGGAATGCATTTTCACCTCTTTGGATATGGCTCACTTTCTGTTTGCTTGATTTGTTTTAGTTGTATGTGGTGGTCTTCAAATTCATCTGTGCTCGATGACTGCTCCCAGGTTTCTCAGATAAACAAGGATCCATAACATGGAGGCCTGACTTCCAGGCTTAGAGGATATGCATGTGTTGGGCAGCCATGCTACTGACCTGAATGTTTACAGCCCCTTGAGAAAATGGGAGAGAATGTATTTAAGGAGCATTCTTGGACTTTGAGACAGTTTTTAGATGCCATGGGATTGCATCGTAGTTATATCACCACAGCAGGATATGTAGCTTTGACCAGAGTGAATCAACAAAGAAAAGCGCCAGGGGAGCACAGTACTTGGGGAAATTAGATTGCAGTACACATTTTATTTGGAGCCAAGACCAATTCACTTGGAATATTGATTGTTTGGACCGTCTCTGTATGACAGCAAGTCTGGAGTTGTTTTCTGGGTGATTCCGGCCTCTTGGTATGATAGATATTTCCTGTGATAACCTCACATTTATTTTTCCTGTAGATACTAAAGACCCCACAAAGTCTTCATGTGGTATCGCTACACCATCTCTTATGCTGAATTTCCCTTCGTAATTGATTTCGAGATTGTTTTTCAAGGATGTGCTTATGTACCTCATTTAGACTTTTTCAGTAACACGTTGAATTTCTTTTTGGCTTGTAACAGGTATTTGTTGGTTATTTATTTTGTCTTTTGTTCCATTAGGGTTGAGGTGGTGGTGGTTTGCTTTTCTAGCTGCCTGTGCAGGTTATGTTTTCACTTTGGTGTTTTTAGCAACACGTAAGTAGGTGGCATTAGTCTGAACTCTCTGATCTCACTGACTTTTTCAAGATTTCTCGTGGTTGTGCGTTCTCTATCTTACCTATTTTTTATTTGACTGTTTAACCCCTTATCTGCTGGGCCTTAAACCCTGTCCCCCGAGTTCTGATCCCTCTTTTTGGCTAATTGGGGTAGTTTGCGCTTAGGACTCTCTAACCTTTTTCACATAAGGTATCTATGCCAAATTTGTGTCCTTTTTTCTTACATCCTGTGGATTTCAATAGTTCCCATGGCTCGTGGATTTCCATGGAGGGAGGGGACCAGAAAATTTGAAAAATATAGCATCATTTTGAGTTTTTGAGAAAAATAAGGAAAAAGTGCTCCAGTTAAATGTCTGTTTGTTTTCCTAAAAATGGCATCAACAAATGATTTGCTGTACTAACGTCACCATCTTCCCAGCTTTCAGAAACATGCAGAGTTAAATCAAAAAACCTAGTTTTGTGCCACAGTTTTGACACTTTTCAAATAGGTAGCTCATTTTTCCTATTTTAGTTCTCTCAACCTCCTTCCAGTTTGCAGTGGAAACCAGTGTGAAACCCATGTGTGATCCAGGAAAGCTATGGATTTCGGAACAGTAGACAAAATGCTGAATTCAGCAAGAGGTCATATGTGTAGATCCCTCAAGGTTCCCCAAGGAAAATAACTGTTGAAATAAAGAAATATTGAAAATGGGTAGGAACAGCCATTTGTGACATTTTCATCTGGCCACAATGGCCATTTTACGAAAGTAATTTACTATTACATCTGCTAGACTCTTCTAGTTGTGGGGATATATAGAGTTTGTAGGTTCTCCAAGAACCCAAGGTGACCAGAGCCAACAACTGAACGGCACCATACAATGGTTTTTCTTTAAGTACGGAGCATAGACCAATTCACATGGTGAAATATGTAGATATGAAAAAATGGGAAACCTCTGTATTTCTGAAATGGGCACAAGATATGGAGTTTAGGAGCAGTGGTCATTTGTACATCTCTGGGTACCTGAACTAGCGTATGAGTTAGGGGTATTTTTCAAAATGTCTTCTTTCTTACACACTGGCGTACATTTAAAAAGGCACAAATGCAGCAAAATTCAATAGGTAATAACAAGTGTTGTACTATTCTATGCTGCCACAAGTCTCCCGATAAGAATGGTACCTCACTTGTGTGGCTGGGCCTAATCCCCATGACAGAAACAGATCAGACCAAGGTGAATGACTCTCTCTTTGCGAAGACTCCGATTGACCTTAGTTTAATCCATTCTTGCTCTGGGCACTAGGCCCAGCCACACAAGTGGGGCAGCATTTTTATTAGGGCAAGTGGGGGAACGCTGGGTGGTAGGAATTTGGTGGATTCCTTCAGATTGTGGATGAGTATGTCACAGAAATGCATGGAAAAAGAGTGGATTCAGGAAAATTGTGAGGTTTGCAGGGCACTGTGGGATTCATAAAAAGAGGCACACCAACCAGCACTCACCTGGTTTTCTAGTTTCCAGAAATGCTTGGGTTTGGTAGGTTTCCCAGATGGCAGTCAAACCGAGGCCCAAAAACTGCAGCAAACCCTTCTGTTGATGTTGCCACTTTGTGTCTTGGGCCCAGCCCTTTTGCAGTCACTAGCAGTGGCGGCTTGCAGCTTTAGGAGGGAGGTGGGCGGGTGGGGCACACACACACACACACACACACACACACACTCATTCTTTCACACACAGACACGCACGCACGCACATCCATTAACAACATTCATACCATTCAAACATGCACGCACGCACCAAACATTCAATTTGAAACATCACACACACACACACACACACACACACACACACACACACACACACACACACACACACACACACACACACACACACACACACACACACACACACACACACACACACACACACACACACACACACACACACACACACACACACACACACACACACACACACACACACACACACACACACACACACACACACACACACACACACACACACCCCTTCGGCCTCCAGGTCCCAGGAGGGTTGGGACTGCTGCCTTCCCTCATTGGCTGACCTCTGGTCAGCCAATGAGGGAAGGCAGCAGTCCCAGCCTCGTCACAGAGTGGGATGGGGTCAGTGAGACTGCTGACCCCACCCCACTCTGTGACGAAGTGTCACTGATTGACACTCGCCCTGGGCACTTCAGGGCTTAAACTGAACCACCCAGGGAGAGTGTCAATTGGTGACGCTTTCCTCGTCACCCAGGGGAGGGCCTCGAGGCACCTTTGCTGGGCCGAGGAGGTCACGCCCATAGGAGCTGTGATCTCCTCAGCCCAGCAAAGTTCAGCTCAGGCAGCCAGGAGTCTGCACAAATTGCGCATGTCTGCTCCTGGCTGCCTGACCTGGACATGAAGAGTGTCTGTCAGGCTGACCTTTGTTCAGCCTGTCAGACACTCTTCATGGGGGGCAAAAGGTGGGGGGGCATGGCCCCTCCGCCCTAAAGGACGGGCCGCCACTGGTCACTAGCCTAACGACTTAAGTGAAGTGCCATTTTTGTCAAAAGACATGTGGTAGCTCTTGGTTGCATAAATTTGTAGCTCCCCATAGATTCCAGTACTTTGAATCAGAGAAATTTGAAGAAAATATGTTTTTTTGTTTTTTGTTTTTTTAGCCTATGTTTGAGGATTGCAAGGGCTGATGGTTAAGAACATCTTGTGGAATCCACTCAAGACAAACCACCCTAGTATCCCCTTGGTGTCTACTTTATGAAAATATCACATCAATGAGATATTTTCTTTCCAGAATATAAATCTCTGGAAACTAGACTGATGTTCCACTACAGGCCACATTTTGAACATCCTGTCATGGTTTGGATGGTCCAGGGCAGTGCAGCAGAATTGTCACTGAAATACAGCATACCCTGCAATAGCAAACAACGATCTCTGCTCATGTACGGTGCAAAGATGGTGGTTACCCACACTGGGCGAGTAGACCAATAGGACTGCAAGGTTGGTTTGTGCACTTACTCCATCTTCAACTCCTCAAGCGAAGTGGGAGTCGACTGGTGTGCCCTAGAATGAGGCTCCAGAGTGTCTCCATGCTCCCTCGGAAATTGTTTGGCACGCAAATTTGTTTGCTGCACAATTTGCTCAAGGAAGTCAACATAGAAATTGAGATGGACGTAGTCAATTGCCCAAAAAATTGGCCCTATCAACTTTACATCCAGCGTCGCCAGTGAAAGGCAGAATTTGGGGCTAAACTAAATTGGGGGGCTGCTAAGAGAGGACTCCGTCTCTGCTTCCTGATGCATGTGCCCACTCCCTGGGTTGATCTGATGCACGGACTGTGCTTGCGAAGGGACAACACGACTGCCGTCAGCATCTCCCTCTGAATCACTGGAAGTTAAGTTGTCGGATGGAACTTAGCTGACTGAAAAATGACTTCCAGATCCTGCTCCATTTTCCTCTCCCTCAGATGCAGTCTCAGTATTTGCTGTGTCTGTCGCTGATCCTGGCTCAGAGCTGTACACAATAACCGAAGTTAGGGCCTGGGCAGCTGTCATCCACCGAGACACCATCTCTGTGACTGGATAAAAGCATCCTTCTAAAGCACTGTCCTGCGTAGAAGGCAGAAATCTTGTTCTGAAATTGTTACTGGGTGTGTGCATGACAAAGTTAACTTACTGTATCTTCTTTCTTAAATCTGCATGTTCTTCAAAGACACTAAAAAGACACAATATTACTTCACCTTGCCACATACCCAATACCACAGCGGTGGTTAGGGCTTTTGCAAACCTTTAGCAAAACTTTATTGATGGGGACCTGCTGGGCCATTGCCAGTATAACAGTAATTCCCCAAAGCTAGAAATCTACTTCTATCATTACCTCTACCTACCTCAAGAAGCACACATTCGCATAGTAGCCCTTGTAGCTGTCTGCACAGGCGGGCTCAGTGGGAGATTTCACATTGCTATCACGAAGGTCACTGGAATTATGCATTGGAGGACCAAATTATCAGATAGTTGTTGCTTAAATTTCGCAGCACTTTTTTACAGTATCACTTGTAAACATGGTGGTACTGTGTGGCCAAATATTTCACATCATTAGCACCAGTTTAGCAATAAAATGCAGAAATAAGCAACTGAAAGATGACCAGTAAACTTTTGTGTAGTGCGTTTCACTGCATGAATGGATATGTACTGCATATGACACAAAAATATTCCATCTGCTGCATAATCTGCAGATAGTAAACTTATGTGGCATATGTAGTATATGCATAGTTTTTTGTTTTTTTTGTAAAGTAATGTGTTTTCTCCTGTGGTCACTATTTGCCTCTCAGGGGAAGGACACAAATTCAAAAAATATATACTGGCCCCCAAAGGAGGTCGGCCCTTGTGATGAGGGTCGACCTCCTACCTTTTTTATTTTTATTTTTAAATGTGTGGCTTCCCTAAGGAACTTCACATTCAAAAAAGAAATATAGAAGCCCAAAGGGGTCTGCCAGTGAACGAGGAAGGCTGGGCCCCTGTGAATTTATATTTTTTATATAGGAGAAATCAGCATTTTTAAAAACAATTATGCCCCCTGGAGGGGATCAACCCATTGCCATGAAGGCCAATCCTGTCAATTTCCTCCATTTAAAAAAAAAAAAAAAAAAAAAACCTTGATTTTGTATACATTCTCCTGGGACCGTGATAGCTCCTCCAGGGGAAAAACAGCATTTCTTTAAAAAAATTGTAACCCAGGGAGAGGAGCGGCCCATTATCACGAGGACTGATTCCCGTCAAATTCCTTTTTTTTTCCATTTTATTTATTTATTTGTATACATTCCCCTGGGAGTGCAATTGCACCCTCAGGGGAAAAACAGCATTTTTTTTATTTTTATTTTATCTCCCCAGGAAGAGGGATTGCATCATTACTACGAGGCCCAATCCACCTCAAACAAAAATCCCTGGTGAGCTAGTGGACTCATGATTGTGGATGATCCACAACCAGTTTCAGCAAAACCTCATTTGAAAGGGGAGAATCTCTTTTTTCAAACAAGGCCTTCCTGAAACCTAGGGAGGCCGTTCTCAGCATTTTTCCCCATCAGAACGTAGAGAAAGCACTCGCCTGCTTCTTCTGCCACTCAGATAAGAAGAATATGACCGTCACAGGGTGCTGACAACACAGAGGGGCGTGAGTGAGGGCTGGGGGTGATGCAGAAGCAATTCTACATCTCCCCCAGCCTTTTTATTAAAAAAAAAAAAGAAAAAATAGGGGAAAATCCTCTGGTGCTTGCACCGAAGGATCCTTTTAAGTCCCCCTGTTGATGATCCCTAGAAGATGTGCATGTGTTGGCCATTGGCTGACGCACACTAAAGCGTTATGTGTAGAACAACCTTTTCTGTTGCTCACAAACCAAACTACTAACCCCACTCTTTTTGAAAAGAGCACTGATCAGATGTGGTTATTTTGGTTTCACGTAACTTCTCACTTTCTTTTCTATATGTAAGTCATTTCATGGTATTTTACTGCAGCTAGATAACTCTTTTCCCTTGAACTGCAGACTTGGCAAATGCATTACGAATGTTTTTCTTTTATTAGGGTGTTGACTGAGAATGCTTTTGTTTGCTGCAAATCACGAAAGTAATTATGATGCTGAATGTAAGTTGTAAGAGGCAACCGTTTGCAAAAGTAAACACGCATAATTACTTTTATGGGAAAAATGAGGACATCCAAGTTTCAGAAGTCTGTAATCACACACTGTAAGTTCTGAATGAATGGTTTGAAAACAAGCTTTAGCAAAGCAAATAGGTCTCGCCTATTTGAGAGCTGTTGTATATGCCATTGTCTTTTAGCCATGTTATATAGGTGCATGGCTGTAGTTCAGCATGACATGTTAGTGGAGTGAAGTAGAGTGGCGTAGATTAGCGATAAGTGGTGTTAAGTAGTGTGGAGTGGGTTTGTGTGTAGGCTGTTATATTTGTATTTGAGTATTTATTAAGCTCAACATATACCATAATTAGGGTATTTTAGCCCCGAGTATCATAAGCGTAATAAACAGTACAAAGACTTCAACCTAAAAAATTATGAATGCAGATTAACAGCTTGGCATAACCAGGTCTTCGATAACCTTTAAAACCGCAACAAAACATAGCGAGTTCAATTTAGATTTAGCTGCAGGGTAAAAAGCTCTACCAGCTAAAGTTCTTCACTGGGATTTGGGAATCACTAGGTGAAGCTGATTCACGTATCACAGCACACAAGTAGGTAAGTATCTTTTAAGCCTGTTGTAAAGAAGTGACGCATTTGGAAAATAGACTGCTGTATGTTGCAAACATAAATACTTCAAATGAATCCAAAACTTTACCAGCAGCCAATAAAGAAATTTTAAAGCAAGTGTAATATGCTTCCTCCGATGTAAATCACATGCTAGTCTGGCAGAATAATTCTGTTTGAGTTGTCGCTTTTGAATGAAGAACACTGGTAAGTGCCGATATGCTGCAGTGCAGTAATCCACACATGCGACCAAAAATGCATTTATAATTTTTAATTTTCTGAGATGGAGAAAAAAGATAGAACACTACTCTCAGTATGTACAGGTGGTAACAAACATTGACAAAGCCTTGAGGTCTCCCTTCTGATAGATCTGTTGGCTTTGTCTATGCTTTTAGGCCTCTTGAACAGTGGCACGGGTCCTGTGCAGCTTGGTTGAAAGTTTAAAAAAAAATATAAAAATAATATATATATATATATATATATATATATATATATATAAAAGCGCTATCACCAGGCGTGTTCATTTTAATAAAATATCTACTTGTCCATGGAACAGGTGGCTTCTTAAATCTACTTGTCCTGTTAAAAAAAAAAAAATGTACTTGTCGCTTTGGTGCTATGTAGTGCGGCAACAAATTATGGCAGCAATCTCATTATGTAAGAGTCTGATAATAGCCTCTTTGATTTTGCCAGGGCTACAACTATAGTAGGATTTAAATACTTGCATTTTTAATCCCTACTATAGCAATTTCCTTATTTTGCCACCTTTCCGCAGATCTACATACTGGGGCTGGAGGAAGCAGTAAGCAATAGTTCCAGGGCTTGGATGCCTTTGAGTCTATAAACCTACTAACTTGCATGTTTTAAGGATTTTCACCAGCTCTTCTCTAATATTTTCCCATAATGAGAAAGGTTGGAAATTTACTCCTGACAATGGCAGAAGTAGAAGTTCTTCCCGGTTTGGGGAAAAAATGGTTGGAGAGAAAGTGAACTTGTAAACCCTTGATAGATTTTCACATGAGCAAATCTACACATGCATATTTGCTTGTGCTAAAATACAGTTCACAGATATTTTCTAGGCGTCAAATTTCCTGGTCTACTTCTGTAAATTCTTGTGAATTCATGAAAGCCACTAATTCACAGACATATACCATGGATGCCCTTTTGTGACTTTCTTTAAGAATTGGGTCCCTAATTAGGTGTGGCGTTAACTAAGACATTTTGATTTTATTAAACTTCTATTTCTCTCTCGATGGATTGGCTGGCTTTACTGTGAGTGATTGCATTCTGCTCTTCCACAAAGAGCATATAAGAACACAAAGGAATTTTGTTCAGTGCCAGGAACTACTGTCCCAATCAGTGACATAACTAAACTGGAAGGGGTTCTCCTGCAAAGAACATGGAGCCCCCCACCCCGCACAGACTCACTCAGGATAGGTGCTATACTGAGGTGGTCCGGTGGGGGTGGGGGTGGGGGTGGGGGGGGGGGTCTGCAGGGCCTTTGTTACACCACGGTGTCAATGTGTGCTTTTTGAGACCAAAAAGCATTTTTTTTTCTTTTGTGCCAGTGTTTGTTACAATGGTGAGGGCCTGGCAGCTCCCACAACAATAAAGTGTTACAACAGCCATGTCAAAACAAGACACGCATTGATGAAACAAAAAGATTCACACACAAAATGTTGGATCTGTTGGCTTTGCCAGTGCTTGTTTATTTTCATGCTTCCCATAATCTTGTTGAAAATGGCTAAACTGATTTCTCCAATAGGAATTTTTTTGGGAACTACAAGCATGCATCAACATATTTTACTAAATGACGCTTCAATGAAATAGCACCTAAAATTTCAAAGTAGTGAAACTTTTTTTTTTTTCCTATTACATTTTTTTCTGAACATTTTATTTTGAAAGCAAAGAATCATCAATCTTGCTTACAAGCTTCTACAAATATTTGCATCTAATCAGGAAGCCTTCTGGGAACATTATACTTAGCCTTATATTGTTAAACTTTTCAAACGTGTGTACACTTTTTAATTTTTTTACTGGGTCCACTGTCAGTAGTGCAGTGTGACCTTAAAATGTTTATTCACAGCCCTCACCCTAATAATGAAGGCTTTTCATTAATGAACCATAAATACAAGTTAGAACATCCTTAACATATGGACACATATATTTCCTCAACAGCAGACAGTTCCCTTCTCTGTAAACTGACAGCCAAAGGTTTTGTGCTGCAGGGTATTGGGCCTACATGTCCCTAGGACAAAATAAACATGAAAACTTGTTACCCTTGACCCCAAACAATATGTCTCAAGCATCGGTCGATATGAATTCCACATCCCTGTATGATGTGGCCAGCATTGACCACGTTATAGCTCTTTTGTTTTAGTGTACTTTCAACCATGCTTTGCATCCACTGCGTTGCTGTACAATATGGCTAAAAAATACAAAAGCCAAAAGAACCTGCAACGGCGAGACACATTCTCTTTGCCAATGATTGCTTTATTTCATTGAGAGCCATCAAGCATGAGTCAGTGTGGCACAGAGCAGCTCTGGTGGAGCTATACTGAACTCTTTTTGAATGGGTTGCTGCACATGTTGTCTGGGAACACTTCATATGACTAAGTCTGTGAGCTTCTAGTTAAAGATAGTGCTAGCCTTTAAATTCTCTGCCTGTTAGATCTGTCAAGTATAAGATTGTTGTTGCTTATTTTTTTTTTTCTAACATGCTTTATTGAGTTTTGTATAAGATAGAAAATGTCACTATACCCTTGGCCCTTCAACAACTCTACCCCCAACAGTTTTCCTTAAAGATAAGGGTATTTTGCCAGGACTGCAGCCTCGGCCATGTGTATGTCCAGAGTTTGGCATCCAAGCCTGAGAAGTTACAGTCTATTTGCTATGTTGATGCCTCTGTGTTCTGTCCAAGCACCCAATAGTTTGTGTGTTTCTGAAGGCACCCTCTGGCCTTTTAAACCAGCTGCTCTCTGATCATGAACCCATCCATGCCCCTTTTCCACTCTGTGAGTGAAGGTCAGCCTCCACCTTCCAGTGGCGTGCCGTGTCTCATGTTCTCACAGTGTGAGCCATCCAGAGCAGCGCTGGTCTGTAACAATTCATGTCAAGATCAGAGGTTATATGTGGTGTCAGTTGACCCAGTGTATGATCTAGGCAGGATAAAACTTGCTCCCAGAATGGATGCAGTTTTGTGCATCCCCATGTAGTATGTAGAAAGTCCCCCACTTGTGTGTTTACATCTGAGGCAGTGGCTGGAGGTGACTACACCTATTTGTTTGAACCGATACCATGTGAGGTAGGTCCTTTGTGTATACTTTAACTGGATAAGATGAAAGCATGTTGCTATCGCTGCGTGTCATGGGGACGTCCTAGCTTCTGCCCAGTCTTTGTCATCCAGTGTGCCCAAGTCTCGTTCCCATGCAACACTGCAAAATTGTCAGTTGTATATCAGGGAGTGATACATTTGGGATATCTTATGGTTACCTAGTTCCTCCACGAGCAGCTTGCCCTCTAAGGGATTGAATCTGGGGAGATCCTCTAATTCTGCGATGTAGGGCGTGCAAGTAACAGAAGAATTGGCTGCAATGCAGGGCGTATTCATCTTGTAAAATCTGATATGATTTGAGTGTTACGCCGTCCATCAGTCCTCTAGAGTGGAGATCCCAATGATGTCCCATTTATGAAACCTCCTAGAAGCGCCACTTGAGGTAGTTCAGTTCCCTCCCATAGTGGCGTCTGGCCGATTAGTTTTTTTTATTTTTATCTCCGCCCTTGGTTTTTAGAGCGGCTCTCCAGGTTTGGAGAGCTACCACTGTTGCAAGCGGGAACATCAGTGCAACTTTCCCTCCATAAAATAAGTGCTGTATGGATGTGCTTGGTCCATTTCTTAGAAGCATAAGCTGAGGGTTGTACCACTATTTATTAACAACTACCAGCTGAACAGCTCTGCAGTATGTTTCTACTTCTGCAGCAGCTATACCTCCATCGTACATGGACATTTTACGAGGGCTGTGCGGGCGCACCCTGATTCCATAGGAAACTCCTGAGCAAAGATTCAACTTTCAGAAATAAGGATTTAGGCAGCGCTTGGGGATAGTACTGCAACTGATACGGAAAGCTTGTGGGGGGAAAGATGTTTAAATTTTGAAAAAGTTTGATCTCCCCATTACCTACAACAGGAGCGTGCCCCAGGTTTTAATATCTGTCGCTAGTCTGTCTAGTAGTGGTTGAATATTGTTTGTCACGGCAAGCGTGGTGTCAGCTGTGAGATAAACTTCTAGGTATTCAAACTCTTGGGAAACTGTTGCTGTGCCAGATGCCCATTGTATGTCCTGTGTGTGTGGAGAGACTGGAAAGATAGTAAATTTGCTCAGGTTGATAACTAAGCCAGATGTTACTCCCGATATCCTGAGGATCCGGAGTTATTGTTGCTTTTAAATGAATGACTGTGTAAGTTCTGTATGACCTGCAGGAAAGGAGATATAAACATTTGCCACCTTTTCAGAATGAATAATTCAGTTAACATAACAGCCCTCATCTGATGGCGAAGTGGAGGTTGAGACAAAAGACATCAAGGTGAGTGACTTGACAGTAGTGAAAATGGCACCGGAAGAGTTCTGGGCAGCTTAAATTTTCTTGGTATAAAAGTCATGGATTCTTGCTTGATATGGCCATAGTAAAATTTAGGAGCTGCCAAATAGTCAGTTCTACGAGCTGGATATTAGATTCTGCGCCAAACGCGCTCAAGGTGCTTACAGTTTTTTTTCTTTTTCCTTTTTTGGAATACAGTACCCTCCATTTGGGTATAGCATGCTTAAACATACTATGCAATTACCTGTTGACAGTATTTTGTCACTTATAGCCTTCACACTATGTCTAAACAGTAGATAAACTTATAACTGCTAATGAATACAGATTGTTCACATTTTTCCGAGTGCTGTTATCTGGCACTCTCTGGGAATCGATCTTGTTCACATTTATTTTGCTTTTTTAGTTAATTTTTGACCCCTGTTCATAAGGTTCCTATTCACACTATTTATGTCCATCCTCGTAGCCTGTTTATAATATTCGGGTCTCTTCTTCTGCTTTTACTCGAATTCATTCCTTATGATAGGTGTCGTGTAATTCTAATTCCTGCGTTCTCAACTCCCTCTCCCCCTTCCCATCTGTTCATTTTCTCCATAAGTGTTGCCCAAATCTAGGTCCTCCTCCAATCTATCAGCTGTGCGAGTACGCTTAATTTTTTTAAACAAATTTTATTGTGTTTTAAAAAAAAAAATAACCGCATACAGTACCAAAGCCAGTTCATTGCTGCAAGCAGTCTGCAGTATCAACAATGATGTACATAACAGGTGAGAGCATTCTGCCGGGTCCTCATTTTACCCGAAGCAACAGGTTTAATGTTTCTGTCCTTTGGTGCAGTGCCCATCGATCACAAGTACTGTATACCAGACCAACTCAAACATACACTTAACATGCCCCCTGAACTCCCCTCACCCCTATGGTGCATCGAGTAATACTGAGTGACAGGGCAGCCCTGTTATCATACTCCTAGGTGTACATGATAAAGTGAAGACAATAGCCTCAGCCTCAGCTGTCAATGTGATCCCAGGGTCTGCCACTCGTATCAAGACCAGTAGTGCGCCTAATGCAAGGGCTTAGCTTCCCACTGGCAGTTGGTCCTCTGGATCTCTAAAGAAGTCTACGAAGGTCTCCCATGCCTGCGCCACTTCCAAGGAGCCTTTTCACCTTCTCTCATCTTGAAGTCCCACCTCCGCCACGTAATCCTTCCATTTTCTAAAAGCTCTTCTCCATGCATTGATGCTAGGACCCCCAGGCTCTTCCAAATCCTAGCGATCTCCCTTTTAGCAAGGACTAATGCTTAGTCTTGGAAGTGGCTGGTGACTTTATTCTTGGTTGTGTGTGACAATCCTCCCAGGAGGCAATGTTGGGCTCCGCAAGGGACCTCGCTCTATGCTAGTGGACAGTGTCTCCGTGATGCCCCCCAATAAGCAACCAATTCTGGACAGCTCCATAACATATGATAGAATTCCGCTCCTACCTCTCCTTATCGTGGGCATGCAGCTTCTATCAGTGGAAAATGTCTATTGAATTTTCCAGGTGTAAGATATGCCCGGTGTAGTATTAAAAAGGTAAATGAGTTTAAGTCTGGCGTTTCTGGTCGTGCTAGCAGTGTTGTGTAGAATATTCTCCCAGTACCTGTTGCCTGTGGCCAAGACAAGGTCCGCCTCCCATTGACCCTTCTACATGGTCAGAGGGGTCATTACATTGCCCCGGTAGCTTCTGTATAAACAAGTGACTGCCTTATATGTCCCTGATGTTACCAGGACGTACTGGTAGTATGCTGCTCTCGACGGCTCCGAGATAACCGGCCCTCCATTGTTTGCGAATAGCCACGTTTAGCGCATTGTACATTAGGAAGTGGCCCTTGGGCATGTCATATCTCAGCCTCAGCTCCTCAAAGGGAATGAGCACTCCTTTCTTGAAGAGGGCTCCCACCGTGGTTACTCCTGCCTCCAGCAAAGCTGCTATCTCGCTCCATGTTGCCCCTTGAGGAAATTCCTCAAGAAATTTGAGCTGTATGTCCCGGGAGTAAGGAACCCGCATTCCAGCAGTGCTGTACTACTTGAAACTTGGTGGTCCCTCTACCACCGGAGGACAGGAGTCCAAGTAAGGCCAGGGCCAACTAAGTTGCCTATGAAGTCAATGGTGGTACCACAATGCCTGGCATCAGCCTTCTGGACACCCACTGCGTGAGCCATTGCATCTTTGCCACCAGATAATAAGCCTCGAAGTCTGGCTCTGTCACAGGACGCTGCATGGTGGTCAAAGCGACTCTGCATTGACCCGATCCACAGATGAATCCCGTTACTATCTTGTTAATGTTGTGAAAGTAGGCCGGAATCCAGATCAGGAGTGTTGTAAAGAAGTACAGCAGGTGGGGTAAAGCTATCATCTTCAGCAGGTTCACCGTGCCTGCAACCGAGAGCGGCAATGTCAATCCCAGAAGGCGGTGCTGGTCATGAGAGACCTGATCGCTCTGCCTATGTTTCCTTTCTAACAGGTCATCTGGGTCATGGTATACTCAAATTCCTAGATATTGGAAGGAATCAGGCTCCCGCAGCAGGCGTCCCAAGTCCTCCGGGGGGGTGTCTCGGGTCGTGCACCAGGAACAGGCAAGATTTGTGCCAATTACCCCTGAGCCCTGATAGGGACCCTGTAGACTGGTCTCTTCGACCGCGTCTCTCACTGCACGGAGCTGGCAGCCATTGCCCCTCCTGCCGAAATGACGAGCGCATTCCCATGGCGACATGGGAACGCTGGAAGATGCATCGGACCCGGACTTCCGGGTCCGACCTAGAAAAGAAATGACGGACTCTCCAGGAAAAGCGGAATGCCGGGAACGAGAAGACGCGGAGAAAACAAAGGAGGAGACGCCGATCACAGGAGGAAGATCGTGGGACCCAAAAGAGGAGCGGAATACCGAAGCCGAGAAGAGCGCTGGAAGGGACCCAAGGAACACCCGAACCAACGCTGAGGAGCCCAGCCACGACCCTGGAGGGTCGTGGCTTCACAAGGTACGGTCCTTTATAGGACTTCCGAAAACACAACATAAAACAGGGAAACAAGGAGGGGAAACCGGGAACAAGGAGATGGCCAGGGAGGGGAACGAGGGAAAGGGCACGGGGTGCACTATATCAGCACAGGGTCTATGACACAGAGAAGAGAGAGAGTACCACTTAAGAAATTGCATGTGTGACCTAAACCCTTGCACCATTGGACACTCCCAGTCTTACTTTTTCCCATAACCCGGTATACTTTTCCCCTTGCATGTAACTAACACCAGAACCCCAGAGAAACCCAGTTGACTTACCTGTCCTACTATTTCTTTTTTTCTTTTCCGGTATCCTCGGGGACAAGACGCGCGGTCAACCACCATACCTAAAAAGAAACAGACAAGAAAAGAAGAGACAGCTGATAACAGGACGGAGAAGGCGCCAACAATCCGTACTTTAATGAACTCATTCCCATTTAATAATGTTTTTTTTTTTTTTTTTCTCCTTCACACCCAACGGCCTAAAAACTAACATAAATAAACCCAATTTACCGTATCATCGTAGTTGCGTCCTCTATACCTAAAGTAGCCTACCACAGTGGTGTCAGAAGTGGGATTTTGTGTCCTACAAGGCTACAGAGAGGTACGGAAATGGAGGAGAAACCAACAATAGAGGACATGATAAAGCAGCTGGCGGAGGGGCAGCGACATCTCCAGTTGGTCTGGGAAGCCCAGCAAAGAGAGGCGAAAGAGGATAGAGAGGCCTTGCAAACGGCTTTAAAGAGTCAAGCCACAATAATGGCGAATAACCAGCTCGTTCATGAGACTGCACTGCAAAAACTAACGGACACCATAGCAGCAAGTAAGGTCCATCCCAACGTCCCGAGCTCGGTTTTACAGAATTTCAGGAAAGAGAAGACCCCGACTCCTTCTTTACTAACTTCGAGCGGGTAGCCTCTTCGGCACAATGGCCGGAAGAACGGTGGGGACAGTATATTGCGCCACTACTAACAGGATTCCTGCAGTTGGCCTACGAGGCTGCTAACCCCGGAGGTAACACACCCTACAAAGATATCAAGCATAGCATCTTAGAATGGGTGGGACACGATGCGGAATACTACCAAATGAAATTCAGGAAAGTGAAGTGGGGGCAGAGTGAAGATCCCCGAACTTTCTATTTTAGAGTGAAAGATCTAGTATTAAAATGGTTGGGTCCCCTGGGAACGAGTAGAGAAGACGTAATAAAAACAATTATTCTCGAACAATACCTAGACTCACTCCCAAACAGCACCAGGAATTGGATTAGGCAGCACCCCAAGATCGACACAGAGGTAGCCATAGACTTAGCTTGTGCCTATCACCGATCTACAGATGTGAAATCACTAACTCCCAGACCCGCTATGAAACCACCCATGGCTCCACTTAAATATACCCCTAGGCATGGTATAGAAGAAACAATGACACAGAAACAGGGGGAGGGTAGCCATTTACAGCAACCCCAGTGTTTCAGTTGTGGGGAATGGGGTCATATTGCGCGAATGTGTCTCAGGAAACACGAAGGGATTGAACCCATGGAAATCGGGGTTACCCGGCGCAGAGTGCTATGCACAGGAGGGGGCCATTATAAGTTCAGACAGGTTATACAGATCAATGGGCAATCCACTGAAGCCTTGGTGGACTCAGGCTGTAGCTAGTCCGTGATAAGGAAGGATCTGGTAAAACCCTCAGAACAGGCTTCACAACAGAGCGTCACTATTTGTTGTATACATGGAGACAAGAGACAGTATCCTCTAGGTGTGGTCAGGATAGAGTGGGACGATTACTTCGATTTCCTTCCAGTAGGAATCATGGACAAGTTGATAGAAGATTGTATTATCGGAACTGATTACATCCGGTTTTCTCAATTGTTAGAGAAGACAAAAATACCCCGACAAAACCCGGACTGGTGGGCAGAGGCTCCCTTCGCTACGAGTGTTATTGAGGGCCTTCCCGCTCGCATTAAACTCACATAAAAAGAGAAAAGGCAAGGAAAACTAAAATATCAAGAATCACAGTGTGAACGCGACTCTAGTAAAGTTCTAGCCGAAGTCGCGGACGCTACTTTTTCCTTCAGGGATAGCCAACGACAGGACCCAACACTCAGCCAGGCCTGGAGAATAGCCAAAACAGAACCATCTACAGAGGTGGGTCCTTACTTCCTAGTTCAAAAAAACCTTCTATATAGAGTCACTAACAGTACGAAGGGGGAAAAAAGGAAACTGGTGGTTCCAGAGTACTATCGTCAACAAGTCCTGTTTCTAGCTCATAACCAGCCAGGGGGTGGTCATTATGGCCGGGACAAGACAGAAGAGTACCTCTTACGAAGATTCTATTGGCCAGGGATTTATGCACAACTGAGACGTTATTGTATGCAGTGCCCGAGATGTCAACTGACAGAATCTGAAATTCCTAGGAGAGCCCCATTACAACCTCTACCTATTATAGATGTTCCATTTAGCCGCATGGGCATGGACCTCGTCGGTCATCTTATACCCTCCTCCCGAGGTCACACCTACATCTTGGTACTCGTGGACTACGCCACAAGATACCCAGAAGCTATTCCTCTGTCTAGTAGGACTACCAAAACAGTAGCTCAGGCCATGATAACGTTTTTTTCCAGAACAGGTTTCCCACAGGAGCTTCTCACCGATCAAGGCACCCCTTTCATGTCGGGCCTCATGAAACAAATATGCAAATTATTAGGGATTAGTCAGATAAAGACTTCTGTATATCACCCCCAAACAGACGGTTTGGTGGAGCGGCATAACCGTACCATTAAAACCCTATTGCGAAAATTAGTGAATGACTCCGGAAAAGATTGGGACCAGAAATTACCACTGGTCCTTTACGCCATCCGGACTCATGAGCAATCCTCCACGGGACATAGTCCATTCGAATTAGTTTTCGGGAGACAACCACGTAATCTCCTGGACATGGCTGTAGAAACCTGGGAAGAAGAAGCGGAGGAAGGGAAACCCCTGTTAGACTATGTCAACCAGTTGAAGACCCAGTTACAGTCCATATGGGAAGATGTACGAAGTAATCTAGAAACGTCCCAAACCAACCAGAAAGCCTATTATGACCAAGGAACCAAATTACGGTCCTTCCACCCAGAGGACCAGGTTCTTATAATGCGGCCAACCTCTGAAAACAAACTGTTAGCGAGATGGCAGGGTCCATATAAAGTAATAAAAGCCGTTAACCCCGTCACCTATCTTATTGAGGTAAATCAACATCCCAGGAAAACCCAGATTTACCATGTCAATCTGTTAAAGAAATGGGAACAGCCAGACGTTAGCAGTGATCCCATCGCTACCGGGTTTCTCGTTACACCATCCACGACACAGGGTTTAGAGCTATTCCCCACAACACAAATAAAAGAGGAAGCAACTCCAGAGATAAACAAATCGCTTACAAACAGGGAAAAATCACAACTGTCCACTCTCATACAGAACCACTCAGTATTCTTTTCTGAGACCCCTGGTAGGACGTCCTTAATACACCATCAAATCAAAACCCCAGAGGGAAAAATCGTGAGACTCCGTCCTTATAGAATTCCGGAAGCCCGGAAACACATCATTGAGGAAGAAATAAAGAAAATGCTGGCACTGGAAGTAATCGAACCCTCGGTGAGTCCTTGGTGTTCCCCAGTAGTTCTTGTCCCAAAACCTGATGGTTTCTATGCGCTTCTGCATCGATTTTCACAAACTAAATGACATATCACTGTTTGACACGTATCCTATCCCTCGGGTAGACGATGTATTAGAAAGACTAGGTGAAGCCAAATATCTGTCTACAATCGATCTCACAAAAGGGTACTGGCAAATTCCCCTCTCAGCCGAAGACAAAGAAAAGACAGCGTTTGCAACTCCATCAGGCCTATACCACTTTTCTGTCCTTCCTTTTGGGCTCCATGGTGCCCCAGCCACTTTCCAACGACTCATGGACTGATTATTGAAACCGTTCCATGACTTTGCGGCTGCCTACCTAGATGACATAGTGATCTATAGTAATTCCTGGGAAGATCATTTATACCATCTAAATGAGGTGTTTAGAGCCCTGACCAACGCAGGGCTCACGGCAAATCCCAAAAAATGTACCCTGGGAAATACCCAGATATCCTACCTTGGGTATTTAATCGGTAACGGAACTCTGAAACCCCAACAAAGCAAAATTGAGGCTTTTGCACGATTACCTACGCCAAAGACTAAGAAAGACCTATGATCCTTTTTATGCTTCGTAGGATACTATCGTAGGTTTATCCCACAGTACTCCACCATTGCGGCCCCCCTTACCGACCTCCTACAAAAGCATCGTCCTTCGAAATTGGCCCCATTGTCTGTTTCTCAACTGTCCAGTTTTGAAACCTTAAAACAGATCCTTACCACCACACCTGTTCTCCGGTGTCCAGATTTTTCAGCCCCTTTCCATCTCTATACTGACGCCTCTAATGTTGGGCTCGGTGCAGTCCTCGCCCAGCCTGATCGGGAGGGTCATGTCCACCCAGTTGTTTTTATTAGCAGGAAACTCCTCCCTCGCGAGTGTCACTACCCTGCTATTGAGAAGGAGTGCCTCGCCATTAAGTGGGCTGTGGAAAACTTTCAATATTACCTTTTGGGCAGGCCTTTCGTTCTATTTACGGACCATGCTCCTCTTACGTGGCTCGCCTCTCACAAAGACACGAATTCTCGTATCCTTCGCTGGTTCCTTGAGCTCCAACCTTTTTCATTTCAGGTCCGCCACGTCCCGGGTTCACAGTAGGGTCCGGCGGATTTTCTGTCTCACTTCCCTGTCTCGTCGGTCCTCTACCAGTCCCGCTCTTGGAATGGGGAGTGTAGACGGGTCTCTTCGACCGCGTCTCTCATTGCACGGAGCTGGCAGCCATTGCCCCTCCTGCCGAAACGACGAGCGTGTTCCCATGGCGACATGGGAACGCTGGAAGACGCATCGGACCCGGACTTCCGGGTCCGACCTAGAAAAGAAACAACGGACTCTCCAGGAGAAGCGGAATGCCGGGAACGAGAAGACGCGGAGAAAACGAAGGATGAGACGCCGATCACAGGAGGACGATCGTGGGACCCAAAAGAGGAGCGGAATACCGAAGCCGAGAAGAGCGCTGGAAGGGACCCAAAGAACACCCGAACCAACGCTGAGGAGCCCAGCCACGACCCTGGAGGGTCGTGGCTTCACAAGGTACGGTTCTTTATAGGACTCCCGAAAACACAACATAAAACAGGGAAACAAGGAGAGGAAACCGGGAACAAGGAGAAGGCCAGGGAGGGGAACGAGGGAAAGGGCACTGGGTGCACTATATCAGCACAGGGTCTATGACACAGAGAAGAGAGAGAGTACCACTTAAGAAATTGCACGTGTGACCTAAACCCTTGCACCATTGGACACTCCCAGCCTTACTTTTTCCCATAACCCGGTATACTTTTCCCCTTGCATGTAACTAACACCAGAACCCCAGAGAATCCCCGTTGACTTCCCTGTCCTACTATTTCTTTTTTCTTTTCCGGTATCCTCGGGGACAAGAGGCGCGGTCAACCACCATACCTAAAAAGAAACAGACAAGAAAAGAAGAGACAGCTGATAACAGGACGGAGAAGGCGCCAACAATCCGTACTTTAATGAACTCATTCCCATTCAATAATTTTTGTAATTTTTTTTTTCTGCTTAACTCCCAACGGCCTAAAAACTAACATAAATAAACCCAATTTACCGTATCATCGTAGTTGCGTCCTCTGTACCTAAAGTAGCCTACCACAGACCCATAATGGTCCAAAATATCGTGGGCTCCCCTCAAGTTATTCAGGTCGCCCCAGAGGAATAGGGGCAGGTCTTCTGCATACAGTGCGATATAATGGATGTAACCCCCAGACTCAAGGCCGCTGTAGATGATCCAGTGCTGGCTCAACATGCCAGGGTTTGACTGCCACAGCAAGTAGCAAAAGAGAGAGCCTGATCCCCATCTCTATTAACCAGCTCTCTGAGATAGAGGGCCCAGTGTGGACCTTAGCCATCAAGCCAGCATAGAGCACGTGTGTCCATGCTATAAAGCTCTCTCCCAGCCCTATTCACTCCATGATGCCGTAGCGAAATTGCCACTCCAGGCTATCAAAGGCTTTTTCAATGTCTATTGCTAAGATCGACGCTCTCTCTCCATCCCGGGTGCAAGCCCCTACGATTGTGCATAACCGCTGGATGTTGTGGGCTGTGTTGCGCCCCGGTATAAAGCCAGCCTGGTCCCAGTGGATGAGGGTTGACACATGCGGCATGAGACGCGTAGCCAAAATTCTGCTCAACATTTTGTAGTCTATGTTTAGCATTGATAGCGGCCCACTTATCATGAGGCTCTTCCTGGGTTTCAATAAAGGGCTTCCCAAGTGGATTGTGGGAGGAGACCTATGGATTTGGTGGTATTATACATGTCTACTAACTTAGGAGCCAGTACCTCAGAGTATGCAGCATAAAATTTCACAGGTAGTCTGTCCGACCCGGGTGTTTTATTCCGATTCATGGCCTTGATGACCACTAGGAACTTTTGGATGGTGTTTGCCCCTCCAAGGGCGTCTGTGTCCTCTCGAACAATAGTCAGATGATGCAAAAGGGCTAGAAACTCAGCCAACTGGGCAACATAGAGTTCCACAACACTGCTATACTGCAGAGCATAGTAGTTGTGGAATTCACTGTTAACCCCTTAGCTGCTGGGCCGCCCCTCCACCCCCCCAAAGTGCTGAGCCCTTTTTTGTCTATTTGGGGTAGTTCACGCTCAGGCCTTAAAAACTTTTTGTCGACATAAGCTATCCACGCCAAATTTGCATCCTTATTTTCCAACATCCTGGCCTGATTCTAAAGGTACCCAAAGCTAAAATTTCGTTTTTTAATTCAGAAAAATGCGAAAAAAGGGCCGCTGAAGAAAGCATGTGTCTTTTTCCCTGAAAATGGAATCAGCAAAGGGTTTGCAGTGCTAAAATCACCATCTTCCCAGCTTTCAGTAACAGGCAGACTTGAATCAGGAAACCAAATTTTTCAACACAATTTTGGCATTTTACTGGGACATTCTTGTTTTTACTATTTTTTGTGATTTCAGCCTCCTTCCAGTTAGTGACAGAAATGGGTGTGAAACTAATGCTGGACCCCGGACAGCTAAATATTCCTGAAAAGTAGACAATATTCTGAATTCAGCAAGGGGTCATTTGTGTAGATCCTTCAAAGTTTTCCTACAGAAAGTAACAGCTAAAATAAAAATATATTGAAATTGAGGTGAAAAAAAGAGCCATTTCCTGCCACGTTTTCTTTTATAACTTTTTCCTGGTATGGCAGATTTTTTAAAGCAATATACCGTTCCATCTGCTGAACTCATCTGTTTGCCGTGATATATGGGGCTTGTAGGTTCATCAAGAACCCTAGGTACCCAGAGCCAGTAAATGAGCTGCACATTGCAATGGGTTTTCATTGTATACTGGGTATACAGCAATTACTTTGGTGAAATATAAAGACTGAAAAATAGGTATCAAGGAAACCTTTGTATTTCCAAAATGGGCTCAAGATAAGGTGTTGAGAAGCAGTGGTTATTTGCCTATCTCTGGATCCTGGGATCCCCATACTAGCATGTGAATTACAGGGCATTTTTCTTTTTTACACACTGTCTTACATTTGGAATGAAAAAATGTAGAGAACGACAAGGAGCAATAAAACTTGTTCTGCTATTCTGTGTTCCCCCAAGCCTCCTGGTAAAAATGGTACCTCACTTTGTGTGGGCAGGCCTACTGCCCGCGACAGGAAACGCAACATGGACACATCACATTTTTATATTGAAATCTGACGTGTTTTTTACAAAGTGCCTAACTGTGGATTTTGGCCTCTAGCTCAGCCAGCACCTAGGGAAACCTACCAAACCTGTGCATTTATTAAAACTAGACACTAGGGGAATCCAGGATGGGGTCACTTGTGTGGCTCTCACCAGGTTCCGTTACCCAGAATCCTTAGCAAACCTAAAAATTTGGCAAATAAAACACTTGTCCCTCATATTTTGGTGCTGCAAAGTTCTGGAATCTGAGAGGAGCCACAAACATCCTACCACCCAACATTCCTCCAAGTCTCCCGCCAAAAATAGTACCTCACTTGTGTGGGTTGGCCTAGTGCCCGCGACAGGAAATGCCCCAAAACACAAAGTGGACACATCACAGTTTCCCAAAGAAAACTGACCTGTTTTTTTTGCAAAGTGCCTAGCTGTGGTCTTTGGCCTTTAACTCAGCTGGCACCTAGGGAAACCTAGCAAACCTATACATGTTTTAAAACATCTAGGGGAATTCAGAATGTGGTGATTTGTGTGGCTCTCACTAGCTTCTGTTACCAATATCCTTTGCAAACTTTAAGATCTGGCAAAAAACCCTCTTTCCTCACATTTCGGTGATGGAAAGTTCTGGAATCTGAGAGGAGCCACAAATGTCCTTCCACCCAGCACTCTCCCAAGTCTCTCGATAAAAATGGTACCTCACTTGTGTGGGTAGGCCTAGTGCCCGCGACAGGAAACGCCCCAAAACGCAACCTGGACACATCAGATTTTTACATTGAAAACTGATGTATTTTTTTTTTAAAGTGCCTAGCTGTGGATTTTGGTCTGTAGCTCAACCGGTACCTAGGAAAACCTACCAAACCTGTGCATTTTTTTAAAGCTTGCCACCTAGGGGAACCCAGGATGAGGTAAGTTGTGGTGCTCTTACCAGGTTCTGTTACCCAGAATCTTTTGCAAACCTCAATATTTGGCCAAAAAAAAACACTTTATCCTCACATTTCGGTGATAATTCTGGAATCTGAGAGGAGCGACAAATCTCCTTCCACCCAGCATTTCCCCAAGTCTCCTGATAAAAATGGTACCTGACTTGTGTGGGTAGGCCTAGTGCCCACGTAAGGAATAGATCACACAACGGTCAATGTCGGTCCTTACATGAAGGCAACTGATAAACCTGGGGTGATCTATTCCTGATGCAGGCACTAGGAACATGCACTCAAGTGAGGCAGTGTTTTTAATAGGAGAGGTGGGGAAACACAGGGTGGAAGGAATTTTGTGGATCCTAGCATATTCCTGTAGTTTGTGTGACAGAAATGCAAGAAAAAATAGAGTTTTTATTCAACACTTTTGCAGAGTGTCTAGTCTAGTTTCCTGAAATGTCTGGGTTTGGTAGGTTTCCCTGTATGGCCGCTGAGCCCAGGACCAAAAACTCAGGTGCCTGCCTTACAAAACCAGGTTGTTTTGTGATAGATAATTTTGATGTCTCCACAATACGATTTGGGCGGTGGAATTTGGGGCTGAACTAACTTGGGGAGCTCCCAAGAGAGAACTCTCTCTCTGCTTGCCGCCGCATGCACCTGCTCTCTGGGTTAGGTTAACCTGCTATTGTCCTGCTGCACAGACTGTGCTTGCAAAGGGACAGCAGGACTGTCCTCATCACCTCCCTCATAATCACTGGAAGAGGAGTTATCGAATGGGACTTCGACGACTGAAAAATCACTCCCAGAGTCTGCACCATTGTCCTATCCCTCAGATGCTGTCTCAGTATCTGTTGTCTCAGTCTCTGATCCTACATCAGAGCTGTCCTCTGTAACCTGAGTTAGGGCTTGAACAGCAATCATCCAATGAGATGCCATCTGTGCTATTAGCTAAACTGTCGCTCTTATACACTAGCCTACGTAGACAGTCACAAAATTACTGGTGGGGGGGTGTGTGATACCTGCAACAGTAGAGGTCATCTTACCTTCACTTCTTCCCTCAATCAGCATGTATCGTTCAAGACAATCAAAAAAACAAAAAGGACACATTATTACTTCACCTTGTCGCATACCAATTGTCACATTCTTTAGCACCTCTAGCGCCCAGTTATTGGTTCTCCCACTCCCATTACCTCCTCCTCCCCCGATTCCCTCACTACCACCCAGCAAAAGTACATTTCATCTCTCCATAGCCCCCCTCGCTAGAGTTGAATCGCGTCAGTTGAAGTATGTGCATTGCTTTGAAGATGTAAGCTGCAACTGCAAGAGAACTGGTGGTGAATATATATATATATATATATATATATATATATATATATATATATATATATATATACACGTACACACACAGATCACTTTTATATGTGGGTGTCGTCTTCCTGGGGGCCGATCGCAGCCCCCAGGGAAATCACACATGCGTTGACAAAAGTGATCGCTATATATATGTATGTGTGTGTATATATGTATATGTATATATATATATATATATCTCTTATATATATCTGGGGGAGCCAACCCCCCTAAGTGAAATCCCTGGTGTCTAGTGGGGGTTTCCTGGCTCTTGATCACAGCTGCGGAAACCCTTTCAGGAAGGCCTCATTTGAAAAGGGAGAATCTCCCCTTTCAAATGAGGCCTTCCTGAACGTCTGGATAGCCGGTTTGGGCCTGTTTTCCCCACTCGAGTAGGAAGTGGCCGCAAGTCAGCTTCTTGCTCTTGTGAGGAAAACAGATAGTGACGTCAGTGTGCCTTGCAGCGTGCTGACGTCACAAAGGGGCGTGGGAGACACTGAAGATCTTCCATGTCCCCTGGGGTTTTTTTAATTTAAAAAAATGCTCTGATGCGATGCACGTTAGTATCGCGGGATGTCCCCTCTCCCATTGCATTCCCATTAGCAGGGTATTGTGAGCAGAAATAGTGTGGGACAAATATTCAGTACTGGACACCAGTGCATGAACGTTCAGCATGTAGAGCAATGCATCCACTCACACATGGAGATCGTGGAAGCTGGTGAATAAGGAATAATCTCGAAACCTGCGGGTGTTGTCTCCTGGAGTTGAGCAATTCCCACACCTGTTGCCAGCTCGCAAACGCCCGGGATACTCATGTGACCAGTACCTTCTGAAGAAGGGGGTGGGCTAGGTCCAGCTTCAAGTCTGCAACACAACTATAGCACCACCCAGTAGAACTGATCCCGTCAAGGGTGGGGCTAGTTTTCAAGAAAGCTCTCTGAAAAACTCTGGGTGGTTAGCATTCAGGATGTAAATGCCGCCCAGCATGATATCACCCTCGTACAGTCTTTCTGACACAATCACATAATGACTTGCAGGGTCAATAACCTGATGGGTATGCTGGAATAGGACTTAAAACTCCATGCGCATAAGCCAACTATGTCGTGTAATAAATACACCCCCCTCCACCTGTGCTGTAATGCCAACCCCTCTGCTGCAGTTAAGTGTGTTTCGTGAAGGAGCACAATCTGTACCCCTCTGCGCTGTAGGTACCCCTATGCGCTTGTATCTCTTAATCATAGAGCACATCCTGCTGATGTTCCAAGTGATAATTTTTATAGGTTATTGGGGTCACCATGGAACCGCAGTGTAAAAGTAACCCATGTCTGTCCGCAGTGGATGAAAGCCCCTCTTAGTTTCCTGCCTCGTCATACTCATTATAAGACCATGGCGTCCTCTTGTATTACCTTAACGTTCCCTTCTCCAAAATAAGTAACAAGAACTCTCTGAACTCCCCCCTCCCCAGGACAAGCAGGATATCCCTCCTCATTCAAACAAGTGTACCTTGATCAACCAATGGTGGTTGTGTCCGCCTCATGTCTGATCTGAGCATTCCACTACACACAACACCAGTCCAGCCCGGTCCTCTCCCCTTTCTCAACCGTGGAAAGTAATAATCATCCACACAAACTCATGGGATTACTCACATATGTGCATGTACAGATATGTGTTCCTGTGTAATCATGTATGTGCGAGTGGATAGTCAAGTGCGGCCCCACCATAGTGCTTGGTTCCTTCCCCTTTGGATAATGCAGGCAAACCATGGATCTTCTTAACCCAGCAGATGGTGTGGCCTGCTTATCGCAGTGCGCTTACAAGCGGGCCATTTAAGTGTTTTTATGCTCTTAGATAAAATAAGTCAGATATTGTGCGTGGCGTGATCTTAGGGAGTTCATCACCCATCAGCCCAGATACACTTTCAACACTGGAAGTGATTGAGTTCTGGGAATCCTCTCCTGTCGGCAGGGAGGGTGAGGTCTGGCTGCCCCTGCTCTTTGCCGCCACCTCTTGCATTGTACATTGTTGGGCTTTCTAAGCTTCCTCCCCGACGGTGTAAGCCCACCAGGAACTCCTTTGCACTGATTTTTCCTCATTGCTGGTGGCCCCACCCTGCCGGGGTACTCTCCATTAGGATCAGCAAGTGCCTGTGTGTCTAGCCAGTTCCAAACTTTTAGGGGTGTGTGGAAAAATTGTGTGGCTTCCTGCATTATCACCCGCAAGCATGCCAGATACAGAATGCCCTATTTGAGGCCCAGTTGCCGGAGTCTTTTGCTTTTAGCATGAACAAACAATGCACGCTGCTTTTGGATTGTTTTAATGCATTCTGGAAAGATCGTGACTGTTTGATTGTCTATTCCTTGATTCGGGCGCACACTAGTGTGGTGTTGCAGTCCCATTAGTGCAGTAGTCACGCTACCATAGGACTTGGCGACGCTCCTGTTGGTGGCTGCCGGACCGTAACCCTGTGGGCTTGCTCCAAGACATAAAAGGGGGAGAGGAACACCAGGGCCACGTCTTCCATAGCCATTTTTCCAGAAGCAGCAGGGTGTCCTTTTCCTCTGCACATTCTGGGATGCCTGTAGTTGGATGTTGTTCTGGCACCATCTGTTCTCGCCGTCCTCTGCTCTGGTCTCCAGTGTACGCACCTTGGCCACATCTGGGTGGAAATCTGTCAATGCTCGCTCTGTTGTAGTCACATATTCCGTTAGATGTCTGTGGTCATCTTGCAAAAGCCTTAAGTCTGCTCCTAACATGTCAATTTTTGTTTCCAGTACTTCTCTGGTAGCTGTGATAGACTGGAAGATATCTTGGAGAGTAGGCCTTGAGGGCAATTCTCTTTTAGCAACATGTCCAGGGCTGCCTATTTCTGGGTCCGAGAGTGGGTGTCAGTTTCACATTTTCTGGCCACCTTAACCATCTGGGCGTACCGGAGATTCATGCAGTGCAGAGTGATGGGGACAAGGCCTCCTCCGAGCCGCTAACTTGTCCTACATCAAACGATACTCAGCTGCTTCCCACAGCAGGCACTAGCTCAGGAGGCTCCCACTCAGTCCCCCGCGCTCTTCTCTTTGGTCCCGTTGGGCGCAGGTCTTAAGTACCTGCAAAGGGTCAGCACGCTATGGAGGGTGGGCCTCATGGATCTCCCCCATCACACCTTCCAGGTGCGCTCCTGTCTGCGCTCACAGCTCTATGTGTCCCTAAGGGCAAGAGCCGGCAATTGCACCTCCCGCAGTTGGTGCTTGGAGGGTTTAATGGGGAGGGGTGGCTAGAGATCCCCAGCACCCCAAGGGAGGTAGTGTTCCCCCCCATCTTATGCACTCCTCTATTGCTTCTGGACCTCCCTCATCTGTGCTTGTCCCTTTTTTGGTTCCTCCCACCTCTACCCCCTCACCAGCCAGCCCCTTCTTAAGGCTTTTGATTTCCTAGGGTGGTTGCCTCCTCCGAGAGATCAAGCGGTGTTCCTGGTGCAGGCAATTAAAAAGGTGAGCCAGTAAAATGATGGCAGTGCAAGGTCACAGTCCTGCTGCACCTTTAACAATAGGTGCTTCAAATGTGATGGCCCTTAGATGGGAGTACAGGCCCCCCTTAGATGGGAGTACAGCCCCCCCAAATATTCATGCAGTGCAGATGGGGGGGCCCCCCTTGCGCAGTCCTGGGAGAGCAGTCTCCTCCACCCCTGTCCAAGGGGCTTGCTTGGCCTGGGGTGTCGAGCGGACTGGCCAAGGTACTCTGGGGTCCTGCGTTGCCCACACCGCTCCTAAGGGCAGGGTCTCAAAAGCATGTAGCTAGGAAAGTCTACAGGTTGTTCTCTGTCCTGCTCCGTGCTGCGCTGCTGGTGCGCTCTCCTTATCAGGAGTAGCAGGGGCCCAGGATCCTGCCCCATTAAGTTGCTGATCCGCTGTCCTGGTCTCCGGAAGCAGTATCGGGGTCACCAGGATCCACTGTGTTACCGACAGTACCTCCATCTGGGGGCCACCATCTTGGGCCTTCCGCGTCCCCTCACTCCCCATCTTGAGGGCCGCACTCTGCAATGGTCTCAGGCCACCCGGTCGCTCCAAGTTGTTGCCGCCCTCTGCAGTCATCCTGTGCCGACTGCCGGGCAGCGTGAGGGCATCTGCCAGGATCAGATGCAGCGGGACTCCTGCCTCGCCACCATTTTGCACCTGATCACCAAGCTGCTTCCTTGGGCTGCTGCAGCGGTGAGTCCACACCGGTTCTGGTAGTTGTGGGGGTGAGTATGTAGGTTCAAGGGTATGGGCGGACCGCAGGGATCACAAAATTACTATGGGTTTGGGATCGGCAGGTGGGTGCCATCAAGGAAGCGTCCTACTCCATCAGATGCTTTCGACACCCCCTCTGTTTGAGTATGCTTCATGTTTACCTCCTCCGCTAGGGCCCATTCTGCCAAATCCCTGCGCCATAAGTCAATAGATGATGTCCTAGCACCCAGCCACCCGTTGGCTACCCTTCTTTTTGTGAGTACCAGCACTAATTGTAAAAACCTCCATCTCATCTTCTCCTCCTAACCCCTCCCACCTCCCCACGGACATTGACAACACCGAGTAGGTATTCCTTCGGGGATACCTCCTGCACCATCCCAATCACCTCCCTCTGCCTCTCCATCACCTGCTGCCAGTATAGGTCTACTGCCTGACATTCCCATGCCATATGCAGGAAGGTAGCTCCGTCCGTGTTACATCTGGGGCAGCATGTCCCACATACATCCTGCTTAATTCAATCGGTGTTATGTACGTATGGTGTAGGTAAATAAAATGAGTTAATTTAAAGTGCGTGTTACAAGACAACCTCTTTACCAGCTCGCATGTCTCATTCCAGTCTGAATTCAGAAGGGGTGCCATACAATCTCCTTCCCACATTCATTTGGCAGGTATCTCCTTCCACTCCCTATTGTCCTTCAACGTCTTATACAGATAGGTCACGATATGTCTTGTTCCAGTTGTCACCATAAGTTGTAGTGTGGTCATCACTTACGGTGCATCTGGAAGTCAGTCCAAATCTCTCATGTCGTGCACATTAATTTAGCGTATTGAAAGAAAATTCCCCCTCCCAACCTACTTGTGCTTCCTCAAATGTCAAGAGCACATTTTCTGGACATAGATCCCACAGTGTTAAACAGCCTCCCTCCTTCCATCTACCTATGGTCATGTCTTGATATCAATGCGACAAAATGAGAGCAGCGAACATATATCCAGATCCCTGTCAAAAGGTGTTTTTTTAAAAACACCCTTGTAATCACTCATTCCCATATCTCTGCTGTCTGTTGCAGCAAATATGGTGTATCTAGCGGGGCTTGCTTCCTGCGCATGAATAACTCCATTATGGAGTGTGTACCATATGTGTCCGCTAAGAGTTGCTTCTTCCTATTGTCATCCTCCGATGCCCATTGGGCGGCATATTGCAACTTGGAGGCGTAGTAGTATAATTCATATCGGGAAGACTCAGCCCCCCCTTTCTACAGATCTTGTTTGAGCTGAGAGTGCCACCCTACTTCTCTTACCCGCCTAGACCAGTAGTACCATTAGACTGTCCAGTGTCTGAAATAGACTGCAGTAGAGGTGATTAGAGTTCAACACAACTTATACAGAAAATACATAAAGTGTAAATATAGTTTATTAAATGCACCACCAGGGGCAGCTCCTCTACTATGGAGACTACTATGTTTATTATGGTTTTATGTAAAAGAGACTGGGCTGCAGGTGATGACGGGAACGGAGGAGGAGTGCACAGCACTCCCCCTCAGTGCACATGTATGTTTGGCCGGCCGTCTCGGGCCGGTTTCTAAACTGGCGTGGAGTCCTTTTGTGGTGTTTTCACTGTGTTACTGTATGTGTGTAGGTACAAATACTTTACACATTGCCTCTGAGATAAACCTGACTGCTCGTGCCAAGCTACCATGGGGGTGAGCAGGAGTTATATGAGGTGTGTGACTCCCTTACCATGACTAGAGTGAGGGTCCCTACTTGGACGGGGTGTAAACTGACTGCCAACTAGAGGCCCCCCTGTTTTAACAGGGGTCCTGGGTCAAACGTATTTTTGGGGCCCCTGTTCAAAATAGCTTTGAATTTATGATCCAGTTTAAGCTCTTTCATACCCTCTTTGGCCCAGTCGCTAACAATGCAAAAGCGCGCACAGGTCTAAATTCTGAATGCGTTTACATCTAATATTCAGGGATAGTGACCTACAGGTACATCTTAGGGATTTTGGGGGCCTTGGGTCAAACATATTTTTGGGGCTCCTGTTCGAATCAGCTTTGAATGTATTCTTCAATATAAGCTCTTTCATGCCCTGTTTGGACCGGTCCCTGACAGTATGAAAGGCACATAGGTCTAAATTCTGAATGCATGTACATCTAATATATTCAGGGATAGTGACCTGTGTTTCAATATTGCAACAGAGCAGCAGCTAACTAACATTACTACAAATAATCTGTGACACTCCCACATTGCTCTTATGTGAGATCCTGTTTTGATCTAAAGGAAACTTTTTTTAAAGATGTTGCATGAAACATAAACGAACCATTTCTCTGCAAAATGTCTGTAGTGGACTCTCACACATGACCCATTTTACAAATAAATTAAAGGAAAACGGTTTTGAAAACAATTTGTTGAGAATTATTCAGTCATCAGGGCGAGACCCTTTGCAGAATAGAGCTAGCTCTATCATGCGCCCCAGAAAGGCCGGGGCCCTGTGCCAATGCCCAATTTGCCCATGCCTTAAAACGTCATTGGGCCCATGGAAATATGCAGTCTTGTCTTTTTTTTTATTGTTAAGTGGAGAATCTGGTTTTGTTATTAAGCGTGGTAGCTTGCCAGCACATTCATAAGACCTTATCTTTGATGGCTTCCTGAGTTTAACTCAAATCTAGTTGCTAAAGTACAGCAAAACAAAAAAAAACTGCTTTCGTCTTGACAAACAAAAAACAAAAAGTATTAGTTTTATTTCCAGATCTCTTGGGCAGTCTGCAAATGCACTAACTTGGGATGAGAAGGAAAAACTGACCATTGTCTTGTATGGTTCCAGTGCAGAACATCAGTGTTTCAGACTAAGGATGACCATTATGGCCATGTTTTGTTAGGTTTCACCATTGTCTGTAATCAAAGAAAGGTATCGTCTACAGATAGTTTTTAGCAGTCTGTTATCGAAGATCTATTGTGAACAATACAGTGGGCTTCGGACCGCACCAAATGCTTGCAATTTTTGGTTTTCATGTTAGACTCTGTTGCTTGCCTCTTCTATAATGGTTTCCTTTTCCCTTCTTGGGTGTGTACCTCCTCTAGAACATAGCTTCTCAACCATCCTTTTGATTAGACAACTTGTATCCTTTTACCGCTTAGATTAATGGACTACGTTTTTCTTTTTTTTTCAGCACTCCATCGAAACGCATGTGTTTACTTGCTTTCGCCATCCCAACAAGTAGCTGCCTCTTTTGTGCTCCTGTTGCACCCTTCTCAGTTCGCCCATTCCTTCCCGCCAGGCTTTTGTTTCCTTTTTTTCTATTTTCTCACCTACCTCGCTTGTTTGCCTGACCTGCTCCTCCATTACTCCCTTCCTTTCACTGTAATTTTTGTCATAATTTCTGACCTACTGTGCCCCCTCATGGTGTTTACTCCCCTCTGTCTCTGTTGCTCCCTTACCGATTCAGTCACAGTTTCAAAGAAAAAATATAACTTTTTTTTAAGGGCCTGGCAACTCCTGCCTGCTCTCTATTTGTAAACTGTGCTTTCTGTACATTTACCTTTTTTATATAAATAGTTATTTATGGTGTAGCATTTCCCATCCTTCACAGAACTCAAGTGCTCACCAAGGTCGATGAATCTTTTGACCCTGTAAGTAGTGTGGGTAAACCATCAACAAAATTTCAGTAGCAACTCAAATAATTTAAACAACACAACCAATCTGGACATGGAAGGAAAACCCCAATCAGGAATACAGTTAAAGGATTTATTACAAACAGAAGCTCAAAGTCATGTAGACAGTGTGCAAAACTAACTTATGACAAGCGTTTGCAATGCAATGGGTCTCACATTTGCTCGAGTTAGAGCTATTAGCATTGCAAACTCCTAACCTGACTTTTCTTGCCACATTGATTGAAAATTTAAAGTAAAACAGTTTAATATATTAACCAGACTTTTCTTGCCATATAAACTGAAAAGTAAAAGTTTCACATAAGCGAGCCGATGGCCGCCATCAGTGCAAAGCAGACACACAAAGGAAAATAAAAGTAAGCTCGCAGTGAAACCTATTGGCAAAAGTGCAATTATCCTTGTAAACGGCAAAAGTGCAATTATCTGTGTAACCAGCAAAAGTGCAATTACCTATGTAACAGGATGGATGTCATGCAAAGCGCTAGACTACTGCCCAGTGAGATCACGCTGCGAAATAAAGAGAAAAAGTAGTCCAGAAACCAGATGGAAAACATTGAGCCTTGTATGTTTTCAGTAGTTGGTCGGTATGCTGGAGGAGGGCTAAACACCGGAAAAGGCATGACGTATACATGCCTTTCACTAACGAAAGCAAGCGGATTTTGAAAGTCAAGCCCACGAACCAATGAAAGTGACTGACGTGACATGGGTGTGGTTGGAAGCCCAAAGAGAGATTACAACAGGGGACGGAGCGTTTTGCGCTCGCCCCTAAAAATACATAATCACCAGGGGTCGTCCAAGGCGTCAAAACAGATTCAGGTGAACTAAAATATAAAAAAAACTAAGCATTCAAGAAGAAGAATGCATAACTTCGATAAGAATATCTGAGCCACTGAAATAATGCGTTCCTCAATCATTAGTCAATTCAAATTTAGAATGGTCAATAATCTTTGGCAGGGCACAGGTAACCCTATAGCTAACAACATCAGGGAAACACATGTGTGGGGAGAAACACATGCAAGCAAAATACAAAAAAGTACAAAAGGACAAAACTAATTTGGAAAAAGATAATCTCCGACTACATATCACTAATTAAGTTAGGCAAAAAAAGAAAGTGTCAGCATCTCAGAAGCTCGGTCAAGAGTCTTCTGAATGGGAAAATAAAAGGATTACTAAATCTAAAAGGAGATTTCAAAGGTAAGGGCAGAGAGGGAGACACCTCTCCAGGAGATACAGCATCATGGGAATCTTCATCAGCAAAGCATCAAGATCAGCAAGTATCAGAACAGCATCTGGGGACTGCAGCTTCTTCAAGTTCAAAAGTCCTGCAGTATTTCAAAAGTCACAAACCATTCTGATTCATCAAAGGTATCGTTTCATGTCACGTTGAATGGGCATCATCCAATGGGAATTAATTTATGACTCCAAATTGAAGCAGTCCAATTTCTTCCCCGGTCTGTCATGGGAACATTTTCCATCTGCGTGACTCCATGCACGTTTTAAACAATTGTATGTGAAACCTGTCACACTGTTCTTCTGTCAAGGACACTATGCTACCTTCTCTTTGCACTTAAACAATAGAATCTATTACCAACTATCGAAGCTTCTCATGAGAACATAACTTATAAGAAAATTCACATTAGGAAATGAATCAACATTTATAACGAAAAGACAAAGTATAAAATGCATTTAACTAATACGTTTTAGTAAAACACGTTATATGCAAACTTATAAATTCAACATTAACAATATTTAATCAATATGAATAATACATTTCATATAAATGGAAAAACTTTGTTACTGTATTTCATTAAGTACAACAGAGAACTGCATTTTTCTCTCTTTGCACATATTTTAAACTCGTTAATCACTTCTTAATCACTAAAAATTCAATATCGTTTCTATATGTACTGTCAGTTCAGAGTCTTTACATTTCAATTACATTTTCAACATTAGTTTTATCCTTCTAACATGTGCTTTAATTCAAAAGACACCTAAGTCGAACTCCGAAATACAAGCAATTGCACATTTAAAATGCATGGCAGTGCAGCTTTCCAGTCTTTTACCTTCATAAACTTAAACTATCGGGTCCTGATTTGTTTTTGTGACAAGCGGGATATCTCTCCACTTTAACCTCTATCATATATTTACTACTCAAAGAATGGTGTCTGCCATTTTAGAATGGTAAAGAAAAAAACTGGTGTGCTATGCTGTATGCATGTACATGCATCATGATGCATTCACACATAACACACTGGGTTGCCATAGATTCATGGGGCCAGATGTACAAAGCCATTTTGCATTTCTTAACGGTCCGAATCGCTACTTGGGGCTGTTAAGAAATTCAAAATGGGCTTTTCATATGTACAAAGGCCATTCCAAAGCAAGCAGATTGATGAGCATCCATGGCCACCTAGGAATGATTTTTGCCTAGCTGTAACAAATGTTACTGCACTGACAGTGACTATCTCACAACTAATTTATATTATACCATATTTTTACCATGCCATTTCAAGATGGCAAATGGGCATTTTTAAATGGTAAATATATGTTCGATGGCATGTGTAGATGCAGATACACATGCTGTGCACATCCCGCCATCTGGTGTTGGGCTCGGAGTGTTACAAGTTGTTTTTCTTCGAAGAAGTCTTTTCGAGTCACGAGACCGAGGGACTCCTCCCATTTCGACTCCATTGCGCATGGGCGTCGACTCCATCTTAGATTGTTTTTTTTCCGCCATCGGGTTCGGACGTGTTCCTTTTCGCTCCATGTTTCGGGTCGGAAAGTTAGTTAGAATCTCGGAACAATCGTCGGTATTGTTTGCGTTCGGTATCGGGTTAGTTACAACAGATCGACACCGAATTGAGAAGAGCTCCGGTGGCCCGTCGGGGTTTTCGTTTCCCGTCGGGGCCTGGTCGGCCCGGCCACGTGTCTCTTCAATGCTGATGGAACGGACCCCATTCCGCTTCTGTCCAAAATGCCATAACAAGTATCCATATACAGATCAACACCTGGTCTGTAACTTGTGTTTGTCACCAGAACACAAGGAGGATACTTGTGAGGCCTGTCGAGCGTTTCGGTCGAGGAAGACACTCAGGGACCGAAGAGCAAGAAGACTGCAAATGGCGTCGGCGCCGACAGGACAAGGGTGTTTCAAGGAGGAGGAAGAAACATTCTCCATCCAGGATTCGGACTCGGAGGAGGTCGATCCCGAAGAAACGCCGAAAACCGTGAGTAAGACGTCGAAACAAAAATCTCACGAAAAGACTGCCAAAGCCCAGGGGACGCCACCGCCAACAGGCCATGGCTTAACCCGAAAAGTAGGTGACCGTCCATCGGCACCGAAAAAGGGCGAGCTGGTGTCGAAGTCATCCGACTCCGGTCGAGATACAGGCATGCAGCAATCTCGGGCCCGAGAGAGTGGCTCCGAAAAGATTCGGCACCGAGACAGCGGCACCGAAATTGGTCGGCACTGAGAGGGCGCTACGCCGAAAAGCAAAAAGATTTTGTCGGAGCCGAAAAAAGCAGCAGAAAAGGTTTCGGTGCCGAAACATCCGGCCTCCGAACCGAAAATTAGTTCCTATTCAGAGGAACAAGGACTGTCCTCTCAAATGAAGACACACAGATTTGAAGAAGAATTACAGACAATAGAGCCAGATCACACGCAAAGGCGGCTCTTTATTCAGAAAGATACAGGGAAGATCAGCACTCTTCCCCCAATCAGAATGAAACGAAAACTTGCCTTCCAAGACAAGGACAAGGACACACAGCCACAAGCAAAAGTGGCTAAACAAATAACACCACCACCATCCCCACATCACTCTCCACAACTATCACCGGTAGCCACTCCACCAATGATGCAATCCCCAACACATACGGGGATGAGTCAAGATGACCCTGACGCATGGGACCTTTACGACGCACCAGTGTCAGACAATAGTCCTCAATGCTATCCAGCAAGACCCTCACCACCTGAGGATAGTACAGGCTACATTCTAGTGGTATCCAGGGCAGCAGCATTTCACAATGTCAACCTTCACTCAGAACCCATTGAAGATGACTTCCTTTTTAATACACTGTCGTCTACGCACAGTCAATATCAAAGTCTGCCAATGTTGCCCGGAATGCTAAAACACTCCAAACAAGTGTTTGAAGAGCCTGTCAAAGGGAGAGCCATTTCTCCAAGAGTAGATAAAAAATATAAACCGCCACCAACAGACCCAGTGTACATCACACAACAGCTATCACCAGACTCTGTTGTAGTTGGAGCAGCGCGCAAAAGAGCCAACTCTCATACTTCAGGAGACGCGTCACCTCCAGATAAAGAGAGTAGAAAATTCGACACGGCAGGCAAAAGGGTGGCGGCACAGGCAGCAAACCAGTGGCGTATTGCAAATTCGCAAGCTTTGCTAGCCAGATATGATAGGGCCCATTGGGAGGAGATGCAACACCTTATTGAACACTTGCCAAAGGAGTTTCAAAAAAGAGCGCAGCAAGTGGTCGAAGAGGGACAAAATATCTCCAATAATCAAATTCGATCAGCAATGGATGCTGCAGACACAGCTGCTAGAACTGTCAACACAGCAGTAACGATAAGGAGGCATGCATGGCTGCGTACATCAGGATTTAAACCAGAGATACAGCAAGCTGTGCTGAATATGCCATTCAACGGACAGCAGTTGTTTGGGCCGGAAGTGGACACTGCAATTGAAAAACTTAAAAAAGACACTGACACGGCCAAAGCCATGGGCGCGCTCTACTCCCCGCAGAGCAGAGGCACATTTCGGAAAACACAATTTCGAGGGGGGTTTCGAGGGCAAACCACAGAAGCCACAACCTCACAAACAAAGCCCACTTACCAGAGCCAGTATCAGCGGGGAGGTTTTCGGGGACAATATAGAGGAGGACAGTTTCCAAGAAACAGAGGAAAGTTCCAAAGTCCCAAAACTCCTCAAAACAAACAGTGACTTCAAGGTCACAAATCCCCAACACATAACACCTGTGGGGGGGAGACTAACCAAGTTTTACACACATTGGGAGGAAATAACAACAGACACTTGGGTCTTAGCAATTATCCAGCATGGTTATTGCATAGAATTTCTCAAAATCCCTCCAAACGTCCCACCGAAAACACACAATATGTCAAAACAACATATAGATCTTCTAGGACTAGAAGTTCAGGCATTGCTACAGAAAGAAGCAATAGAATTAGTACCAAAAGATCAATTAAACACAGGAGTTTACTCGCTGTACTTCCTGATACCCAAAAAGGACAAGAGCCTGAGACCGATACTAGATCTCAGAACATTAAATACCTACATCAAATCAGACCATTTTCACATGGTTACTCTACAAGACGTAATCCCACTGCTCAAACAACAAGACTACATGACAACACTAGACCTAAAGGATGCATATTTCCATATACCAATTCATCCTTCACACTAAGGTTTGTATTCCAAGGGATACATTACCAATTCAAAGTGTTGCCATTCGGAATAACAACTGCGCCAAGAGTTTTTACAAAATGCAAATACATGTGTTCCCATACCTAGACGATTGGTTAATCAAAACCAATACGCTAAAACGGTGTTCACAACACACAAAATATGTCATAGAAACCCTACACAAACTAGGTTTCTCAATCAACTACGCAAAGTCACACCTGCAGCCGTGCCAAACACAGCAATACTTAGGAGCAACAATCAACACAGAAAAAGGGATTGCTACTCCAAGTCCACAAAGAGTACAAACATTTCACAATGTAATACAAACCTTGTATCCAAAACAAAAAGTACAAGTCAAAATAATACTGAAACTACTAGGCATGATGTCCTCATGCATAGCCATTGTCCCAAATTCAAGGTTACACATGCGGCCCTTACAACAGTGCCTAGCATCATAATGGTCACAAGCACAGGGTCAGCTTCTAGATCTGGTGTTGATAGACCGCCAAACATACATCTCGCTTCAATGGTGGAACAGTATAAATTTAAACCAAGGGCGGCCTTTCCAAGACCCAGTGCCACAATACGTGATAACAACAGATGCTTCCATGACAGGGTGGGGAGCACACCTCAATCAACACAGCATCCAAGGACAATGGAACGTACAGCAAAAACAGTTACACATAAATCACCTAGAACTGTTAGCGGTATTTCTAGCGCTGAAAGCATTTCAACCCATGATAACCCACAAATACATTCTTGTCAAAACAGACAACATGACAACAATGTACTACCTAAACAAACAAGGAGGGACACACTCAACTCAGTTGTGTCTCCTAACACAGAAAATATGGCATTGGGCTATTCACAACCACATTCGCCTAATAGCACAATTTATTCCAGGAATTCAGAATCAGTTAGCAGACAATCTCTCACGGGATCACCAACAGATCCACGAATGGGAGATTCACCCACAAATACTGAACACTTACTTCCAAATTTGGGGAACACCACAAATAGATCTATTTGCAACGAAAGAAAACTCAAAATGCCAAAACTTCGCATCCAGGTACCCACAACATCAGTCTCAGGGCAATGCGCTATGGATGAACTGGTCAGGGATATTTGCTTACGCTTTTCCCCCTCTCCCACTCCTTCCATATCTAGTAAACAAGTTGAGTCAAAACAAACTCAAACTCATACTAATAGCACCAACATGGGCAAGGCAACCTTGGTACACAACACTACTAGACCTGTCAGTAGTACCTCATGTCAAACTACCAAACAGACCAGATCTGTTAACACAACACAAACAACAGATCAGGCATCCAAATCCAGCATCGCTGAATCTAGCAATTTGGCTCCTGAAATCCTAGAATTCGGACACTTAGACCTCACACAAGAATGTATGGAGGTCCTAAAACAGGCTAGAAAGCCTACCACTAGACACTGCTATGCAAATAAATGGAAAAGATTTGTCTATTAATGCCATAATAATCAAATTCAACCCTTACACGCATCTACAAAAGATATAGTAGGATACTTACTACATTTGCAAAAAGCAAAACTAGCTTTCTCTTCCATAAAAATACATCTTGCTGCAATTTCAGCTTACCTGCAAATTACGCACTCAACTTCATTATTTAGGATACCAGTCATAAAAGCGTTTATGGAAGGCCTAAAGAGAATTATACCACCAAGAACGCCACCAGTTCCTTCATGGAACCTCAACATTGTCTTAACACGACTCATGGGCCCACCTTTTGAGCCCATGCACTCTTGTGAAATGCAATACTTAACGTGGAAAGTTGCATTTTTAATTGCCATCACATCTCTAAGAAGAGTGAGTGAAATTCAAGCGTTTACCATTCAAGAACCATTTATTCAAATACACAAAAATAAAGTTGTTCTACGAACAAATCCCAAATTTTTACCAAAAGTAATCTCACCGTTCCACTTGAATCAAATGGTAGAATTACCAGTGTTCTTCCCACAGCCAGATTCTGTAGCTGAAAGAGCACTACATACATTAGACATCAAAAGAGCACTAATGTACTACATTGACAGAACAAAACTAATTCGAAAGACAAAACAACTTTTTATCGCCTTTCAAAAACCTCATACAGGAAATCCAATTTCAAAACAAGGCATTGCGAGATGGATAGTTAGGTGCATTCAAACCTGCTATCTTAAAGCTAAAAGGGAACTGCCTATTACACCAAAGGCACACTCAACCAGAAAGAAAGGTGCTACCTTGGCCTTTCTAGGAAATATTCCAATGAACGAAATATGTAAGGCAGCCACATGGTCTACGCCTCATACATTTACCAAGCACTACTGTGTAGATGTGCTAACTGCACAACAAGCAACAGTAGGTCAAGCTGTACTAAGAACATTATTCCAAACTACTTCAACTTCTACTACAGGCTAAACCACCGCTTTTGGGGAGATAACTGCTTACTAGTCTATGCACAGCATGTGTATCTGCAGCTACACATGCCATCAAACGGAAAATGTCACTTACCCAGTGTACATCTGTTCGTGGCATTAGTCGCTGCAGATTCACATGCACCCACCCGCCTCCCCGGGAGCCTGTAGCCGTTTAGAAGTAGATCTTAAACATTTGTACATTTGTAAATAGATTACTTGAAACTTTATTATGTACATACGCATTCACTCCATTGCATGGGCACTATTACTAGCATACACAACTCCTACCTCACCCTCTGCGGGGAAAACAATCTAAAATGGAGTCGACGCCCATGCGCAATGGAGTCGAAATGGGAGGAGTCCCTCGGTCTCGTGACTCGAAAAGACTTCTTCGAAGAAAAACAACTTGTAACACTCCGAGCCCAACACCAGATGGCGGGATGTGCACAGCATGTGAATCTGCAGCGACTAATGCCACGAACAGATGTACACTGGGTAAGTGACATTTTCCAAATAAAGTCTGCATTGGAAGCTGCGAAATGGGCAGCACCAAGTGGCCATCGGCAGTGTGCAGGTGCTGGAAGCTCACAGAAATATTATAAATGAATTAAGCTGATATTAGGTTAATGAGCAGAAGGCATCAATGGAGAAGGCATCAATGGAGAGCTGACATAAAGAGACTGGGGCAGGAAGGTGGTGATGGGGGAGGATAGTGAGGAACGTGGTGCCCTCCCATGGGGTGCGAAAAAGAAAAGAAAACACACAGCCCCTTCACTGCAGCTGTGGAAGAGTACAATCCATTCAATCAGAAGCACTGTAAAGAAAACATACTGCAGGGAAGGGACAAACAAGAATAGCAACTAAAGAAATTGCACAAGGAGCAGAGTATTGACACAGAAAAGGAAAAATATATCCAATATTAAACAAAGGACTAACTTAATCCAAACTGTGTTTTGTGGTGTAGACAACAGGTTATTGACAAAGTGATGGAGGACAGTGCACCACTAGGCTATAAGTGGTAAGAGTTCTATTAATGCCTTCGGCAAAGCGACTAGTATAAGAACAGAGACCTCTGGGAGTTAGTATGTAAATAAAGCAACTAATCCATGTGACTGTCTCAGAGGTTAAACCTTTAATCTTCTTACCCCGTTGTTCTTACAATACCTAGGAACTATTGACATATGTGATTCAGTGCAGCAGACAATTGGCTGGTGCTGTACTGTTGAAATGCAACCATATAGTCTCCATTATGGAAACTAGCCATATTTCTAATTTGCTGAAAAATTAAAATTGCCACTTTATTAAACTGCAGTACATTGTATTACATGGGTGGCCCTAACTTTTGTTTAGTCTCGCGTAAAGTTCAGGATGAACCAGTTTCTTGTCACCAGTAAGACGTAATCAAGCTTTAATTAGGTTTATTTAGCCATCCTCAGTGTCATGGTGGTCCCAATTCCTATCCAAGAGAAGTTGACAAGCATCCATGCCTCGCAGTAAACTCAAGTAGAATATTACACAAAGATATGAGAACACCTAACTAGGCATGCAGTACCCCAATTACAACAAATTAGTAAGGAATAACATTTTCTGCACGTTTTTCGTATACAGGCTGCAGAACTAAAACACTAAGACATCTTTGCCTGGACACTTATCATTTGCCAGTATCCAACATTCAAGCAATGTATAAAATATTCTTGGGGGGTGGGGGGGAGGGAGGGGAGGCTGTATGTTGGTGAGTTGAAAGGTGTTTTTTTCCTGACCTCAGCTTCATTCTACTGCCTGTGACCTCTGTAGAGTTCCCGAAGAAGGTATTATTATATATTTAAGGCAGTACTAAATTATTGTAATTCAGTTGCAGAATACACTTCAAAGCTCCCCTCTCTGACAAAATGTTCCTGCCATATAGCCACGGAACACTGCAACCTTTGTACAGTTCATTGGCTGGGTCATGTAAATGCAAAACGTACATTTTGAATAATCAGTTTATGTATGGCTGAACACTACATGCAACAATTGTAAGTATCTGTTGCATATCGTAGTGTGCCACTATAATATTGGACTGGGTTCAATAATGTCCTTGGTATATTTCTCTTGTATTAAATGTGCTACTTGTTGCTGTTAGATGGACAGTGGTAACCAATCTTTTGACTTCTGTGGACCCTCTCTGGATCATTATTGGAACCTGGGAACTGAGTCGTTACTGGAAGCCGGGGACCCAGGCCCAAACATTGTCAATGATTTAAACTGCAAAACAGTATACGAAAAATACAAAAACAAGCCTTCCATCAAACACATACACAATGATAACACACTTTATTAAATAAAAAAATAAAAAAAAATATTAGGAAGGTTGGAGCTTTTCTAAATTCAATTGAAGCCACACATCACCCATACTATATTCTTTAAAATACACCTGCACTGCTCCTACAAATCAATCTGAGAATACAAATGTTATTTTTAGCCTCCAGTTTCAAATTCCTTGGCAATTACGGTATGTTTTAAAATTTTCAACTGAACATTTTGCCACCTTATTTATATACACTTTATTAATCTGTTATTGTTAGCTAGTTTTCTAAGAAGTCACGGACCACCTGAGGAGGCTTCGGGGAACCCCAGGGGTCCGTGGACCACAGGTTGGGAACCACTATCCTACAGTACTGTCCCTTCTTATCCTCCAGTCCGAAGAACAAGATAGTTATTGTAAAACACAGCAAGGTTGATTAGAATTTGATCATGACGATTTTAATAAAAAGTGATCATTCATTTAACACCTGAAAACTAGAATATCCCTTATCACTGTGTTGCCCACAGGGCAGATAAGTGTATAGATCAACATTTCATTGCCCCACCCATAGGTCTATTGATATGTCAAAGCTTTAATACAAAAAAATCCTTTTTGTCGATGCCTTGCAGCATCCATGCATTAATGCAAAATGGGCCAGATGTACTAAAATGTAATTTTGCATTTCCTATATAGTAACTTCATAGAAATCGCTGTTTAGGGAATGCAAAATGCTGTGCACCAATTCCTAATAGCAATTCTTACAAAGTACAAAGTAGGAATCACTATTAGGAGATCGCAAATAAGACATTCCATGCCATTTGTGACAATGAGCTCGTTTTGCATTTCCCCAATAGCGATTTCCTATTGGGAAATCGCTATTGGGGAAATGCAAAACCACGGATGGCTATGGGAAAAAAGGCTCCCCGAAATGCACCCCAAAAATAGTGGTGCGCATGTAGAGCCCTCTGTTGCACTTGAAAAAAAGCATTTTGGGGTGCTTTTTTTATTTATTTTTTTAAATTGCACTTGGCATCAACTTGAAGTTGATGGTAATTCCATTTCCTAAATGCCCAATTCACGTTTAGGAAATGCTTTGTACATCTGAATAGGAATCACAAATAGGTAATCCCTTATTTGCAATTTCCTATTCAGCCCAGCAGAGCTCAGGTAGGTCCAGTTGCATTTCCAGGCAGGGCCAGTTGAAGCAGGTCAGATGGGAAGTCTCTGGAGCTTGTTGTGTCCTTGAAGCTCAGAACAGGTGGTCAGTCACCTGAATCTTGGAGTCACTTATGTTAGCCTGGGCTGATGGTAGCAGGTCCAGTCTTCCATCTCAGAGCCCAGGGTGTGGTGATGTCACTGGAGGAGCATGGAAAGCAGTCACATCAATAGGCTGTGTGATGTAGGTGTGTTCCATGCACTTCTCTGATAGTTATTCTCTGTGCCCCTTTTATACTGGATGTACTCTCTGTACTTTGACAATAAACGTGGTTTTCAGTATAGTGCAGTATATGAGAGGTTATTAAAAAAATGGCGACGAGGATTGGATCTAATGCTGTCCGAGATGTACTGCATCTTCCATGTGTCAGTTTCACTGCATTCCTGCATAAGTCACAGATTTGTTGAGATTCCCTACATTTTGATAATTCTTTTCTCATCAACACACAATTTTTTTACCCTCACCCAATCTCCCACATTCAATCTGCAACCTTCCCTACATGGTTTATTGCCAATTTTCCTCATACTCATTGCACTGGAATTCTTTTCAGCTGTTTCCCAAATTACTTTTACATTGCTCCCTTCATGAAACAACTTTCCATCCACAATGGACACAATTCAGTGAATGCTATCCTTCCCTTCATAAGTTCAAAAAGACTATTGCTGGTGGCTACATGTGGTGTGGTGCGATTAGACCACACAAAATCTTTGATTGCTTGAGCTACACACATATTGTTTCTGTGGGTAGCTTGAATACAATCCACCAGCACTTTATTGAAGCACTCTACTTTGCCATTACTTTGTGCATGGAATGTAGTGATGTCAATAGGCTGTGTGATGTAGGTGCGTTCCACGCCCTTCTTTGACAGTTATTCTCTGTTCCCCTTTTGTACTGGACGTACTCTCTGTACTTTGACAATAAACAAGGTTTTCAGTATAGTGCAGTGTATGAGAAGTTATTACACAGGGCATGCCTCATGCAGAAGGGCAGTTTTCAGACGAACAGGGCAGGCCAGGCCTCAAGCAGCAGGATAGTACTCTGGGCAACAAGACAGATCTTGAGCAGGAGGGCTGCCCTCTGAAGACCAAGGCAGGCCTCAAGCAGCAAGGTAGTCCTCTGGGAAACAAGGCAGGCCTCAAGCAGCAGGGCAGTCCTTTGGGGAAACGAGGCAGTCCTTCTTCTGTAAGGTTCACAAGAGTGTGCTGTGGATTGGATCAGAAGGTCCGATATTTATAACTGGTGCCACCCCTTGAAATGGGAGGGGACCTCTATTCACTCCACCCACAAACAACTCCCTCCCCCACTCCCCCCCCCCCCCCCCAACAAAAAAATAATAATCTTGTTCTGGAAATTTCCTTCCTTCTACTTGGGTCCCCTGCCCAGTTTCCAAGAGGTCTAGGGTGACAAAAGGCCTACACCCCTAGTCTTCGTTCACACTGTGGGTCCAATATACATTCCTGGCACCCAGGACAGCTGGAAACTCCTAGAAAGCTTCAGAAAGTTTAGAGCAGGGAAATGCCAACTTTCTAAAATCCAAAATTGTGATCTAAAATCTGACTATACCATTAAAGAGGATTTTAAATTATAATTCATTTGAGTCCAAACATGGCATTTCTATCTGCTCTCAATAAAACATTAGCATGTGTTATACAATAGTAGAGGTGGGCCTTACACTAGTGGAAAACAAACTTAGGCGTTTTCCACTACTAGGACAAGTAAAACTCAAAAAGACATCTTACTTTTCAAATACAATGCACCCTGCCCTATGGATTTTTTAGGGCCTTCTTTTGAGGGTGTTTTATATGTATTAGAAAGGAAGGTAGGCCTGGCGAAAGGTTTATTTTTCCAAGTTCAATTAGCTGTTTAGAAGTGCACGCAGGCTGCAATTGCAGGCCTGAGACATGTTTTAAAGGCTACTTTTACTGGGTGGCACAATAACTGCTGCTGTCCACTAATATCATTTAATTTACAGGCCCTGGGTACCTGTCGTGTCCATATGAGTGACTTAGAAGTAAATTAACTGTACCAATCAGGTGTTTTAGGGGGGAGGGGTAAAAGCAAAAACGTTTTGGGGTGGCACTGTAGAGAGGGCCAACTCTAAAACTGGAGTATTGATATGGATGTTCTTTAATGTAATTTGGCCAATTCATCAGAATACTACAACCTTTTAGGTACATTTTTAAACATTTGTGCTTGCATCCTTAACGCTTGGGGCCCAGGGCAGGGTTATCATTTGACAGAAACACATTGTCTGAAAAGATATAGGTGATTCTACCCTTGGAAAGTTCTTCAATAGGGATAAGAGCATCACCTAGATTGGGATACAGTAGAAAGATTTCATAAACTAATGGCATTCTGAGAAGGGGCATCCCAATTATAATTGCAGCATACCAAAACTTGGATTATGTCTTGAAGCAGACTTGAACTTCAAGAAAATAATATTGCCTCATGTCTGTGTTTCACTTAGTATTTTTTCAGCTTTGAGTTTCTGATTAAATGTTATTAAATATATGAGCATGTTTTAGGGGTTTAGCTATGTCCCTTTGTCCACAGATCATAGTCGCACGTGTTATTTACAGTGCTTAGAAATGTAGAAGTGTGTTAGTTAGTGCTATTTTGAAAACAATGTATTATTGTTATACAGTTCCCAGACAGTGGTTGGCACAAGTATGGGTTGAACGGCTTCCTCATAGTTAGAAGTCTGGCTTCTACATATTTATATATTTTCACTTTTATATTTTACCTTCCTTAAGTCACCCTTCTTGATTTGTGTTGAGCCGTTCAGTGTGCCCAAGAATTACTTAGCTTGCCTGGTTTGTATCTTAGTGTAATTGTTCTGTACGCCGGCTGGCATTTTAGTCTCTGTCAGTTCAGCAGAACCCAGAAGGGAACTAAAGCTTCCTTATGATTTGTGGCCTCACCTGCGTCATTGGTAATCGATCTCTGCCTTCAGAAAGCAAGTGGTCTACCGGGCCAGCTGCTCTGCATTCTGTCAACTTGAATATAAAATGTAATATATAAAAACGATAAGAATGGAATCCGTCCGTTTGTCAAATTATAACAAATCAGTCAAAGACAACGAGATGTTTTAATCCACCGGTCGGCCTTTTCACTTAGAAACTATACCTCTTTATAGAAACAGTAGCACGCGCACAAAATTCAATAGATATGTATAATAATACAATTGTTAATTGTGCAAAGGAGATGCATATCGATAACAAAATGATTAACGGAAGCATCAATTTACTCTCTTTTCCTGTTTTCGTAGACTTAAAACATTTGAGCTCTGACAATTGATTGTACTGTATTATGTAGTTAATATATTTTGTTAGCTTCAGGGTGCTTTTCAGAACACGGAGGTCTGAATATGAGCTTATGTCTAATGAAACCCATGAAGGTGCCTGCAAGACTCAGAATATTGTCCTTTTGAAGAGATCATTGCTGTTTATATCAAACTATGAAATAGTTAAAGGTTTTTCCTCTCAAAGTGTCCCTTAAAAAGAAAACGCACGTAACAACTGCAGTCAGCACGTTTTCGCTTCTTGGTCAGAAGTGTTGACCAAAAATTTCTTCATCTGTGTAAGAATATTTGCAGAGTTGACAACAGGATGCTGTATTTTAGAATTGTGCGCTGATCACCCTTTGCAAAAATCTCATGTTCCTCTTCCTACTCTTCAAATCATCCAAACTTCGAGTCAGAGTACTAGTACGTAGGCTTGCATCAATATTTGGAGGAGTGGAAAGGATAGAGCCCCAGGTGGCATTAGACAGGCTGGCTTTCCTCTATTATGATACTACCTACATTAAATTGACAAAATTGTTAAGTAATATATATTTTATATAGCACATTATCTCGTCATACGGAGATGTATACTAGAAAACAAAAGGGATATTAGTGCACATTAAGTCAGAAATATAGGTCCCCCGATTTTCCTCTACACCCACTCCAGAAATGTAGGCTCCAAGGCCAAACTTTTCAAGGCTGTAAGTGTATGAAAGAAACTGAGAAGAGAAACAGTAGTACGAGTTGCAACCTTACTCAGTAGACAAAAAGTGGTCATCGTGGTAGCCATGCCTCCTCAGAACAACCTGTGTGCTCACATGATGCGTAAGCAGAGAAGAGCCAGAAATAAATAACAGACACCATCCCTGAGGAAGAGGTATTGTATGGGATGTAAACAATCCAAGCCTCACTGCATCAGGAAGACAGAAGGGACAATAAGACATGCCATTTCTTGGTATAGAAAATGAAGAGATCAGGCTCATGTAGCACCTCCATACATAATCAAGACATCCTCAAATCTATGAGATACATCTCACTTCTGCGTCACCTGCCATACAACCAGTTGCAAAATTCCCATGTAAAGCAGACCTCTTAGTCACCCTTTTCAAATAACGGTTCATGTAACAGGCGCAAAGGCAGGAAGCATATGGGAAAATATCACAACTTAGTCTGGCCTGAACCGCCAGTCTTCAGACGGAGAGTAATCGATCTGAAGAATTACGACATGATCAACTCCAAGAATGGTATAGCACAATTAAAAAAACAGCAAGAACACATCCGTAGAACAGGCAAGAGTTTATGGAGACTGAAGCTGAACCTATTCATGTAAAGGTTTGTCATGTTCAATAGCAGCAACTAGATGAAATGTCTGTTTACTAGTCAGCTGACAGAGGGCTCATTGGTAGCATCAACACACTCCAGCAACAACCAGGCATGACTGCACACAACACCATCAGCAGATTGTACCACCACATGTAACAAATTAGAGACCTCTGTAGCAGTACACAATACATAAGGGACAAACACCAGGTGACATCCCCCAACAGCATCAACAGTTGGAGCAAGTAACACTGCAATGGAAATCAAGGTGAATTAGGTGATCCAGACCACAGATTAAAAAAAAAAAAACAGAAACGAAAACTCGATGCCCAGTGCCTGTCAGCAAGAGTTCAGATAAAAAAGTAGCTTGAAAACATGCGAAGTGTTTAAAAAACGAAAAAAAGTGAAGATCTAGATCCCCAACTCATAGAAAGACTTCTGTGTAGGCCCACCGTCTTCAGAAGACTATACAAAATTGACTGGTATTTGACTGTATGTTCTCCCAGACAAGACTGGTTGTTGTTGTTGGATAAAATCTATTGTTGGGTCTTGCAAGAATGCGAAGCAGATCTTACTTTTGATTCCTCTTAGATTTGTATGTGTGATAGCCGGGATTCTTCATAATGTACACAAAAGATTTGACTGAGTTAGCTCTCTTGAGCAATATACAAACAGCAAAATGTTGGGATTGTCGTTCTAAAAATCATAAGCTATTTACAACTCGAAGTCTTTGGAGTAGCATCTTCCGATTTAGTGTTCATTTATTAACCTATTGTATTGATCCTTTTGTAAACTTAAAAGTGATCATCTATTGGTTTGATTACTGTGCCAGTTGAGTTTGCAAGCTTCTCTTGGAGCAGGGCCTTGAAACAAAGTTGGACTCCACTAGCAATATGTGTAGAGTGATATGATGGAAGACACCTTGCGGCCTGCAGAAAGTTCCTGGTGGGTGAGTTAAGAAATGCTACTGGTGTCTTGAATTTCCAGAGCCATAGATTTGGCTTACATCTGTGTGAGCTGATGATAGAGGACCTTTAGTTTTGGACCTGTCACGTTTTGCCAGGGTCTGATTGCTACATTTCCAGAAACAAAATCATACAATTTTAATCAACTGGTATATTCTGAAAACAGTTGCATAGTTTGCATTGGTGTTTAACTGCTGATGAGGACGATTCTCTGAATGAATAGTTCTTTGATTAAATCATTCACATGTGTAATTTGTAATTTGGCAAAAATGTCTTTGGTTCTGAGTAGATATCAACGTTTTTCTGTTTATAAAAAGCCTAAATTTTCCTTTCATTTTTGAAATGCCTCACATAGTTTTCCTGGTTACCTCTAGATCAAATATGTCCCTTTCTTCCTCCCATATCTCTGTGATTTGCTGACCAACCACTCTTTTTTTTCACACCCTTTGAAACTCAGTTATATCAGTTCCATCACCTCAGAAGACTTCTTCTCCTCTAATGCACCACTAAACGTTCCCTTTTTGCACTTTTTCCATTCCCCTTACTGACATTTGCACCTCCTTTCCTCTAGAGACTTCTCTCCCATAAACTTGATTTCGACATGTGTTTTGGACAAGTTGGGCCTGACAGAAGAATCTAGAGCCGATGCTCTTACCTTAAATACAACACAGTCCTCTCCTCATTAGTGAGTTTTAAGCAGACCATTCCTAACACTCCTGGAATTGTGTTGGTCTTGGCTGTACTTGTGAACTTTCCCATTCCCTACTCGGACCTATCAGAAGGCATCCAGTATGGCTCAGAGCAAGTCTTACCCTCTCCCACTGGGGCACCTCTCTCTTGCCCACTTAGCTATTTTGATGACTCAATTTCTAAAATTCAGGGTCAAGCCTGTATTCATCTTTTCTTTCTCTGTGTCTCTTGATGTCTTATTACTCTTTCAGCAAGGTCTGTAGACCTGTTTTGAGGCATGTCCTTATCCTTCTCCTGTAAAGGGCACACCCTTCCTTCCTTATTGCATATATGCAGACCATTCTCAAAGGCTATGATCTCTAGTCTCATTCCTTGGTTTTGGCTAATGCTAATCCCAATTCGAAGCCTGTCTCCAATATATGCATTCCATTTGTTTGAGTATATATGCCTTTGTTGGAATTTAATTTCCCAAGGACAAAGTCAAACACAGTATCCTCATTCAGATCCACATAGAACCACTAGCATCCTTCGCTAAAACAGTGAAATCCATTCTGTGTTGTTTGCTACATAGCTGTTGATCTGAAGTAACGCTTTAAATTACTGACCTCATTTGGTCATTTTACTCTTCATTTGTTTGTTCTCAGTGAGACTTGGTTCAATGAAACGTCTCATAACGCCATGGATCTTGTTTTCCCTCATGGTCACTCAATCCTACATGTTTGTGAGGGCAGACCTGGTGAAAGGGTTGCAGTAATATACAAGAATTCTGTTCAGTTCAGAAAGTTCGCTATTGACGCTTGCTATTCCTTCCAATGTTGGAGCATGGAAACTAAATCAAAGTATTTGTCGCCCATTAGACTCAATGTCATCTATCACCCTCCTTGGGATAGCCTAACCTTTGTTGAAGATTGCATGGAGCACAGGTCAAATCAACTCATTCTATCATCAACTTTCATGGGGATTTCAACCTTCACCCGGGCGACCTTCGCAACACCAAAGCCAGTGTATTCTTATTTTTTCTCTCTGGGATTAATTTCATACAATACTTTCTACAGCCTTTGCACATGTAAGGGCTACTCTTGATTTCATAATCACAAAATATAACTTCATCTCATTGCTTGTCCCACGACCTGTAGATTGGTCTTATCCTTATATTATCCCTTTCTCAAATGGTCTCAAACATAATAAAATCTAAAGCCAAGCAAAAATGGGAGCTTACCTGGTATCAGGACATTAAAACTCTTTAACTTAATAACTTTGTGGCACATGTTTTAACAAACGCAGTCCAATCTGTTTTAATGATGTCTCTATTGATAAACCTAATCACAGTTTAAGGTTCTGGATGATCTAGCTCCTCTTAAGTGTGAAAAGGGAAAAGCTCAACACTTCTGCTCCTTGGTTTTCCAATTATCTCTTTGAAGAAAGAAAACCCATAAGAAAATTGGGAAACGGTCTTCACTCTGGCAACACCAATTTCCTAATCCTTTTAGATCTGTCATTGGCTGGGATTCTTGAAGAATGCACAGACATTGAAGGCATGGTCTTTGTAAGAAACATGAGTTATTGCTTGAGAGAGTTGAAAACCCTACTCTAGCAACAACCACAGTTCCTGTCAGGGTGAATCACAGAGTCACTAAATTAACCTGTGCTTAACCTTCTGGTAAATTGGCAAAAAAGCATTTAGATTTAACTTAGAGGCACTGTGTTTATTCAACACACAAACAGTAATAAAGTGAAAACACAGCACAAAAATAGAGAAATGTTTAAACAATAAAATGAGATCAAACAGACCCAGAGATATTGAATTTCAAAGTTTTAGGTAAGTATAGCACCTAAAAGCATAAAGCACCACTTGCGGTCATCTGGTTGCAATAGGCCGGGAGAAGGTCACAAGTTCAGGCAGACTGCAATGGAGCATGGGCTGAATACAGGTATTTCTCCTTTCTTCACAGAAGGGTTCGCTCTGATGCCAGCCAAGGGATGTAGACCTGCGGAGGCACCTCTTGGGGATCAATGACCTATTATAGCAAAGGCCAACAGAGCTCAGGCCAGTCCATTTATAGCACAGCAGTTAAAGGGAGGCCTCTACAGCTAATTGTGTCCCTGTAGCTTAGAACAGGAGGTCACCCAGCTGACCCTTGGAGTCACCCAGTATTCCTTGTCAGAGAGGGCAGGCCTCAAGCAGCTTGGCATTCCTCTGGGGAACAACACAAACCTCAAGCATCAGGCAGTCTTCTGGTGCTAGCAGGGAAGTCCTCTGAAAAATGAGGTAGGCCTCAAGCAGCAAGGCAATCCCATGGGGAACAATGCAGGCTTTAAGCACTATAGCAGTCATATGGGAAACTAGGCAGTCCCTCTTTTGTAGTGTCCTCAGGTGCAGTAGTGTACTGAAGACTTGCGGAGGGTGTAATATTTATACTTTGTGTGCTTGCCTTTGAGGTGGGGAAAACTTATAGCTACCCCTACATCTGGTTCTGGAAAGTTCCTTACTTCCCCTTCCAAGGGTCCAAGTAGTCTAGGGTGACAAAAGGCTGGTGTCAAGTTCCTTTGAGTGTGCTGGAGGCAGCCCTTTAAAATGTGAGAAGGACAGGAAACTGCTCTGCCTCACCCATTATGGCAGGATGACCCATCCTGTCAGTACCTTGCTCATCTTTGTTTTGTCTCACTGTCTGGGAGGAATACACAAAGGAATTTCAAAGTAATTTAACCCAGGACACATGCTGCAGACGCCAAATGGTTAGGACAAGTGTTAGACCTGGCATCCTTGGCATGATTTCCCCTGCATTTTTGCCTCTGCTTCCTGTATTTTTGACTGGGTGCTGGACTTCGTTTTTGCTATTTTTTGGTACTCTAGGCACTTTACCACTGCTGACCAATGCTAAAGTGCAAGTGCTCCCTGTATAAGTTGTGGTTATGATTGATTATCGCTGATTGGCATATTTGATTTACTAGTAAGTCCCTAGTAGAGCGCACTAGATGTGCCCAGGGCCTGTAATTCAAATGCTACTAGCGGGCCTGCAGCACCGGTTGTGCCACCCACATGAGTAGCCCTGTAAACATGTCTCAAACCTGCCTCTGCAGTGTCTGTGTGTGCAGTCTTGCACTGCAAATACGACCTGTCAAGTATACCCACTTGCCAGCCCCAAACCTTCCCTTTTACTGCATGTAAGCCACCCCTAAGGTAGGCCCTAGGTAGCCCCATGGGTAGGGTGCAGTGTATTTAAAAGGTAGGACATGTACTTTTGTGTTTTCCATGCCCTGATAGTGAAATACTGCCCAATTAGTTTTTCACTATTGCAGGGCCTATCTCTCTCACACAGGTTACCATGGAGACTGCCTTTAAACATCTTTTGAGTGAAGTTTCCCATTGGAGCAGATAGAGATATGGAGTTTGGGGGTCTCTGAACTTACAATTTAAAAATTAATCTTCTGGCAGGGTTGGTTTTTAGATTGTTAGTTTTAAAATGCCACTTTTAGAAAATGGGCATTTTCTTGCTTAACCATTCTCTGCTTCTGCCTGCCTGTGGAATCCACGTCTGGGTCACACTGATATTTGGGCTGTTGTGAATTCCCTCTAGACAATGACAGAAAGGGAGCTGAGGAGTGTCCTGCATATCCTGATGAGTCACCTGGACTAGAGTGGGGAGGGAGGAGCTGGCACTTACACCTGAAAGGGCTGTGCCTGTCCTCACTCAGTGCAGTCTCTAACCCCTTGTGTGTGTCAGAGGCCAGGCCTGGGCAGTGCAGGATCTTGTGAACAACAGAGACTTTCCTTTGAAGTTTGCCTACTTCAAAGGCAGAAATGAGTATAAGTAGTGGACCCAAAACCCACACTTTTAGAATACTTCTGGATCAAGTGGAACCTCTGCCAAGGAGAAGAGCTGAAGAGCTGGAGGAGGAGTACTGCCCCTTTCGCCGTGTGTGGTTTCTGGGTTGGCCTGTAGTTGCTGCTTCTGTCTGAAAGAGGACAAAGACTGGACTTTGCTGTGTATCCTTCTTGTGAAGATTGTTCGAGGGCTTGGACTGAGCGTGACCCCTGTTCTGAAGCCTCAGGGCCATCAAAGACTTCATCTACCAGCAGCTGGGCTCTCTTGTGGAGACCCCTACCCTACCCTGCCAACATGTGCCACCTCCAGTCCCTGGGCCTTGAAAGGAGAAGCTGGTGAACCCAAAGTGAAAATCCCCGCACCAGAGCCAAGCGGCAAACAAATCGACCTAGCGCCTGCACCGCAGCTGAAAAATCAACGCATCGTCAGTAAAATAGACGTATTGCCAGCTCAGCGCAAATTCTTTGCTGCAGAGTGTCTGGATTTTCCACGTATCGTCCTTGGGCGTCAAAACCTGCAAAATCACTGCACCTACCTGAGGCTGCTTGTCTGGAAATCGACTCATCTCTTCCCTGCGGGGAAAGAATCAACGCATCGCTTGCCTGGCGGAGAAAGAATCAACTCATGGCTTCACTTGCGAGTAAGGAATCGACGCATCGATTGGTTTTCCGATGCACGTTCGCTCACCCATGCAGCTTTATTTTTGATGCATACCAGGTACTTTGTGATAAAACAACAAGTCCATTGATTTCTATGGATTAAGACTCATTTTACTAAAAAAAATCATATCTTTGCTTGTGTATGTTGGATTTTTGTTGTTTTGGTCTCGTTTGATAAGAAAAATATTGGCTATTTTTCTAAACTGGTATGGAGTCCTTTTGTGGTGTTTTCTCTTGTTACTGTGTGTGTTTGTACAAGTACTTTACACATTGCCTTTGAGATATGCCTGACTGCTTGAGGGGTTATCCTAGGTGTGCACCTCCATTACCCTGACTAGAGTGAGGGTCCATGCTTAGACAGAGTGCAAACTGACTGTTAACCAAAGACCCCATTTCTGACAACAGGAATATGCGACTTTTCTAAAAATGACATTATTAGAAATGCGAATAAAAAACCAACTTTGCTACTAAAAAGAACTTTAAATTTCACTTCATTTGAGACCAAACATGACATTTCTACCTGTCCCCAATAAAATGTTAGCACTAGTTAAATGTAACAAGGTAACACAGTGTTTTCTTATGGGAGCTGTAGGCCTTACGATAGTGAAAAACTAATTTAAGCTTTTTCTTTACCAGAGTATGCAGAACTTAAAAACACATGCACTTCTTTTTAATGCATCCTGCGTTATAGGCTGTTTAGGACATACCTTAGGGGTAACATATGTATTAAAAAGTAAAGTTTGGGCCTGGCATAAAGGTTTATTTTGCCACGTTTAATTGGCAGATTAAAACTACACACAGGCTGCATTGGCAGGCCTGAGGCTTGTGTTGAATGGATACTTTAGTAGGTGGCATAATAAGTGTTGCAGACTCACTAGTAGCATTTAATATGCAGGCCATCGGTGTAGGGAGTACCACTTTACTTGGGACTTTAGAACAAATTAAATGTCCCAATATAGTGTGAGTACATTTTTGATGGATACAACTACCTGTGGATTTCTCACCTAATGATTCCTCACCTAATGAATTCTCCCAATGCGGCAGTATTCAATGGAAATTTTCTTCCCAGCTCTGCACGTCAACGAGGACGTCACAATTGCCCGACTCCCACACAATGCCGTCTGACGTCATCGAGGCAAAAAGAGGTCCTCGCCGGCATGCTGACGTCAGTTCCCTTTTTTCCGTGCCTTTGAAGTAACGTTTTTTTCTCCTGGCTCTTGGGAAGCTACTGTTCTCAGAGGTGATACTTTGTAGAAAAATGTCTCCACTTCGGAAGTCCAGGTCCAAGCTTTGTAGGGAGTGCGGGGGCCGTATGTCAGTGACGGACCCGCATAATGACTGCCTGTGGTGCTTGAGCTCCGAGCACGACGTGGAGGAGTGTGGTTCGTGCAAACAGATGAACCCAAAGGCGCTCAAGGAGCATGAGGCCAAGCTGTTTTTGGCCAAATCAAAAAAGAAGGAGAACTATTGGCATCGTAGGTCGTCTTCAAAATCTTCAAGATCCCAAAAGAGGCGTTGTCATCATGACTCGGCGTCGGCATGATTCCCGACGTAGTTCGGAGAAAGACCATTCCCATTCGAGATCTCCATCTACTCTGCGTCGTACGACGTGGGAGGTCAGCCCGACCGTGACAACTCAGCCACAAAGCTCTCAGGCTTCTCCGGCGCCGTCGGTCTGTGAAGTGGTCGAGCCTCGCCAGAGCCCTTGCTTCTCACCTGCGCAGTCAGAGGTGGCTGATCCAGCGCCAATGCCGCAGGGGTATCCAGTGCCGATGCCACAGTAGTATTCTGCATTCCCGGTTCCAGGTGCAATCCGGCAGCATTCTTTAATGCTATGTACAACATCTTCAGCTCCATGGCCCCTGGCGGTGCACCGGCTGGTCCCTCAGGTTCCTTGGCTTTTGGTTTGGGCGTTCCGGCTCCATGCACGCCGACCCCATTCATACCCTTCTGTCCAGTAGAGGGTGCTGGTCCGGCGCCGGTGCCTTTGGCGTCTCCGAGGAGACCTTTGACGCTGGTAGCTTCTGCTGATCCGGTGGCGCCGTTGACTTTGCCACGACTCCAGTCGACACCGGCGAAGAGGGCTTGCCTTTCCATGGCGCCGATGGATCCGGCGTCGGGCGAATCCAAAGGTCCGTGTCAGCCGAGGTAGTCAACGTCGGCCAATTCATTATCGATGCCGAGGATAGAGGCCAGGTTGAGCTCAAAAAGGAAGGCTCTGAGGCTATTGGAGGAGCAGGAGTATCGAAGGCAACTCCTGGAGGAAGGAGAGATCGCAGAGCCCCTGGGCGACATTCAGGGTTTGGACTCTGGAAGCAGTCTCAATACCTCACAAGAGTGGGATTTGGCTTCTTCTGGGGAGTTTACTGAAGAGGCTGCCTTGTTCCACTCAGTGGTGAGGAAGGCAGCGGACTTCCTAGATCTCCCGCTACCCACAGCTGAGGTGAAAACGAACATCCTCACAGAAGTGTTACATCCTGCTTCGGCTGCTGCGGAGCCACTCCTTCCTTTTAATGAGGCTCTCACAGAACCGATCCTGGAGGTTTGGAGAAAACCGGTGTCTTCGACTGCTGTTAGCAGATCAGTGGCGAGGATATACAGCGTGGCTCCTGGGGAACCAGGTTTCCTCTCTAGGCATCCGACTCCGGAGAGTCTGGTGATTCAGGCCTCCGGCTCCTCGCGCTCAGCTCCTGGATCCTTCCCTGGGGCTCCATCGGACAGGGAGTAAAAAAGGATGGAGCAATCTGCCAAGACGAATCTTTTCTTCATGCAGTATGACCCTGAAGTCTGCTAACGCCACTTGTGTCTTGGGCAGGTATATCCATGCCCTGATGGATGCGGCCAAGGCTGAGCTGCCTGATTTGCCCCAGGGCATGTGGGGTCTTCTGACTGATGTGCCAACGGCAGCGACTGAGGTTATTCAGTCGGTGCTGGATACATCAGATTCGGTGGCCAGGGCAATGGGCACGTCCATTGCAACCAGGAGACATGCTTGGTTGAGATAGTCTGGATTTTCATCGGATGTGCAGAAGAGCCTTTTAGACTTGCCGTTTGGGGACAAGCTGTTTGGTTCTAAAGCTGACTCTGCCTTAGAGCGCTTCAAGAAGAGCAGGGCTACCGCCAAGTCCCTAGGCTTGCAGACTTCTACCACCACCCGTTCAGATCGTTTAGAAGATTCAGGGGGTTTGGACGAGGCTCTTCCTTTTGGGGGAGACCCCAACCAGCAGGCCCACAGCCTTCTACTCTTCCGCATAGGTCTTATAGAGTGCGGGGTAGAGTTTGAACCAGAAGAGCCACCCAGCAGCACCCTGCCTCTTCCTCTGGGGAGGGGGGGGTTGCAACAGGGTAAACAGCCTTAGTCCTCCATCCATTGCATCCCATACTTCTCTTGTATGGGGAAAGCTGTTTCATTTTCTCTGCATGTGGAAGTTGATCACATCGGATTCCAGGGTCATCAATATTGTGGAGAAAGGTTATGCACTTGCCTTTCGGGAGTTTCCCCTTCCCATCCCTCCCCGTCCCTCCCCGTCCCTCCTTTTGCACTGAAGACCATCTCCTGTTGTTGCAACAGTAGGTTCTAGTCCTTTTGTTGAAAGGTGCAGTGGAGTTGATTCCAGAGCAGGAAAGAGGTCAGGGTTGTTATCAAGATGTTTCCTAATCCCCAAGAAGGATGGGCGGTTGAGGCCTATCCTGGACCTGAGGGTTTTGAACTGGTTCCTCAAGCAGGAGAAGTTCAAAATTCTGACCCTAGCGCAGGTGCTTTTGGCATTGAATGAAGAAGATTGGATGGTGTCTGTCGATTTGCAAGATGCTTACTTCCATGTCCCTATTGTCAAGTTGCACAGGAAGAATCTCCGGTTTGTGGTGGGGTCACAACACTGTCAGTTTGCGGTCTTTCCTTTTGGTCTTACTTCCGCGCCTCGAGTCTTCACTAAGGTGATGGTAGTGGTTTCAGCAACTCTCAGGAGGAAGGGGATATCGGTATTCCCTTACCTGGATGATTGGTTGATTGAAGCCAAGTCTCCAGAGCTCGTGCTGCTTTACCTGCAGATGACAACCCAGTTGTTGTTCGACCTGGGCTTTTTGGTAAACGTGCCCAAATTTCACCTGGAGCACTCTCAACGCCTCCTGTTCATAGGAGCAGTACTGGACACAACATTGAATCTGGCCTTTCCTCCACATCAGTGGATTCCGGACATTCAGGCATTGATTCCAAAGTTTCAAAGTGGAACCGTCGTTCCAGTCCTCAAGGTCCTTCGTCTGCTCGGTCTGTTCGCTTCATGCATTCTGTTGGTCACTCATTCACTCTGGCATATGAGGGCTCTTCAGTGGTGCCTCCGCAGGCAGTGGTTTCAACACAAAGGGGATCTCGAGGAGTCGATAACAATCTCCAGAGACACTGCAGCGGATCTACAATGGTGGGCTGTGGGCAGCAACCTTTCCCAAGGAAGGCCGTTTTCACTACCTCCTACAGTGGCCACGGTGATAACGGATGCTTCCACTCTAGGGTGGGGAGCTCATCTGGGGGAGCTGGAGATCAAAGTCGTTGGTCTCCAGTGGAATAGATGTTTCATATCAATCTGTTGGAATTGCAGGCAATACATTTGGCTCTCAAGGCCTTCCTTCACTCCCTTTGCGGTCAGTCGGTCCAAGTTCTGACGGACAACACTACCGCAATGGGGTACATCAACAAGCAGGGAGTAGGGTCGTACCTTCTCTGCAGAGAGGCTCTGCGGCACTGGTCCTGGGCACGGGACCATTGGGTTTGCTTAGTAGCAAACCATCTGGCCGGGGTTCTAAATGTACGTGCGGACAGTCTCAGTCGGCACTTCTCAGCCGATCACGAGTGGTGTCTCCATCCGGACCTGATCCTTTACAGCTTCCGGATGTGGGGATTTCCCAAGGTTAGACCTCTTTACCACTCGGGAGAACACGCACTGTCCATCGTTCTGCAGCCTCCAGTATCCGGTGCAAAGAGCGTTGGGGGGATGCGTTTCAGATGTCCTGGTACGGCCAGTGGCTTTACGTGTTTCCCCCCCATACCTTTGATTCCTCCGGTTCTGAGGAAGATTCGCCAAGACCAGGCCCAAGTCATCTTAATAGCTCCGGATTGGCCAAGAAGGGTGTGGTATTCAGACCTTCTCCAACTCTCACTGTGCCCTCCGCTTCGTCTCCCTCACAGGGCAGACCTCCTCTCGCAGTCACAGGGGCAGGTTCTACACCCCCACCTCCAGAGCCTGCACCTTCATGCCTGGAAATTGAACGGGGCAATCTGAGTTTATTTTCTCTCCTGCCAGAAGTGGTGGACGTTATTTTATCGGCCAGGCAACACTCCACCAAATCAATCTATGCTGGCAGATGGGCAAAATTTGTGGCTTGGTGTGGCGCGAACCAAATTGATCCCTTACTTGCCCATTTGTCGGACATTTTATTGTTTGCGTTATCCTTGGTGCGGAGGGGTTGTGCAGTTGCGACTGTTAAGGGCTATTTGTCGGCACTGTCGAACTTTCTTTGCCTTCTTGATCAACCCTCTTTGTTTAAATCCCCTATAGTTATAAGGTTCTTAAAGGGTCTTACTAATAGGTTTTCTCCCTCTCCTTTTATTATGCATCAATGGGATTTGAATTTAGTTCTCACATTCCTGATGGGTTCGCCATTTGAACCTTTACATTCATGTCCATTAAGGTTTTTGGTGTTAAAAACAGTTTTTCTCATAGTCATCACATCAGCTAGGTGAGTGAGTGAACTTCAAGCGCTTAGCGTTAAGCCCCCTTTCACTTCTTTTCATGCGGACAAGGTGGTGCTGAGGACCAGGGTGGCTTTCCTACCGAAGGTTGTTACACCCTTACATTTAGGGCAATCTATAATGCTCTTATCCTTCTACCCTCCTCCCTATCCATCAAAAGAGAAGCAGAGACTCCATCAGCTTGACCCAAAAAGAGCTTTAAGCTTCTACATTGAGAGAACGAGAGAGTTCTGAGTGGAAGATCAGCTCTTCTTTCATTCTTTGCATAAAAGTATGTTATTCCTTGGCAAAGAATGTTCCAAAAAAAGAGCTCATACCACCAGGGCTAAGTCGGCCTCTTCGGCTTTGGCTAGAGGTGTTCCTGTGGCTGATATTCGTAAGGCCGCAACTTGGGCTTCCCTCCACACTTTTGCAAAGCATTATTGCTTGGACTCCGAGGTTAGGATGGATGGCCATTTTGCACGTTCCGTGCTGCAGGATTTCTTGGTGTGACCATTCAGGCACCCGCCACAGAGTGAGGTACTGCTTTGGGACTCTATTCATTAGGTGAAGAATCCACAGGTAGTTGTATCCATCAGAAGAACAAGTTACTTACCTTTGGTAATGCCTTTTCTGGTGGATACACTAGCTACCTGTGGATTCCTCACGGTACCACCCGCCTTCCCGTTGCCTGGTTGGTCTTACCAAGATAGCCTAGGGTGTATATGTATATAAGGATGTGTATATATGTTAGATGGTATATGTATATATATATATGTGTATATAAATGTGGGTATATATATATATATATATATATATATATATATATATATATATATATATACTTTTTTTTATATTTTGCTGTTTATATTTGATTAAAGGTTATGTTTTATATTTGATTGATGTATTCATGTCAAGTATGTATTGTCGGTAGTCACCTGTTCGCCTTGAAGGCACGTAAAAAATTGTGAAAACTGATGCCAGCACGCAGGCGAGGACCTCTTATTGATTCAATGACATCAAACGGTGTTGCATTGGAGTCAGGCAATTGTAACGCAATCGTTGACGTGCAGAGCTGGGAAGAAAATTTCTGCCGAATGCTGGTGCATTGGGAAAATTCATTAGGTGAGGAGTCATTAGGTGAGGAATCCAAAGGTAGCTAGTGTATCTACCAGAAAAGGTGTTACCGAAGTTAAGTAACTTGTTCTTTACAATGTTAAACGGAGAGAGCACAAGCATGTTAGCTGTGGCTAACAGTGGTAAAGTGCACAGAACAAAAACAAAATTCAGACAACAGGAGGGGAGAAGGAAAAATGTTTAGGGGAAGACCACACAAAGGAGATTCGATCTAACTGTCCTTTTAAGAAACCCGGCTCAACAGATTAAAATTCACAATTCTTTCTCCTGTTTGATTACCTTGATGTGGGGATAGTGTGAAGGGCCAGTGCTGGTCCCTTCACTTTTTAATCTGAGTACAGAACCCCTTGGTTTCTTACTCAAGAGTGGAGGGATCCTATATTATCAGTATACAGATCCAATACAGGTCTGTCTTATCTCTCCTAAGCACTTCTCCTTGCTGAACTCTGTAAAGGGTGAAAGACTGTCTAATTCTGCACCACTTCTAACTTAATCTTTTAAAAACGGCACTGCGTTTCTCCTCTCATTTTCTCCCCCTACCTCACCAGTCCATTCTTGGCTTGAATCCTTTGGTGTTCTGGACTGGAAACTCCCAATCACTGTCAGTGCTAAGTCCTTAACTTCATCCTGTGTAGAAGAGACAAATCAGTATGAAGGCCAACAGTGTGCACTGTCAGGTAAGGTGACTTTAGGAGATTTTTGAGTCTATTGCAGAGTAGGACCTCAAAACATTTGTCCAATCCTTTGGCCAATCAAGGATTGATGACCAGAACACTTCTGACTGACCTTCCCAAAACACAACTAGCCTGCTGCCTCAATACATGCAGCAGTGGCTGAATTCGTTAATGGGACTAAAAAGTATAACCATATTTGTACTGTGCTTTTAACACCTAAGTTGCTTTGCGTGGAAGCCAATAACATCCTATGAGGTGGCTTGTATGACTCAAAAGGTTCTCCAGTCCTCGATCTCTGAAATAAAAATGTCAGATAGGCTTAGACATTGACATAATACAGGAGCCCTGCTCCTAGAAGCCCCTGCCTTCAAACAGGTTCATACAGTGGCACATCCCAGAATAAAGAGCTCCTTCCTAACTTTCCAGTTTTTGGCCCTCATTGTGACTTAGGCAGGTCTATTGAAAGACGTGGGCGCCAGAAGATTGCCAGTGCTGGCGGTCTTCCGAACACCATATTACGAGTACAGCAGGATTTCCACCACATTTTGGGTAGAAGTCCTGCAGTAGTCGTGCTGGCGGTTGGAGGTGCATGGGCAGTTCCACCATCGGCCCCGCCAGGACTCCACCAGCCATATTACGACTTGTAATACGGGCCGGTGGTGTCCTGATGGCGGGGTGCTGCTGGCGGTGGAAGCGCCTGTTCTCATTCCCTGCTGGGCGACCTCCTCGCCCGATAAGGTAAGTCGGGCGTCCGACCGGAGAGGGGGGTGTGTTGTGTGTGTGTGTGGGTTTTGGGTGTGTGTGTATGGGTGTTTGCGTGTGTGTATGGGTGTGTGCATGGGTGTTTGAATGAGAGTGTGAATGTTGAAGTGAATGCGTGTATCAGTGTTGCAGTGAATGTGTGTATGGATGCATATGAGTGAATGCGTGTAGGTCAGTGTTGGTGAATGAGTGTATGTGAGGTGCCTGTGGGTGTCTGGGTGTGTGCATGTATGCGGGGAGGGAGAGTGGGCGGAGGGGGAGGTGGGCACTGTACCTGAGGGGGGTGGGAAGAGGGAGGTGGGCGCTGTACCTGAAGTGGGAAGTGGGGGAGTCATCTATTGTGACGGGGAAGAAATTCCCTGTCACCAGTAGCCTTTCCGCCAGGGTTTTCTTGGGGGTGCTACCGCCGCGGAATTTCTGGTGGAAAGCCAGCTCAAAATACCACCTACGGTCTTCATTGGACCGCTGGGTCGGATATGCTCATCTCTGGACCGGCAGGACCAACCGCCCTGGCGGTCTGAGTGGGGATGTGACGTATTGGCAGAAGCCAACCCGCCATACTCATAATGTGGCAGTCTTCACTGCCAGGCCGTCGGCGGTGAGACCGCCACCGTGGCCTTGCGGTCAGTAAACTACCAGGGTCCTAATGAGGGCCTTTATGTCCATGTGTTGTTTTATAATCTCCTTCTTTTCTCCTCTGCCTAGTTCTCATCTTCTTTTACGGTACTATCTTTCATTACCTAACCCATCCGGATTCTCCCCCTAGTCTCTTTGGCGCCCATGATGAATAAAGTTACTCTCATATTTAAGTTTGCTGTCCTTTTGCTGTGGTCATACCATTGTGTTCTTTGTGATTGCCCTACATTCGGTTATATCTTTTTCACTATCATTGTAAAACTGTGTAATGCCCACAAGCCATATTCACGCTGTATAAACCTTAGCTTTGCAGCATATAAGTACATGCCATTTAGCAACAAGCCATTATTGTCTAATAATTGTACGCTCAGTTTCATACTTTAATATTCAAAAGCTACTTCCCACCTGCAGACTAGTGCCTACAGGATGTCTCGTTTTTAGTGTATTGTATGAATGCCATTAAACGGATTTCCTTTATTGTAAATAATAGCAGCGTGAGGTACGGTATCAGTGTAAAAGTGCTGATGAGTAATAAAATTCCATTGAATCGTATCAAAGTTTAAACAAGCGAATCAGCACAAACTTTAGCTTCTGACGTTGTACATAAGACTTTAGAATGCCTAAAAACACTTCTTATAAACTCTGTAGGCAGTGCATGTTAGGGGGAATGTGGAATGCACACTACAGAGTACGAGTATATGTTTTCTTAGTAAAACAAATAGCTCCACATTTTTCATGCTTGGGATGTTTGAAAGTCCAAGTCACCTTAAAACGCTTTTATGAAACAATTGTCTTCCGAAATTCGGTATGCCAAATAAAACGTTTTCACAATAATAAACTGTAGACTTACCCCTCGAACAGTTTCTGTTAAAGAGCTGCGACTGACTAAGGTAATACTAAAAAAAAAAAAAACATTTGCTGCCTTTATTTTGGAAGTTAGCAGTAACCTGTTTTCTTCAGAAGTGAATAGGTAATCCTCATTGCTGATGGAAGACAGGGTACTGGCTGTGTTTTGGTTACTTTTTTCAGTTGGGACCGCAAAATCTGCAGACTGCTTATTTAAGACATTTTAATGTTTTAAATATGTCAATGAGTGACATTTTACCAGATTTGCTAATGGAGAATTAATCATTGATCCTTAGTAGCCGAATTACCAACAGAGGAATAATCCTTGATCTTGATCATCAGTAGCGGAGTTGTCCAAAAATGAATAGTAATTGATTTATAGCAAGCAGATTAGCCGTAGCAGGAATTGCCACCAAAGCACACATCAACTGCAGTGTGGTTTTTAAATTTTGCCTGCAATGATCGTGCACTGTGTTTGCGAAATACCTTGTAAATGGGGAAAAAGCTTAAAACGAATTTAGAGCCCGTCCGTTACTTACCATTGGTTGGCTCAGACTTGACTCTCGATGCCTTGCTTCTTGCTTTCCTTGCTTCTAAGTGGTCAGAGCCACCTCTCCTTGGCTTTCTCGTGGGGTTATGCCGTCCGTGGAGCATGGATCAAGTACAGCTTCCTGTTTTCCTTCCACTGGCCTTAGGCTCCAGCAGGTACTATTTTTTACTTTTGGACATGCACTCTTGTAGAATGCATGTCTCTGTAGTCCATCTATGCTTGACCCTGACTCTCCTTCCACTGCCTATTGTTGATTTAATCTGCCCCTCGCCCTTCTCCTGCTACTGGTGCTTTCCCACACCCCTGCCATCCCCTGCCGCTGGTGCTGTCCTACCCCCCACCCTCCTTTTGCTGCAGATGCTTTCCTACTTACCCCCCAACCTCGTCCTGCTGCCAGTGCTTTGCCACCCCCACGCCCTCCTCCCGCTGCCAGTGCTTTCCCACCCCAGCCGCCCTCCTCCCGCTGCTGGTGCTTTCCCACCCTCCTTCCGCTGCTGGTGCTTTGCCCCCAATCCCCCCCACCCCTCCTCCTGCTGCCAGTGCTTTACCACCCCCCCCACCCTCCTCCTGCTGCCGGTGCTTTTCCACCCCCCTGCCCTCCTCCTGCTGCCGGTGCTTTTCCACCCCCCTGCCCTGCTCCTGCTGCCGGTGCTTCCCCCCCCCCCCGCCCTCCTCCTGCTGCCGGTGTTTTACCCCCCCCCCCCCTCGTCCGGCCGCTGGTGCTTAGTCCGCCAGCCACAGATGCTTTCAAACCTCTTTCCTCCTGCCGCTTTCACCATTGCCCTCCTCCTGCCACTGGTGTTTTCCCATGTCCCCTGCCCTCCGGCCGCCGGTGCTTTCCCACCACCTTCACGCCCATCTCCTGCCTCTGGTGCTTTGACACCCCGCCCTCCTCCTGCCACCGGTGCTTTCCTACTCCCCACCTCTCTTGGCGTTGGTGCTTTCCCATTCCGTGCCCTCCAGCTGCAGCAGGTACTCACCCGCCCTCCAGCTGCAGCAGGTACTCTCCCACCCTCCACCAGCAGCAGGTACATTCCCACCCTCCTCCTGCTGCAGGTGCTTTCCCTCCTCACCTGCCCTCCTCCTTCCACTGGTGCTTATCCTCCTGCCACTGGTGCTTTCCTACCCCGCCCTCCTCCTGCCGCTTTCCCACCCCACCTGCACGCCTCCTGCCTCTGGTGCTTTCCCATTCCTGTGCTTTACCATCCCCCTGCCCTCCTGGTGCTGGTGCTTAGTCCTCCTGGCGCTTTCAACCTCCTGCCACTGATGCTTATAACCTCCTGCCACTGGTGCTTATCCCACCCCCGCCCTCCTCCTGCCACTGGTGCTTATCTCACCCCTCACCCTCCTCCTGCCACTGGTGCTTAATTCCCGCCCTCCTCCTGCCGCTGGTGCTTAATTCCCACTCCCTTCCCTCCTCCTGCCACTGGTGCTTATCCCACCCCCGCCCTCCTCCTGCCACTGGTTCTTATGCCACCCCCCGCCCTCCTACTGCCACTGGTGCTTATGTCACCCCCCCACCCTCCTCCTGCCGCTGGTGCTTTCTCACCCCCCCGCCCTCCTCCTGCCGCTGGTCGTTTCCCACCCCCGCCCTCCTCCTGCCACTGGTGCTTTCCCACCCCCACCGCCCTCCTCCTGCCACTGGTGCTTTCTTTCCCACCCCCACCGCCCTCCTCCTGCCACTGGTGCTTTCCCACCCCCACCGCTCTCCTCCTGCCACTGGTGCTTTCCCACCCCCACCGCCCTCCTCCTTCCACTGGTGCTTTCCCACCCCCCCCGCCCTCCTCACTGGCGCTTTCCCACCCCCCCCCCCTGCCCTCCTCACTGGCGCTTTCCCACCCCACCCTCCTCCTGCCACTGGTGCTTTCCCACCCCCTCGCCCTCCACCTGCCACTGGGGCTTTCTCACCCCCGCCCTTCTCCTGCCACTGGTGCTTCCCCCCCCGCCCTCCTCCTGCCACTGGTGCTTTCCCACCCCCGCCCTCCTCCTGCCACTGGTGCTCCCCCCCCCTCCCTCCTCCTGCCACTGGTGCTTTCCCACCCCTCCTCCTGCCACTGGTGCTTTCCCACCCCCCCTCCCGCCTCCTGCCACTGGTGCTTTCCCACCCCCCGCCCTCCTCCTGCCACTGGTGCTTTCCCACCCCCCACCCTCCTCCTGCCACTGGTGCTTTCCCACCCCCTCGCCCTCCTCCTGCCACTGGTGCTTTGCCACCCCCCCGCCCTCCTCCTGCCACTGGTGCTTTCCCACCCCCCCCGCCCTCCTCACTGGCGCTTTCCCACCACCCGCCCTCCTCCTGCCACTGGTGCTTTACCACCCCCCCCGCCCTCCTCCTGCCACTGGTGCTTTCCCACCCCGACCGCCCTCCTCCTGCCACTGGTGCTTTCCCACCCCCCCACCCTCCTCCTGCCACTGGTGCTTTCCCACCCCCGCCCTCCTCCTGCCCTCTGCGCTTTACCACCCCGTCCTCCACCTGCCCCACGTGCTTTCCCACCCCACCTCCTGCCCCAAGCACTTTCCCACCCATGCGCTTTACCCACCCTGCCCTCCTCCTGCCCCATGTGCTTTCTCACCCCGCCCTCCTCCTGCCCCATGCGCTTTCCTGTCCCCTGCCCTCCTCCTGCCACTGGTGCTTCCCCCCCGCCCTCCTCCTGCCACTGGTGCTTTCCCACCCCCGCCCTCCTCCTGCCACTGGTGCTCCCCCCCCCCTCCCTCCTCCTGCCACTGGTGCTTTCCCACCCCTCCTCCTGCCACTGGTGCTTTCCCACCCCGCCTCCTGCCACTGGTGCTTTCCCACCCCCCGCCCTCCTCCTGCCACTGGTGCTTTCCCACCCCCCGCCCTCCTCCTGCCACTGGTGCTTTCCCACCCCCTCGCCCTCCTCCTGCCACTGGTGCTTTGCCACCCCCCCGCCCTCCTCCTGCCACTGGTGCTTTCCCACCCCCCCCGCCCTCCTCACTGGCGCTTTCCCACCACCCGCCCTCCTCCTGCCACTGGTGCTTTACCACCCCCCCGCCCTCCTCCTGCCACTGGTGCTTTCCCACCCCGACCGCCCTCCTCCTGCCACTGGTGCTTTCCCACCCCCCCACCCTCCTCCTGCCACTGGTGCTTTCCCACCCCCGCCCTCCTCCTGCCCTCTGCGCTTTACCACCCCGTCCTCCACCTGCCCCACGTGCTTTCCCACCCCACCTCCTGCCCCAAGCACTTTCCCACCCATGCGCTTTACCCACCCTGCCCTCCTCCTGCCCCATGTGCTTTCTCACCCCGCCCTCCTCCTGCCCCATGCGCTTTCCTGTCCCCTGCCCTCCTCCTGCCCCATGCTCTTGACCTCCCCCTGTCCTCCTCCAGCCGCATGTGCTTTCCCACCACCCCGCCCTCCTCCTGCCCCATGCACTTTCCCGTCCCCCCTGCCCTCCTCCTGCCCCATGCACTTTCCCGTCCCCCTGCCCTCCTCCTGCCCCATGCGCTTGCCTTCCTGCCCCATGCACTTCCAACCCCCTGCCCTCCTCCTGCCACAAGTGCTTTCCCACCAGCTTGCCCTCCTCCTGCCCCATGCGCTTTCCCACCACCACACCTTCCTCCTGCCCCATGCGCTTTCCCACCCTCTGCCCTCCTCCTGCGCATTCCCACCCCACCCCTCTCCTGCCCCATGCGCTTTCCCACCCCCACCCTCCTCCTGCCCAATACGCTTTGCCACCCCCTGCCCTCTTCCTGCCCCATGTGTTTTCCCACCCCTTGCCCTCATTATCCTCCTGCTCCAGGTGCTTTCCCACCCCTGCGCCCTCCTCCTGCCCCATGTGGTTTTCCACCCCTGCCCTTCTCCTGCCCCATGTCCTTTCCCACCCCGCCCTCCTTCTGCAATATGTGCTTTCCCACCCCCGCCCTCCTCCTGCCACTGGTGCTTATCCCACCCCCCTCGTCCTCCTCCTGCCACTGGTGCTTTCTCACCCCCGCCCTCCTCCTGCCACTGGTGCTTTCCCCCCCTCCACCCCCCCCTCCTGCCAATGGTTGTTTAACACCCCCCGCCCTCTTCCAGCCGCTGGTGCTTTCCCACCCCCAACACCCTCCTCCTGCCACTGGTGCTTTCCCACCCCCCCGCCCTGCTCCTGCCACTGGTGCTTTCCCACCCCCCCGCCCTCCTCCTGCCACTGGTGCTTTCCCACCCCCCCGCCCTCCTCCTGCCACTGGTGCTTTCCCACCCCCCCGCCCTCCTCCTGCCACTGGTGCTTTCCCACCCCGCCGCCCCCCTCCTGCCACTGGTGCTTTCTCACCCCTCTGCCCTCCTCCTGCCACTGGTGCTTTCTCACCCCTCCGCCCTCCACCCCCCCACCCTCCTCCTGCCACTGGTCGTTTAACACCCCCTGCCCTCTTCCAGCCGCTGGTGCTTTCCCACCCCCACCGCCCTCCTCCTGCCACTGGTGCTTTCCCACCCCCACCGCCCTCCTCCTGCCACTGGTGCTTTCCCACCTCCACCGCCCTCCTCCTGCCACTGGTGCTTTCCCACCTCCACCACCCTCCTCCTGCCACAGGTGCTTTCCCACCCCCCCTCCCGCCTCCTGCCACTGGTGCTTTCCCACCCCCCGCCCTCCTCCTGCCACTGGTGCTTTCCCACCCCCGCCCTCCTCCTGCCACTGGTGCTTTCCCACCCCCTCGCCCTCCTCCTGCCACTGGTGCTTTGCCACCCCCCGCCCTCCTCCTGCCACTGGTGCTTTCCCACCCCCCCCCGCCCTCCTCACTGGCGCTTTCCCACCACCCGCCCTCCTCCTGCCACTGGTGCTTTCCCACCCCCCCGCCCTCCTCCTGCCACTGGTGCTTTCCCACCCCCCCGCCCTCCTCCTGCCACTGGTGCTTTCCCACCCCCCCCGCCCTCCTCCTGCCACTGGTGCTTTCCCACCCCCCCGCCCTCCTCCTGCCACTGGTGCTTTCCCACCCCGCCCTCCTCCTGCCCTCTGCGCTTTACCACCCCGTCCTCCACCTGCCCCACGTGCTTTCCCACCCCACCTCCTGCCCCAAGCACTTTCCCACCCATGCGCTTTACCCACCCTGCCCTCCTCCTGCCCCATGTGCTTTCTCACCCCGCCCTCCTCCTGCCCCATGCGCTTTCCTGTCCCCTGCCCTCCTCCTGCCCCATGCTCTTGACCTCCCCCTGTCCTCCTCCAGCCGCATGTGCTTTCCCACCACCCCGCCCTCCTCCTGCCCCATGCACTTTCCCGTCCCCCCTGCCCTCCTCCTGCCCCATGCACTTTCCCGTCCCCCTGCCCTCCTCCTGCCCCATGCGCTTGCCTTCCTGCCCCATGCACTTCCAACCCCCTGCCCTCCTCCTGCCACAAGTGCTTTCCCACCAGCTTGCCCTCCTCCTGCCCCATGCGCTTTCCCACCACCCCGCCTTCCTCCTGCCCCATGCGCTTTCCCACCCTCTGCCCTCCTCCTGCGCATTCCCACCCACCCCTCTCCTGCCCCATGCGCTTTCCCACCCCCACCCTCCTCCTGCCCAATACGCTTTGCCACCCCCTGCCCTCTTCCTGCCCCATGTGTTTTCCCACCCCTTGCCCTCATTATCCTCCTGCTCCAGGTGCTTTCCCACCCCTGCGCCCTCCTCCTGCCCCATGTGGTTTTCCACCCCTGCCCTTCTCCTGCCCCATGTCCTTTCCCACCCCGCCCTCCTTCTGCAATATGTGCTTTCCCACCCCGCCCTCCTCCTGCCACTGGTGCTTATCCCACCCCCCTCGTCCTCCTCCTGCCACTGGTGCTTTCTCACCCCCGCCCTCCTCCTGCCACTGGTGCTTTCCCCCCCTCCACCCCCCCCTCCTGCCACTGGTTGTTTAACACCCCCCGCCCTCTTCCAGCCGCTGGTGCTTTCCCACCCCCAACACCCTCCTCCTGCCACTGGTGCTTTCCCACCCCCCCGCCCTCCTCCTGCCACTGGTGCTTTGTCACCCCCCCGCCCTCCTCCTGCCACTGGTGCTTCCCCACTCCCCCCTGCCCTCCTCCTGCCACTGGTGCTTTCCCACCCCCCCGCCCTCCTCCTGCCACTGGTGCTTTCCCACCCCCCGCCCTCCTCCTGCCACTGGCCACCCCCCCGCCCCCCTCCTGCCACTGGTGCTTTCTCACCCCTCTGCCCTCCTCCTGCCACTGGTGCTTTCTCACCCCTCCGCCCTCCACCCCCCCACCCTCCTCCTGCCACTGGTCGTTTAACACCCCCCGCCCTCTTCCTGCCGCTGGTGCTTTCCCACCGCCCTCCTCCTGCCACTGGTGCTTTCCCACCCCCACCGCCCTCCTCCTGCCACTGGTGCTTTCCCACCTCCACCGCCCTCCTCCTGCCACTGGTGCTTTCCCACCTCGACCACCCTCCTCCTGCCACTGGTGCTTTCCCACCCCCCTGCCCTCCTCCTGCCACTGGTGCTTTCCCACCCCCCCGCCCTCCTCCTGCCACTGGTGCTTTCCCACCCACCCGCCCTCCTCCTGCCACTGGTGCTTTCCCACCCCCCCGCCCTCCTCCTGCCACTGGTGCTTTCCCACCCCCCCGCCCTCCTCCTGCCACTGGTGCTTTCCCACCCCCGCACTCCTCCTGCCACTGGTGCTTTCCCACCCCCCCTTCCCACCCCCCTGCCCTCCTCCTGCCACTGGTGCTTTCCCACCCACCCGCCCTCCTCCTGCCACTGGTGCTTTCCCACCCACCCGCCCTCCTCCTGCCACTGGTGCTTTCCCACCCACCCGCCCTCCTCCTGCCACTGGTGCTTTCCCACCCACCCGCCCTCCTCCTGCCACTGGTGCTTTCCCACCCACCCGCCCTCCTCCTGACACTGGTGTTTTCCCACCCACCCGCCCTCCTCCTGACACTGGTGCTTTGCCACCCCCCCGCCCTCCTCCTGACACTGGTGGGAAGCTTTCCCACCCCCCCGCCCTCCTCCTGCCACTGGTGCTTTCCCACCCCCCCGCCCTCCTCCTGCCACTGGTGCTTTCCCACCCCCCCGCCCTCCTCCTGCCACTGGTGCTTTCCCACCCCCAACACCCTCCTCCTGCCACTGGTGCTTTCCCACCCCCAACACCCTCCTCCTGCCACTGGTGCTTTCCCACCCCCCCGCCCTTCTCCTGCCAGTGGTGCTTTCCCACCCCCCCGCCCTCCTCCTGCCACTGGTGCTTTCCCACCCTCCTGCCACTGGTGCTTCCCCCCTCCCGCCCTCCTCCTGCCACTGGTGCTTTCCCACCCCCCCGCCCTCCTCCTGCCACTGGTGCTTTAGCCACCCCCCCGCCCTCCTCCTGCCACTGGTGCTTTAGCCACCCCCCCCGCCCTCCTCCTGCCACTGGTGCTTTCCCACCCCCCCCGCCCTCCTCCTGCCACTGGTGCTTTCCCACCCCCCGCCCTCCTCCTGCCACTGGTGCTTTCCAACCCCCGCCCTCCTCCTGCCACTGGTGCTTTCCCACCCCGCTCTCCTCCTGCCACTGGTGCTTTCTCACCCCTCCGCCCTCCTCCTGCTACTGGTGCTTTCTCACCCCTCCGCCCTCCACCCCCCCACCCTCCTCCTGCCACTGGTCGTTTAACACCCCCCGCCCTCTTCCAGCCGCTGGTGCTTTCCCACCCCCACCGCCCTCTTCCAGCCGCTGGTGCTTTCCCACCCCCACCGCCCTCCTCCTGCCACTGGTGCTTTCCCACCCCCACCGCCCTCCTCCTGCCACTGGTGCTTTCCCACCTCCACCGCCCTCCTCCTGCCACTGGTGCTTTCCCACCTCCACCACCCTCCTCCTGCCACTGGTGCTTTCCCACTCCCCCGCCCTCCTCCTGCCACTGGTGCTTTCCCACCCCCCCCCTCCTCCTGCCACTGGTGCTTTCCCACCCCCCGCATTCCTCCTGCCACTGGTGCTTTCCCACCCCCCTGCCCTCCTCCTGCCACTGGTGCTTTCCCACCCACCCGCCCTCCTCCTGACACTGGTGCTTTCCCACCCACCCGCCCTTCTCCTGACACTGGTGCTTTCCCACCCACCCGCCCTCCTCCTGACACTGGTGCTTTCCCTCTCCTGCCACTGGTGCTTTCCCACCCCTGCCACTGGTGCTTTCCCACCCCCCCGCCCTCCTCCTGCCACTGGTGCTTTCCCACCCCCCGCCCTCCTCCCACCCACCCGCCCTCCTCCTGCCACTGGTGCTTTCCCACCCACCCGCCCTTCTCCTGCCACTGGTGCTTTCCCACCCACCCGCCCTTCTCCTGCCACTGGTGCTTTCCCACCCACCCGCCCTTCTCCTGCCACTGGTGCTTTCCCACCCACCCGCCCTTCTCCTGCCACTGGTGCTTTCCCACCCACCCGCCCTTCTCCTGCCACTGGTGCTTTCCCACCCACCCGCCCTTCTCCTGCCACTGGTGCTTTCCCACCCACCCGCCCTTCTCCTGCCACTGGTGCTTTCCCACCCCCGCCCTCCTCCTGCCACTGGTGCTTTCCCACCCCCCCGCCCTCCTCCTGCCACTGGTGCTTTCCCACCCGCCGCCCTCCTCCTGCCCTATGCGCTTTACCACCCCATCCTCCACCTGCCCCACGTGCTTTCCCACCCCGTCCTCCACCTGCCCCACGTGCTTTCCCACCCCGCCCCACCTCCTGCCCCACACACTTTCCCACCCCTGCCCCATGCGCTTTACCCACCCTGCCCTCCTCCTGCCCCATGCGCTTTACCCACCCTGCCCTCCTCCTGCCCCATGCGCTTTACCCACCCTGCCCTCCTCCTGCCCCCCTCCTGCCCCATGCTCTCGACCTCCCCCTGTCCTCCTCCAGCCGCATGTGCTTACCCACCACCCCTGCCCTCCTCCTGCCCCATGCTCTTTCCCGTCCCCCTGCCCTCCTCCTGCCCCATGCACTTTCCCGTCCCCCTGCCCTCCTCCTGCCCCATGCGCTTGCCTTCCGGCCCCATGCACTTCCAACCCCCTGCCCTCCTCCTGCCGCATGTGCTTTCCCACCAGCCTGCCCTCCTCCTGCCTCACGCGCTTTCCCACCACCCCGCCTTCCTCCTGCCCCATGCGCTTTCCCACCCTCTGCCCTCATCCTGCCCCATGCGCATTCCCACCCCGTCCCTCTCCTGCCCCATGCGCTTTACCCACCCCACCCTCCTCCTGCCCAATACGATTTGCCACCCCTGCCCTCCTCCTGCCCCCCTCCTGCCCCATGCTCTCGACCTCCCCCTGTCCTCCTCCAGCCGCATGTGCTTACCCACCACCCCTCCCTCCTCCTGCCGCATGCTCTTTCCCGTCCCCCTGCCCTCCTCCTGCCACTGGTGCTTTCCCGTCCCCCCGCCCTCCTCCTGCCATTGGTGCTTTCCCACCCCCCCGCCCTCCTCCTGCCACTGGTGCTTTCCCACCCCCCCGCCCTCCTCCTGCCACTGGTGCTTTCCCACCCCCCCGCCCTCCTCCTGCCACTGGTGCTTTCCCACCCCCCGCCCTCCTCCTGCCACTGGTGCTTTCCCACCCGCCGCCCTCCTCCTGCTCTATGCGCTTTACCACCCCATCCTCCACCTGCCCCACGTGCTTTCCCACCCCGTCCTCCACCTGCCCCACGTGCTTTCCCACCCCGCCCCACCTCCTGCCCCACGCACTTTCCCACCCCTGCCCCATGCGCTTTACCACCCTGCCCTCCTCCTGCCCCATGCGCTTTACCCACCCTGCCCTCCTCCTGCCCCATGCGCTTTACCCACCCTGCCCTCCTCCTGCCCCATGCGCTTTACCCACCCTGCCCTCCTCCTGCCCCCCTCCTGCCCCATGCTCTCGACTTCACCCTGTCCTCCTCCAGCCGCATGTGCTTACCCACCACCCCTCCCTCCTCCTGCCCCATGCTCTTTCCCGTCCCCCTGCCCTCCTCCTGCCCCATGCACTTTCCCGTCCCCCTGCCCTCCTCCTGCCCCATGCGCTTGCCTTCCGGCCCCATGCACTTCCAAACCCCTGCCCTCCTCCTGCCGCATGTGCTTTCCCACCAGCCTCCCCTCCTCCTGCCTCACGCGCTTTCCCACCACCCCGCCTTCCTCCTGCCCCATGCGCTTTCCCACCCTCTGCCCTCATCCTGCCCCATGCGCATTCCCACCCCGTCCGTCTCCTGCCCCATGCGCTTTCCCACCCCCACCCTCCTCCTGCCCAATACGATTTGCCACCCCCTGCCCTCTTCCTGCCCCATGTGTTTTCCCACCCCTTGCCCTCATTATCCTCCTGCTCCAGGTGCTTTCCCACCCCTGCGCCCTCCTCCTGCCCCATGTGGTTTTCCACCCCTGCCCTTCTCCTGCCCCATGTCCTTTCCCACCCCGCCCTCCTTCTGCAATATGTGCTTTCCCACCCCGCCCTCCTCCTGCCACTGGTGCTTATCCCACCCCCCTCGTCCTCCTCCTGCCACTGGTGCTTTCCCCCCCTTGACCCGCCCCCCCTCCTGCCACTGGTTGTTTAACACCACCCGCCGTCTTCCAGCCGCTGGTGCTTTCCCACCCCCAACGCCCTCCTCCTGCCACTGGTGCTTTCCCACCCCCAACGCACTCCTCCTGCAACTGGTGCTTTCCCACCCCCAACGCCCTCCTCCTGCCACTGGTGCTTTCCCACCCCCAACGCCCTCCTCCTGCCACTGGTGCTTTCCCACCCCCAACGCCCTCCTCCTGCCACTGGTGCTTTCCCACCCCCCCGCCCTCCTCCTGCCACTGGTGGTTTCCCACCCCCCGCCCTCCTCCTGCCACTGGTGCTTTCTCACCCCCCGCCCTCCTCCTGCCACTGGTGCTTTCTCACCCCTCCGCCCTCCACCCCCCCCCACCCTCCTCCTGCCACTGGTCGTTTAACACCCCCGCCCTCTTCCAGCCGCTGGTGCTTTCCCACCCCCACCGCCCTCCTCCTGCCACTGGTGCTTTCCCACCTCCACCGCCCTCCTCCTGCCACTGGTGCTTTCCCACCTCCACCACCCTCCTCCTGCCACTGGTGCTTTCCCACCCCCTCGCCCTCCTCCTGCCACTGGTGCTTTCCCACCCCCCCACCCTCCTCCTGCCACTGGTGCTTTCCCACCCCCCCACCCTCCTCCTGCCACTGGTGCTTTCCCACCCCCCGCCCTCCTCCTGCCACTGGTGCTTTCCCACCCCCCCTTCCCACCCCCCTGCCCTCCTCCTGACACTGGTGCTTTCCCACCCACCCGCCCTCGTGCTTTCCCACCCACCCGCCCTCCTCCTGACACTGGTGCTTTCCCACCCACCCGCCCTCCTCCTGACACTGGTGCTTTCCCACCCACCCGCCCTCCTCCTGACACTGGTGCTTTCCCACCCACCCGCCCTCCTCCTGACACTGGTGCTTTCCCACCCCCGCCCTCCTCCTGCCACTGGTGCTTTCCCAACTGCCACTGGTGCTTTCCCACCCCCCCGCCCTCCTCCTGCCACTGGTGCTTTCCCACCCCCCGCCCTCCTCCTGCCACTGGTGCTTTCCCACCCCCCCGCCCTCCTCCTGCCACTGGTGCTTTCCCACCCCCCCGCCCTCCTCCTGCCACTGGTGCTTTCCCACCCCCCCGCCCTCCTCCTGCCACTGGTGCTTTCCCACCCCCCCCGCCCTCCTCCTGCCACTGGTGCTTTGGCACCCCCCCCGCCCTCCTCCTGCCACTGGTGCTTTCCCACCCCCCGCCCTCCTCCTGCCACTGGTGCTTTCCCACCCCCCCGCCCTCCTCCTGCCACTGGTGATTTCCCACCCCCCGCCCTCCTCCTGCCACTGGTGCTTTCCCACCCGCCGCCCTCCTCCTGCCCTATGCGCTTTACCACCCCGTCCTCCACCTGCCCCACGTGCTTTCCCCCCCCCCCGCCCTCCTCCTGCCACTGGTGCTTTCCCACCACCCCCGCCCTACTCCTGCCACTGGTGCTTTCCCACCCCCCCTTCCCACCCCCCTGCCCTCCTCCCACCCGCCCTCCTCCTGACACTGGTGCTTTCCCACCCACCCACCCTCCTCCTGACACTGGTGCTTTCCCACCCACCCACCCTCCTCCTGACACTGGTGCTTTCCCACCCCCCGCCCTCCTCCTGACACTGGTGCTTTCCCACCCCCCCGCCCTCCTCCTGCCACTGGTGCTTTACCACCCCCCGCCCTCCTCCTGCCACTGGTGCTTTCCCACTCCCCCGCCCTCCTCCTGCCACAGGTGATTTCCCACCCCCCCCTCCTCCTGCCACTGGTGATTTCCCACCACCCCGCCCTCCTCCTGCCACTTGTGCTTTCCCACCCCCCCGCCCTCCTCCTGCCAGTGGTGCTTTCCCACCCCCCCGCCCTCCTCCTGCCACTGATGCTTTCCCACCCCCCCGCCCTCCTCCTGCCACTGGTGCTTTCCCACGCCCCCGCCCTCCTCCTGCCACTGGTGCTTTCCCACCCCCCGCCCTCCTCCTGCCACTGGTGCTTTCCCACCCCCCGCCCTCCTCCTGCCACTGGTGCTTTCCCACCCCCCCGCCCTCCTCCTGCCACTGGTGCTTTCCCACCCCCCCGCCCTCCTCCTGCCACTGGTGCTTTACCACCCCGCCCTCCTCCTGCCACTGGTGCTTTCCCACTCCCCCGCCCTCCTCCTGCCACAGGTGATTTCCCACCCCCCCCCCTCCTCCTGCCACTGGTGATTTCCCACCACCCCGCCCTCCTCCTGCCACTTGTGCTTTCCCACCCCCCCGCCCTCCTCCTGCCACTGGTGCTTTCCCACCCCCCCGCCCTCCTTCTGCCACTGGTTCTTTCCCACCCCCCCGCCCTCCTCCTGCCACTGGTGCTTTCCCACCCCCCCGCCCTCCTCCTGCCACTGGTGCTTTCCCACGCCCCCGCCCTCCTCCTGCCACTGGTGCTTTCCCACCCCCCCGCCCTCCTCCTGCCACTGGTGCTTTCCCACCCCCCCGCCCTCCTCCTGCCACTGGTGCTTTCCCACCCCCCGCCCTCCTCCTGCCACTGGTGCTTTCCCACCCCCCGCCCTCCTCCTGCCACTGGTGCTTTCCCACCCGCTGCCCTCCTCCTGCCCTATGCGCTTTCCCACCCCGCCCCACCTCCTGCCCCACGCACTTTCCCACCCCTGCCCCATGCGCTTTACCCACCCTCCTCCTGCCCCATGCGCTTTACCCACCCTGCCCTCCTCCTGCCCCATGCGCTTTACCCACCCTGCCCTCCTCCTGCCCCATGCGCTTTACCCACCCTGCCCTCCTCCTGCCCCATGCGCTTTACCCACCCTGCCCTCCTCCTGCCCCATGCGCTTTACCCACCCTGCCCTCCTCCTGCACCATGCGCTTTACCCACCCTGCCCTCCTCCTGCCCCATGCGCTTTCCTGTCCCCCTGCCCTCCTCCTGCCCCCCTCCTGCCCCATGCTCTTGACCTCCCCCTGTCCTCCTCCAGCCGCATGTGCTTACCCACCACCCCTCCCTCCTCCTGCCCCATGCTCTTTCCCGTCCCCCTGCCCTCCTCCTGCCCCATGCAGTTTTCCGTCCCCCTGCCCTCCTCCTGCCCCATGCGCTTGCCTTCCGGCCCCATGCACTTCCAACCCCCTGCCCTCCTCCTGCCGCATGTGCTTTCCCACCAGCCTGCCTTCCTCCTGCCCCATGCGCTTTCCCACCCTCTGCCCTCCTCCTGCCCCATGCGCATTCCCACCCCCGTCCCTCTCCTGCCCCATGCGCTTTCCCACCCCCACCCTCCTCCTGCCCAATACGCTTTGCCACCCCCTGCCCTCTTCCTGCCCCATGTGTTTTCCCACCCCTTGCCCTCATTATCCTCCTGCTCCAGGTGCTTTCCCACCCCTGCGCCATCCTCCTGTCCCATGTGGTTTTCCACCCCTGCCCTTCTCCTGCCCCATGTCCTTTCCCACCCCGCCCTCCTTCTGCAATATGTGCTTTCCCACCCCCTGCCCTCCTCCTGTCCCGTGTGCTTACCCCCCCCCCCCCATCCATCATCTGTCATTGAGTTGGCTATTCTCCTAACATCTCTTAACTAAAACTACATTTGGAACTAATGCATGGCAATAAATGATCTTGGATTCTATTCTCATTTCTCAACCCCCTTTATGTGCCAACTCAGTCTCCCTTTCTTGCAATGCTTAGATGCATACTAGTACTACACAGTATGAAATTGCTTGGCACTGTATGAGTTACATAAAGAAAGTCCCAGAGACTGCTAACTCGCTGATATTACTAATTCACTGTGGTGACAGGAGGACAGCGGAGTCTGCATTGCAGTGGCTTCTTAAATAATAAGCCAATGCGAGAGCCGACGAGTACGATGAGTTAGCGCCTAGCACCTGCCTAACTCAGACTGGATCTCATAATAATATCCTTAACGTAAACTAAACGCAACTTACCTCCGAGTGCGAGTTGCATGTTATTCATAAAAAAAGTTAGCATTGTAGAACACAAACACAACTCGATGCCTAGAAGGTTGAGAAAGGCCTGCTCCCAGTCAAGGATGTTTGCCCAGCGGTGCGTGACCTGCTGGGTGGCACGCTGGACCTGACTGGTGCTCCACAAACACTGGTGCACCCTCCCCCACTGCAGCCTATGCTCCTGTAAGTGGTACCCGCTGCCAGGCCTGCTGCCAGCATGGAGGGGAGGTGGCGCAGCACATAAGAAACCAGTGCTTCCACCTCCACCTCTCAAAAACGAGCCCAGGGCTGTACACCTGGGCTACGCTGCTGTCCGCAGGGTAGCTGATTGCCGCTGGCTGTTTGGGGGTGGGTCTGGCGCTGCCACAACCCCGTTTGCCACCCTTCTGTGCCATGGCACTGGGTAAGGTGAAGAAAAGAAACAGGAGAAGGAAGGAAGGAAGAAATAAGAAAGAGAAAAATAAAAATACAAAAAGTTACCAAAAAACTCACACAAAAAAAATTAAATACACGGACACAAAAACACACAATACAATAAATAAAAATGAGCAGTAGATTAATTAGGAGGGTGAAGGACTCACAAGATAAGAAAGGGATTCAAAAATGTTTAAAAACAGGCCTAGCAACATGAACAAAGTAAGAAAACAAAATGGTCACACCCATGCCAACTGCATGGTGGCATTTGTGCGCAATTTTCAACGTTAGGACATACTCCGCATTGTGTTTGACATAAAAGTGAACGTGAACAGGGCGACAGGGTAACTCCGACTGTGAAATTCCACTTAGCTCGGCATAGTTTATAAACTACTCCTCGGAGTTCCGCATAGCGCGACTCCGGAACTCCACCCAGGTGTATTTATTACTAGGCTAATATTATATAGATAAAGGTCCCTCTGAATAGGCATTGCGGGCCGCTGGACATCCACTGACCACTCATTAAGAACAACTGTTGTACAGTATTTCATTCTAATTTGCAGTCTATTTTTGTTACTGTGTTTTTTTTAAGCTTCTCTCCTTCTCCGCTGGGCCAAACAACACCTTAATTTCATAATATTTAGTCAGCATTGATTTCAGTTTTTTGCTACAGCTGTTGATTTTTTTGTTAGTGAATTCTGTAGCATTAGTGGTGCTGATTACTTAATTGGAGTCATGGCCCCCTATGGACAGCTACTGTTTGGTCTAGTAAAGAAGTGGTTGGTGCAACCCACACCTCTAGACTTAGGGCCTCATTACGAGTTTGGCGGTTGGGCTGCCAGACCACCATAGTGGCGGCTGCCAAAAGACCGCCATATTGGGGGTCATACAGACCACCGTATTAGGTATTGCACAGCAGGACTGACAAAAGCCTGTCAAAAAAACACCGCCATTACTTTGGAGGGTGGGAAATAGGTGGTCCGACCACCAGCACTGGCAGCCCGACAACCAACCACCGAACCTATTACAAGTACTAAATTGCATTGGCGGTTATGCTGTGGTGGTCCTCCAATGGCAGTCAGAACCACGGCGGTTAGCGCCCCCCCACAGTAACACACATTACCACATTGGATGATTTAAAAAACAACACAGCTGACACACATTCACACACCCGACACATCCCTTCACACACCACAATCCTTTGCAACGCCTACGCAAAATATCCCATCCAGAATGTGAAAAAAAACTAAATTCAATTTATTTGGCACCCCTCCATCTCTCACGGAGCAAATATCTCACACTCTTAACACACCCATATCACACCCAGATGCACCCCTACAATCCATTTAGTACCCGTCACCTCCTCATTTACCAGCACCTATCTCTATCTTTGATAATTTAATTTTACCACCATGTCACCCCAGAAAAATTCACCAAAGGTGAGTTAAGAGTCATGGTGGATGAAATAATTTGAGTAGAGCCACATCTATTTGGAGCCCAGGTCCAGCACACTACTATCGCAAGGAAAATTATAATGTGGCAAAGGATAGTGAACTGAGTGAATTCCGTAGTCCCCACCCCACGCACAAGGGACGACATCAAGAAGAGGGGCATAGCCCATTCCATGGCATCCAAGCACCAGTTGCATGTTCAGAAGACTGACGGTGGACCCCCCACCTCCTCCCTTGCGACTCACATCATGGGAGGAGAAGGTCTTGGTCATCCTGCATCCGGAGGGCTTGACAGGAATACCTGGGGGAAGTGCAATCGGGTAAGTCACAACAAAAAAAATGGCCGCAAAATTTGTTGGCTCACTGATCGCCTTTTGCCACCCTCACTGTCACACCACTCAACAGTCCAATGTCCACCTGTCGGGCCTCCAACATGTGAATTAGACCCACCTGGAGGACCTACTTCTCTGTATAGTAGTTGTAGCACAGGTATTGACAGCACTACAAATCCCAGCAGGCACTGTCCCAACATTACTAAAACCAGAACAGTGTAGCACAGTGGTTCCCAACCTTTTGACTTCCGTGGACCCCCACTTTATCATTAATGGAACTCAGGGACCACCACTGAATCATCATTGGAATCCGGGGACCCCCAATGAGTCATTACTGGAGGCAGGAGACCTAATTTTTCAATATTTGTTAATATTTTTTAATTTTGTAAGCAGTTGCGGACCCCCTGAGAAGGCTTCGCGGACCCCCAGGGGTCCCTGGACCACAGGTTGGGAACCACTGGTGTAGCATACTCGATATTAACATTTGTTACAAACTATACATTGGAGTGTACTCACCGTGGAGGATGGCATCTGTAGAGTCTGTGCGTAGGACAGGGACTGACACCAGTGCTAAGGACAGGAGGCCCTGCTACACTCACTGTACTCAGCTACAACACTATCCTCTGCCACTATGACCCTTCTCCCTCTACTCAACCATTAAAATGAACTCTCCTGAGGGGATGACCCATGTATATTGAGAGTATATCTTGAAGTAACATGTCTGTATATCCAAGGAGGACCTGTCCCTGTAACTCCAAGAACCAGGCCAGTGTCCATATCACAATGTGGATCTGCCTGTGAACTCACAGATGAAGTTTACCCAACTGGGATCAGCGTACACTCCATGATGTGGCTAACCACCTAGATCCATCTTGAGCAGCTATGCCAAGATGCCAAAAATGTAACGAAGGACAGCTCAAACTGTGTGCCAAAACAAATTAAAGACAGATCAAAGGGACAAAAATGCATCATATGAATGGTGTTGGCAAGCAGACATATTCCTAATGCACTGACCACATGATAAGTGTCGCATATAAAACAAGGTTCTGGGTCTGTCTGCATGACAGTCAACTAGGTCTTAAGATGACCTAAACCATATCCTGCCACTGTTTTCACTGCTCTGCTTGAAACTTATAAGTCTATGATCATCCCTATAAGTGCAAATAAACTCAAGACATCCTGAAGCTAGTTGACTGAAATGGAATTGTGTATTACCCAAATATCAGCTTGACACAGTTGCTAGCATTTTTGCCTGTCACATAAGTCAAATTAGCAAATCCAATGTGTAAATGGTCTTCGTCAGATGTCACTGTTAATAATTAGAGGTAGATGTCACAATGCAACCTGTAACATTCTGTTTCTCACATCAACCGGTCTACCTGCCACTTGGAACACAGAGACCACTCAAGAGACTGCCACTACCCCCATGGATGAAGCCCTCTAAGAGGACAACACTTCTGGGCGTATGGACATTGAAGACGGTTCTGGCCTATCTGGGCAGACTGGCCAGATTACATCTGCCAGTCTCTCCTTGACCACATTGACTACTACCAGCCTGGTTGCGTCAACATCTCAGGCAACCATTCGCCCCCAAACCTGGGTCCCAAGGACACGGACAACAATCTTGTGCCACCCCCCTACCCCCCAAGTCCAGGATCCTTAGTCACAGCAAGACAGCTCCGATAATGATGGTCCTTGAACCAGTAGCAGGGGGCAAGCTGCGCTAAGGGTGGAGGCACGTTGGGGTTGGGTGCATGGAAGGGATGGTCTGGGTCTGCAGCAGGTGGCTGTTGGGGAGGGTTCTGGCCAAGACACCATCACCCAAGTCTTGAGAGCATACCAACAATTCCAAGGTGTGATAGGCCAGGTACTTACTGAACTCAGGGCGATTAAGGAACTACAGAGGGACTTCCATCAGGAAATTTGTGAACAGTGGGAGGTCTACAATACCCACATGGCCTTCCTGACAGAGATGTTGAGAGACATCAACGCCACCTTGAGCAGGGATCTTCAACACCAGACCCCTTCCATTGGCCAGTCAATTCCAGCGCTTTCTACATCTGTGGCAGCCACTGGAAGGGAGGCCCTCCCAGGGGAAGGACCTACCTTGGACACCCCTGCCTCTCTAGCTGAAGAACCCCCTGCAAGCGGGAATGTCCACCCAAGCATCCAGGCGATGCGGATGGCAAGACACAAACCACTGCCATCAAGTGAGCCCTTCCTGATGAAACTCCTTTGTGCCAATGATTCACTCTGTTGACTGTTCTCCAACCATTTTTCTTGCTAGGAGGACACTGGACTTTGGACTCAAAATGTTGTGGCACCTACTCTAATGATTACATCCACCATGACTGATCCCTTCACTGTTAGTTTATTTTTTAGAGTTCAACCTTAATATCCTGTGCACATGTAAATAAACACACCTAACACTAAAACAATGCCTACTGGTAATTTCCATCATTTTGAGATGCTGAATTTGAAATCCATGTGATGCAAATAATGAATTCATAAGATAAGAATGGATGGAGGGAAATGTCACAGGTAGTGGTATGGAGAGGATTACTACCAACACAGTGACACAAGTGACTAGTCACACCAAACATTTTATTGCGCTGTACAAAATATAGGCTGCCAAAATGACTGTCATATCCAAGAATTGTAGAACTATGTTGAGTCAGGCTAGATATCTCACGGTACAGTCCCCCAGACCACAGAAGAAAGGGCTACGTCAGACCTTATTTCGTAGAACGGATTTCAGGGTGTTGTCACCATTTTGAGCCTCATCACAAACTCAAACCCAAGTCTTCCACCTTGACATATGCTGTGACACAGACAGTGGGCAGTACAACAGTCCCTAATCATAGGCTATCCTATTACGATGAACAAGCATCTGGTGGAATGACGCCAACTGTGTTAGTGTTGTGGCGCAGTTACTGTGTCCTATAATGAGGAAACACTTTGACAGCTACTAACAGGTCATACAGGATCATTGTCAACATAATGTGAAGGGAGAATACATGGATTGACCTAGATGACGTGTATCAAGGCCATATGATCACACACATGAGACAATTGGATCAACACACCACATCAAACGAGTGTATTGTGCACTGACACCCACTGTCCTAGCTGCTTTTGGCAAAGAGCTTATTACACCCCAAATTTGTGTCCAACATTACCTGCATCAATTCATGTCCACTTCATATGTCAGGACAACAACAGCTACATACCAATGTCACAACTCTGAAATGCCCACATGAGGATAGCATGGTGAAGAGCCCTGAATAAAACACAATGCATGGAGTTCAGGTATGTAAAACACATAAATATGACCATAACCTTACATCAGAGTTCTGTAGATCCATACACATTTCCATGAGACTGAGACAATCAAAGAAGATAATGATGGTTTTAGCTATTTTCTGTCTGATTTTGCAATCACACCTTGGCTGTACACTGCATGACTCTCCTGTCCTTTGTGAAAAAATTTCCTACTCAACACATCCTGTCAACTACAGTTTCACATATTATCACAGGAATCACATATTATCACACACTTACACTCAAGTAAAGTATTGATTGAGATTTGCCCCCAAGTCTTCACCTTCCTCCTCATCACTGTCAACCTCACTTGGCATTTCAGGATTCTCACCCGGTTGTACTGCTAGTTCCCCCATATCTGGTATATATGGGATGTTCCTCCTCAGGGCAAGGCAGCAGGCCATAATGATCATACGTATGTTTTTGGGTAAGTAGCGGAGGGCTCCTCCAGTCTTTTTCTATGCACATAAATCTGGCTTTCATTAGTCCAAAAGCCCGCTACATGGCATTCCGTGTTCTTCCATGGGCATTGTTGAAGTGGACTTCCCCTGGCATAGTTGGGTTCCTCACAGGTGTCAACAACCATGGACGGTTTGGGTATGCAGAGTCCCCTTAAATGGAATGGGACATATGTGCAGTTATAAGTCCCTCTCATTGTTTCTTCTGCTACACACATTTGGTACAAACACACATAACATATGTGATTTACCAACCAGCCATGCTCTCTCTGGGTACAGTCATGATATCAGCTGTGGAATTGAGCTATTCTGCATGATGAAGGCTTCATGGACTGAACCCGGATAATGGGCACAGACCTGTGAAATGTAAGGGTCACCCAAACAAACAATTTGTACATTGATGGAATGGAATGTCTTCCTCTTCCAGTAGACTTGTTCATTGCCATGCATTGGAACCAAGGCAACATGTGGACCATCAGTGGCTCCCACAACATGTGGGATGTGTGCCAAACCATAGAGGTCAGCTTTCACATGGGTGAAATCCTGACGCTGAAGAAAACAGATAGCTGCCCAGGTGTTTCAACATGACAGTGTTGTTTGTTTTTCTGTTTCTTGAGCTTTAAAATGTTTACATATATATCTATTTTACGTGTAATCAGTGTTTGTAGTGCAGAAATTAGTTTGCCATTTCATCGCAATGATTATATATTTTTTTTTACACTTCTAACTTTTTATCCTGATAAATCTGAATCGAATAGCATAGCAAAAGTTAGGATATAACCAGCATGACTATCAATCATACAAGGGAAATGAACATGATAATTTGCATTTTGTGGGCTGAAGCAACAGACATTTGTAGGCACCCTGAAGATTTTTTAGGATGGCACTGTTTGCGCTTTACAAATAATAAACATTGCAAACTTAAGTGTGCATACTTTGACACCGAAACATGTAAGTTATACCGTTATATCCTTGTGAATTCTGCAAGAGTCCTTACTCCTGTTATAAAACGTCAGAGGTGGGAGTGTGGCTTGCCATAGTGTCACAAAAAAGGCTCTGTTACCATGCTTTACATAGTGCAGTACAAAGCTCAAAGAATTGTCTATGGAGCCCATACTAGTCGACCTGGATGTAACAAAAATGTCACGTGAACTAAAAAAAAAAAATCACATTAAATTAAATCTTTGGACATTGCCTTTTTTTCTGCACACTGATGTGGATCGGAAGCAGATTCTCTAACATCCTGGCAAACCTCTTGGGTTCTGGCTCGGTTTTCCCTTAAAATGTCTTCTGTTACATTATCCTTTTCTTTCAGCTTGGACAACTTAAGCTTCGGTGGTTTAACTGTAGACCACACACCAGAGGTGTTTGGTGTTGATCTACCCTCAAAGTGAATTGGCAGTTTTTGTCAGAGTACCTTTAGCCTCACTGTATTTTTAATTCATAAAATATGTGTGCACTGTGCTCTGCGTCTGTCAAAAAAAGAAATCATGCGTATACTCTGTTCCGTATAGTGGAATCATAGTTTTTCCCGGGACGTTTTCTAAAATTAGAACCAACTTGGCATAGATTTAATGTGTAAATATCACAAGTACTACTTGCTAATACATACGCGGTGAAGCACATACACCAACGTGTTTTCTTTATTGTTTAAGCGAAATAAACGTCCGCCTTGTTGACATTTTATGCTCCTGAAAGTGCTGTGTCCCATAGAAATGCTAGCAGTTAAAGGACCCATTTTTCATTGAGCTATGTCTGGGGGCACGTGATGGACATTATACAAATGATCCTGTTTGGTTCCCCAGGTATGGATCGATATGGTATAACTTTTTTAGCATGTCATACAAATCATTCTTACATTTCAGTTCTAGTACTCACACCACCTTTGAATAATTTTGTAGAGCAAATAATCTTCATGATGTAACCTAATCTTCTTAAGCCCCCCACCCGCTTTTTCAGGGTCGAGCGCAAAACGCTCTATCCCTGTGTAATGTCTCTGTGGGCTTTTAACCAAGCTCATTTCAATCCCATCAGTTTGGTTGGTTTGTGTGCCTTCCTTTTAAAATTAACTTGGTTTAATTAGTGGAAGGCATGCATACGTCATGCCTTTACTGGTGCTTAGCCCGCCTCAAGCGCACTGGCCAACTACTGAAAACATACGAGGCTCCGTATTTTACGGATGGTTTCTGGACTACTTTTTCTCTTTATTTCATAGGCAGCACGATTCCCTGGGCAGTAGTCAAGCTCTTTGTATGACATCGACCCTGTTGCATGGATATTTGCTCTTTTGCCAGGTACATGGATAATTGCGCTTTTGCCGGCACATGGATAATTACACTTTTGCCTGTTACATGGATAATTGCACTTTTGCCGATATGTTTCACTGCAAGCGAACTTCTGTTTCCTTTTGTGTGTTTGCTTTGCGCTTATGGCTGCCGTTAGCTCGCTTATGTGAAATTGTTTTACTTTTCAGATTATGTGGCAAGATAAGTCCAGTTAGGAGTGTACAGCGCTAATAGCTTTAACTCGAGTAAACGCGAGACCCATTGCATTGCAAATGTTTGTTTCATTTTTGCTGCTAAATGTGCATTCACGTGTCACAGTCTTATTAAATGAAATGAAATATTCGGTTCATAATGCTGGCAGTGCGCTGAAAACATTCCAGGTTTGTGTCATGCATAGCATGAGCTTCTGCAGGTACATTTTAACATGAATTAAACTATTTCGCCTGCAGAGTAATTCAATTAAATTCAATTCAAATCTTTATTTCGGCCAAGAATATGGCCAGTAAAGTGCAATAAGCACAGGATAATACAAAGCAAGTTAAAAATGCAACACAATAAAAGGACCTTATCATAAATAAAACCATCAGTAATCATTCGAAAATGTTGTAGTTCATACATCTTAGACCCCTCCAGCTGCTAAACCATCAGGGAGTTGCTAAAAACAAATAAAAAGACAACACCATAATACAGCTGACGGCATGAGTAAATCAACTGAACATAAAAAAAATCGACTAAAACAACAATAAATTCCTTCTTTTTACTGCACATTTCAAAAAGGGGCAAACATTAACACAATCGGAGGGCGATTCCAAGGTTTGCAGATATTCCAAATCAGCCGGTGAGTTCTTAATACCTTGGCTCTTAATTAGAGGGAGCAGATACAGCCTGCTGAATTCCTGATAGAATCTGCAGAAGAATACAAAATGTAGCAGGATTTGTGGCAACACATCGCAGGGGCATGCCACAATGCTAGCCACCTCAAACTGCCCCAATGGAACACGTAGATGCCATCTCACGAGACCCAAACAAAATCGCATGAGCAGCATTTTCTCCCATGAGAAGTCAACCCCGATCAAGTAGGGAGCCATACTCGATGTCACATGGTAGTAGACATATTCTCTAACCATGGTTTAGAGAACTCATTTGCTTCTCTAGTGATTTGCCTATTTTGTTTAAACAAAGACTTTACACGAAGCATGTCTTGCTTAACCATCCTACCAGGCTAATCAAAGGGTTGTGGCTCTTCCAAGTAACATAACTCTGACTTAACACATTGGAGCCATGAGATGGCCAACACCTTTTCACATTTCAGACAATCCTGAACTATTTCCCTGTTGAAACCAGCATGCGGTTTAGTACATCTAGAGCACCACAGCAGTAGTGGAGTTAAATTAATAACATCCTCTACACACTTCATCCCGAATTCCCGATGAACAATGTAGGTAAAGCAAGTTAGTGGCACACCCAGAAGTCACTGTAGCACTCTATTTTGCACGTCTCGAAAGGGGCTTGGGAATTACATAGCCACACAGGCCAGCACTGTGCAATGAAATGGGAGACATTTTCTCCTGTGAATCTCCAACAAGGGGGTTATGGTCTTTTTCCCAATGTGGCGAGCCAAGCTAAAATCCAACTCACTGGAGACAATAAATTTCCACCTTCTGGTCGAAATGCAAGTTCCCCAATTCCCCTTTGAATCAAAAAACACTCCAAAACAGGAGAATTCAGGTGTAAGGCCCGCTGCTTGGCCTTGCAACTTAATACCCCTCATCTTAGTTTGCCCTAAATGACATGGCATTATAAATGTTTTGAAGCAATTTGGGACCAGGCCCAGGGATCCCTTAAAGGACAATTCATTTATCAGTACACATCCTTGCAACGTAAAATTCCCCCATATCCAGTGGGACGCATTATTATTCAATTCAACTGTTGCTGCACTCGCATTGGGGTGCAGTTTGGCAACATCTGCCAGGTTAACCACATAGGTACACACCGCCGGTCGGAGATCACATCTAGAGAAATCCATCTGAGGTGGCTCTGTGCCCTCCAGCATATCAGCAGGTTTTTCAGTTGTATAAAGAACTGGGACTGGCCTATTCTGCTCTGACGTACTTCCTGGTATGGCTTTTTTTAAGCCCTGGTCAGGAGAACCTGGCAAGGCGGGCCTTCCTAGATTCATTAAAAGAGGACTCCAACTATGTAGTGCAACAGGAAGCCGGTGAAGATGATGACAGGGGCCGTCTCTTGGGACCATAGTGCAGGCTGGTAGTTTTAGTCTCTCCTCACCTGCTGCCTCGCACCACCTCTGCAGCCTCACGTCCTCAGTTATTTATTTCTACTAAAAGCACCGGGGTGTGTCCTTCACTGTGTTCATTTGATGCCTATCTGTACAGATCGATGGGTGTAGGATGGTGGATCCTTCAAATCCATACCACGTTGTGCCAGGGTAAAAAGAATATTTAAATTTAGGAATTAGATTTGTCCTGCAAAATAATTTACAAAAAAAGGGGAACTCACCACAATGTGTAAGATTTGTTCCCCAAAAATCTTTGGAACACCACGACCTTGCAACTAGGAGAATGATTTTGCATGCCTAGTTCCCTCTTCCCATTACATCGGACCTCTTATGATATGGGCAAAAAATAAATGCTCATCCTGGTGGGATTGTATGCAAGTTTAGATTCATGATCATATACAGTAACCCATGCATTGTTGCACACAAAACTTATATCCTTGTTTGTTCCCCAACAAAATCACAGTTCATCTTTGGTCACCAGCGACTGTGGGCCTGGGAGCGGAAGGCAATAAAGAGTAGTGGATAACGCCGTAGGCCAAACAGCTGTCTGATGCATCCACTCCGGATGGAAAAAATATAATGCTCATAACAAGCTATTGGAAAACAAGATTTTAGTGTGAACATGGACTGAGTTGTCCTAATTTTGTAAATAAATAGTTGTCAAGATATTTTAATTTTTGATTTCTGTTTTGGATTATTAAAGAAGACATTTAACTTGGGTAGACATTGCTGATACAGGACAAATTTTTCTAGATGACATTTTTAGAAACAGCGGATATTTTGCAGTGATGATCTAATACTTCAGGAGCCATGAGACCTATATATTTAATTTTGTTGTCAAAATATAGGTCTTGGGGGTCAAGTAGTCTTATGGAGACAGAAAATAAATCCTCAGAGCAACCCTTCTGCCATTTTCCAAAATGGCGTCTCTAAGGGAGGAAGAAGAGACATACATAAAAATGAAACAAATAATGCGTTTTAATCCTGTAGGAAGTTGGCTCTGTATATACTATCTCAAAGTAAGAGATAGTATGCACAGAGTCCAAGGGTTCCCCTTAGAGGTAAGAAAGTGGCAACATTAGATAATTCCAATGCTCTATTTTGTGGTAGTGTGGTCGAGCAGTAGGCTTATCAGAGGGTAGTGTTAAGCATTTGTTGTACACACACAGGCAATAAATGAGGAACACACACTCAAAGACTTACCCCAGGCCAATAGGTTTTAATATTGAAAAATACATTTTCTTAATTTATTTCTAGAACCACAAGTTCAAGATTTGAAGTAATTACATAATATGCAAGGTACTACACACAGGTAAGTTAGGAACTTTGAATTAGAGCAATAGCATACACAGTTTCAGTAAAAATGGCAATAAGCTATTTTAAAAGTGGACACTGCAAAAATCAACAGTTCCTGGGGGAGATGTAAGTAATGGTTAGTTTGTAAGGTAAGTAAGACCCTTACAAGTCTCAGTTCCTGGGCATAGGCAGCCCACCGTTGCGGGTTCAAGGCAACCCTAAAGTTACCACACCAGCAGCTCAGGGCCGGTCAGGTGCAGAGGTCAAGGAAGTGCCCACAACACATAGGCGCCTATGGAGAACAGGGGTGCTCCGGTTCCAGTCTGCCAGCAGGTAAGTACCTGCGTCCTCGGGGGCAGATCAGGGGTGTTTTGGAGAGCACTGGGGGGGGCGGGGGGACAAGTAGGCACACAAAACACACCCTCAGTGGCACAGGGGCGGCCGGGTGCAGTGTGCAAAGCTGGCATCAGGTTTTGTATTGGTTTGAATGGAGGGACCTGGGGGTCACTCTAGCTGTGCAGGCAGGGCACAGGGGGGCTTCACAGGCCAGCCACCACCTGGGCTAGGCAGAGGGTCGCTTGGGGGTCACTCCTGAACTGAGGTTCGGTTCCTTCTGGTCCTGGGGGCTGCGGGTGCAGTGCTTGGTCCCGGCATCGGGTCCCTTGTTACAGGCAGTCGCGGTCAGGGGGAGCCTCTGGATTCTCTCTGCAGGCGTCGCTGTGAGGGTCCAAGGGGGTCGTCTCGGGCTACTCACTGGGTCGCAGTCGCCAGGGAGTCCTCCCTGTGGTGTTGATTCTCTGGATCTCGAGCCGGGGGTGTCGGGTGCAGAGGGTGAAGTCTCACGCTTCCGGCGGGAAGAGTGAGGTCTTTGAAAGTTGCAGAAAAGTTGCAATATTGATGCTGTTTCTTGAGCAGAGCCGCTGCTCACGGGGATTTCTTGGTCCTTAGGTTCAGGGCAGTCCTCTGAGGCTTCAGAGGTTGCTGGTCCCTGTTGGATGCGTCGCTGTTGCAGTTTTTCGAGTCAGGAGACAGGCCGGTAGGGCTGGGGCCAAAGCAGTTGTCGTCTTCCGTCGTCTCTGCAGGTCAGCAGTCCTTCTTCTTAGTTCAGGTTGCAGGAATCTGATTTTCTGGGTTCTTGGGTGCCCCTAAATACTAAATTTAGGGGTGTGTTTAGGTCTGGGAGGGCAGTAGCCAATGGCTACTGTCCTGGAGTGTGGCTACACCCTCTTTGTGCCTCCTCCCTGAGGGGAGGGGGGCATATACCTATTCCTATTGGGGGAATCCTCCAAAACCAAGATGGATGATTTCTAAAGGCAGGGGTCAGCCCAGATCAGGGCACCTTAGGGGCTGTCCTGACTGGTAGGTGACTCCTCCTTGTTTTTCTCATTATCTCCTTTCCTCTGGACTTGCCGCCAAAATTGGGGGCTGTGTCCAGGGGAAGGGCATCTCCACTAGCTGGAGTGCCCTGGGGCATTGTAACACGAAGTCTGAGCCTTTGAGGCTTACTGCTAGGTGTTACAGTTCCTGCAGGGAGAGGTGTTATGCCCCTTCACCTAGTGCAGGCTTTGTTTCTGTCCTCAGAGAGCACAAAGGCTCTCACCCCAGGGGGGCAGAAACTCGTCTCAGTGGCAGGCTCGCACTGACCAGTCAGACCTACACTGAAGGATTGGGTAAATTATAGGGGGCATCTTCTAAGATGCCCTCCGTGTGCATTTTGTAATAAATCCAACACTGGCATCAGTGTGGGTTTATTATTCTGAGAAGTTTGATACCAAACTTCTCAGTAGTCAGTGTAGCCACTATGGAGCTGTGGAGTTTGTTTTTGACAAACTACCAGACCATATACTTAATATGGTCACACTGTACTTACATTGTCTAAGAATAGACTTAGACACTGTAGGGGCATATTGCTCATGCAGCTATGCCCTCACCTGTGGTATAGTGCACCCTGCCTTAGGGCTTTAAGGCCTGCTAGATGGGTGACTTATCTATACCACAGGCAGTATTTTGTGTGCATGGCATCCTGAGGGGGATGCCATGTCGACTTTTCCTTTTTCTCCCCACCAACACACACAGTCTGCAATGGCAGTGTGCATGTGTTATGTGAGGGGTCCCTTAGGGTGGCACAACACATGCTGCAGCCCTAAGGGACCTTCCCTGGTCACAGGGCCCTTGTTACCCTGGTACCTTTTCCAAGGGACTTATCTGTGTGTCAGAGGTGTGCCAATTGTGAAAACAATGGTACATTTTTTGTGAAAGAACACTGGTGCTGGGTCCTGGTTAGCAGGGTCCCAGCACACTTCTCAGTCAAGTCAGCACCAATATCAGGCAAAAAGTGGGGGGTAACTACAACAGGGAGCCATTTTCCTACAAATTCTTTTATGTATACACCAAACAATGTTGATGATCTGAAGATTGAAAAAATAAGGTCTAGCACTCCTGTTTTAGACACATTTTCATAGTTCACTTTATTTATTTGTTTCAGCAATCGTTCGTGGTACATTTGCAGAATGTGGAACATTTGAGAAGAGCATATTGACAGGGACATATTTCTGTAGCACAGGTTTTCAAGTATATGCACGTGTAAGGTATGTGGGTAGAGGCTTTAGAAATTTCGTAGGTTTTAGCACCCCATCCATATCTTCCCAACCAGATTCACATGGATCTTTCTCTACATATGCATTATCCAAAACATTTACACACCTCAAGTACAACGCTCTTTTAATATGTCCACGCACAGAAAATGTCGTCGGTGGAAGGGCACCTAGCAGAACTGATCTCTTGAACTCATTGTACCGAAGATTATCAAATATGTGACAGAACTCGTTTTCCACACATGCACAAGGTACTTTCCTATGTCTTTAAAGTCACATTATTCTTCTGTCTCAGCAAATCCTTTTAGAAACTTCACAGGTTCAACAGTTAAAGTTCCGAGCTTTGTTTCAGTTTTGCTCATAGTCTCATCACTCGTAAGAATGTGTGCCTTGATAAGAACACTGGACATCTCTGGGTCAAGTTTCTTGTACAGAATATGAAGCAGGATTAAGTGTCTATTCTCGCCTGTTCAATAACTTATCCATAACTCTGACGATCCTTGACTTATGAACATTGCAACAATTCTAAGTAGCACAATAATAACTGTGTAATTTGGCAGTACAATAACTTGATTGAACCATTTCATTTCGAACGGCCCACTCAACATTTGGCACAACATGAATGTCAGCTTCTTCCAATTTGCTGTTAAGTTCTTGAACAATATGGCCCGTACCTTTTGAATATGTCTCAACAGGCACCATTCCCTCATATTTTTGTGTGTCCTCATTTGTGTCTGACGTAGGGTGTGGGAGCACTAAGCGCTACTGAAAACAGATGGGGGCCTCCCCCAAAAGGGTAAACACCATCTCCACCCATCTCGGCATAGCTCACAAGCTACCCTGACCCCAACCAGCAAAGACAATAAAGGAAAAACCTTCCATGATAGCCCTTTACTCGGTCTACCATTATCAGCGATATCGATCTATACACTTAATCATAGGACACTTCCTTTCTCATTATGGGCCATACCTTCTTTCCCATGGTTCCCAAAATGTTGTTCTTTCTGAAAAAGAAGTGTTTCTATCTAATTTGTTTATCCTTACTACAGAGCTGATCCACTGTGTTAGTGTTGTGGGAGAAGCGAGCACCCACCTCAAGCATATTTTCCATTGTGCTAAGAGTATTAGTATAAGGAGTAGGTATTTCTGTGACTTGTGCATTTTTATTGTAAACTCGTCAATCTCCAAGACATCAAAGATAACTAAAGGAAGGCTTACCTCCACTTCTAAACCCATGACGTCTAGAATTGCCTTCCCAATCTCTTGCCAGAAGAGCTGGATAACGGGACCCTGTATGTCATCTGCTCCTTCTTCATCGCACTTAGGGCATCTTCTTATTCCATTCCCACTCAATGTTGCTACTTTTTTTGGTGTCCAATATGACCTATGTATTGTAAAAAGATGATTTCTTCTTAAGGGTGCAGATTTACATACTTTCCAAAGCATAGATATTGATACTTGCCATAAAGTTATAACATCCCTTGATGGTAGGACCCTTCTCCAGATTTCCATCGGCAAGCTGAACTCTTCCTCCCCTGGCTCTATCAGCGTTCAATACCACAATGATACCTCTTTACTCCAGGAGTGCTTCCTTGTAACTGCTCTTCCCAGATACTGAAATCTTTTCCGTGCTTGAACGAGACCTTCGCCCAACCCGGCAACTGATGATATCTGGATAAAGTCCCCCAAGTTCTGTCTAGGAAAAAAGACCACGGACGCAAAGCTATGCCCGACCTGATATGCCCCCAGTTATTAAACCTCTTCTCCATCCCCTCAACGGAGTAGGTAATTTACCTTCAAGACACTCGGGGGTTCCTGGAGAATCCCAAACAGGGGCGAAGATACTGTAGTAAGATATTCCCAGTATTCACCTGACACTTTACCAGGTTCTGTACGCCGCTTCTAAAATTTTAAGTTTAACCTTTTTAAAGTACTTTGGATGGCCGTATTTGTATAAAAAATGATCTGACCCGTTAGATAAATAACTCATCAAAGCACTAAAGAGGGTGGTGAAGGTGGACGTATTTAGAAGAAGCTAGACCAGTGGTTCCCAACCTTTTTTGATTACTGTGGACCCCCACTTTAACATTAATGGAACCCAGGGACCCCCACTGAATCATCATGGAAATCCGGGGATCCCCGCCTAGGTCATTACTGGAATCTGGGGACCTAATTTAGCAATATTTTTAAATTTTCTAGGCTCTCGGGGACCCCCTGAGAAGGCTTCGCGGACCCCCAGGGGTCCCCGGACCACAGGTTGGGAACCACTGAGCTAGACAAGATCTGTACAGATCAGGGCTCGCACACCAACTCCTCATTGATAATCATTCCACTTGCAATAGTTGGAAATTCAGTGTTCACTGAAGCATCAGTAATGTTTTGGTGGGTTAACATCTCCAAGTTCATCTTGTTCGATGTTGATGACCAGAATTGATCAACTTGCATAGGTATAGGTGCCAAATTTGTGATGAAGGCAAGGTCAATTGTCCCACTTGTAGACATTCAAGTTAATTGTCAAAGACAATGTGCAGTTCTTGCAAGGTGCACACAGACGTTGGTATCTGTAGAGCAGCCTGAACAGCCTCTCTGAAATTTTGCATGGAGGAAATCTTGACCATTCGCAATTATGACACATAGTACACAGCAGCACCATTTTTCAATGAGGACAACTTTTCGAATTGAAATTCTTCCGATGAAAGGTTTTTTTTTTCAGCTCTTGTACAAGTTTGTGCTTCACTGGTTTGGTTGCGGCATATCCATCAAATAATATGTTTGTTGGAAGAATATCAGGCAACAGAATATCCTTGATAAATTCACCCATTTCTTTTGCTAAGTCCAGCTCTCTGTGTTTGCGAAAGTTGTTTTTATAATAACATGTTTTTTAGTGGCTGGTTGGAGGAAACTCTTACTATGGCAATTAAATTAAAATTATGGAAGTTCAGCTTTAGTAGTTATGTTAAACAGCTTTTTCATTTACAAATCAAATCTCTCCTGCTTCAGTTCTGTGTATAGTTTCGATCAATGTTCCAGGTCATCTAGTAGACTTGTCTTCATATTGTTATCCACGTATTGTTTGGTCATTAAGTTGTGTAGTCGCACAGGCTCAGTCATTTCAAAGGGGTTCTTTGCTGCTCCCTGTATGAAGAAGGCTGTCAACATGTTTATTAAAATGTTCCCCTCTCTTTCCCACAAGGTTGTGGTGATGAACAGTTTCACAATGGTTCATTAATTTTTAATTTGCCATCTCTCTGAAAACATTGCAAATAAAAAGGACTTCATGATAAACTAGCTGCTATTGAGCAACATATTCACTTTTACTTGTCTGACCAACAATTCCCTTAGAGCTTTTCTGCGATCTCTGGATTGTCTGTTCCAATTTCATATCGGGAGCCCTAGCATTGAACCTTCTTTCTCTGTCTTTCACCACAAAATGTCTTTGGATTAATTTTCTGTAGTGGTATGGTTTTTCCACAACTAGCTTCTTCACCCTTTCCAAGTACAAGGACCCATATCTCGGGTAGTTTATGCAGTCAAATTCACGAAACACAATAATCAGTGACTCCTTAGTCTTTACGTGCATCTCCCAATCATGTTCCCGATCAGCATGCACCATGTTTTTTACTATAGGTATTGTGTAGAACATTGTCCCTGTACTTGCAAAGTTCTGATTTTCCTCACATTATTTGACAAACTGTACGAACTTGGTTTTCTTATTTTGATCTGAGTGTATTGAACATTGCCTGGCTTTACATTATGGGGGTTATTCTAACTTTGGAGGAGTGTTAATCTGTCCCAAAAGTGACGGTAAAGTGACGGATATACCACCAGCCGTATTACGAGTTCCATAGGATATAATGGACTCATAATACGGCTGGTGGTAAATCCGTCACTTTTCCGTCACTTTTGGGACGGATTAACACCTCTTCCAAAGTTAGAATAACCCCCTATGTCTTTTGAGTGAAATGCACAGTGTGCCATGTTCACTTCTGAGATAAAATATGCAAAACCTAATTTGTTATTCTTGTTCTAGAAAGCATTCCAACGCAATGTTTCTATAGCTTCAGGTATGATGACCATACCTTGTAATAAACACACATAATGCGTTCCACCCATTGTTGACTGGACAGTTTTGCTTCCAAAGATTTCAGCCACAGTAAGTGCATTGTCTCTGCCACATCCACTGAGTTAACTTCATACACATTTTCTGTCTCTATACTCCCAAAACCTATCTTTTGACACCAAAATGAAGTATATAGGTCTCATGGTTCCTGAAATATTACATCATCACTGCAACATGTCCGCCATTTTTTAAAATGTCATCCAGAAAAAATCGGCCCAACCACGTCTACCCGAGTTAAATTACTTATCTAATGATATAAAAACACAAATCAAAAATGAAAATTTGTGGACAACAATTTTTTATGGAGGTATATCAAGGAGCCAGTATTATTTCGGGAAAAGAGTGTATTTCAAACAACTTAATGGATTCTTATGTTAGCGAGAAGTCTACTGCGTTTTCTAGGTGGAAAGGATTTCTTTTGGCTAGAACTAAATATAGAATTAATTGTACATTATCATCTTATTATCTTTTTAAGATAATCTTGAGTAGCTTTACATTCTCCAGACGTTACTAATTCATGTCCTTGGATTGTTTTTGTAGGTGTGGTATGTCTTACTTTGTTAATTGAAAAAAGCATGTCTGCGTTGAAAAATAGGTGCAAAAATTGCCTGTTCACGCTTCTCACTTGGAATGTGTTTTTAAGGCAGACAGATTCACTTCTATCTGGAAAAGCTGTCTTTTTAATGGATGCGTAATCAATCTGTCCAGAATTGTTTTAATGTTAGCAGTTTAGTGTGTTTAGCCACAGCGTTTAACGGATTGTACTGTATACCCTTAACTTGTGTATTATGCTTCCTTTGAATGTTTCCCACCCTTTCCCTTGTAATTGCAATACACTAAATTTGGTTGATTGTACGCCATCCACAGAGAGCTTGTGGGAACATCCCCACCTTGTGGACAATATCAGAAAGTTGTGTCAAAGCTACGGTAGTGAAGCTAAAAAGATGTGTGATCAGGCCTCGTGACATTACCGCCCTTACTTGTTCCCTATAACTAGTGTGTTGTACGTCGACTATTGGATGATGCTGTAGAGACACAGGTTAATGGAGTGTGTGGGTCCTGCTAAAGTCCGCTCTCTGAATATTCTGTGATGGAGTCAATTCAACCGAAGCTTAAATCCAGAGACCTTGTGCGAACGTTTTTCCCTCTTGCACCCGATACTCTGTCGCACTCTGTTTGAGTCGGAATCCACATGAGGATAGCACTATTGGGACTGAGCCCTTAGTTCTGTGGTACCAGGGCAATTCACTGCGAGGCCCAGTGCTCCGTACACCTCCTTCCCCAGGGTTGTCTCAGGGAATAAAGCTTACTGCTTGTATCCGAGAGGAGGGCGGTTACCAAGGAGTCGAGGCAGTCCTTTCCTGTGAGCTCCCTTTAGGCAGTGTCACAGCCTGACATGTTCACCTGGAACATAGCATCCTGAACCTTTAGAGAAGGAAGGACGTTTTAGATTTCCTGACAGGTGACATCACTCAGGGTTTGGTTTGTGGAGAAGCAGATGTGCCAATGTCTTGTGATAGTCACTGGAATCAATGAGCCTCTGCTGAGGTCTGTGGGACCGTCATTGGCAAACTGCTTTCTCATTATTCTCGTGTTAATGTTCCTCCCTAGTCACACAGGAAACTGAAAGCAGGCTGCTACAAACGGTACTTACTGATTAAGATTATCGTCCTCAGGAACAAATGTATATAAAGAACCGGCAAATATCTGACTAGAAATAGGATTCATGTTGGAGTTCTTGTATCTCTTTAAGGACCCAGGGCTAAAGGAGAGCAATGGATTGAGTGGTAGAAGCGACGCAATCGCACGAGCGTAGATGGCCAATGTCTGTCGGGATGGTTGTCTATATTTAACTTTTACCAGGACTGAAACATACGTTCTGGTTGAAGATGTAAGTCTCTGACTCCTCAATACCGACATCATCAATACCGACATCATCAGAGTTTTGTGCCTGTGGGGTCATCTGTCACACTTAGTTCCTCACGTGGAGGAGAATAGACAGCAGCGTCGTTTTACTGATACCCCATGAAGTCAGGATGTAAACGGATGCTAATCTGATAATAGTATCCATCACAGCTTTCATAACTTAGCCGTGGAATAATTTTCCACCTCCAGTAAGGCATAAAGTGCCTCCCGACTGCCCGTTGCTTTTGTTCCGTCCTGGGTGAATAGTAACTGCCAGGTGGAATCCGCTGTTTTACCAAACCTGATGCACACGCACTGATAATTGATGTGTTCTTAAGACATGAGGGTATTTTAAGTGAAAACAGCTAATTATCTTTACAGTGGCGAGACGCATAATTGACTTTCCAGTCCTATGTGCCTCTGAACTGTACACCATTTTCAGTGGCAAAGGTAGTTTTCTGAATACATCCCTTTTTCATCCCAAAGATGTTATGTTAACTATAAGTCGTGTCCCTGCCATGCACAGTTTTCTCAGCAATAATTTTATTGCAAACGTTGCAGTGATATTTTCAATGCTGTGGTAGAAGATGTCATGGCTGATGTAATATGTAGGGTAATTAGCAGTGCACGGGGAGGGCACACGTTATAGTTCCCTATAACTGCTAAATTTTTATGTTTTCATGTGTATTAAATCTGAGCCTAACTATAACATTCCTTTAACCCTTGTTTTTTTTAGTGCAAAAAAAAAAAAAAAAAGAAAACATATATATCATAATCGTTGTCTTCAACTCTCCAAGTAGAGAACAAAGAAGCCGGCACACCAATTCTTGCTTCAAACATTTACTGGCTCACAACGCATTTTGGCTGCTACGTAGCCTTTGTCAAGCTTGTTAATAATAACCGTGTGTAACGTTGTTAATAACCGTGTGTGAAGGCGCTGTGCACCCACATCGACAGGCGGGAGCGGTTTTCTGTAAGTCCAAGGGGAATTTTTATATATATATATATATATATATATATATATATAAATTACCTACTTGCGGTCACCAGAAGGTAGTTTCCATTCAAAAATGTGTTTTTTGACTTGGCTAGATCTCTGGCACCCTTTGACAAATCTTCATGAACTTTTCCAAAAAAAGCGTCATGTTGGGTCTTGTACAAGGAAATTTTTGGTGTGATCTGTCAAGTGGGGGCAGAGAAAAAGGGACGGAGTCAAAAAAGTGTGTTTCCTATGATAATTCCCATGGTCTTTAGACACTCATGCAGCCCGAACCGCTAGATGAAATTATACCAAATTTGGCAGAAAGTTACATTTTGGTCTAGAGATCATGCTTTTGCTGTGTAAATGGGAAAATACTTTGTCACTATCTAGCTCGGCGTGGATAGCACTGTGCTGATCCTATGCTTACAACTTTGCTAGATAAACAGACATTTGAGGTGAGCAAATCTAGAGTGTCGCTGGTGTTGCAGGGTGCTCCTTACTGGAGCTGCTCTACAGAGTTCTCACTTATTTTTGCATAATTTATGTGTCACTCTAACCCTGAAAGGGTGTTTTTATTGGGTTGCTTACTTCCCACCAAGTTGAAGTTTGGGCATGTATTGGCGTAATTTGACAATTTAAAGTCACTTCGTGAGCATACTATGGCACTTTAGGACATTGAATACTTTTTGAAGCTCATTCTTTGGAGCACGAGATAGTACAATCGATTTTAGGGACGGTGATACCAAAAATAAAAGTGAAGTATGACTTAAATAAATGAATAGTTGAAGTGTCAGATAGTACGGTTTTGGGAAGGCATATGTTTTTTGGGAAATGTGATAGCTGAAGTAATTTAGCTAGGTAAAATAAAAAATTGAGGTAAAAGAACTGAAAGTTGAACAGTAAAACAACTTACTTGTTGTACCCTACCACACCTACCTTAAAGCTGCCATCTCAGCGTCTAAATCAGTATGTCAACGTCAGTTCAGCCTTTCATTTGAAAGAATATTTGGAGTTAATGTGGTCAATTCCTAATTATAATCCCATATACCCCTTGTAGGTTTAGCAGTAACATAATCAGAAATGCAATGTCATCAAAGAGCAGTACCTTGTCAAACGGGCGCTTTCGATTTGCCTGGTATAGCCTGTCTTTTTGCGTGAATTGTAGCTGTTTTGTTGGCCTGAGTGGCATGACAACAAGCTAAGTAAATGCATCAAGAGATGTGTAAGATACAGTATATTTACATTAAAATTAGCTGCGTGTTGCGCCTCTGTCCACAGGCCTCCAACATCTTTATTGCTAAAGAGGAAACACAATACATGGTGAAACATGTCACTGAATACTTTGTCACTTGTAACAGATTGAAACAGCCACTGGCAAATGATAATGTGTACTCGGTTAGCATCGGTTTCAGGTCGTGATTATGGCAAATTATTAGGAAACAGGAGATCACGGTTTACAGCAGTCTATTGAATGATACAACATACAGCCTAGGGGCAAAAAAACAAGTCCGTGAAGCATTCATTTGACGTTAAACCGTGGTCTGTAATGTGGCCTCTTGATATTTAAAGAATGCAGTTATCATTGCGTTCATCATGTCCTTCAAAACACATTTTGCTTATCTTTCTGATTATGCACATGCTTTTAATAAGACTGTGCTGTTGACACCTAATGTGCGCACGCTTAAAAGAATGCTTTAATCACTCTTCACTTGTGCAGAGCTCTTACTAGTGATAAGGAAAAATATTTCAGCGATTAAAGGCTACATTTATCATAGTAATGTGCATGCAGCTGACCTGATCAATTCAGGTCTATAAAGGCAATACAAGTATAAGTAAACCACCAAAACAGGATCTATATTGAGAAGAGTAATACATTGAGAACATGGCATGGTTTCCCATTTCCTGTATATATTTACAACAAAATCCCAAAATATACCATTGGAGATTATTTTAAAAGTGTTTTTGCGGATGTTTAGAAGATACAAGTTTTTCTTTTGTCTCTCGCACTTAAATATCCTTGCAGTTAGAACAATCCATAAATTAGGGAAATGTTTGCAACAGTGCTGAATTTGGAAATATTTTTTTAATTGATAAAGAATTTCTGTACTGTGCTGGGTTTGGGAGAATACACGGTCAAGAACACAGCCGCTCATGTTAAGGCCTGGTCTCTTGTGAGGTGCATTGAAAAATTGAAGCTTGCCTTGGGGACTGCAAGCAATAAGTGTGACACATTGAGTCATGAATGTGTTAAGAGTGGGAGCACTGGGGTTGGGATCAGTCATGGTTCATGAGCCTGATGGCAGGTGTGCAACATCAGACAGGAGTGTGTGGCTGAGAGTATGTTTCACATGTTAATGGACAGGGAAATCCGACGTGTGCAGGTTTTCAGAAGTGTGTTTTATTATTAATTTGTAGCAAACTTTGAGGTTTGCAATTTTTAAGAGTTTTCTTCTGGCTTTAAGTGGGCTGGGTCCCAGAACTGGTAGCATTTAAAAACTGACATGGAAACAGGTCATTATTAGGCCCTATATTCATGTCCCTGCTCTTACTGGCAAAAACACTGATCGATTTATAAACAATGAATGTAAAAAAACGTTTAGGCAGTCCTTGTCGTCGATTTAGTTTTTGTTTATAGTTCACAGTTTACTTAGTCTTGCATTCCCTAAGACTGTTAGCTATATCCAATATATTTTGTGTGTGTATTTTTTCTGAGCAGCATATTACTCTTGTATAGTGCATACTTTGATACTGCAGGTGTTCATAACTAGCCACTTGAGAGCTCTGGAGTAGAAGACTATTACCCGTTCCACAGGCCTCAATAATGTTTAATTCAGTGCCTCACAATTTCTGAATTTAAACATTTTCAATATTATCTACAACAAAATCATTGTTACTCATTTGTTGTAAAGAGCTAGCCTTAACCCTCTTTGCTGTCACGCTTTCCCTCCTCAGGTGCTAACCCTTTTTTGGCTATTTGGGGCAGTTCGTGCTTAGGCCTTCATAACTTTCTGTTCACATGAGCTACCCACACCAAATTGGCGTCCTTTTTTCCAACATCCTAGGGATTCTAGAGGTACCCAAAGTTTATGGGTTCCCCTGAAGGAGGCCAAGAAATTAGCCAAAATACAGCTAATTTTTTTTTTTTTAAAGAAAAATGGGAAAAAGGGCTTCATAAGAAAACTTGTGTTTTTGTTCCCTGAAAATGGCATCAACAAAGGGTTTGCGGTGCTCAAATCACCATCTTCACAGCTTTCAGAAACAGGCAGACTTGAATCAGAAAGACACACTTTTCAACACAATTTTGGCATTTTACTGGGACATTCCTCATTTTTACTATTTTTTTTTTTGTGCTTTCTGCCTCCTTCCAGTTAGTGTCAGAAATAGGTGTGAAATCAATGCTGGATCCCAGACAGCTAAACATTTCTAAAAGGTAGACACAATTCTACATTCAGCAAGGGGTCATTTGTGTAGATCTTTCAAGGTTTTCCTTCAAAAAGTAACAGCTGAAATAACAAATATTGAAATTAAGGTGAAAAAAGAGCCATTTCTGTCCACATTTTCTTCTAGAACTTTTCCCAGTTATGGCAGATTTTTGAAAGCAATATACCGTTACGCCTGCTGGACTCTTCGGGTTGCGGGGATATATAGGGCTTGTAGGTGCATCATAAACCCTAGTTACCCAAAGCCACTAAATGTGCTGCACCTTGCAATGGGTTTTCATTGTGTACCGGGTATACAGCAATTCATTTGTTGAAATATAAAGAGTGAAAAATAGGTATCCAGGAAACCTTTGTATTTCCAAAATGGGCACAAGATAAGGTGCTGAGAAGCAGTGGTTATTTGCATATCTCTGAATTCTGGGATCCCCATACTAGCATGTGAATTATAGGGCATTTCTCAAATAGTCCTCAATTTTACACACTGTCTTACAATTGGAAGGAAAAAATATCGAGAAAGACAAGGGGCAATAGCACTTGTTCTTCTATTCTGTGTTCCCCAAGTCTCCCGATAAAAATGGTACCTCACTTGTGTGTGTAGGCCTAATGCCCGCGACATGAAACTCAACATAGACACATGACATTTTTACATTGAAATCTGATGTGTTTTTTTCCTAGCTGTGGATTTTTGTCTCTAGCTCAGCCGGCACCTAGCGAAACCTATCAAACCTGTGCATTTTTTAAAACAAGACACCTAGGGGAATCCAGGATGGGGTGACTTGTAGTGCTCTCACCAGGTTCTGTTACCCAGAATCCTTTGCAGCCCTCAAAATATGGCCAAAAAAACACCTTTCTTTACATTTTGGTGATAGAAAGTTCTGGAATCTGAGAGGGGCCACAAATTTCCTTCCACCCAGCATTTCCCCAAGTCTCCCGATCAAAGTGGTACCTCACTTGTGTGGGTAAGCCTTGTGCCCGCGACAGGAAATGCCCCAAATCACAACATGGACACATCACATTTTCCCAAAGAAAACTGACCTGTTTTTTGCAAAGTGCATAGCTGTGGATTTTGGCCTCTAGCTCAGCAGGCACCTAGGGAAACCTAGAAAGCCTATACATTTTTTAAAAACTATACACCAGGGGAATTCAGAATGGGGTGACCTGTGGTGCTCTCACTGGGTTCTGTTACCCAGAATCCTTAGCAAACCTCAAAATTTGGCCCAAAAAAAAAACACTTTTTCCTCACATTTCGGTGCTGCAAAGTTCTGGAATCTGAGGGGAGCCACAAACTTCTTTCCACCCAGCATTCCTCCACATCTCCTGATAAAAATGGTACCTCACTTGTGTGGGTGCACCTAGTGCCTGCGACAGGAAATGCTCCAGAACACTATGTGGACACATCAAAATGATCAAATACAAAACTACCTGTTTTTGCGCAGTGGGGCACCTGTGTTTTGGTCCTGGGCTCAGCAGCCATCTAGGGAAACCTACCAAACCCAGACATTTCCGAAAACTAGACACTCGAGGGAGTCCAGGGAGGAGTGACCTGAATGGATCCCCCAGTGTTTTCTTAAAAAGAGACCTCAGCAAACCTCAAATTTAGCTGAAAACAAATCCACATTTTCCCCACATTTCTGTGTGGGATCACAGCACTGGCACAAATTTCCTACCACCCAGCGTTCCCCTCGGTGTCCCTATTAAAATGATACCTCTCTTGTGTAAGTGGGCCAAGTGCATGTCACAGGGAAGAGCCAAAAATATGTCGACATTGAGGGGGAACCAAAGCGGGTCCAAAAAGGGCAGTTTGGAAAAAAAAAGTGTTTTTAGGCTGACAAGTGGGGTAGAATGTTTATCAGTATATATGTGACAATGCTGGGTGGTAGGAATTTTGTGGATTCCTGCAGGTTCAGAAGATTCCATCACAAAAATGTGGTAACAATGTGTGATTTCAAACAAGGTTGAAGGTTTGCAGGGCATTGTGGGTAAGAAAATGGTGCTTAGTACATGCGAAGCACACCACCCTGGACTCACCCAGATGTTTAGTTTTCAGATGTGTTTAGGTCTCGTAGATTTTTCTACATGGCAGCGTCCCAAAGTCCAAAAAGTGCAGCCCTCACCATTCCAAGTGGTACGATTCTGAAAGTTAGATAAGCTCTCATGGCCCAAATGTAAAATCAAAACCCAAAATAATCAAGTGTCCTCTTTCTTGCCATTGTGATAAGATCTTTTAGTGTGCCGGGGGAGAGCTGAAAGACTGTTAACCCCATACTGGTTGGTAGCCACCACCCCACAATTTTTTTTTTTTTTATTCCCTGGCATCTAGAAGGCTTTCTTCCCCCCCAGGCAGTGGATCAGGGGTAATTGCCCCTTCTTCCCACTGGTGGGCAGAACAACTATGTCACAAATTATTTGGGGTTGGGGGTATGGCCTCTGTTTTAAGAAAAAAATTCTTCCCTGGTGGCCGATGTGCCTTACAAAAATAGGCTGATCTACCCCTCCGGAGGGCAGAAATGGTCAACAGTAATGTGCCCCCCTGGGGAGCGACCCTTTCCCAAGGGGCCTCCCCACCCCAAACAAAACGCTCCCCATCTGTAAAAAAAATATAAAAAAATCCCTGGTGTCTAGTGGTTTCTCCCTGGTGCATAGTGGTTTTTGTCCCCCTTGGGGGCAGAACAGCCTAATTAAAATAGGCCGATCTGCCCTGAAGGAGGGCAGAAATGGCCTAAAATAAAATTGCCCCCCCCAGGGGAGCGACTGTTTCCTAAGGGGGGAGCAGAAATGGCCTAAAATAAATGTGCCCCCCCAGGGGAGCCACCCTTGTCTACGGGGTCGCTCCCCTTCTGTGAAATTGACGGAAAAATAAAAAATCCCTGGTGTCTAGTAGTTTTTGCCTCCGTTGGGTGCAGGTTGGCCCAATAAAAATAGGCCGAACTGTCCCCAAGGTGGGCAGAAATGGCCTAAAAACAATTTGCCCGCCATGGGAGCAACCCTCGTCTAAGGGGTCGCTCCCCACGTGTAAAAAAAAAAAAAAAAAAGATACCTGGTGTCTAGTGGCTTTTGCCCCTCAAAGGGGCAGATCGGCCTAATTAAAATGGGCAGAAAAGGCCTAATAGAAAAAATTTCCCCAAACGGAGCGACCCTTGTCCAAGGGGTCGCTTCCCTTTGTTTATTAAAAAAAAAAAAGAAAGTCCTATGTTCTAGTGAGCATTTCTGCAGCTCGATCGTTTTACTATCGGGCTGCAGAAATGCTCAGAAAGACATGAAAGGAAAAGCCTTTCCTTTCATGTTCCTCTGCCTGCCCCCACCCCCGATCAGAAGAGAAATGCTTTAATTTTCATTAACGCTCTCCCTATGGGCCATGTGCAAGACGAGCTGGAGTCGTCCTCTGCACGCGGCAGCTGAGGGCGAGACCAGCTCGTCCCCGGCACCCAATCGATTAAAGAAAGCCAGTAGTTCTAGCTGGTTTTAGATGTTTGTTGTGTAATATACCTGTATGCAATGACAAAAGCTCAGCCAGAAACCAAAATACTGGGCATGTGACCCACAAAATGATCACAGAAATTTGATTTACTTGTTCAAGCTGCATTCTAATTTACAAAAGCCATGCCCCTTTTAGAGGCACCCCCCCACCCAAAACTTTATTTTCATCCCACGTATAGCCCTGGTTTTCATGGAGTTTGATGTGTGCCGTTGGGTTCATAGTTCATTGTATTAGAGGATTCTGTTGACCAGACACATTTAGGTTCAAGCCTGTGAGAGCATGCGCTAGCTCATGCATGTTGTTTCGAGATACTATTGTATAAAAAAGTGTTTGGAGCCCGCCCATGGCGTACCATTTGTTGACTTCACGTCACTCTTCTTTACAGTCTCCTTAATTGGTCTGTGCTGATGAAACGTAATTTCTGATCATTGCTGTGGAGCAGGGACCAAGTACAGATTGAGTCAAGGTAATCTGTGCCCATTTGCTGCTTCTGACGTGATAAAGGTACTATTTCTACCCTCCCGCTCCATCATCCTGCTGCTCCCTCCATTGGTGCTGTTCTCGATTATTTTTAGCTCTTGTTTCTCGTGCCAGTGGTCAGCAGTGTGGACACTGCCAAGACTCTGCTCTCACTCTCTCATCCAGATACACTTGTGTTCTTGCACATACCAGGCTGCAGACAGAGCCGTGTCCCAGCTGGTGAATATCAATTAACAGAGCTGTTCCTAGTCACACTTCCACTGTGTACGCTTCAGGACACTGATGCCATCGATTTTTTAAAGAGTCTTGTAGTTTATTGCAAATAAGTTTGATTATTTTGCAGTCCCACCACACAATTAGGTCCAGAACTAACCCAAAGACATTTTTTTTTCTTTAAATTTGAAGCTTGTTTTTAGTTCGGCCATAATGTGCGCCATCCGCTCCTACGAATCTAAAGTCTGTAGAGAATACACCTGAGGCCGACAGCACATTATGAGGCCAACGCGTCCAGTGACCTCGGCACCAAACACCATCCTCAGTTCATGGCGTCATGGAGCACACGACAGTGTAACCGTGTTAGAAATATTTGCCCCTGAAGCATTTGATTACAGGTACTGCTCCGTGCTCCTGAAAATTCAAGCATTTGCCGTTCCCACTCATACTTTATATCTCTTCACTCAATCAAACGTTCTATTTACATAATTTCCCATACTTCATTTTTCCGTCCTATTCCCTATTGAAAATACCCGTATGTGCCTTGACTGACTCCTGTGTATTATAGTTATGTGTCAAGCCCATATTCCGTTACATATGATACCGTGTCCTCAGCGCTATTTACACTGTTCGCTATACATGATCACTGCCCCTTGAGCAGAATCTCTTTTGCAGCTATATGCCCTACACAGTTATGCATTGCTTAGTCACGACTGCACCATGCGTGTTTTTATTGGTGCACAAACTGAGTGATGCTACATTTCAGTCCTGCTAATAAATGCAGACCACTATCTGCCAGAGTATAATGTGTGCACTTTAATGATGCCATATCCCATGGCCATTACTTGTCAAGGTATGTAATTGTGCCCGATGAGAGTCTTGCAGAAGAATTACATTGCCATATAGTAAACAGCAAGTGAGACGCAACGGTTAATTACTGCACCGTTTTTGACACAGAGTGTTTCCAAGCGCTTTGAAAGGATGATCAAGGTACGTTTATACATTGGTGAGTTAGAGTCCTCAGTCTCTGAGTGGTGTCTGAAGCACTTCTTCTTCATCTCGCTGACTGTATACGTTAACTTCCCTAGTCGAAGTTGCTCGGTAAGCAAGGGCACCTTCTGGGGAGGGCTGTGTGCTAACAGGTCACAGATTAGAAAACTGGAGAAGCTTTCATCCTTTTACTGCAGCGCATGGACATTAGGAGGTATATACAAACAAGGTGTTGTGGTTGGATTTGTTATTGTGTTAACACGAACTCTGAGTGTTAACCGACCTTCTGCAGAGGTCTGTGCGATCTTAGGGTCATGTTTTCCAATATGCGGGATCCAACTCAGCTTTCATCATTTTATTGTATCTTCACAACCATTGTAAAATCCGAATGCACTAACACATTTTTTGGCGTAATCCTGGAACTATTGTTTCTTTGAGAACTCTCAGGATACAGTTGGTTTAAAAGGTTAAGGGGCCTTCTATAGAGCGGACTGTCTGCTTCTTTAGTTCTATTAAGTATGCATCCACTGCAGGTCCGGCAACTTGGCCTTTCATCCTCCAGACTGTCAACCCTGGGCAATGAATCCCTCCTCTGCCCTTAGAATTTATCACAGCCTTCCGTCTTGGGTTCTCAGGATAGACTGTATTTCATTGTCAAGAGACCCAGCGTAGTGCTGCAAAGTCACGTACAAGGGAGTCTCAAAGGCCATCTGATTGTGTCCAATATTTTTATACACTTCAACAAGCATTGAATACAATAGCTGATGCAAAAACATCAGTTGGCCATGTGATTTCTTTCTCAACCTTTATCTTTAACACACATAAGTGACGCCCTTTGGATGTATGTCACCCACCCTACACTCCCTGCGACTGGGGGTGTTCTGCTGACACTACATAACCCATGTTTCTTGGAACTGTTTTTGTTCTTTCTCAAATCAAAAAGGTACACTGTTCCACAGGAAAAGAAGAGGATCCACTAGGCACTTCGCAAAGTAGAATCAAGAGCCCTCACACATCCAGGATGACATGCTTCATTATAAGGCTTGCTCCACGTCAGACTGGAGCTGCAATATCTGACGATCCCCACAAGGGCGCTCTTTGCCGGAGATCTTAATTAATTAGTAGTGTGTGCCATGGTTAAAGGATGTAGTATGTAGTTTAAGTGCACTGCAGTGACATATTGCCCTAAAGTGTACCATCTAAGCACACAAGGCAGGGTGCTAATATATATATATATATATATATATATATATATATATATATATCTTCAACAGATGGACTGATGGCCATCTGACGGCTGCACCGATCCCGTTGGTTAGATCCCAGTTATCAAAACAAAATCATATCCAGCAAGCTCGAATTCAGTTCATTAATTTATTTCTTATATATATATATATACACACATACACAGCGCTCTACATATTGGAGTTAGTGTGCCTTCACAGTGTAATAAAAGCCAAAGGCTATTTCACTCTGTATGCCTGGCTAGACTTTTCTCTAATATGCCTAGGGAAGTAATATCCTGCTTATTTTGTAAAATCTGACTTAACTATGAAATCAGATTTTAGATAAGGTACGCAGAAAAGTACATTTGTAAAATTTATTTTAGGCTGTTGTGCTAGAACTGAGTTAAAGCTAGCTCTGCCACTCATCACACATCTAAAGCTGGAATAAACATCTTTGACTGGGAGAGCTGACTCAGAGAACAATGGCTTGCCTCTGGGTCCAGCGAAGGCCAATGGGTGTGAACCCCAGATTACTTAGGGGGAATTAGCTATCGGAAAGTTGACAGCTGGCTGGACAAAGGGCAGCCTTAGCACTACCTCATTTGACTTGAAGATGCCAGGGAGGGCTTCTTTTATTCATCTTTAGGACCATCCTAGCCAGTTAGGCTCTAGCCACAGTAGGGGAATACCATTTCTGTCCCGGTCAAATAGTGGAGTGGCAATGGATGTGAAATCAAGCTTGACTAGCGGCTGCTGGATCCTGCTATCTTGTAACCATTTCCTAGGTATTTTAACAATAATGAAAGAGAAAGTGCTGCGAAAGGAGCTCGGGTGACTGCGAGAAAATTGTTAGGATTGGGTGGTAAAATTCCTCCAGTCACAGAATAGTGCACAGGATAAATCTGGCACCTCCACAACCACTTGCTTTGAACATTTCTGAACCTGGGTGGACTCCATCTGAAGGAGATGTCCTTATTAGAAGAAGAATCTTGACTTCTGACTCCTAGAAGAAGAGGACTAACAGAACACGGAATCCTCCTGGCACTCTGGGACTCAAACTGTTCTTCAGAGATCAAGCGGTTGGTTTCCTTATTTACGTGCTTCATAGACACAAAAAACAAAACCTGTGTCCAAGTGTGTCCATTTGACTAAAGAGGACTAAACCATGCAGGAGATCTGGCTGGACAAAGACCTAGTGCCCAGAAGACTGCGCTGAGGGGTTAGGGGCTGCAGGACTGACTAAAAGATGCTTTCCCAGCAGTTGGATACTACGCCTGAAGGTAAAACCTTTGGCCAGAACAACTCCATCGCAGATAGCCTGGAAATGCACTTAGGTCCTGGTCAATCACGAACGCTTGTTTTCTCAGTGCTTGACTTTTTATAGGTGCTTTTCGTCTGAACACTTTAAAACTCCATATCTAAAAAGCCATATTTCCATTTCCTTTAAACCATTTTGATGATTTTGGTGTATTTTTGCTCATTAGATTTTTCTTCATTTTTCTGCCTTGGGTTTAGGTATTTTATTGTGTTTTATGCTTTGAAATTGTTGGTACTGCTTGAACGTAGCATGCACTTTTTTCAGGGATTGCCTGATGATCGTGCCATAGCTACCAGCAGTTGAGCAGAGACTCTCAAAGAACTGTGTTTTACCTAACCAGAGTGTATTTGAGTTGACAAGGGCTCCCCCCTCCCAAAATAGTAACCACATTTCCGACATACTGCTTTAAAATTCTTTGACATGCTTTTTACAAGCAAACCATGTACTCTTTTGTGAACCTGTATACTTTATTTCTGTTTTCGTATATTCTACTTATTTTTGTAGTCAGAGACCTACCTTTTTCTCTTGTAGTGTGAAACGTGTCATACTAAGGAAAATGTTCCTTTGAGAATGATAATGCATTTTTCGGTTATTTTTTAAACAAGGTCAGTAAATCTTTTTACCCAGCAAGAAAGGTTGGAGAAATAGCTCAATCAAGATCTTTTTAAACAATATGATTTAAAATGACAATATGACCCATTTGGCCACAAAAGGAAAACTCCAGTCTGAAATAGGGGTTTTATTACAAGCTCAAAATCAATCATACGACAAGTAACTTCAACATCAGGAAAGATTCTCATTACTAACATTGGGAAGGCATCTATCTTAGCTCATCCAGGCATGTTGAAACAAATGTATACAGTCTACTTCCACAGTTCCTCAATATACTGGGCTCAAGGTTACTTTCTTAGCCTCACTATGTGTTAAACAATAGGACATATATTACCAAGCTAACATTTAATGGGAACAATAGCTGAAAGAAAAGTCAATGTTAGTAAGAATATCTAAACATTTTTCTACACAGTCAGAAAACAGGGCCTTGCAGGCCTCACTTTGGCTAAGCAAAGTGAATTAAAATGGCACATTCATTTATGCAAAACAAGGCACTTAACATTCAGAATTATACTTTCATCATGAATAAGTTTTGCCAGTGTTCATGTTACAGGATATTTAAAACAAAATAATTATGTTAATACATTGCTTTAACTATAGTACAGATCTGCAATCTTTGACTTTTGCATGTAACATTTAAAACATTTATTTTCAGAAAATCATTGTCATTTTAATGCAGACCATTAATTAACATCATAAAGAAGCATATAAAATCAAAATAATGTGTTTTACATGAAGTTTAAGGGCTGTACTACAAAACTTCAGTTCTCTATTCTACAATGAGAATACCACTTTATAATGAATCTATTAGTGCTTCAAATAACAAAATGCAAAGATTGTCACTTGAGATGATTACTGTGATGTAAAAAATAGCAATACCATTTCTACTACATCAAGGACATAAGTTAAATTGCCTAACACACTTGGTAAAATTTACATAAAAAATATTTCCAAACCAAAGGTTTGTAGGGAAGTTATTTAAGCAATTTGTGACTGTTTATGTGTTTAAAAACATTACATTTACGTTTTACCATAGACAATAAGATTAATAATTTGAACAGATTCCTGAAAACTCGAACATATCAAAAGGCAAATTAATACATTTTGTATGGTTAATGTCTGCTGTGAACAGCCCAATTTTGGAAGTGCGCTGCCTCTGGTGTAGCCATTGGAGAGAGTAAATATACCAAACCAAAACTCAGTGATTCAGAGGTCTGTTTAGTCTGTGCTCTACGATTCCCTGCTGCTCGTAAATGGACTCTGGCCTAGGACCAAGTAGGGTTCATATAGATTAGCGGCATTACAATGTAATTTCTTCTGTATATTGTTATATTTTTTCCTGAGTGGCCGGAACGTGATTTTATCTCTTTCTCTTTTAAGGCAAACTTTACAGAGAGATGAGTGACTTAAATACATATTTAGTGGCATTTACTGCCCATTTCTTTAAAGCTTTTGGTTTTCCTGTACCTTAAAGTGAAGGTCATGAAGTTCAAATTAAGCTAGTGAGTGTCATCATTAGTGTATATAAGACATCCGTTATTCTAGGAAGCAATCATCTGGTACAAAGTTGCCATGTAGATATTTTATAAGTAGATAAAAACACCCTCCACAAGTGATGGATGCTTTGATAAGGAAGGCAGTATGCTTGATCTGGTATGTGCACATTTGCAGTTTAAAAAAAAAAAGTGAACTAGTTGATAAGAGTTTCTGAATTTCAGACAACAGTAGCGGTTAGGTTGATGTGGCTGAGGAGCAGTGCATTGTTAATGGTATCAAACGTTACAAAGAGGTCCAACGGTCTTAGTTTGTATGAGTAGCCATTGTTAATGGATACTAATACCCTCTCCCCCATATTTAGTAGAGCGTTTTCTGTCACTCATCTGGTACAGAAGCCAGAGTGAAAATTGGTGAGAATTTTCTGAGTTGCTGGTAGTTGCAAAGGGGAGTGATAACTAATGTTTCCGGAGTGCCAGCTGAATAACGGAGGTCTTAATTTGGTCTTCGGTTTCGTATTGTAGATTGGTCCAGTTTGGGTTGTTTGGTGAGCAGAGTGATGATGAAGTGTTTAGGTTTTGGGGTATTTTCATGACCAGGGATGTATTGGTGAAAGTGGTGGTGAAAGGATCTAGCACTGCTTACGCCCAGAGTAGCCTCTAGCTTTGAAAGTGTCTGAAGTGGCAAAGAGTCAAAAGTGTTGTGGGATTCCAGAAGGGTTAACCTTTCTTCCCCTGCATCTTGACTGTCCATGCTAGTGGCTGGTGACAACAGCCTCTTGGGCAGATGGGGAGCTTGAAGTTGAAGAGGTATTAAAGATTGAAAGAAAGTAATTGATGGGTGAATTGCCAGACCTGCCCACTCGGGAACTGGGTTCGAGTCTTGGTGTCGGCTCAACACCCTGTGATTGTGGGCAAATCAGTTATTCTCCCTGTGCCTAAAAAACAGAAACACGTGTGTTCTTTTGTAATGTACGTAATTGATGCCTATGTAAAGCGCTCCAATACCTGTGGGTCGAGCTTGCACTATATACAACTGCAAAAAAAAAAAAAAGAGAGAGAAAAGTTGAGCGCTGTAGTGCTAGGGATGTGGGATTTCTATCACTCGGGACATATTGTTTGGAGTCAAGGGCAACAAGTGTTCATGTTTATTTTGTCCTTGAGACAAGTAGGCCCAGCCCCCTGCAGCACAAACCGTTTGGCTGCCAGTTTACAGGGAAGGGAACTGTCTTCAGTTGAGGTAATATGTGTCTCCATATGTTAATGCTAATCAAACTTGTATTTATGGTTCATTAATGAAAAGCCTTCATTATTAGGGTGAGTTCTGTAAATTCATGTTTAAAGGTCGCACTAGGCTACTGACAGTAGTTCCAGTAAAACAAGTGTCCACATATGTTTGAAAAGTTTACCAATATGAGGCTAAGTTTGATGCTCCCAGAATGCTCCCTGATTAGATGCACATGTTTGCAGACATCTGTGAGCAAGAGTGATGATTCTTTGCTTTCAAACTAAAATGTTCAGAAAAAAATGTAAGTAGGAAAAAAACTTTTCGCTACTATGAAATTTTTGATGATATTTCTTTGAAGCATCATTTAGTAAAATGTGTTGATGCATGCTAGTATTTCCCAAAAATATTCCTAATTAAAAATCAGGTTAACCATTTTCAACTAGATTATGGGAAGAAAGAAATAAACAAGCACTGGCGAAGCCAACCATTCCAACATTTTTGTGAGTCTTTTGGTTTCATCAAGGTGTGTCCTGGTTTGACATTGTGGGAGCTGCCAGGCCCTTACCATTGTAACAAACACTGGCAAAAAGATAAAACATTTTTTGCCTCTAAAAGCACACATTGTCGCCAGTGGCGTAACAGAGGCGCGCAGTCCCTCTACAATGGGCCCCCTCAGCACAGCACCTGCCCTGAGTGAGTCTGGAGAGGCTCCATATTCTTTGCAGGGGGGCCTCCAGTTGTGTTATGCCACTGATTGCCACAGAAGTTCCCGGCACTGAACAAACCTACTTTGTGTGCAGTATGCTCCTTGTGGAAGAACAGAATGCGATCACTCACAGTAAAGCCACCCCATCCATCGAGAGGGAAATAGAAGTTTAATAAAAACAAAATGTCTTTGTTAACAACAGACCTAATTAGGGACCCAATTCTTAAAGAAAGTCACAAAAATGCACCCATGTAAATGTCTTTGAATTAGTGGCTTTCATGAATTCACAAGAACTTACAGAAGTAGATTAAGAAATCGTACTCTTAGAAAATATTTGTGAACTGTATTTTAGCACAAGCAAATATAGATGTGCTCATGTGAAAATCTGTTGCGCATTCACAAGTTCACTTTCCCTCCAACCACTTTTTTCCCCAACCCTGGAAGAACTTCTGCTTCTGCCATTGTCAGGAGTATATTTCCAACCTTTCTCAGTATAGGAAAAGATTAGAGAAGAGCTGGTAAAAATCCTTAAAATGTCCAAGTTAGTAGGTTCGCAGAGTCAATGGCATTCCAGCCCTGGAGCTATTGCTTACTTCTTCCTCCAGCCCTAGTATGTAGATCTACAGAAAGGTGGCAAAATAAGGAAATTGCTATAGTAGGGAATGAAATGGCAAGTATTCAAGATCTACTATAATAGTAGCCCTGACATAATCAGAGGCTATTATTAGAGCTCTTACATAACAAGATTGCTGCCATAATTTGTCGCCGCACTACATGGCACCAAAGGGCCAAGTAGATTTTTTTACAGGACAAGTAGATTTGAGAAGCAACCTGTACCATAGACAAGTAGATATTTTATTAAATTGCACAACCCTGAGCACAATATGTTGTCAGCATTGTCTTTGAAGAGGGAGCCTGAATTGTCTGCAGTGTGAGACACATGGCCTTAATTATCTAACATGTTAGATTTAGCGGTTAGTGAGTTATTTTATACCTTGATGTATACCGGAACTTATTATATACTTTGGTGTCTCAAATGCATCTAATGCAAGAAGCAGGATCACACGCCTTAGTCTTTAGTCTCATTCCACTCACTAGGTATGAGACCGTCCACTATAAATAAGGTTATCTTTTAAATGACTCCCATTTTCAACTACCTTTCTGCAGCTCTTACACCTGTTTGCAGCAGATGTGCAGAAAACAATTCTAGCAATGGCTGCATCACCTCCTCCCCACTCAAAGTGATGGTCAGATACTCTCTCTCCAGAGAGTTTTGTTACTGAATTGCTCTCTAAATAATGGATGTAAAGATGAAGCACGCACCCTAGCATTAAAACAATTTTGGACTTTGAGAATGGCAAATCTACATGCCTATTAGGGGTTTCCTACCCAAGTAAAGGTACGGGAAAGTATGGAAAGTATTTAAAAGAATATCTCATTATGTACTCTGATCAGTGCAGTTCTCATTTTAATCACACTTAGTTGGCCTTTGGAGAGTAAGTGATTCAATCCGTGAACTCTTGCAAGGCTGTAGTAACCACATCGTTAAATGTCTGGCCAGTTTCAGAGGACTGACATTGAGTTACACTGGTGCCAGTTTAAAAGCTCACCTATGAGATGCTTAAAGCTCCGTCACTTTCCCTGCTAGTATTAAATATGTACATTCCCGCCATTTTCATGCACAGGTGTTTACCAATAGCATTTAACTGCTTGGTCACCCTGATCTAGTCCTCCCAGGTTCTAAATTCCACAGAGCGTAAACATTCCAGAATTGCTATATTGGAATTGGCCGGCTTACATAAAATTCTCTTCTACATCCCTTATGCTTACTTACTAATGGTAGTATTTTGGTTCACGTTTTAAGTAAATTGTGTTGTTTTTCTGTGGCAGGGAAACTTATAGAGTCACCTGTGTTACTGTTTTTAAAAAAAATAGTTTGAAAACATTTTAAATTGTTCCCATTTTAGTCCCAACATCTCTGCGTTTTTCGTTGTTGGGTTTGTTTATACCACACCATTGCACTGGGTCAGTAGTTGACTGATTAAAAAAAAAAAAAAATGAAATTTATTTCCTGTCTTCATTCATTTATGTAAATATTTAAGTATGCTGTTTTGATGCAGCATTTATTAACGTTGGAATGGCGCGTCTAATGAGGCCCTTCACTAGACCGGCACACTTGCGCTGCGCCAACAAAACACAGACCGCCCCAGTGTTAGTGTCGGGGCATGTGAACCACAAACACGGTTCTCCCCATTTATTTAGAGACCCCTGGCCTCCTGCCCAGAGGAAGTGCTTTTACGGCATCCAGGTTACCGCGTCACGACCACCTGTATGACACTAGACTGCGGTATGCCATTACATACGTGACTACAAATGGTGGCGTTCATGCTTTTTTAGGCGGGCTTTTGTCTAATGGCTCCGATGGTTCCTGTGCAGCCAGGCGACCTCATCTTTACCCCAGCTTTGCAGGTCCACCAGTTTCTGTTCTTCTATAAAAATAAACAATAAAAAAAATCTAGTTCGATTTCCCGCGCCTCGCTAATATGACATACATTTTGAGGTGGATATAAATGTTGTTCCTGGTACTTAAACTATATAAGAAAACTGGACATTTAAATTTGCAGTAGTTTTTAAATGCACGTTCTTTTCATTAAAAATTGTAATTTGATCACTTTCAGTTTGTTTGCATGTGTGCACGCCGATGTTTACTAATGTGAATATTTGAATAACATCATTATCTAATGTCGAAAATATGATTTTCTTTAACCCAATTCAGTACAGAATTGTTTTCTTAATTATACTGTTGTTTATTTTCAGGGTCTGGAGAAGGCCTGGGAAAAATAATTCAGAGATTTCCGGCGAAGGATTGGGGTGATGTACCTTTCCCGCAAGGCATAGAACTGGCAAGTAGTCCATTTAAAACCATTTGCATTTATATTGTACGTTACGATTGCTTATTGCAGCGCAGATTGCATGATCATGATGTAGCAGCTATAGTAATTAAAATCTTTCAAACTCTTTTCCAAGCTACCCTTTCTGTCACTAACCTGCCTTATCTTTTTTTCTAGTTCAAAATCGCTCTCTGTAACTGTTTATTTATGTTTGCCTATATGTATCTTCTCTGGCTTCAAATATCAGCTCTCGCTGTTTAAAATGTTTCATAGTTTTACCTATAATTTTCTTAAAGGTAGAAGCCATTGCCATATTACAAGAATGTTGAGCATATGCATAAAAGGTTAACAAATGAAGATATTTGGCTTGCGTTGTTCAGAACTGTGAGTTTTGAAGTCCTTAGTTACATTTTCTGCCACAGTGTCAGTTGGTCACTCACTTCAGTGTGCTTGGTGGTTAGCAACTTTATTTGAAAAATTGGAAACTTCCAACTGCTACCTTGGGCTAATTCATCTCTTGTTGCCACTGGGCGAACCGTGGTATCACCCCTGTAAGATCCCTATTCACAAAAAAAGTCAGAAAGGGCATCACTTGGTTGCAGAAATCTATCTTTTGATCTCCACATTAAACCCAAATATAAATATTTCCAGGCATGGGAACCAGACCTAGGATAAGCTATCTCAGCGACCAACAGGGGGAAAATATGTCAGAGGGCCACAAAATCGTCTATCAGTGTTCAATGTAAAGAAAAGCTTTATAAACTCTTAACTCGATGGTACCTACCGCTCACAAGTCTGCACACAGTAATAGAAAACCAGCACTTTGTTTGAAAGACTGTGGGGCTAGAGGCAAATTTTTTCACATGTGGTGGACATGCACAAAAGCCCAACTATATTGGATAGTAATACTCTCAAACATAAAAAAGCATCACTGGAGTCACGTTTCCATTGGAGACTCCTGTGGTCATCCTTGGAGCCCTTAGTGGTGATAGCAGATTTCCACTCACCACACCCACAGACAAACTGATATCACATTTGTTAGTAGCAGCAAGAATGACACAGGCCAGGGTATGAAAGCAGCAGTTTTCCCCCATTACACTACTGGTGTGGCAAAGTCTGGAATGTTTATGCAAATGGTGACGCTCTCTGCTATAACACATTATCATTTTAACAAATTTAAACCAACCAGGTAAGCCTTTAAGACTTGTATGAAACACGACCACGTATATGGGTTATCCAATAGACCTTGCCCTTCATCCTCCCTCTCCTCCCCCCCCCCCCCCCACCACCATCCCACCCAAACTGGCACAAACATCAGGCCTCCATATTATGTCACCTTCCACAGTGTATGCATTGGACGCTCATTGAGTTAATCTGAGACATGATCTTGAATGTACAGACACAAGGATATAACCGCTGCAGTGGACTGTAATGTACCTTTTGCTATGTTGAATACTTCAGTGTATCCACTTGATCTTAATGTATGTGTTCAAACGCTGTCCATGTGCAGAACACAAAAATCGCAACAAATATATTTGTTAAAAAAAAAAGGAAAACATTAACCTTCTATCAACTCTTACATCGAAATATAAAGCAAAAGTAGTGTATGTAATCTATCCTATCTCTGCAGTCATTGCTCAGTCATAGATCGATATCTTGAATATCCAGAACAAAAAAAAAAGTAAAATTATGTTTTACCGCTTTATAGTAGCAAACCATACAAATACCTCTCCTATTCTTTGATTGCTTTGTTATTTGCCTGTTATCTGTCACTGTAGGGATGGATATCACACGCCTCTTCATTCTAATGATTTTGGGAATGTGTGGTTAGGAAAATCTGATCAAGTTGCTCAACAGACCAGGGGGTCATGGTGTAATGATCTCCATGTTCTGGGCATCGTCTTCAAGATCATTTAGTGTGTGATGGCACATCTCTGTCTGTTCATGGACAAATCATGAGCACTCTTTGTTTCTACATGGATAGCTATGCTTTTGAGTGCACTCAGCACAAATACTGTTTCAGTAATGGAAGCTGATGTTAGTTCTGTGTAACAAAACACATTAAAAAGTACAGATATTGGCTTTACCTTCCTTAAACTAATGATTACTCTCTGCTGTATTTCTGTTTTTGTCCTGGTGACTTTACAGTTCATGGATAATTACAGTTTCACTTGACTCTCTTGCCTTAGGAATGCAAAGCGGCGTATATTCCTAGACATCTAAGGGCATTTATTCTTTCTGACATAAGGACTTGTTGATCTTAATTGTTCTTTCTGTAAAAAAAAAAACACATCGCGTAGGTTAAAAAAACTAAGCTTGAGGGTTCCCTGGCATTACTGCATGTCCCGTAGTACAAGAAAATGCCTCAAATAAGATCTTCTTTCATTCGTCCCAAATGGAGTTTTTTGAGATCTGTTTTTTTACAAAACATGGAGGATTGTCACACAGCAATAACAACAAAGGGTCAGATCAACATTCCTATCTCATTAGAAGTTGTTTAAGACATGAGTCCATCTCTAAGTTATGATTTGCAAAGAGAAAGATGGAATTCAGGCACTTTTGCTGTATATTTGGATGTAAGATTTTAAACGGGAATCGGATGCCTCCAAGGTCAGATACTAAACCCAATGGCTCTTGAGTGACACCCAAACAACTGCCTCCCAGCACTGTGTACTGACTGAGTCCGACACAAGCAGTGTAGGGAACAGATCAAACACAAAAAGATACGAGCTGTATTAAGCAGAGGACTCCGATTTGGTTTTGTAATAAAAAGAAATTAGAGAATGGGTAGTCAATGGGTGGCTGTTTAGAGTTCCAAAGGCCTAGTTAGGAGTCAGCTGAGCCTTAGTAGTTAAGCATCCATGATAAAATTGGCTACAAATTACTACGCTACTTAGCAGTGCAAAGGGTGAACACTAACCTTTCTCAAACTGGTTAATTTCTGTGTGTCAAAATCTACATGAGCTAGTTCTCTAGATGCATTAGAGTCCTTAGCTTTGAGGCAAAGGTTTCATGATTTAATTAATAGATTTCTCTCTTTGCGGAGGACCTTTGTTGTGTGCATTGCAGAAATTAATAGTTTTATGACATTGTTTTCAGCTTGTGGTGGCTAAAAGTTTGCTGTGAAAGTAATGTATTTTTTGTTTCTATTGTTTTTGTTGTACACTCAACTTTTGAATCATACACTATTTTCTGTAAGCACAAGGCAATGAAACACTCCTTTACAATAAATGTCATTTTTGATACAGTCTCGGTAGAGTCCTTGGTTTCTGGTAGTGACCTTACGGAATTTGGTTTTGTGGAAGAGCTCTGATAGTGTGTGGTGCTTACATGAAATGCATAAAGACTATTTGCTGTCAGTGATACTGATAATTTCATATTAGATATTAACCTATTCTGTTTCATCTCTATCCTAATAGCAAGGTCTGTTTCATTGTTCACACTCCTAAATGTACTTCCCATCTAGAGTCGAAATGGGAAAAGACAGTGTTGCACATATTTAGTGTTTCTGCTATATAAATAATTGTATCATGTCCCAGCCCGTCAGTTTAGTCCTTGCTGATGAAGATAGGTCATACAACACAGATCGTTTAATCACTCTAAAAGATGTCTTAGTGTGGATTTCAAGATGTTTTGTCAAGCTATCGCTTTATATCAGATAGCCATATTACTGAATATATATATATATACATATATATATATATATACACCAGTTTTTACATCCACTTTCTCTCCAAATGTTGTATTTGTTTCACTTGCTTATGTCCTTGCTTTGGGTTCCTGGCATGAAATAGTGCAGAACCTGCTCTGCATTGCTCCCAGAATAAAGCTGTAAGATGCCTCACCCAACATCACTGGTGAGTTTGGTGCATCACTGCCAGCAATTGTTCTGTGTACACCCCCTGTGGCTCCTCCTGGACCTTTTCTGTGTATTGTGGAGAGGTAAGCACTGCTTCCTGACCGCCCTTAAAGTTGTGTCTCAGTCTTTTCTCTATTTCACTCCTAAATGCAAGTGGTGTGGCTGTTGCGGAAGCCTATTTCTGCACAGCAGAATAAAATATTCCAGGACCATACTCGTGTTAGATATAATTTTCAGGTTTAGTAATTCTGATAAAGCGTCTAAAGACGCAAAGGACCGTTGACTATTGAAGTTTTTTTTAAAAATCTTTTTTTCTTTTTTAAAACTTCCGTGTGGGCCATGTCTTCTCAGGCTGCAGGGACTCTACATGGTATGAAGAATGCATCTCCATTTTGCTGAAGTCAGAATATGGCGCCCAGTCTGGACATTATCCATGGAATTTTGTTTTCAGAGACTTGTGTGGTGATTGTTATCGGAAGGTTAGGTTTCTGTTAGATGTCAGGATCATTTGCTTAATGGCATTTTAACTGCAGTCTCAGGTCAGGAACAGTTAGCGATAACAAGCTGAGGGCATTTGTGCAAAATAAACGATTTCTTGCTATCATCGTTTTCATCATTGTGAACTGACATTTAAACCAAAATGCGCTTTTGGGAATCCTCTGCAGGCTTGTTTAAGTGTGTATTTAATGGAAGTTATAAATATTTGTTGAGCCAGAAATAAGAAGGTCGACCCTGTGAATGGAGGGCGTACAGTTCATATCGAGACGTCGGAATAACATTGTGTAAGAGTAAATACATTCTGCCTGGATTAGTTCCCCAAAGTAGAAATCATTTAGTTGGCTGAACTGCACTGCAGGGCTACTCAGCTTGTCTGTATTCAAAGTTCAACCTTTCATGTATTTGGCTTTGATTATGTTCACCTGTTTTCCAGATAGTTTTTTAAACGTATTGACTGCTTTGCATTTAAAACAACATTTTGAAAAAGAAAACTACTGATCTGACCTTTATTAGTCTAGAGTAAGTTAGTTTTGATGCAAGCTCTGAGGACCACATTGGTGCTACTCAGGGGTAGTTTATAGTTATCATAGTGTGCACGAATCTAAATATTATAACGTCCAAGAAATGAGTAAGATTTGTAAATGTATCCTTGTCACACGAGGGCTTATTTTTTTTCGTCTGACTAACAAAACATTCACCAGTTTTTTAGGCAAAGCCCAGCCCAGTTTTGGATTAGAACAAAGTTAATCAATGCAGTCGCTTAATACATTGAGAACATGGAGCCCAAACAGCTTTTAAGACTAAAAACTATGTCTTGTGGGTGATGTGTTTGTATTATTCTCTGGATTTATAATTGTTTTGCCATTTACTACCTATTTGTTGGCAGTATGGACCTCATCGTGTGGATGGTAAAATTCTGATTTGGCCAGGATCTATAGGTAGCTGCCGAATCACTGCATTTCACAGGAAAATCTCAGCTCTATTTGCCTATTAACATTTCACTAAGTTGAAATTAGTGAAATGTTAACGGAAAAAGTGCCCGGTATTTTGGAACAGACTGCTGTAATAGATTCAGTTGCACCAATTTTCAAGGTGATTTCCCGTTTATGAAGGCTAAGTTAAGAATACCCAGGTGTTCTTGCACCTTGGAATTACAGAGCCTGACTGTAGCAGACATTGTCGGTCCAAGAACACCGCAACAGTATTCCATTAGTTTGAATGACTGGATTCTAGATCCAGTAATTCACTGCTACAGAACTTGTTAACCACCGTTACTACATCAGGAACCAATCCCGGGCTCCTCTGGCAAGTCTGTGTGAAAGCATTACTGGAAAGCAGGAATCACAGTTTCTGGACGAGACGGACGTGAAGGCACAGAGAGAGAGGTGGTTGGTAGAAGTATACTTTTTTCCTTTTAAATTTGGGACCAATAGAAGAGGACATGTTATGTATAGCCGTCTCGTAACTTCTCTACCCCTGCCCCTGCATAGCAGTTGAAAGCGGGGGCAGATGATTTTAGGGGCCATACATAACATAAAATTATAGATGTCTAAAAAGTGAATTACTGGGATATTTTTCACCTCAGACTTCTAAGTGGCATCATAAACCACCTTTAGTTTCGTGCTTGTATCTATTTGCTGTCACTCTGAAACCCCTGGTGAAAAACATGCCCCGTAATTCACGGCTGCCTGTCTATAATTGTGTTTATTGTAGGGGACAGTAAAGCATAAACTAGGCCCTTGCAGGCATCGGAGCACTGTTCTTAAGTGATTGCACAGGACACATTTAGAAGGATCTAATTACATGGTACACTGAATACAGGATAGAACAGATGGATACATTATACATGGACAAATGTGTACTAGTGAAGCAGCATTGTTTGATTACCCAGGCATACCAAAACACGTCCGAAGAAATAGTCAAGCTTGTACCTGCAGTACCACACAGAATATACAGGTATGAAACACAAATGTGGGTATACTGATGATGAGGTGCCTCGACTCAGGGGCAGTTTCTCAGTATTTTCATATCTTTGAACCCCATAAGTGGCCACAGTTTTTTTTTTTTTTTAAATAAATATGTTCAGTTGCGTTGTGTCACAATTTTTGCAAAAGCAAGTGGTGTTTAATTGCTTCAGATCCTAGAGTATGTTGGCTGGCTCTTCTCATGGACCTGGTACTGGCAGATTAGGTTTATCACACCTGGCTCTCTTTAGGTTAGAGATTAGGGGGGTTATTCTAACTTTGGAGGAGGTGTTAATCCGTCCCAAAAGTGACGGAGAAGTGACGGATTTACCACCAGCCGTATTACGAGTCCATTATATCCTATGGAACTCGTAATACGGCTGGTGGTATATCCGTCACTTTACCGTCACTTTTGGGACGGATTAACACTCCTCCAAAGTTAGAATAACCCCCCTAGGTTCTCAATGCTAGGGTATTAGGGCCTATTGTTTTACATTTTATGTTTATTGCAAGATGGTGGTGGTCTTTGTATTCACAACTCTCATCTTCACAATTCTGTTTCTTGCATTGTTCATCATCCTGATCATTGCAGCTCATACATTTTACAGTAGATTGCTGTCTTCTTAATAAAATAAACATAAGATGTAAAATAGACCTTGATACCCTAGCATTGAAAACGTAATCTCTCACCTGAAGAGAGCTAGGTGTGGTAAACCTATTCTGCCAATACCATGTTCATGAGAAGAGCCCCCAACCCTTGTTATCTTGGAATTAGGTCTCTAGATAAGACTCCGTGGGGACACAAAGGCAGGGTCTGCATTAAGGTGTTGTGTAGCATTGATAGCGTTTAACCACTTTGTTTAACCATGACTCCCCTGAGATGTCACACTCTTCAGTCTATGTGTAAAGGCTGCCAGAAATCACCTTTTACTGTTTGGGTTTTTGGTGAGGTACTGTTTGTGAGCCGGGAGTGTTGGGCTGACAGTTGCGACCTGTTGTAGGGTTGGCTTACAAACAAAAGTTCTGTCATCTCTAAACCAGCATTCTTGCTTAGAGCAATAGTCCAACTACGACAAGTCTGGGAAGAGGAAGATGCAACTGCCTTCAAGTTGCAGTGATTTCTTGCACGCCTCAGCTGCTAACAACTAAGTAAATTCAGCCAACCCAATGTTCCAGTCCCACTGGTGTTGTTGAGATGAATGTTAGATTGTCTGTATTCTATGGTAACAATATTCCTTTCTATCCCTTCTTGTGACACCAGAAGCACACTCAACACTTCTCTCTTTGCTGTTTACAAAGTGATTCCACAAAGAGCGGTGAGGGTATGCCTCTGTACTTCATATTCGGCAGTTAGTTGCACCAAACTGGTAATCACACAGCTCTTCATTTAACCATATTCCTCCTTCAGTTTGTAAACAAGCTTACGCTCCAAACTTTCCCCACTACTACCACTCAAATACCTCCTCCCCAAAAGAGGAAGCCCGAAATCAGGGATTTGCAATCTTACCAAGCACTAAATTCCTGCAGTGTCTCTTATCTCTCAGTTATTGCATATGTGTTTTTGAAAAGACTCGGTCATGAAGGCAAACCGTGGTGATGGCTGACATCCATGTTGTGTGCCCTTAAAAATCAAAGGATTTTGGTTTCACCATATTCACTCTAAATCTTTTTCTGGGGTCTTGAAAACTTGCTATATTCCACTCCAAGAAGCTTGGACCAAAGCCAAATGACTTTAGTGCCACTTCAATTTTTGATCATTTGCCACAGGAAAAGTGCACATTTGCCACTGCTCAAAGATTGTGCAGATTTGTCCCCAAACTGTTGTCCCTTTATAAAACTGGGCTGATCCGAGCCTGTAGGGGATGGAAGTAGCATAGCTTGCCAAATTGCAAGTATGTTCATGAATAGCCTATCCTTTTTTTAAATTCCTTTTCTTCCAATTATCACTAACTTCTGTAGTGATAGATGCATACAAATATTGTCTCCACTTATCTTACATTTTAAAGATTGGGACTTCATTAATATAACATATTCCTCCCTATAAAGACCTTGATAAAGGTGACTAAATTATTTTGCCATGGCTTCATCATGAATTACTGCCCCATTGGGGGCTTTAAGTTTCTTTATATTTTCTCCCATTGTTTCGGCTTTCAGTTGTATAGTCAGAAGGGTGGCTGATTTATTACCCAATGAGTGATAACAGTGCTTAGTAGAACAGTGCATGCTCCACTTTTTCCGAGCCCATTGCTTTCACCTGCTTTTGCAGGGCAAGCATCCAGAGCTAGTATTTGTTGGAAAGCATGTGTTTATGTCTTACCTCTAGGTTGTGCAACTAGGGTTCTACCTGCTGACACTTTTCCACCCTTAGTCTTTAATGCAGGCTGCTGCCTCAATAAACGTGCAGCTCAGGACAGCCTGTAGAATGTCAATTTAGGATTGACATGTGTTGCTATCGTTCACGATCATAAAATGTCTTACAGCTTATTTTATATCACTTTTAAGTTATGTGTCACTTAAAAGAACATCATTCAGCTTCCAATTTCCCCATTGTCTACTAGGTGATCCTTGTTTTCGAGATTGAAGCAGAGGCACATATAACAAAGCTGGGTGTTCTGTAGCTGCTTCATTGAAGTTCTGTGCCAGTCATTGCTCTACCAGGAAGTAACTACACCGGGCATAGGTACAGTAGCCAACTAAACCTGTAATCAACCAAGTTTGGGTGGGTGTAGGGATAGCCATATGTATGTCAGCTGAGTTAATGTAGCTAGTCTCTAAGAGCATGAGAAAACATTCCTGCTTCCCCACAGCCCCTTCTCTGACCTGATCAATCATTTACATTTTTATTTGCTCAGGCTCAGAACCACACCCATGGGCAATTCTCCTGTTATATTTTTCCTATGAAGTCTGCTGTAATTGATTTCAGGAAAGCCTTGTTATTGCCATTAGGTCCATAGATGGATGCTATAGTTGGAATGCCTTACTTCCTAGTGAAGTTATTTAACTGCTGTCTTTTCTTTATCAAGCCTGTCCCATCTAGTTTTGAAGTACAGAGGGGTGTACCCATTAACTGCCCCTGAAGCAAAGCTGAACCGGCAGCGATATTTAAAAACAAAAGGTCTAATAATATATCTTCTGTATAGCGATCCTTCCTTCTCCCTTTTTGGGATTTCATGCACATCTTGTCCCCAGGCCAGTGTCTCACCAGGCATAACTCCCCATCCCCCATTTACCCCTGCTCCCCCCCCACACACACACATCAGTGATCAGATTCTCTAATGCACCCCAGTAATTAGTCTTTTACAGGTAGTTGGCTTGTCCTCTTATGAGACCTTCTTTGCGGTCCTAGCTACATTTCCTAGATCCTAGCATGATGCTCATGGAGCAAACTTTCCTTGTTTCATGCTCTGCATCAGATCATGCCTGCTCAAAGACTGAGGCTGAGAGTGTCTTCCTGCATCTCACTTTCCTGATCCTCCACCATACAAATGACCGGACTCAACTCCGTCCTCTGTTGAAGTCCTTGGATCAGTGTTGATCTCCAGAAGTTTAAGCACCTTGTTGACTTCCTGATCAGATTGTATAATTTGTCATTTCCAATTCTATCTAAAGAAGATCCGAATGTGGTTTACCCAATTGATAAGGTACATTTTGAGATCAGAGGAAATGGGCTTCCATTTTAAGATCATGTTTTTTGAGAGCGGCACCAGCTTGATCCTGAAACAGTTGAACTTTGTGAGCTTCAGAGATATCTTTATCTTGGTTTTGGGCCAATTCCATTATCTCTCTTTTATCATCTTATCAATATACTCTTGTGAGGTAGTTGGATAGGAGCACTATTCATTGTTGCCATGCTGGGAGTTGATTCAAATGGATGGATCAACCGGTCTACCCCTAATCACCTAGAGCATTCTGCCAATGAAAGCTTGTAATGTCTGGGCCCTCTGTGTGTACCCTGATTTGTATAGTATTTGTCTGGGACCTATTCTTAAGATCCTCATGCTTAATCATGATCCTCTCATACTTTTCCTCCAAGAACAGGAATTTATTTCTGAGTCTGTGATGTTTCTCCCCTCTCACATCCATCATTGATTTGAATGTCTTTATGCTTGTGCCCAACAGAGGTGCCATCTTGTGCTATTTTTTGCACATAGAAAGAACTTCAGGTAATTTCTTATGACCCAGTCTCTTCCTTGATTCTGTCAAGAAACCTCTGTATGAGTAGCGCCTCCACACTGTTAAGAGTTCCTTCTCTTTAGGAATGATGTAGTAGAATATGGTTGTATTGTTTTTTTACCGGCATGAAAAGCATTTTTATTTTCTACCTAGTACCAAAAATAGGAGAAACTCTTAAAGCTGTTTTTTTTTCATTTTAGGAGTAGATTATGGAAAAAGTGAACATAAGAAATTAAAATGTGTTCTAGAGCCGCCTTAATGATAAGTGATTGATAAATAAAGTAAATAAAGATCGGCTGTGTTGAATATGAATAGACAGTTTTATTTACGTTATATTTAATTATCATGTCCAGTCTTTTGCACAATCCAAAAACATGAACAAATGTCCAGTATTTTTCTTTGGGAAAGGTGGCAACCCTACTCAGAACAGACTGTCTAGTAGGCTCAATCTAAAAAAACAAAAAAAAAGTATAGATTTTATGACCAACTGACAAATGGAACTAGTAAAGTTGAGAGCTGAGCATTTCAAACTAGTCACTTCTATTCTACTATCCCTGTATATCCCCCCTCCTCTTAGAAAGTCAGATCATCTGCTACAGATGGTGTCCTTGATTTCAGTACTCCTTTCCTTTGCCTAAGAAAAGAACTGGCCTGGTGCAAACAAAGCTCTGGCCAGTTGACATCTCACCAAAGGTTTGCCAGTCTGTTAGTGACTCTATGGTAATCTTTAAATTAACAACGGTGCTGAATTGCAAAACTCTGCCACAGCACACCATATGGAAGCAGTGGTATGAAATTCGACCTCTCGTGTTTCCTGGCAAAAGTACAATAAGCGCTTTGGAGTCTGTAACAGGAGCCGCAGAGAGCTTCTCAGACAGAAACAGATCCGGGCTCGTTTGGGATTAATAATGCCCCACTGAATTCACAGCCTCATCGGATTATGCTGAAAGAAAAGAACCCTATGTCGCACCACCTACCCAGAAATGTCAACCTCTAAGCTACAAACAGCAGGAGCAGAGGGGGGAAAACAGAGTTCAGTGGTGGTAGAGCCTGAGAAGTTCATGATAGAGTGGCCTGGACCACATATAAGCATCTGCAATAACTAGACCCCACTAGGTGACAAACTCATGGCAGTTCTGTGGAAAAAAATCGAAGTAATGGTGGTGGTATTCTATTTCTTTAAAGATTCCGCTTTAAATGCATCTTTCAATTTGGAAGTGAACTGTGAGTGGGGGAAAAAAAATATCAACTGATTTTACAATGACCTCAAAAGTAATATAAATCATGTAAAATGTATTATGGTTAGAGACAGTGCAAATATTGTAAATAAAAATGTTTAGGAGAAGTAAAATCAAATATGAAAATCAATATGCACCGATGAGGGGGCGCTCGGCAATCAATGTTGAGGGAAGGTAGGCAAAGCAACGACAGGGGTTGGGTTTAGAGCAAGGGGGTTTATGATCGGGTGAAACAGGTCAAACAACAGCACGTGAAGGAGAGGTGGTGTAGGAAGTTGGCTCTGTATGTGCTATTTCAAAGTAAGGAATAGCATGCACAGAGTCCAAGGGTTCCCCTTAGAGGTAAAATAGTGGTAAAAATAGATAATACTAATGCTCTATTTTGTGGTAGTGTGGTCGAGCAGTAGGCTTATCCAAGGAGTAGTGTTAAGCATTTGTTGTACATACACATAGACAATAAATGAGGTACACACACTCAGAGACAAATCCAGCCAATAGGTTTTTATATAGAAAAATATCTCTTCTTAGTTTATTTTAAGAACCACAGGTTCAAATTCTACATGTAATAGCTCATTCGAAAGGTATTGCAGGTAAGTACTTTAGGAACTTCAAATCATCAAAATTGCATGTATACTTTTCAAGTTATTGACAAATAGCTGTTTTAAAAGTGGACACTTAGTGCAATTTTCACAGTTCCTAGGGGAGGTAAGTATTTGTTAGTTTTACCAGGTAAGTACGACACTTACAGGGTTCAGTTCTTGGTCCAAGGTAGCCCACCGTTGGGGGTTCAGAGCAACCCCAAAGTCACCACACCAGCAGCTCAGGGCCGGTCAGGTGCAGAGTTCAAAGTGGTGCCCAAAACACATAGGCTAGAATGGAGAGAAGGGGGTGCCCCGGTTCCGGTCTGCTTGCAGGTAAGTACCCGCGTCTTCGGAGGGCAGACCAGGGGGGTTTTGTAGGACACCGGGGGGGACACAAGTCCACACAGAAATTTCACCCTCAGCAGCGCGGGGGCGGCCGGGTGCAGTGTAGAAACAAGCGTCGGGTTTGTAATGGAAGTCAATGGGAGATCTCGGGATCTCTTCAGCGCTGCAGGCAGGCAAGGGGGGAATTCCTCGGGGAAACCTCCACTTGGGCAAGGGAGAGGGACTCCTGGGGGTCACTGCTCCAGTGAAAGTCCGGTCCTTCAGGTCCTGGGGGCTGCGGGTGCAGGGTCTCTCCCAGGCGTCGGGACTTTAGGTTCAAAGGGTCGCGGTCAGGGGAAGCCTCGGGATTCCCTCTGCAGGCGGCGCTGTGGGGGCTCAGGGGGGACAGGTTTTGGTACTCACAGTATCAGAGTAGTCCTGGGGTCCCTCCTGAGGCGTCGGATCTCCACCAGTCGAGTCGGGGTCGCCGGGTGCAGTGTTGCAAGTCTCACGCTTCTTGCGGGGAGCTTGCAGGGTTCTTTAAAGCTGCTGGAAACAAAGTTGCAGCTTTTCTTGGAGCAGGTCCGCTGTCCTCGGGAGTTTCTTGTCTTTTCGAAGTAGGGGCAGTCCTCAGAGGATGTCGAGGTCGCTGGTCCCTTCGGAAGGCGTCGCTGGAGCAGGATCTTTGGAAGGCAGGAGACAGGCCGGTGAGTTTCTGGAGCCAAGGCAGTTGTCGTCTTCTGGTCTTCCGCTGCAGGGGTTTTCAGCTGGGCAGTCCTTCTTCTTGTTGCAGGAATCTAATTTTCTAGGGTTCAGGGTAGCCCTTAAATACTAAATTTAAGGGCGTGTTTAGGTCTGGGGGGTTAGTAGCCAATGGCTACTAGCCCTGAGGGTGGGTACACCCTCTTTGTGCCTCCTCCCAAGGGGAGGGGGTCACAATCCTAACCCTATTGGGGGAATCCTCCATCTGCAAGATGGAGGATTTCTAAAAGTTAGAGTCACTTCAGCTCAGGACACCTTAGGGGCTGTCCTGACTGGCCAGTGACTCCTCCTTGTTGCTTTCTTTGTTCCCTCCAGCCTTGCCGCCAAAAGTGGGGGCCGTGGCCGGAGGGGGCGGGCAACTCCACTAAGCTGGAGTGCCCTGCTGGGCTGTGACAAAGGGGTGAGCCTTTGAGGCTCACCGCCAGGTGTCACAGCTCCTACCTGGGGGAGGTGTTAGCATCTCCACCCAGTGCAGGCTTTGTTACTGGCCTCAGAGTGACAAAGGCACTCTCCCCATGGGGCCAGCAACATGTCTCTAGTGTGGCAGGCTGCTGGAACTAGTCAGCCTACACAGATAGTTGGTTAAGTTTCAGGGGGCACCTCTAAGGTGCCCTCTGTGGTGTATTTTACAATCAAATGTACACTGGCATCAGTGTGCATTTATTGTGCTGAGAAGTTTGATACCAAACTTCCCAGTTTTCAGTGTAGCCATTATGGTGCTGTGGAGTTCGTGTAAAACAGACTCCCAGACCATATACTCTTATGGCTACCCTGCACTTACAACGTCTAAGGTTTTGCTTAGACACTGTAGGGGCACAGTGCTCATGCACTGGTACCCTCACCTATGGTATAGTGCACCCTGCCTTAGGGCTGTAAGGCCTGCTAGAGGGGTGTCTTATCTATACTGCATAGGCAGTGAGAGGCTGGCATGGCACCCTGAGGGGAGTGCCATGTCGACTTACTAATTTTGTTCTCACTAGCACACACAGGCTTGTAAGCAGTGTGGCTGTGCTGAGTGAGGGGTCTCTAGGGTGGCATAATGCATGCTGCAGCCCTTAGAGACCTTCCCTGGCATCAGGGCCCTTGGTACCAGAGGTACCAGTTACAAGGGACTTATCTGGATGCCAGGGTGTGCCAATTGTGGGATCAATGGTACATTTTAGGTGAAAGAACACTGGTGCTGGGGCCTGGTTAGCAGGGTCCCAGCACACTTCTCAGTCAAGTCAGCATCAGTATCAGGCAAAAAGTGGGGGGTAACTGCAACAGGGAGCCATTTCTTTACACAAGCCCCCCCCAGCCCACAGGCCAGGAGACTCAGCCAACGCTGGAAGAGTCTTCCTAGTCTGTCAGGCGAGGAAGAGTAGAGGAAATGGCTGGTTTGTTGCAGGGCCTACTCTGCCTTACATCCTCCTGTTCAGGTCATTCCCTCTGGGGAACTGACCCACTTCCACAGTGATAGGACCTAGTCTGAACTGCCTCTTGTCTGTGCTTTTTATGTCTTTACCCATTCTCTCTATTTTGAGGTCAGAGGTATCCACCTCTGCTAATCTTATCTTAGCCAGGGTCACCCCTAGCTTACCCAAAGAGGTTACCCAGAGCTGGAGTAACCCCACCATGACCAACAGGGTCAGGGGGCCTAACTTGTTATTTGGCATGGGGTCAGACCACCATGCCAAGGATAGTGCAGCCATAAAGGCTAACACCCAGCAGAGGCCACTGACAGCTGTCAGTGCCCAGAACCACACCTTTAGCTCTTCACCTACAAGGGAAGGGGCTAAGTTACAGGCTTCTTTGGGTTCAGGGTGCCTGTCTGCTGTATTAGAGTGGGGGGTTACCACATCTTGTAGTAAACACCCTTCTTCCACTCTTTCTTCTGTTAGCTGAGGAGCCACCCACTCAGGCTTAACAGTTGCCTGACTAGCCAGGACTTCTTGTGGGTCAGGTTGGACTTTATCAGAGCCATTTTTGGAGTTCTCCCCTACTGGAGCAGAATCTCCTTGGCTTGCTGGAACCTTGGCTAAAGGTTGTCCACCTTTCCTACTCTGTTTCCTTTTCTTTTTCTTCTGGGGCCTACTTGCATTTACTGCAGAGGCAGGCACTCCAGAATCCTTGGGAGAGGACTGGCCCTGGACCAGTTCTTCTCTTAGGCTCTGACTAACCTCTGGGTAGTCATTTCCAAGGAGACAATCAAGGGGGAGGTCTGTACTGACTACCACCCTTCTCCAGCTAAAAGTTCCACCCACTTCTATGGGCACAAGAGCCACAGGCCTATTAGTGACCCTGTCTGGGCTAACTCTTACTCTGGCCATCTCACCTGGGATGTACTGGTTTGAGAGTACCAGCCTGTCATGCACAATAGTGTGACTGGCACAAGTGTCTCTCAGGGCAGTGGTTGGGATTCCATTCACCAGTAGGTGGTGGAAGTGTCTACTTCCCTCTGGAATCTCCAACTCACCTGTTGGGCCCTGTTTCCAGTTGAAGGCGATGAAGACCTCCTCATCTGAGGAGTCATCTCCCATGGCTACACTGGTTACCCCTGGAATTTTGTTCTGGGGTTTGTTTTTGGGACAAGAAGTGTCCTTGGTGTGGTGCCCAGACTGTTTACAGTTGTGGCACCATGCCTTAGTGGCATCCCAGTTCTTACCCTGGTACCCACCTTTGTTTTGGGTTGTGTCTTGGGGCCCACCCACCTGTTCTGGTTTTTGGGGGCCTACAGAGGACTCTTTTTCTTTGTTTCTAGGGTCACCCACTTTCTCCTGGGGAGTTTTTGTAACCCCTTTCTTTTGGTCACCCCCAGTGGAAGTTTTGGTTACCCTAGTCTTGACCCAGTGGTCTGCCTTCTTTCCCAATTCTTGGGGAGAAATTGGACCTAGATCTACCAGATACTGATGCAACTTTTCATTGAAGCAGTTACTTAAAATGTGCTCTTTCATAAACAAATTATAAAGCCCAACATAGTCACACACTTCATTTCCAGTTAACCAACCATCTAGTGTTTTTACTGAGTAGTCTACAAAATCAACCCAGGTCTGGCTCGAGGATTTTTGAGCCCCCCTGAATCTAATTCTATACTCCTCAGTGGAGAATCCAAAGCCCTCAATCAGGGTACCCTTCATGAGGTCATAAGATTCTGCATCTTTTCCAGAGAGTGTGAGGAGTCTATCCCTACACTTTCCAGTGAACATTTCCCAAAGGAGAGCACCCCAGTGAGATCTGTTTACTTTTCTGGTTACACAAGCCCTCTCAAAAGCTGTGAACCATTTGGTGATGTCATCACCATCTTCATATTTTGTTACAATCCCTTTGGGGATTTTTAGGATGTCAGGAGAATCTCTGACCCTATTTAAGTTGCTGCCACCATCGATGGGACCTAGGCCCATCTCTTTTCTTTCCCTTTCTATGGCTAGGAGCTGCTTTTCCAAAGCCAATCTTTTGACCATCCTGGCTAACAGGGGGTCATCTTCACTGGAGTTATCCTCAGTGATTTCAGAGGTGTTGGTCTCTCCTGTGAGGGAACCAGCATCTCTGACTATTATTTTTGGAGTCAGGGTTTGAGGGACCCTGTTCTCCCTAGATAGGACTGGTAGGGGGGAATTTTCCTCCTGGTCACTATCCTCTTCCTCTGAGTTGCCACCCTCAGAGGGGTTGGCCTTTTCAAACTCTGCCAAAAGCTCCTGGAGCTGTATTTTGGTAGGTTTGGGGCCCATTGTTATTTTCTTTATTTTACAGAGTGACCTTAGCTCCCTCATCTTAAGATGGAGGTAAGGTGTGGTGTCGAGTTCCACCACAGTCACATCTGTGCTAGACATTTTGCTTCTAAAAGTTGGAATACTTTTTAAGAATCTACAACTGGTTCTAGAATCTAATTCAAACTTTTACAAACTTTTAAACTCTAAAAGAAATGCTAAACAGGATCTAACACAAGGCCCTAGCAGGTCTTTTAAGAATTTAGAAAACTTTTCAAATTGCAAAAATCAATTTCTAATGACAATTTTGGAATTTGTCGTGTGATCAGGTATTGGCTGAGTAGTCCAGCAAATGCAAAGTCTTGTACCCCACCGCTGATCCACCAATGTAGGAAGTTGGCTCTGTATGTGCTATTTCAAAGTAAGGAATAGCATGCACAGAGTCCAAGGGTTCCCCTTAGAGGTAAAATAGTGGTAAAAATAGATAATACTAATGCTCTATTTTGTGGTAGTGTGGTCGAGCAGTAGGCTTATCCAAGGAGTAGTGTTAAGCATTTGTTGTACATACACATAGACAATAAATGAGGTACACACACTCAGAGACAAATCCAGCCAATAGGTTTTTATATAGAAAAATATCTCTTCTTAGTTTATTTTAAGAACCACAGGTTCAAATTCTACATGTAATAGCTCATTCGAAAGGTATTGCAGGTAAGTACTTTAGGAACTTCAAATCATCAAAATTGCATGTATACTTTTCAAGTTATTGACAAATAGCTGTTTTAAAAGTGGACACTTAGTGCAATTTTCACAGTTCCTAGGGGAGGTAAGTATTTGTTAGTTTTACCAGGTAAGTACGACACTTACAGGGTTCAGTTCTTGGTCCAAGGTAGCCCACCGTTGGGGGTTCAGAGCAACCCCAAAGTCACCACACCAGCAGCTCAGGGCCGGTCAGGTGCAGAGTTCAAAGTGGTGCCCAAAACACATAGGCTAGAATGGAGAGAAGGGGGTGCCCCGGTTCCGGTCTGCTTGCAGGTAAGTACCCGCGTCTTCGGAGGGCAGACCAGGGGGGTTTTGTAGGACACCGGGGGGGACACAAGTCCACACAGAAATTTCACCCTCAGCAGCGCGGGGGCGGCCGGGTGCAGTGTAGAAACAAGCGTCGGGTTTGTAATGGAAGTCAATGGGAGATCTCGGGATCTCTTCAGCGCTGCAGGCAGGCAAGGGGGGAATTCCTCGGGGAAACCTCCACTTGGGCAAGGGAGAGGGACTCCTGGGGGTCACTGCTCCAGTGAAAGTCCGGTCCTTCAGGTCCTGGGGGCTGCGGGTGCAGGGTCTCTCCCAGGCGTCGGGACTTTAGGTTCAAAGGGTCGCGGTCAGGGGAAGCCTCGGGATTCCCTCTGCAGGCGGCGCTGTGGGGGCTCAGGGGGGACAGGTTTTGGTACTCACAGTATCAGAGTAGTCCTGGGGTCCCTCCTGAGGCGTCGGATCTCCACCAGTCGAGTCGGGGTCGCCGGGTGCAGTGTTGCAAGTCTCACGCTTCTTGCGGGGAGCTTGCAGGGTTCTTTAAAGCTGCTGGAAACAAAGTTGCAGCTTTTCTTGGAGCAGGTCCGCTGTCCTCGGGAGTTTCTTGTCTTTTCGAAGTAGGGGCAGTCCTCAGAGGATGTCGAGGTCGCTGGTCCCTTCGGAAGGCGTCGCTGGAGCAGGATCTTTGGAAGGCAGGAGACAGGCCGGTGAGTTTCTGGAGCCAAGGCAGTTGTCGTCTTCTGGTCTTCCGCTGCAGGGGTTTTCAGCTGGGCAGTCCTTCTTCTTGTTGCAGGAATCTAATTTTCTAGGGTTCAGGGTAGCCCTTAAATACTAAATTTAAGGGCGTGTTTAGGTCTGGGGGGTTAGTAGCCAATGGCTACTAGCCCTGAGGGTGGGTACACCCTCTTTGTGCCTCCTCCCAAGGGGAGGGGGTCACAATCCTAACCCTATTGGGGGAATCCTCCATCTGCAAGATGGAGGATTTCTAAAAGTTAGAGTCACTTCAGCTCAGGACACCTTAGGGGCTGTCCTGACTGGCCAGTGACTCCTCCTTGTTGCTTTCTTTGTTCCCTCCAGCCTTGCCGCCAAAAGTGGGGGCCGTGGCCGGAGGGGGCGGGCAACTCCACTAAGCTGGAGTGCCCTGCTGGGCTGTGACAAAGGGGTGAGCCTTTGAGGCTCACCGCCAGGTGTCACAGCTCCTACCTGGGGGAGGTGTTAGCATCTCCACCCAGTGCAGGCTTTGTTACTGGCCTCAGAGTGACAAAGGCACTCTCCCCATGGGGCCAGCAACATGTCTCTAGTGTGGCAGGCTGCTGGAACTAGTCAGCCTACACAGATAGTTGGTTAAGTTTCAGGGGGCACCTCTAAGGTGCCCTCTGTGGTGTATTTTACAATCAAATGTACACTGGCATCAGTGTGCATTTATTGTGCTGAGAAGTTTGATACCAAACTTCCCAGTTTTCAGTGTAGCCATTATGGTGCTGTGGAGTTCGTGTAAAACAGACTCCCAGACCATATACTCTTATGGCTACCCTGCACTTACAACGTCTAAGGTTTTGCTTAGACACTGTAGGGGCACAGTGCTCATGCACTGGTACCCTCACCTATGGTATAGTGCACCCTGCCTTAGGGCTGTAAGGCCTGCTAGAGGGGTGTCTTATCTATACTGCATAGGCAGTGAGAGGCTGGCATGGCACCCTGAGGGGAGTGCCATGTCGACTTACTAATTTTGTTCTCACTAGCACACACAGGCTTGTAAGCAGTGTGGCTGTGCTGAGTGAGGGGTCTCTAGGGTGGCATAATGCATGCTGCAGCCCTTAGAGACCTTCCCTGGCATCAGGGCCCTTGGTACCAGAGGTACCAGTTACAAGGGACTTATCTGGATGCCAGGGTGTGCCAATTGTGGGATCAATGGTACATTTTAGGTGAAAGAACACTGGTGCTGGGGCCTGGTTAGCAGGGTCCCAGCACACTTCTCAGTCAAGTCAGCATCAGTATCAGGCAAAAAGTGGGGGGTAACTGCAACAGGGAGCCATTTCTTTACAGGTGGTCAGCAATAAAGTGGAGTAGGATAGAGGGAGATGGTCTGCAAACACTTGCAATCTTGCAGAGTGCTGCAAGTAAAAAGTTAACAAGCATTGGCAAAGCCAAAAAAGTCTTGCCTTTGTTAGGCTACCCTTTTGTTTTGGCAGTGCTTGTTGCTGATACGGTTTAGCTTCAGCAGTAGGAAACAAAAAGTTACTGCCAATGCTGGACAGTATTGGTGAAAATAAAAAAGAAATTAAAATAGCCTGCTCATCCTAATGATGTAAACGCATCCTGTTGGAAAGTAAATGGCAGTTCTCTTTTCAGGGATCTCCATTGATAGTCACAAGCATTGAATAGTCCCGCCCAGTTCTGGGGATCCCAGAGCACTTTTCACAATATGTCTTCTTAAGTGCAGATGTTCATCTTTCTTCAGGAGGGCCTGAAGAGTCACTTGAGAGACAAAACATTATGACACCGATAGGAACAAGCTACAGTGGCCCAATTCTTGATCTTGTACTTAAAAAAGAGGCCAGAAGAATCGTATGTGTATATTTGTCATGATGTTTAAGTAAACTTGTTTAAATCTCTTTCACAAACTTTTTTTTTTATTAGATTATAGAGATGAAAGGAAGCAGGACAGTGTAGCCCCAGAGGCTGTCATTATGTAAGTTGAAAGTAGAGTATGTGCCTTTAAGAACCTAGGGACCACCAGTATCCCATCATGCTCAGCGGGTGATAGTTGCTTCAGTTCTTTTTTCTGGCTCAAGCTGACAGGTTCTTGGAGCACTGAATTCTTCCTTTTAGACTTTCTCTTCAAAGTTCACCAGTGAATTTTGGGACAACCACTTCATTCGACGTATTTCATCTCTCCCTTGCATTTTCTGCAAATTTCTGACAGGAATTTGTGGTATGTTGTCAGTAAAAATGCCATCTTTATTTGACAAATTCCGGTCTGTGAGAGGAAGAAAGACAAATAAGACCCAAATGACATCTGCATCATTTGCCTTCCAGCAAATCATGTTGCTGAAAAGTGTATCCACTGTAGGAAGTTTTCAAGGCATACCTGGAGGGAAAGGGAGAAAACTTGCCTTAATGGGACAGAAGAACGGCGCAGGCAGCTGACAGTCTAAAGGTGGGACTTCAGGGCTTAGAGAGGGCCAGTCATCTACCAGGGCTCTGCCATCAGCTTATGGGGGATGCAGAAGGTCAAAAAAGAGGTTTCCAACCCAGAAAAGACCTCATTCCCCTTCCACGTCGAGACAAGGTACACCATCGATGTCGAGGCCAGGTAGGTCGATGTAAAAGACTCATACTCCGTCGACACACCGAAGGAGATCGATGTTGAGGAGTATGTCAACGTCAAGGCATATAGACTTAGTGACATCGAGGAATGGTTCGGCTTCAGTGGAGATTGATGTTGAGGAACAGATCGACATTGAGATATCACCAGAAGTCAACAGTGAGAACACATCAGATTTCTTTGTCACCAGCATCTGATTACTGCAGGATGTACTCTCCATCCTCAGATAATCTTACCAGACTCTCTTTCACGACCATCTCTGCCTCCACCTTTTCCACCTCCTCCTCCTTCAGCACCACTGCCACCAGCACCAGTATCTCCACCTGTGGAACCGCCTCTCCGAAGACCGAGGTCACATTCCAGAACATGCCATTGTTCATACCATAGGTGTTCATTTGTCAAGTCCATCCACACGACGATCTCGTCATCCCAGTCGCTCATATAGATCAAGATCTCAAGCAAGGTCTAGACATCATTCCTAGTATATGTCCTCCACTACTACAAGACTCTATTCGCCCACACTGTCAGACATTCCACCACCTCAAGTCTCTGTGATAGATGACAATATTACCTTTTAGGAGGTCTTCGTGAGAGGAGCAGCAAAATTAAATATCCAGATGTCAGTCCCTACTCCAACTACATTATCATCAGCATCCAAACTGCTCTGTTGCTTTAGAGCCAGATGTCCTAGAGCCAGCAATGGAACTGTTTCTGACTCCAGCCTCAAAACAATCTGTTTCGCCGGTATAGAGAAAAGTGTTGTAGAGTGGAGTAAAGTGTCATGGAGGTTCATAGAGTGGATTGACATGGAGGGTCGTAGACTTGGATAGAGTGGAGTGGAATGGAGTGTTGTGTCGTGGAGTGGCATAACGTATGGTGGAGTGGAGTACATTGTTGTTGAGGGGTGTGGAGAGGCATAGAATGGTGAAGTGTTGTGCAGTGTAATAGAGGGAAGGAATGTAGAGTGGAGTAAACTGTTGTAGAGCAGAGTGGTGTATAGTGGGATAGGGTGGAGTGATATGTCAAGGAATGGAACGTCTTACAGTGGCATAGCATATAGTGAAGCAAAGTGGCATAGAGTGGAGTAAAGTGTTGTAGAGTGGGATGGGGTGGAGCAGTGTGGTAGAGTCGTGACAGTATCTTGGAGTATTGTAGAATGGTGTGGAGGGTCGTAGAGTGGAGTGTTGTGGAGTCGGATATAGTTGACTGTCGTAGAGTGTAGTAAAGCGGAATGGCATAGAGTGGCGTGAAGTGTCATGGAGTGGAGTAAAGTGTTGTAGAGTAAAGTGGAGTGTCGTAGAGTGGAGGTTCATAGACTGGAGTTGAGCAAAGTTTTATATAGAGTAAAGGGGCGTAGTGACACTAAATAAATGTAATCATAGGAGTTAACTCTTGTCTCCTATGCTTCAGTCCCTTTACTCTATAAGCCATATCCTATTCATGTACACTGCACCCTTAGCCCATAACATATAACTGCTCATCTCCTAGGTTAACTCCGATACCCTTAACCCATACCACATACCCTTACTGTATACCATATATCCTTACCATAATCCTCATCTCCTTCACCCATAATACCTTAACCGCAAAACCACCTGATCTGTAACCCTTAACCCTATATCACAAAGCTTTAACCCTATATCCGTATTACCAAGCAATAGCCCTATATTCTTAACTCCTTACCCTAACCCTTAACACCTGTATCCACAAAGCCATAACCATATACAGAAAACCCTTACCTCTACTCCCAAAACTCTTAATTATAAACTCCATACCCGTAACCCTAAATGCCCTTGACAGGCAACTCTGTAGCTGTAGCCTATACCTAAAACTCTTAACCATATACCCAAAACCTTAAAATCTGTATCTTAATCTCCTCACCTTATAGCCCAGATCTATAACCCTATTCCTATTCCCATTCCCTTAAACTCCATAACTGTAACCTTTAACCCCATTGCTTTAACGCCCACAGCATTAATTAAAAATCCGTGCACCCCAAACCCTTAAACTTATACCTAAACCCAAATCATTTAACCCTATATCCTTAACCTTTTACCCAGTGCCGTTAAACGTTAATGTGGAACTGTAACTTGTTTACCCTCATACGGATGCCATTAAACCATATACCTGAAACACTTAACCCTATACTCCTTTGCCTCCATATCATTTAGCCGTACTTCTATATCACTAATCCTTAACTCTGTAGTACAATAAATACTTTAGACTCAATAGATTGCAAAGTAGAATCGTTCCTTGCTTCTGTACTGTTTTATCCTGTATTGTCTTTATTTTACATTTGTATATTTTTGTCTCTTTTCTGTTTGACTCTATTACCTTCAAGCTATGTTTTGTGTTTGCACTGCAATAATAAAATCAAATGATCAAAAGATAGAAGTAAAGAAATGATTTTAAGATTTTCCTTTCTTACTTTCAAGGCAGCAAATGTGCTTTTACTTTACCGATAGGTGAGAATAAACTTTAGTCACTGTGGGGAGTCCTGTATCAATCTATGATCTAGCCAGGGTGGTATTTCTAAAAGGTTGGTTCGAAATACATTGCATAGAATTTCTAATGTTTCTCAAACCCAGTGCAGGAAAGACCTTTAGGTCACAGAGCTTCACGCACGTGCTAGAAGGCTTTTGACTAGTATGTATTTTGTAGCAAGTGAATGATACTTACATTTTATTGGTAGAAAAATAAATGTTTTGTTTGTTGAGAATTCAAAGAAACCTCAGATCCAGTCGAACCTGCCATGACCATTTAAACTAGAATCCTACCAAGATGTACAGTCAGTCCAAGCATTGCACTGAAATCTAGAATCAACACTTGAGGCTTTTACTGCTATTTTTTTTAGGCTGATGCTGTGCACTGACCTTTGGATTACACGCTACTGGATCATGTCCCCGTGGTCTTTTTGCCATTGGCAACAACTAAACCACCTACGGAAGCTGGGAAAACAGTCAACTTTTGCTATCCTGTGAGGCACGGAATGTCGTTGGAGAGGAGCTTATTCTTATTTGTATACCCTCTGTATCAACTTTAAACTTGTGTGCCGTGGCTTTGTCTATTGGGGAAACAGCAGTCATGTTTTACAGAGTAGGAACTAACAATATTCGTGCTAGAGGCATGCCACACAATTAAGGTCCCGCTGGTACCCGGTTCCCTTAATGAATTAATCCAAAACACGAAATGGAGAGAATAAAGTGATTGAAAATTAAGCAACAAGTTCTGTTTTTAGTTCAGTTAAGTGTTTTCCATTTGACACTGAAAAAGTATTTCCTGGCTAATGTAGAAATAATTAAAATTTCATTTACTTTGGATGATTGAAAAGTTCACTTTGAGGCGATCTTCTGTATCCAGCTTAGCACACAGTAAGTAAAATGCTTGACTCGAGGCTGGCCTCTTGTCAATGTATATTTTTCCTTTCTTAAAGCACACCACATAGTTTAACAAAGTACCAATATGTATTTAGCGTTTCAAATGTCCAGGGTTTATTGATGAGGTGGTTTGGTGTGTGAACAAATGCTATTAATTTACTACATATTTGTATTTCACCAAACTTCTTACCGTGCATGAATATCACAATAATCCGTTTTCTAGGCAACCGATTATGGCTCCAAGAGAAAGCAAAGTCTTAGGTGTGCAGTAAAATAATTTTCTCAGAGGCTGTCCCTCGGTTTGCTGTGGGAAAAGTAAGCCTTTATTGTTTCAAAATTGATCAGTTTTTAATGATATAATGTGATGTGTTTACTCATCTAAATAATGCTGTTTGTAATAATTAATTTCTGATCAGCTTCCTGAGGCAAAGTCTACAGACTCTATGCCTTTTTCCTTATCTACTCCAGATGTAAACCTCTCTTCAGTCAAAAACAAACTCAAAACTTTAATTTGTTTATAGTACCTATCTACAAGTACCATCTCTGTGACCCAAAAAGTGCATTCTGTGAGAAAGTCACCAAGCTGTGCTATGCTGTCACTTTAGATTTCGCACTTTTCTTACTTATGGAACGCACATCTCTGCATTATTAGCTTTCACACAAAGCTCGAGTTCACTCATTTATCAAAACCCTTTCCTGGCATACTTACTCAAATCACTTATATTGCCGCACCAAGCCCCACTTGCTCTCTCGCTTGTATAAATAGTATGTGATCTCTCACTTAACACCCCTATTCTGCCTTCAGCGTCCTCACCAGTTATCAAGGAGTCTTCTATTTTGTTCCTACGCCTAACTGTTGTGCATTTTACTCATATGAAGGACAATGCACTCTGCCTTTTTTACAGAATCCAAACAGTTGGACTGCTCCCTCCATATTCTCCTTCTGTTTCTGTCACACCTTTTCATTCTTAAAGGATAGAATAGAGTGAGAGTGACCACCGTGCATTTCTCCTTGATGAGTGGGATTGGGACGAGTTCCACTGTGGAGGCTGCTTCAGATAAGAGGGTGTGGTTATACATAGTGTGTGTAGATTTGGAAGTAATGGCTCCTTATGAATAGGACAACATAACTTAAACCTGCTGCCTCAATAAACTGGTAAGCTCTATACAAAGATGTAAAGTGGAGCAGTGTTGTATCCTGTCTATTATCCTGAGCAGCCGAGTTGAAATCTTCTGAAGGTTTCCAGGTAGTTCAACATATGACCAGGAAGAAAATTTCCTCCCAGTTCACACTGATGTTGATGTTTTTCTGCTTTTCTTCTCTGTAACAAATAACTTGTTCATTTTATGCTCCATAGCCCTGGTACACTGCTGTCCTTTCTTGAACCTTAGCCACCTAGGAAACAGGCAAGCTATTATATCCAAATCCAGTCAAGAAGGTACTTATTTACTAAATTGACATTCAATGTGTGTGAGAAAGAAAACAATTCATGGGTTTTCCACAATTTGAGTCTGGTTTCAACATCTATATCCCTTGCGTTTCAACTTTTGAGAAATACACATTAGGACTACAGTGGCTAATGACTATGAAAAGGGTGCTCATTGCTGACTGCAAGTGTCAAGGTTTCCAAACGGAGGATCAGCAGTAAAGTGTTGGCTAATATCTCCTTCCTTGGGGTTGTTACAGATATTGTTTATTTCTTTTGATGGAGTTCCTTGGCTTACTTTCGGGCATGGCTTCTTGACTACAGACAAACCACAGCTTTTTACTTGTCATGCACTTGCAGCTATGGCAATGCAATCCAGCCAAGACGTACCACATATCACTCAGTAAAGCTTTAACAATGTGGCATCTACCCACGGTCATATCTGACATTGTATTGCAAAAATGTACTTCCTATCTGTAGGGTTTCTGACCTTCTGCAGACTTGGTAGGGCACTCGACCTAACGTGTGCCTCACAAGTATGATCCATATTCAGGTTATAAGGGCATACTGGATACACTTTTTATGATGTATTTGTACATGAAGAGGGCAATCACGAGATAAAGGAATTTAGGTATGTATAGCATTGTTATATATTTTTTTTTTATGCAGCATTCTGGAAATAATTCAGTGGTCTTTTTGCCAATGTTTTTCAAAAGAGGAAAATTTGACTAGGTTATGTGATCATAGGAAATAAAATGAGCCTTGTATTTCTATGCTTGGCTTACTCTGCTGAAACCATTCTTGTTGTTGTGAGTGCATAGCATGTTTCAATTTTCACCAGTGCATTCTTGGTATGTTAGGCTAATATTGTGCTGATCAACGTATGCTGGCTCTCATTTGTTCCTTATTAAAAGGTGGAAGTCTAAAGTCTAGTGTAGCTTGTTGTGAGTATGTGTTTTGGTGAAGCTTTAAAGTGGGTATAAGGTTAGGCTTTTTTTTTTATTACCAAGATAATTTTTGTTGAGGATGCTTTAGAAACGTGGAAAGGCAATATACTGAACAGCATATTGCTGTTTTAAAGTAGCTACTTTTCATTTAATGTTCCAAAAGATTTCTGTCATAGTTTTGAAGACTTCTGATAAAATGTTATTGTTGTATTCTGACTGCAATTTAAAGTAAATATGTTTGTGTGCATATCATTGTCTTGCTTTGGGTGCACTTGGGTTGTCAAAACAAACAGTGACTCACTCATCTTCTGTTGGACCTGGATTACTTCAGGTTTTTGTTCCAACTATGGCAGCTTTATCAGGCTCCCCCCACTTTACAGAGACCTAATCGAAATGTGCTTTTGCAGTGGCAAGCATGAAATAAATACCTGAATTTCAGTGGTTGGGGTCCGTAGTGCTATGTTTTCTTATGATACAGATATGAATCATGGAAGATCATGATATCTTAAAGTGAAAAACGGGAAGATACTAATCTTACCTGTGGTATTGAAATGTTTTCATATCTTGATAGGGTTGTGTGGTGATGTATTCGCCATACTGCATTCCACATTTTGATTTCCATTTCTTAGGAATGTGGAATGTGGAATGTAGGATGAAGGGCCAGCTGTTGGAGGCTGTGGCCAATAAACCTACTGTCTTACAGTCTACTGTTTCTAGTGGTTGTAGTATGTGTTGCATTGTTTTGATGCGGACACACTTAGCAGCTGATTTCGTGCAGAGGACTCCTTTCACAGGGCAGTAGCGGCTAAACTATTCAAATTTAGGCTGGGTATGATGTGCAATCTACTGTTTAAGCAAAAGCTGAAAGTCTTTATTTTTTAGTCCAGCGCTAGAGCAATGGTCTGCCAGGGTGCGAGAGCCTATGTGCTGCAAGGGTGAGATTACCCACACACGCTCATGTACCATAGTTGGTGAGTCCAGCACAGGGCTATCCTTGTGTCATTGAATTCTTCACAGCGTCTCCCCCTTGGAATCTGTTTGGGTCAACGTGCTTAGAGCAATACTTGATGTCACACGCAACTCTGTGTGTGCACGTAGAACATGTCAGCTGCCCATTTTCTTTGGCTAGACAGCGTCTGCATGCAGGCTGTCGTTGGCCCTTTTCTTTTGGAGGCGGACCAGTAATATGATGTCTGTAAGTACAATATTTTACAGTATAAACTGCATGTTACAGGCTATGACACATACACAATGACAGGAAAATTAAAACAGTGAGATCAGCCGTCTCACCCTGTGTGTTACAGGGAGTGACGCACACAATTACATGATGCGCAAACACTAACAGCCTCATTGGCCAAGTTACACATCCCTGCTGAAAGGCATAATTTATGATTGTTTAGTTTCGCTTTGAGTTTGTAGATGTGCAGCAACAGATCAGTCAAAAGCAGTGAGTCTCTTTAATGTTTGTATATCTAGTGAGCTTCATTTATATAAGTAGTTGAAGTTTAGTTTCCTTCAAATTTCAAGAATATATACATAGCAACATGCGAAGTGTTAATGCCCCACCTCCATTTCTCCAGACACCAGGTAACCTACCAATTCCGTGGGGAAATTGGTACAGAGCATTTACTAAGTACCTTAGTGCCATTGGGGACAATAGATATTGCCCCAGTAGGAATAGATTTTTGCTGGAACATAACATTGATGTGAGAAACGTGAAAAAACTAGAAAAGCAATTTCACGTACAGCCTATCTTGATTTGGAACAGACACAAGTTTTTTTACTAGGCAACAACATCAAGATTAATCAATTGATTGCTCTGTAGCAGCACTCTTCATGCCTGCAGCAGAGTGTGAGTTTGAGAATTTCACTGCCCAGCTCATCCGCGATCAGATAGTTGTGCGTTGTTGGGACAGAAAGTCCAAGAAAAGGTTATTGACTCTGAAAAAGCCTACACTTATAGAAACCATAGATCTTGTAAAAAGCATAGAATTATCTCGCAAGTTGTGGAAAGAGCAGAATAGGGTTGCTGTGGTTAAAGAGAATGGGAGCTCGAAACAAACGGGGCAGTTTAAGAAGTATGTTAAAAATAGAGGTTAAGAAAGGATTCTTTAGTCACAAGAACCTTTGTTTCAAATGTGGGTATCGAAATCACGTGTCAAATGGTTGTCCGTGTCCTTCCAAGACAGTAAAGTGTAGAGCATGTGAGAAGGTTGGACACTTTGTCAAAGTCTGTCAGCCTGCAAAGGACAAGGTGCATTTGGTGCCTGACAGAATGACCAGTCCTAATTCAGAGAATAAACTATGCAGTAAAAATGAGGTAGTACTGGTTGTTCAGAGTGGTGAAGCCAACTGTGTAGACCCGTACGAAAATAACATAGTTGACGGGAAAGTGTTGAACCTTTGGATTGATTCGGAAGCAAGGATGGCAATGATCACTGATGAATCATGGCATCAAACGTGGTGTGTTAGGCAATTGTCCCATTAGACAGAAACCCAGTAACATATGATGGGAGACGGATAGAGCTCCCTGGGTATTTTGAGTGTCAGCGCCTTGAGACCCTTAAGGGTGGTAGTTGCGCTCTATAAATCCTGATTTGATTTTGAAGGAAAAAAATATATTTGGAAAAGTGTATGTCTCAAAGAAAGGCTTGAACATATTAGAATCATACTATCAGGGGTTATGCGGCATGACTCTTAGGCCAGGGAGAGAGGTTCAAGTGTCTTTAGTCACTGATGGCGGAACCGTTGAATCTTAAAAAAAAAGATGGGGTCAGTTCTCATTGACCAAAATCCCAACAACAATTGGACAGGAATGTATATGGTGGCATTCAGTCATAAGTTGGGGAGGATCAGAGTATTCAAATACAAAATCAAGGTACAGTGTGGAATCTCCCTGTTAAGCACAAGTTAAGAAAAATGGCTTTTAGTGTTCGGGAGGATCTAGCTGAGATACTCAGAAAAATCTGTGAAGATGACGTAATCGAACCCATTGATTCATCCTTATGGTTAAATCCTCATTAGTGATAGCGAGGAAGAAGAATGGTCAACTGAGGGTTTGTGTTGACCTGAGTAGCCCACATAAGGTGATTTGGGTAGATTCTCACCCTCTTCCTCGCATCAGTGCTATAATCACTACGTTTGCAAATGCCAAAGTGTTTAGCAAGAGCGACTTGGCGTCTGCTTACCATCAAGTCGAATTACATGAGTTCACCAAACATTTGATAGCGTTTTGTATCACCGATGGGCACATTTCAGTTCAGAAGAGTGCATTTTGGATTTGCATCTGGTGCTTCTGTTTTCTAATGTGTGTTGGGAAATATATAACTGGGAATCAAAGGAGTCGTGACATTCTAGTACAAAATCCTGGTTGTAGGGGAAGATCTTCAGAGTCATAATAAACTCATGCATATTGTTCTGAAAAGGTTGGAAAAGTTTGGAATAATAGCCAATGCAAAAAAATGCGAGTTGTAAAAATTAGTATAGAATACTTAGGCAATGTCATCTCTGAACAAGAATTTGCTTGCAATGGGTCTCGCGTTTGTTTGAGTTCGATCTGTTAACGCTGTAAATTCCTAACAGGACTTTTCTTGACACACAAATTGAAAATGAAAAGTAGAACAGTTGCATAAGCAAGCCGATTCAAAGCGCTGTTGCCACCTGCAGCGTTGGTGTGAAGGAGAGACACAAAAGGAGAAAGAAGTTAGCTCGCAGTCAAACGTAATGGCAAAAGTGCAATTACCAATGTAACAGGGTCGGTGGGCAAGGTACCTTGATCACACAAAAGAATCCCGGGTGGATGCGAGGGACAAATTGAAACTATTTACCAATTATAGCAAAGGATTTCTGAAAGGCAAGCCCACAAACGAGTGATAGCGATGGGCATGCGGTGGGTGTGGTTAAAAGCCCACAAAACTTACAACAGGTCAGAGCGCTTGCGCGCTCGATCTAAAAAGGGATGAGACCTAAGAACAAGGAGTCGCTGGGAGTTAGAGATTACATACAAACTCAACATACAGCAAAGTTCATTTTCATAGTACGTGATTAGTATTTAAAGACATAAGCTAAAATGTTCATACATGTATAAAGCTTCATACATTTAGAAAATTAGCCTCCCCATGCAAATAAGGCATATCCTGGTATACACTTGTTATCTCCACAGGGCAAAACGACATAGATCATAACATCAGATCCAGAGATGCAGCAGTTAAATTAGGGAGGAAAACACATGAATTACCAACCATCACTATGTATCTCTTAGCACCGATTCCTGGGAAGGGCGCAAGCACTAGGACTCCTCAGGTCCATTGACGAAGAAAGCCTCTCAGGGCTATGCTGCCAGGGCTCCTCCGTGGCTACTGCCGATAGGGCCGTAACTCTCTTGGGATCGACAAAGCCTCTGTCGGGTCTTCCCCGCAAGATTGCCCAATGCACGTGCCTCCAGCTATGCCTCTGTGCTGGAGGGTGCACACAAATGGCAGAGAATTGCACGGTCGCCCTCCTGGGACCCCCGCATACACAATACCACCAGAGACTGGGGCCGCTGTCCACTCGGCCACCTGCTGTCCATGTGGCCACCTGCTATCTCGCAGCATTGTCCCAGAGCGTAGACTTCTCCTGAAGGTATGTGAAAGTTAGAGGGGGCGCACACACCCCTCCAGTCAGGTGGTAGACCTCGCCCGCAGACTTCCGCCCACTAACGTAGCAATGTGGCCGATGTCATCTACTCTTCGGCGCTCGGGAATGCAGGGCGGGGAAGAGCGCGTCCTCTGAGACTCCACGTCTCATTGCGATAGCTGTCATCCTCAGGGGACTCCACTGAAGGAGGCTCTTGAGGGGCATCCCCCATCCTCGTTCTGGTCATCAGCTTCCTCTGGTAGGGAGCAGGTGTTCTAGAAGCACCTCGTTCCTCCGGTGCTGACCCTCACAGCCCCCTCGGCAGCAGGGGGCCCACCTCGTTCACATATGGCGCACCAAACACAGAACGCTCAACCCGTGCTTAGGAGGGAAAGCACAAAGCGTTCTTCCCACTGTTTTCACTGGGAGCCCCCTGAGTCAAGGGGACTTCTTCAGCCCTAATTCTGCTTGGCACAGGAAGCACACAGCACACATCGCTCAGCATGCGCTAGAGAAAGGGAATTCTGGAGCGCTCACCACGCACTAGTTTTGAGGGAAGATAACGTCTTATGAAGCACACACCACACACTAGTTTTGGACAAAGTCAAAGAGCAGGTAAAACAGTGCTCTCCCTGCGCTGGACTCCTGGAGAGACACTGAAGGGGAGCATAAAAAGGGGCAGGCAGGCCAGCACACACGAGGTTTAAATGGCAGATCCTCCTAGCAGCCCCACAGAACCTTGGCAGTCCAGAGTCAGGGAGCAGCTGGCAGCAGGGCAACATACAAAAAAGCAATCCAGATGAGTCCTTTGGGCCGCCCAGCAGACACCAGGCAGCAGGGCAACAAACCAAGAGCAATCCAGATGAGTCCTTTTGTACAGTCCAAAAGTCCCTCTGGTAGAAGTTCGGTCCCAGTTCCAAAAGTGTTCTAAAATTAGGGGGCAAGAGCCCTTCTAGTTAAACTCAGCAATGCCTTTGTTAAGGTTATAATTTCAAAGGAGTCCTTTCAAGTCAAGCACAACACCCTTTCAACCCAGCCCTATCTCCAGACATCAAGATAGATGCTGAAACACCAGTATCATAGCCTGAATATCCTGGACTCACCGCTTGGAAGTATAATCCCAATTTGCACTGTGTCCAAAACAGCTACTGATGAAACTGAGCATCTGAGATGGTGTCAGGTGTGACTTTGGTGCATTTATAGTGAATCCCAGTGAAAGCAGGAGGTCCGCTGTAGTCTGAGGTGGGAGATGATAGTCTGGGGTGAGCCTGCCTTTAACAGCCAGTCATCGAGATAGGGGAAGCCTGAAACCCCTGATCTGCAGAGGTGAGCTGCGTCCACTGTCATCACCTTGGTAAACACTCAAGGGGCGCTGGTAAGGCCAGAGGGGAGCACAGTGGGTTGAAAATGCTTGTGGCTCACTGTGAACCGCAAGCAACATCTGTGAGCAGGCAGAATGGGAAAATGGAAATAAGCAAGTCCAATGCTACCATCCAGTCTCCTGGGTCCAGGGCAGATAGAACACGAGCCAGAGTGATTATCTTGAACTTCTCCTTGAGGAAGAGATTGAGGGACAGAAGGTCTAGAATAGGGCGGCGGCTGTTGTCCTTTTTGGGTACCAGAAAGTGCTCGAACTGCAGGTCATCATTTATGCTCGTTTAATACATTAAACTAAGATACAAGCCTTTTCCCAGATGTGATTTTGTGCTATCATAAGGCTTGTTTTTTCATTTTTGCTGATTATTTCTTTTTACCAGTCTAACTTGTTGAAGCAGTAGTTTGAAGCATGCTTGTTGTCCTTTATGAATTTGTAGCATTAAGTTATTTCATATTATTTAATTTTAGATGCGCCTTACTAGTGTGAACCACTTCGCCTGACAAGTTTGTGCGATAATTAGGTTTACTTGTTTGAAACAACAAGTTTTGATTGATAATATCTGCTTAAAGTTTTCCATTGTGAGTGTTCTATTGAATCTTCCAATATCGATATATAACTAACCAGCCTAACAGGTCTCTAGTTAGTAATGTCGTCATGGATTGGTATATTTAAGACATTTGAACATTCTTTTCCTTTCCTTTCCCTCTGTTTACCATTTATAGTTTGATTGTGCTCTTTTCTGTCTATCATTCTTCACGTTCGTTTTACCTTCTGGCTTTAGTGTCTGTCTACAAGATGCCTTTTTTCACACGTATCACTATTTGATGTTCTGTCTTTTTTGTTGTTTAGGCCTAAGGTATATCGAGTATTGAACTCAAAATTAGTTTCTCCTCATTAGCCGTTTTTCTGCACTTAGGATGGTTGTTTCAAGTCACAGTCAAAGCTCAGAGTCAAGAATTTCTTCACATCTTTTATTCACTTGGTTGTTATGTCTTAAACTTTGTGATATTATTTGATTGCAAATCTTGCATTATGAATTTTTTCTAGCCCTGAAGAAGTGGTTTTCTATTTCACGAAAACACGTGTTGCCCACTTCAGTGTTTATTTGACCTTCAGTCTTGGCAACTTCAGTGTTCATTTGACCCTCAGGCTTCCTATGTACTCTATGCTCTAATGCTTATTAGTAAACAGTGTTTGATCCTATGGTTTACTATGTACCTTACACTTTAATATTCATATCAACACATTTTCAAAATATATGAAGTTTCACATATATAAACTTTTTTGCTCATGTCTTCAAATACAATCACGCACTATGAAAACAAACTTTGCTGTATGTTGAGCTTGAATATGTCATTTCTAGCTCCTCATGAGGCCTTGTTCTGTGGCTAAACAATGTGTCAGTAGGGTAACTGGCATAGTGGGTGAATGCACAGGGCTGTGAACTCAAATTATCCATTGTTGCTCTTAAGGGGTGGAACCTAGACTAGGTCTGGTGAAAGCTATTATAAAAGCCCCCAATTTTTTTTTAGGAGGTTACAGGTTCTATGCCAAGTTCATTAAAAGAAATTGTGACAAAAACTGTAAATTTGAAGGAGCTGCTCAAAAAGAAAAAAAGTTTTCAATTGGAGGGATATGTGCTAGGATAAATTTGTGCCTTTAAAAGGTGACGTAGTGTCTGTTGTGGTATTGGCACTATTTGATCCCACAAGCCAGTGCATTGTTACTGTGAAGGCAAACAACGATGAACTGGGTGCTACACTTGCTCAGAAAAGACAGGGTGACATTGAGGTGACTGTGTTTCACATCCAAGTCATTAAAGAGAATTTAACCATTTTTGATCATAGAAAAAGAACCTTTGTCTTGTAACGGTTTAAATGTTTCATATGGGTGAGGAAATTTACACTAAAAACTGATCACAGTCCTTTGGTGAACATACTTGGAGGGACTGTGATCAGAGATCACACCCCTAGGTTGGTCATGCTACTGCAGTATAATTTCCACTTTCAGTATGCTGCAGGTGGAAAAAACACCAGAGCTAATTACTTACCATGTTCCCCGGTTAGTGGTGAGCAGCAATCCATGAACTGGGAGGAAAAGGATGAAGAGTGCTCAAAAGCAAAATTTGGTGTCTGCCAGGATAATGCATTTACTGAGGATGAGTAGATTGTCAAAATGTCTGTTGAAGAATTAGAGAGCATAAAGAAGTATGTTAAAAAGGGGTTGCCTAAGGAGAAACCTTTAACGGTAAGGATAGTCTTATTTCATAGTAGCAGATGAGTTGCCAGTAGAGAGAAAGGCGACGCTAATACAAAATGACAAATTCATTCTCTAATGGATTAAGGGAAAAAATAATATTGCGGACATCTCGGTATTACTAAAAGAAAGATTAGAGACAGTTATTGGTGGCCGGGGATGGACACAGAAATCATTGCAAGTGTCAAAGCATGTGTTATATGTGCCACTAGCAACAAGAAACTGAGTCCATGCCTTTGCATCCATGTACTTTAATGAGGGGCCATGGTTGAAACTAGCGATAGATTTAATTGGCCCATTCAGCACTTTACCATGGACATGTAAATTTGCAATTGTAGTGGGAGACTACTACAGGAAGTAGTGCAAAGTTGATTTTATGGAAGAACGCAACCCTGTTGCTGTCATAAAGTTCCTAAAGAAATTGTTTTTGAGGGAAGGCGTTCCTAAAGAAATTGGTCTGACAATGAAGTGAAATTTATTTTGAAAGAAATTAAGGAGTTTCTGAAAAACAATGGCATAAAACAAACTCATAGCGTTTTATCACCCCCAGAGACAAAATGAATCGCGCTTTGGTGGAGTGCATTCAATGCGCTGTCCAAAACAAAAGTGAGACAGTAGAAAGTATGCTGTAGTCCTATCACTCATGTCCTAATGTTGTTACTAAGTTGTATCCTTTTGAAATCATGAGGTGACGAGTACTGACATTCAAGTTATATCCTGCCTGGTTGAGGGAATTTCAGCAACAATCTGACTGTGCTTATTTGGTAGACAAGATCATAGGATCCAGAGTAAAAGCAGTTCAAAACAAAATGAAAGAGAGGTAGGATGCTGCACACAAGATAAAGGCAGGTAGGAGTGAAATTAAAGTAGACTGGGTACGTGTGAGGGATCCCACCCACGTGGTCAAAGGGAATTCCAATTCCAGGTCTCCTGTGAGGTTGGATGCAGTATTCAGGAATGTTGTTTGTATGAAAGAACTTGAATTGTGGAACACAAGCAGAGTAGTAAAGATAAAACTGGGAAAAAGCAGTTGTGAAGGAGTGGATGTTTCATCCTCTGGTCATGAGGTTGATGGTTCTGCTATTCAGAACGGGCAGCCTAATCCTAAAATATTATTCTGTAGGTCTAGCCCAAGTAAGGTGAAGATCAATTACCCAGCAGCACAGAGAAGTAAGTGAGTGGTGTCAAAACCAGCAAGATATTGTGATGTATAATGGGTAGTTCAATACTCATATATGGTGGACAAGTCCAAGTCCATATGGAAATATTTAGTCTCTATTTATTATTTATTTATGGATTAACTAATTTATGAGGCATGCTTGTGTGTATGCTATTATGTATATCAGGAAGGAGATGTTGTGATGATGTGTTCTTCATACTGCATTACAAATTCTGAGTTCCATTGTTTAGGACTGTGGAATGTAGGCTGCAGGGCCAGCGGATAAGGATTCTTCCTCTGGCAGTTGATGCCAGAGTCTGTTGAAGACTGTGGCCAATAAACTTACTCTTACAATCTACTGTTTTAGTGTTTTGGATGTCTATGCTTTCACAGGTTGTCTGTGAGGAACCACCAACCAAAGAATAGTTTTTAGGAGTGCAGCTTTAATTAATTATTAAAATAAAGTCACCTTTTTTTAACCAGAAACGCATAGAATTACTATATGCGTTATTTCACATGGGCAAACATGCTGCATCTATGGACTCACCTTTTCCACGTATTTCTAAGGTGTTGTCTTGTCACACCTGACGTGGTGTAGATGTGATCTCTCTGCTGAGTGGACGTTATTCTCTGTGGACTAGCAACTTTAGAATGTCAATTTTTCTGCCCCAGTATGACTGGAATGCATCAAGAATTTGGAAATAATCACTGGTCTTTCCAGAGTGTTTCTTTTACAATCGGGTTCTCAGTGGTGAAAGGGTTGTGTAAATACAAATGAGTTAATGGAAGTCTGGAGGTAGTTCAGCTGTTCTGTGTTCCAAACTAGGTCTTCTTCTGGGGTCTGAAAAATTCCTTCTCAACTAAGGTAACACAATGGGATTGGAAACAGATACTTCCTGCCATGCTCATTCTTAGGAAGCTGGTCTTATTCTCAGGAGTCAACTTTGTGGTGAGCATGCTCAGTGGTACCTGGCAGAGGTGAGTATCTTCCTCCCAAATCCCCCTGAACCATAAACACACCTCTTACCCCACACCTCCTCCATTGGGACACCATGGTGTTACGGTATACAGATTACTGAGGGGTGTCAGTGGTTCACAAAGAAGGTATAATTTATTGTGCAAGGCATGTGAGGATCGTTCGGTCCTGGGCTCTTAGCTAAGGAGGGACAAATGTTGTCTGCACTTCTTCATAGTACTGTGCATTGTCTATCTTGAATCCCACATGTGCTTCCAAGTAGGGCTACCTGTGTTGGAGTTATAAATAATGCTGGCTTCACACTTCCCTGCATGTTTATTAGATTTAGATTTAAGTGTTGTGTCTCTTTTATTAGTGCAGAGTTTAGAAATATAGAGAGCCATTGCCTGTGTTTGGTCTGGATTTATACTTCTCTAGCCAGTGTAAGGGGAATACTCTTGGAAGTTGAGTATTGGTCTGTGCAGATATTCATACATTACACAGGGAGTCTGCCTCACAGTTGTGTTAGTCCAGTTGGATTGATTTGGTGCACTAGCATTACATCTATATCCTTGAATGCATTTGATTGTGAACCGATAGCCCAGGACTGGAAAATGACGTCCTTTGTGAATTGTGGACCATTTTGCAGCTCCAAAGGCACTGGATTGTCTGTTTGTAGCAGCCATTAATGGAATGCAAACCTCTTCTCCCCTCCAAACCCTCCTCCCCCCCCCCCAACCAGGCTACTGGAGTGGACCAATCCCCTCACCCTACCTATGACCTGTTTCAACATCTAAACAATACACTGTAGTCCAAACCGGGCCCAGTGTTTTGCTTCAGTAATGACTGAGATGAAACACTCATGCCCTGACAAAAATCTCTGGAATGCGCTTCTCAGTCTAAAGGAAACATTTATTAATTCACTCTGCAAGGTTCGAAGAGGAGGTTAGCATGCTGAAAGCACACGTTTAAAAATGGTCACAGCAATGAAATGAAAACAAGTACAAATGATTCTCCACTGCAATATACACAGCAAATATATGTATCCATATTGCAATGCAAAGCAAATAATGAATTAAAAATGCATCACCATGAGACATGGGTAATCTGCATCATCTCCCTCCTTATCAGCATCAGACCACCAAATCCCAGAATCGATCCTGGAGAGTGAGATCACTTATTCTCACGGGAAGGATGACACACCTCAGCATCCTGAACATGTCCAAGATCTGAGTCACTCCCCAGTCCATCTGGTCTCGACCTCTTATATACTTTAAACAAACAAGAGAGGAGAATTCTAGAAACCTCCTCCCACGCCATACGTTTATTATTAAAAAATGCTGGCTACTTCAGGTCAGTTTTGAAAAGAATATGTCAGGAATTGGCCAAGATCCCAATGTGCCCTCTCTCAAAACAAAACTGCTCCCTGCTGTACCATGAACATCAGTCTAGTACATTCTTATCAGCCTAAGCTCTTGATGAGAAAGAACATGCAAACATGCAGACTAAAAACATGTGCACATTGTATAACGTGACAAGGAAAAATACTAACAGGTTTTAACGTGGCGGTGGCTACTGCCAAAATAAAGTCAATAGGGAAAATTGAGTTGATGGTCATTAATGTGACGGTGTGCTGCTAGGCTAAGTGCAACATAGTCAGTGGTCAAAACTCAAATATTACACCCAGCGATCAGTGAACCTGGATGGATTTGAAGGCCAACTTTCATTCAGTGCCAGTTCTCACCAACCTCACCCTTGGTCGGTGTGAACTGGCACTGAGTGAAAGTTGTCCTTCAAATCTATCCAGGTTCAGATCTGTAACTTGCCATTGTTTTATTGGCAGTGTTCTCAGACTGTATTTGATACAATTTGCAGATACGTCATTGATTGGATATATTGAAAAGGCTCTAAGCATAGATATTGCTTTAAAAAAAGTCCTCTCTCACATGTTGTGCAGAGGTCTTCATCCCACTACTGGTTCAGAAACCACAAGTGCTCTGGTGAGAAACCATACCTTATCCCACCACTAGAAGTCGACTGGATCTTTGGACTCAGCGAGGAGTGTAGTTGTCAGATTCGTTCAACACAGATCTACAACATAAAAACCATAAACAATTCTAGACACCATTAACAATTTAAACACTAAATCAAACTCTAAAACCAAATAAAGTTCAAAGCTTTATTACAATCCCATAATCAATGTAATGTACATGGTGCACAAAACTAAGTTATAAACATATATGAAAATCAGAGATTGACCAAAACGTCTAAAGAGATTTAGCCTACTAAACATCAATACTATTAAGCACTTCAAAAGAATGACATAAATCAGAAAAACAACAATATGCGCATTCATTTTAAATTTCAGAGAACATGATGGTGACATCAGTAAACTTTCAAAATAAAATTTTAGCAATCTATTTCAAAGCTGGGCCATCTTTATCTCTAACACGAATTTGGACTTACATGTTTTGGAATTGGGCTAAAACATGCAGGCAAAAGCAAAAAGGAAAAAACAATAGTATGGAAAAATCATCTAACTCTGGCAACTCTTTGTAAAAATATGCTGGTGTAATTATCTAAGCTGAAAAGGAAACAAGAAACCACATTTAGTTGTATCCCTCATCATGGTACAGGAGACAAGAAAGTTTTGTTCAGGAGACTGTTCACCTTCTCACAACATAAGTTGACAGCAGCGTCAGAACAATGGTGAACACGGGCTGCACATAGGGAAGGTCAGCAGTTCAGAATTGAGAGGGCATATTAGTACTGAATAGCATAAGCAAGTGGGACAATTAGAAAGGATGACTTTATTCTTCAGAAGATAGCTAAGGGTTAGAGGGATTCAGAAGACGAAGAGAGCAGCACCACATCCGGGATCATCAGCATGTTAAGACTGACTCTAATAGAGTACTAGACGGACTGACTCAAAGTCTCTCACTAATTAGAAATGTCCATGGGCCTTTCGATTGGTCCTTCAGGTGGGCTCATCTTAACGCACAAGATTCAGCATCCGGTGTTAGCCGCTGACTCCATCAATTTTGAAAATATTCCTGATTTTCTCAAAGAAAACATTTGGTCATTTCATTGAATTCATACAGTTTTCCACAAAATATTAAATTTTCTCTTTTGTTGTAATATCAGGATCCTTTCTCAAGATACACAGAATGAGCTAAACAATGCCCACATGATTTATTAAAGTTTCCTGTCTTGTTCCACAGCTAGAACAAATATTGTTACATAGTTAGCACTGAAACATGTTCTGTGACTTCAATACAATAGGACATTCAGCGACCTTGGGAAAAGTTTCGGTCAGAGGTAACAAAATAAGCAAGTAATTTTCCTCTACTGTTGCAAAAATGAATCTCCTGGCTTAGTCTTGCTAAGAATGCCTAAATGCACATTGATACAATTAATAGACACAAGTCCTATTGCACACCTTACAATTGAATCACATATACAAAGCAAATTATTTTACTATAAAAATTATTTACGACATATTAGAACATAATTTAGGAGTGCATTTATTTTTCTGCACGGAGGTAACCCATGTTAATAAAATACATTTACAAAGACGATTAATTCATGATCATTCAATACTCATATTCTACTTCATTTCTATTGTTTCTTTTTAAAGATAATACTTTCCATGTTAATTCTATTAATAATTCACTCAAATATAAATGTGCAATATCTTCATGTTAAAATGTGATGTCAAATACGAATGGAGGCGTCCTTTCCCACCATAATTCAAACGTACACATTTTATATTTCCATGTCAATTTTTCTGTTAACCTTTTAAATGAAGGTTTGTAAGTTGCCATATACCAACTTCTATGCCACTAGTGTATTAGTAAAATTCAATCTCTATCAATACCCTGATTAATTGACTGTAATTTCACAACCAAGCACCTCCTACCCAATTCACTAGTTTTATTTGCATGGAGAGTTCAGTCTATGTTAGAAGAGAACACACATTTAAATGCGTAATACTGCTAGGTTTTACCATAAAACACCATGCCACAAAGATACCTCCATTCCAGTCTTGGATCATTGTCTTTAGTAGAGACAGTCCTGTGCTTTCAACTGAACTAAAACAAGTCTATATGTCCCATAATGCGCCAGTGTGGTAAATGAGAGCTAAGGAGTGGAAACAAATAACCCTTATTATATGGAATTATATTGTAGTTTTAGTTTTTGCACAAAGTGAACAGCACAGAAGAAGACAGATTATAAACTGGTAATGAAAAAAATCTACTAATCATTTTCAATATGAAAACGCATTTATAGGAGGATGTGTGTGGAAAACTTTCTATTTTTCAAGAGAAAAGCCATAATTGGTCAAAGGACTGGGATGTGATTCATCATCTGTTTAAATTAATTTATGACTTTATTCCATTAGTTCAACTGACTTGTGTGTCAGGATTATGGACCTAAGTATGCACTTGTTTGTGTTTTTTGTAGCACAAAACACTCTTATTTTAGGTGCTAATATCAGTAGAAAGCGTGAATGTGCATACATTTTCTTCTATGTCTCTTAACATCTTTGAAATGCAGTTTAAAATATTTAGTGATGGCTCTCTATTTCCTGCAGCTGTTCTCTTATGGACTATTACAAGTCAAGGTATTGATTTTCCTGAGATACAGTACTGAAACTGTTTTTCATAGTGCTTGCTGTCGTAGTTTCAGAGAACTGTATCTGAGGGTGAGACAGGCTGCACAGGCTGCAAATCATACCAATAATAATAGTGTATGGGTTTGTGTAGTGCTTGATTCAAAGAGTTGCTCTTTGTGTGGTGCATTGCATGTTTTTCTCTTTTTTCACTCAGACATGAAAAGATGACTCTTTTGCTAGATGAGGCACTGCCAGACCATGGACTTTGTCATGGGGGACAGGGGACCCCTTGCCCTTTTCCCCTTCAGGCTCACTGACATTGTTCTTTGGCCTCTAAGCCACCCCCCTTTCAGATTTTCTCACATATTGCAGCACGCCTCATCAAGGGCCCGTAGAAATATAATCTCGTCACCCCCACCATGATGGAACTCCACTAGCTCCTCCTGCCATATTCATGGCCGGCATGCCCCCTATTTTGGCTGACAAGCTTTAAAGTCTTTGGAGGCTCATCAGCGCAAGTACATGCATGATGTCACTGTAATGGAGATGAAGTACTGCAAGAAAGATGAAAGAAGGCAGTGGGCATTTTTCATTTATATACCTAGGACTAGGAACAGCATCCACATATCCATCAGAACCACCCGAAACCTGCTCTAAAATAGTAAAGAGCTGAAGAAACACATATTAATAGAACACTACATCGACGCATCAAAACAGCCCAGCTCTGCTCTTAGAACCCAGCACCGTGCCACCCAAAATGACTGTTACAAATGTGGTTTCTGGTTGGCTAGGGTATGCACCTAAGCGAAGCAGAACACACCACTGTAGTCAGGGCGAGGGAGTTACACACCCAAGATAACCTGTGCGCACCACGTGGTAGCTTGACACGAGCAGTCAGACTTATCCCAGACGTCCAGTGTAAAGCGTTTGCACAACACACCCAAAACATGTGACACAATAGATACACCACAAAGGAAACACAACAAGAAGTTATATAAAAATAAACTGTATTGCGTAAAACATCATTAGACCAAACACATGTATCAGTAATACCCTGCTACACCAGCAGTTGTCAGAACATCACACAGGTTACTAGTACTCTGTGAAATCTAGCAGTAGTCGGTAAAACAGAGGTTACTGGTATTCTGCAACATAAGCAGTAGTCAGGTTGTCATTATCAGCAAGAATGCACGTCATAACAAGCATAATATTAGGGAGGCCAAGATACACATTGTGAATGTACATAAAATGAAACATTCTCATACGACATTAGCTATAAACACACCTTGCAGTACACATCCTGAAGATAAACACATCTACATGCTCCCCCCCCCCCCCCACCCTCCAACACAATAGGTACATCATGTAATCGGAATCAGGTCATGAGGCGCAATGCAGCATAAACTACGAGGGCGGAAACACTATCTTGCATGCCCCAAAAGAAACATATTCCGTATGTAACCTGCATATTAGGTAAACCGTGAAAGCCCAAATGTGTCCTTCCAACATGGTCAGTACACCATAGCCAGCAGCCTCAGGTTACACTAGGGATAAGAAAATGCAGTGTGCCCACTAAGGACCACCATACTGCAATGTACTGTAACATCCTCCAGATGGTGAGAGAGCGCCACTCCTGCACGCCTCTCATTAGAAACGCGGGGAGGTTTCCCCCGGTAGCTCCTTCCAACTTGAGCGGCTGGGAAAGGTTTGGGAAGAAGTCCGGCTTTGGAACAGACTTAGTAGATGCAGAGGCGCTTCGCCGCACTGGCACTGACTGCCCGCAAGCGTGCGGCACCGCTTCCGACTGATGACCCCGGTACTCCCTCCGTTCCGGCGCCAGCAGGCGTCTCCTGGGACCCTAGGGGGAGATACAGCACCTTTCTGCCCTTTGCAGGGCAATGCGGCGTCTCAGGGCCTGACTTGATCGCCTTGGCCGCGGTGGGGAAAAGCCCCACATAGAGGGATGGGCGCAGCCTCTTTCTGGGTGTCTGCAGCAGGAGTGAGCCCCTGCTTCTGCCCCCTGGGCACCTTAGGGAGTGTGCTCAACCGCACTGGCTCCCCGACTCTTCACTCATGCTCCATTCTCTTCGGGGAGGAGACAGTGCTCCTCACATGCGGTGTGCAGGCACCAAAATAAAGCACTCTCCTCACGCTGAATAAGGGGAAATACAGGGGAAAAGGGACACACCATCCAACCTTGGGGACATCAGCGGGGGCACAGGGCTGCAAGGTCCCAGCAAGCAGGACAGCACAAGGAGTAAGAAGGCAGTGGCAGTTCCTCTCAGTGGCCTAGCAGGTCACAGGTCAGCACAACAGTAGTGCAGTTCCAAGGCGGTTCCTGCGAGTCCTTCCAGCAGCATCCAGTGTCAAGTGCCTTAGTCCATTAGTGTCTAAAAATGTCGGGGGAAAATCCCTTGTACTTATACTCATTTTGCAAAGCCTCCACAAAAGGGGGGTAAGGGGTTCCAACCAGTATTAACCGGTTCCGGGAGTGCCCTGTTTTCCCTCCAGCTCTGCCTCCAGACATCAGTTGGGGGTAAGCAAGCCCTTTGTGTGCAGGTGTGCCCCACCTCTCGCATTCTTGTAACACATCCACCCTCCCTGTGTACAGGCTGTCTGAAAGGTATGCACAAAGCCCAGCTGTCACTCTGCCCCAGACGTGGTTTGGAGTCAAGCTGCAAAACACCAGTCATATGCACAGAGAAATGTCCACTTTCTAAAAGGGTCATTTCTATAATGGTAATAAAAAAATCCACCTACACCAGTAAGCAGCATTTCTCACTACCTTTTCAACTATACCAAACATGCCTACACCCCGCCTCATAGATCAAACAATACCACTTAGACATATGTTAGGGCATTACCAATACAGTCCTATGAAAGAGGCAGTACTCACAGTAGTGAGAACCCCATAGACTGTTTGTCACTACTAGGACATTTAGTACATAAAGACATATGTCCTACCTTTTACATACATAGCACCCTGCCCATAGGGATAGCTGGGGCCTACCTTAGGGGTGACGTATATGTACTAAAATGGGAGTTCCAGGCCTGGCAAGTAACTTTAGATGACAGGTCCCTGTGGCAGTAAACTGCACATGCAGGCTCTGTAGTAGCAGTCCTAAGACAGGTTTGAAAGGCCACTTATGTGGATGGCGCAACCTGCACTGCAGGCCACTAGAAGCATTTAATTTATAGGCGCTGGGTATAGGGATACCACTGTACAAGGGATTTACAGGTACATTAAATCTGCCAATTAGGTGAATGCCAATCATACCAAGTTTAGAAGAGTGAGCACATGCACTTTAGCACTGATCAGCAGTGGTAAAGTTCCCAGAGTTCTAACATCAACAAAAAGGGTCAGAAACAAAAAGTAGGAGGAAGGTAAAACTTTGGGGTGACTCTTTAAAAAGGGCCAGGTCCAACAAGGACCTTTTGACTTTATCTTTGCCTTTGACCCTTACAGTACTCCACTGACATTTGGCTAGGTTCATGCTATACAAATGCCACATACATATACACAGAACCGCCTGTAAGAGGCATGAATTTAGACGTCACTTCCAAACATTGGAGAAATAAAAAGACTATTCATTTCTTTCAACCAGTGATCCACTGACACAGTTGCAAACAAGCAAAGCGTGTGGCTCTAACTGTTCTAGTATTTTTTTAATATTTTGAGAATATATATATTTTTTTTGTGTAACATTTTGAATTTTTAAAATAACATATTACATATTATACGTGCTGATTTATCATTTGACATCTTATTAATACAGAGTTCAACCCGCCAGGTACATATTGAACCATCTTTCATTGCCTCCTACAACAGTGGAAGCTCACTTGGAGTGGGCTTAACCGTGTGCCCAGTTTTAATTTGTCGGAATTAAGGATTATCACATGAAAAACATAAACTACTAAAACATAAACTTCTGTTTAACCCCCCACCCCACCTCCACAGCCCAACCTCTCACCGCCTCCAATATCCTACACAATGTCTAGCCTAAATCTTGCAGACTTCGATGTAAGTTTTTGTTTTTATTCTCCTTGTTTCCCATGGCTCTTCCTGTATAACCCCCAATGTACACATTCTGGGTGGCATTCTGACAGTTATTTTAAATATTCCATTGCTCTTGTTCATTTTTTATTTTATTTTTTTACATTTTTCCGATTTCAGGAGTGCATGTCTTAAATTTCCAAGTGCTTTAGTCTGACTCATAATCTTTATCCTTATACTTTCCATAGGTCATTTTTTTCTTCCAATATTCTGTTATCAAACATTTTGCTGCTCCAGTAAGTGGTTGCTGAGAGTCTTTTTTACCTAACGCTCCCTAGCTTCTTGAGCACCTGACATGCCCATCAGACCTTCCCATGATCTCATCGACGTGCCTAAGTATTTCCCCCCAGAATGGCCCAATACTCACACAGTCCCACCAAATGTGTATACATGTGTCTTTCTCTGTGCCACATCTCCAGCATATTTCTTATGTCTCTGGGTACCTTTGTTTCTCTATTCAGAGAGAAGTACCACCTGATAGTGAGTTGTAATCTACTTCCTGATACTGTATGTTTGTGAAACCCTTATGCAAACTGCACCATCCAACTTCCCGTTCTTTCTATATAAAATCCTTCTATACTTCTGCTTCCTGTTTAGTCTGTTAAGACCTTTTATTAGGTTTCGCCAACACACTGCTTGTACTGTTAAAATGACACAGTACATATTATACATGCTTGTGAAGTCTTTTGTATTTAAAAAAAAAAAAGAAATCTTAAAAGGCGCTTAGAACCCGTCGCTTATTTACCTGAACTTACCTTACCAGTGGTTGATTCCAATGTCGCTCTAATTTACTTGCTTCTCAATGGCCAGCACATTGTCTGCTTTCACTTCCTGCTTTTCCTTTGCTGTCCATGCCATTGCTGGAGCTTGAACCAAGTTAAACTTCCGGTCACTGGCTACTGGCCAGTCTCCTTTCACCGGCTTCTTGACTCTACAAGTACTTTTTTACAAATTTACTGAAAGAGCACACCGTTTGCACTCAGTCCCCTGGTGCTGCTGCAAACCCTGAGCCTTCTCCTGACCCGTCCACACTCTTTCCACTGATGCTACTGCCCACATTGAGACCATTGATGCAGTTACACTCAGAATCCTCTCTCTACCAGCCCTCACGGAGTCCCCTCATTGCAGATACACACATATAGACCCTTGTGCACATACTGAACTCTCTCCCTGCAGGCACTAACAGAATCTCCCCCACCCAACATGCAGCTACACAGATTGAGCTCCTCGGTACTATGTCTCCCAATCCCTTGTCGCACACGATCCCCTCTAGTGTGCCTGTCTCTGTAGTCCCACTGCAACTCCCCTTAGTGCACACTCCCGGTGCATACTGCTGACCGTGCACTTCCACCTTCTGCAATTCCTGCCAGGCGCACTCTGCTGGGGCATGCAGGGGCGACCAGCTTCCCACGGAGGAACCACCCACGTTTGGTGGGGGATCTGCACTTCACAGCCCAACTTAATGCTTGAAGGCGAAGGGACTGCTAGAGAAGGCTGGGAAGTTCCACTTCCTGTGAGTGCCATGGAGCACAGGGCTCCCCTGCCGTGTCTGTTCTTCGACTGTGAAGCACTGCGGGACAGAAACCACGATGCCCATGTGTACAGTAACTGTGCAGCCCAGGTGTACAGTAAGAGTGCTGGCCGACCATGTGCACAGAAGCCATGCTCTTCAGCTGTAATGATACCGCCTTGTCTTAGTGTAAAGGTACAGTGCTACCCCTGCGATGCCTAAGCATTGCTGAAGTTTACTGCACACTGTCTGAGGGACCACTCGCCCTCTGGGAATGTTCCCAAGCACTGTCTGAATATTCATGTATACTCTCTGAATATAACAGTGCGCCCATGACTATCTGAGGGTTCATGTGCACTGACTGGGTGTACCTTGACAGTGTCTGATTGTACTGCCTGTATAATGGCTAAGTGTCCCGTGACTGTTTGAGGGTTGCTGTGCACTAAGTGCTCCAGTGCACAAATTGATGGCTTATGTACACTGAGTTTCCCTGCACACTCGAAGTCCTATTGTGCATTCACCGAGTATTCACAAGGCTGTCTGGAGGTTCCAGTGGCCTGAGCGTTCCTTTGCACTCAAGATTTATGTGCACTGGCTTATAGCTTCTGTGCCATTAATCGTTCTGTGCACTCTCTTAGGGTTTCTGTGCACCGTCTAAGGATTACTGTGTACTGTTTAAGTCTTCCTGTGCATCCTGCGAGTGTTCCTGTACACTAAATACAGCCATGCACAGGGTAAGGGTTCCTTTGTCTGTCTGATGATTCCTGTGCATTGAGTTTTCCTGTGCACTCTCCGACTGCTTCTGTGCACTTCTTGGGCATTCATATGATAGCTCGAGTGTTTTTGTGCACTGTCTGAAGCCTCCTCTGCACTGACTGTTTTCCGGTGCAGTGTCTAAGTTCATGTACAGCGAATGTTTCTGTGCACTGATTGAGTGTTTCTGAGCACTGCCTGAGGGCCCATGTGCCAATGCACCCTCTCGCTATTTCCGTGCAATATCTCAGTATTCCTGTGCTCTGACTAGTATTGCCATGACAGCCTAGGGGTGCCTCTGCCCTGATGTTTCCACTTTGCTGTCCGGGATTTCCTGTCCACTGATGTTTGAGGATTTCCTCGCGTTATACCAGTGTTCCCCTGCGCTGACTGAGGGTTCCTGTGCGCTGAACCTTCTTTGGACTGAGTGAGTGCATCCTTGACCTGTCTGATTTTTCCCAAACTTACTCAGTGCCCATGCACTAGAGTGCCTCTGTGCTTTTGCTTATTCTTCCAGTGATTGTTTAAGGGTTCGTGTCCACTGAGTTTTCCTGAACTGTCTTAGTGTTCCTGAGCACTGGCTGAGTATTCCATGACTCCTTAGGGTTTCTTGGGTAATGAGTTTTCCTGTACTTGGGTATTCACGTGCAGTTTGAGTTTTACTATATAGTGTCTGCGAATTTTTGTGCATTATTTTGACTGTTACATGCACTGTATAAGGGTTCCTGTGTACTGTCTGAGTCTTGCTGTGCATTGTATGCATATTCCCTTGACAGAGACGGTTCTTGTGCACTAGGTGTCTCCATGCACAGCCTCAGACAATGCATTGTTTGAGTGTTCATTTGCACTGGGTGAATATATACATGATGATCTGGTGGTTCCTGTGCATTGAGGTTTCCTGTTAACTGGCTGAGAAAACCGTGCACAGTTTCAGTGTTCACATGCACAGTCTGGGGTCCATGTACAATGAGTGTTCCTGTACATTGAGTTTTTCTTTGCATAATCTGAAGGTTCTGGTGTACCGTTTTAGAGCTCCTGTGCACTGGCGAAGTATTTACATGACTGCCTGAGGGTTCATGTGCACTGACTCAATAGCTCTTTCTCCCACGCTTCTTACTTTCCTTTCTGGGCTACGTTCTGCATGCAGTAAAATGATGTCTCTGGAGCCAGAATGGTAAGGCTCAATTAAATGGTGGTTGTTGGTGTTTTTCCTTTTTTCTGACAACTGTACAAAGAAGCTAGGAAAAAACATTTCTCGCTGTGTTGGTCTCCTCTAACCATGCGCAACACATGAAAGAACGCTCTCAGGAGAAACATTTACTGCGCCTTAGCTTCCAGGCACTCGGTCTAGATCCTGCAATGTAGATGGCTTCTCCACTCCCTTTTACTGACCGTCTACTTATAGCTGATTCATGGCACTATCTGTGTGACGGTGGGTCTAGACAGGAATGTCCTGCTGACTGACCTTTCTGGAGCTGAATGGGTCAGTGAAGGGTAGGCATTTTGATTTGGCACATGCTCAAAGTGTGTGACCTGAAAGGCCTGTAGAAGATTTAACCATGATGTTTGGATCGATCGATTGATCGTGCAATAAGTGGCACTAGGGCTCTGAGGTGTGAGAAGCCTACTGCACCTCAATCATGTCTGTCTTTTACTAGCAGTGATTATTGTATGGGGGTATAATCCCGCTTTCTCCGTCCTTCCTTCTTTTGGCTTACACCTCTATCCTTTTTAGGTTGAGCATAAAAGCGTGCAAGCACTGCTCTTCTCAACATGTTGTTATCTATTCAGAAGGATTTAATCACACCCCCATCTCAGGCCAGTCACTTTCATTGGTTCCTGGGCCTGCTTTAAAAAAATCCCTTGATGATGTTGGTAAATGCTTTACGTCTGTCTCCCCCTGAGGCTGTTTTGTTACCGCTTTGGTGACTGACCCTGTTTACATTGACTATTGCACGATCTAGAAGGTATCTTAGTGTGGTGCACTATTTTTCTTTTTCCTCACCGCTTCAAGTTGTTTCTTTGTCTTCCTTGGTTTCAGGCATCTTTCTGTTTCTTTGCGATGTCTGCAGGGGCTTTCTTATTTATTTTTAGCAGTTTTATGTAGCCTTAACTCTACACGAAGACATTGGAGCTCTTTATTTTTTTGCCTTTTTATATAGTGCAAACTCAATACAAAGGTATTACAGTGCTTTACATGAGCACCAGTTACATTACATAAGAACACATTCATTTTTGGTAGCAAGGGGAGATTAAGTGATTTGCCCAGAATCATACATTGTTGAGCTGGCGCCGATACTCAAACTGTGTTCCCCAGCTCCAAAGTCAGCCGCTCTTGCCCTTATGCCACATCCTATCCCATGGGGTTCTTTTTCTGGTGCATGTTGGGGTAGTCTGGGAATAACTCGTTTTTTTTTTTAATATAACTCTTGGTAATACAGGGTCTGCCATTTCATAGCGCTGCAAAGCAGGTACCATTCCTAACAAAATCGCTATAATACAGTTGCACCGACCTTACAGAGATGAAGAGGAGAAAAAAGCTATGTCAGGATTGTATTTTTTGATATTCTCTTTCTGTCAGGACCTCTGCAGTGGGTGCATTTACCAACTGACTTGAGTAGAGCTTAACACAAGGCGATAGCACGTGCTCTTGATATCCTCTGGAGGGTCACCATCCAAGCACATAGGTTAGTTCTTGGCAAGAAGATGGCGAAAGCTGTTGTCTCCAAAACGGTGGAAAAGCAGTCGTGCATCCAGACCAAAGCACTTCACGGCCTCAAGCTTGCGACCAAAAAAACATCTAGCCTTTGGATATAAAATGGGCCTCTTCAAATAGAGTTCAGTTAGCGCGAATTTGATACAAGGGCATTACAGCGCTTTACATGAACACTGGTTACATTACACTAGAAGTCATTCATTTTCGGTAGCAAGGAGATATTAAGTGATTTGCCCAGAATCACAGGATGTTGAGCTGACTCCAAGACTTGAACTGTGTTCCCCATCTCCAAAGCCAGCAGCTCTGACCCTTACGCCACATCCTCTCATATAGGGTTCTTTGTCTGTTGCGTTTTGGGACAGTCTGGGAATAACTTGTTTTTTTTTTATAAAACGCTTGGCAAAACAGGTTCTGTCATTTCCTAGCGTGGCAAAGCTGGTGTTATTCTGAACAAAAATGCTAAAATGAATTTGCTGTTAAGCTGCCTCTTCTGTTATTTTCTTTGTATACAGTCAATGTTTTTAAAAGTTAGGCTGGTGTTGCCAATGCAGAGGAATAATTCCTCCTAAAAGTTTAATAACACACAGAAATATATGGCTGCCCCCTTTTCTTTGCTCCTAACTCTTTTGATCCCCTCATTATCTGGGTTAAATGCACAAAGGTGCCTCTTTGTGGCTTATTTGCTGCTATAAAAGTTTACACACTAGAAAGAGTTTCATCTCTGTGGTATCACAGCCATTCTGTAGGATTGAGGCAAAGGACTCCCACGATGATGGCCTTGTTGTGTCCTCTCTCCTGCAGCGACAGGCCTGGGAGGGTTGCTGTGGCACCTAGCATACATGCACTACACTTCAAACCAAAACACATAGGTAAAAGACATTGTCATCTACACCACCAATAGTTCTAAGTCTTACAAATGTGTGACCTGTTGCATTACAAATGCTTGTTCTAATCAGTTGTAGCCTTTCTGTTTTTTTAGGTCTGGCCTTATCCAAGACCTTACTAAAATATGTATAATATATTTACTTATAGGGGCTTTCAACAAGCCTTGCTCCTCCATTGGTCTGTTCATCTGTCATTTACACTTTGCTTCTGCCCACTCCAGCATACATCATAGGTCGGTGGGTCTGCCTCTTCACTGTGAGTCACAGCATTTTGCCCAATTACTATAAGCGTCTACATTCAGAGGACAATGGTCACCCCCACACAATGCACAACTTAAAGACCTGATCCTTCCAAATTATTTCCATCCATTTCATGTTTAAGACTGGAAACGAAACGCCAGCTTTTTCACATGGAGGAAGTTGATTTCATTTACAGGTCCAAGTGTAAATCACCACAATTCCTTGTGCCATGTACTCACAACACATTACTAAAAATCCATAAGAAACTGCACAGAAAGTACAGTGTTAATGAGGTGCCTGTGGCAGGAGGCAGTACTTTGCACAAGGTATGAGAAAAAAGACTCATTTGTGTTAAAATGTATAATACTTCTGACGAGAGCTGCATGTGGGTATTAGTTAATACTAATGAGGGTATTGATTGCCTATAATGGGGATGCTTTATGTACACATGCTCCTATTGCAGAAATTCATTTGTTACTGATTGGCCATGCTTTAAAAAAATAACTGTTTCTATGATGCTTGGTTTCCCTGTTATTGCAGTTTATGTGAATTCTAAATAGCACGTTGTTCAGTTTGTTGACCTTGGAAGGATGAATAACTGAGTTGGCCCTCTCAAGATGTCAAACAGTTAGGCTCAGATTGCAGTAGTAGACCATTGCTCCAGTTGCATCTACCTTTAATATGCAGCAAGGTTTCAAGGAAAAAAAAACACTTCTAACGCAATCAAGCATGCAAGCGCTCGCACCATTAACCTGTTTAATTTTAGTTAAAGACTGTTTTGGATGTACAACAATCAGATCGATGGCATAGCTCTCATATGGCGCACAAGTAAATGCACGAGGCTTCAGAATTAAACCATAAGCAATTAAAATTGATGTAAAGGTAAAAGAAAGTATGTGATATTCGACCAAAGTATGTAACACCCTGAGCTGCATGGGAAACACCAGCTGCCACACCAAATCATTCTGTATTTGTATAACAGCAAATTGTTAATACAAATATTTAAAAAAAAGAAAAAGCATGCAAGTGCTCAAGACCTCTTGTAGTTCATTCTGTGGGCTTTAACCACGCCCATCATTTAAATCCCTTGATGTAATTGCTACATGCTTTAAGTTTGTCCCACCTTGGGGCGGTTTTGTTACCACCTTGGACACCGATCCTGTTACAGGGATAATTGCACGATTGTCGATATGTTTTACTGTGAGCACACTACTTTTTTATTTGCTCTCTCCCATCTGCGCTTCATGACACTCACGTTTTACACAGCGTGAACTCGATTGGCAGTATTTGAGCGCTTTACATGACTACCAATTACTTCTCATTGTTTGTTTTGTTTTTCATTCACATGCATGGCGGCCATAGTGCTTTTTTTGTTATATGCAGCGCAGTGGGCAGTAATGGAACACTTTGTATCACTACCAGTTACTTCTCATTGTTTATTTTGTTTTTCATTTGCACTTATGGCTTTTACGTTTTACAAAGCACGTACTTGATCTGCAGTATTGAAGCGCTTTGCATGACTACCAGTTACTTCTCATTGTTTACTTTCTCATTCCTGCTCATGGCGGCCACAGCGCTTTCACGTTTTACTCAGCGCAGTGGGCAGTATTGGAACGATTTGTATGAATACCAGTTACTTATTGTTTATTTTGTTTTTCATTCGTGCTCATGGCGGCCATAGCGCTTTCATGTTTTACACAGCGCAAACTTGATCGGCAGTATTGGAGCGCTTTGCATGACTACCAGTTACTTCTCGTTGTTACCTTTGTTTATCATTTGTGCTAGTGGCGGCCATGTCGCTTTCAACTTTTACACAGCGCAATGGGCAGTTTTGGAGCGTTTTGCGTAACTACCAGATACTTCTCATTGTTTATTTTGTTCTTAATTCGTGCTCATGTCCGCCATGGCGCTTTTACGTTTTACACAGCGCAGTGGGCAGCATTGGAGTGCTTTGCATGACTATCAGTTACTTCTGATTGTTTACTTTTTAATTCCCGCTCATGTCTGTCATTGCGCTTTTACATTTTACACAGGGCAGTGGACAGTATTGGAGCAATTTGCGTGACCACCAGTTACTTCACATTGTTTCTTAGTTACCTCATGTCACAGTTACAGAAAGGACAGTGCATCCTGTTTGCTCACAGCTTACAAAATGGCAGCGCAAAGATTGTTTAACTATAGTTCTCTTCCAGGGGATCCTCATCAATAGTCATAAACATTGAATATTCCCGCCCTTGTGCGGGGACCCCGGAGCATATATATATAAAATACATACATAATATCATGTGTAAAACAGCAATGCAGGCTATAATCATAAATAGGCTAAAATGCTTTATTTCTATGCAAGTTTTTTTTTTTTTTTTTTTTATATTATAAAATCACAATAGATCATAAATATCTACCTAAGCCCCAAAAACTGGACTTAGGGAAGTAAACAGCAGTAAATATCAGAGAAAAATAGAAAAAAACCACATTGAAAAACAATGAAGCATTCTTAGCCAATAGGCTGCATGCAGGTTAACACAGGAGAACCATAAAAACTTTGGCACCGTGCCTTTAAGACCCTGAGCACCTCCAGTATCCCACCATGCCTCAGGGGTGAAGGGAAGGTGACAGTTGGTTCACAGTTAGGTCAGTTCTTTTTTCCGGCTTCTTCTGAGAGGATCCTGGAGCATTGAGCTCTCAGTTTTTCTGAGTTTTCCTCAGAAAAATTCTTTAAAAAAGCGTTTTTTCACTTTTCACTCGACAAGTAACATCTTTGTCTGAGCTAGGAAGGTTTTTTCTGACAGAAAAATGCCATCTCTTTTTGTAAAATGTCCCTCTTGTGGGAAGAAGAAAGCCCAGTCAGACCCACACTCTCTGTGTATTGTCTGCCTGCCACAGAGTCACTGTCCTGACACCTGCAAGTATTGTAAGAACATGTCAAGGAGGACTCTCAAAGACAGAGAGAAGATCAGGCTACATGGGCTTCAGGAGAGGAAAAAGTCAACATCCTCTTCACTTCCCAGACCTACAGCAGAAGGAATGGCCCGATCGACGTCGACAGGTAGGATTGTACCTGTTTGTTCTCCATCGACGTCATCGGCACCACCGTCGCACCGGCATAGATCGCCGTCGACGGCGACCAGACCGACGTCGAGGGACAAAACGTCGAAGCATGGACACAGGGGTACATCTCCGTCGACGGCAGGCCGCCGTTCGGCGTCGAGTCATCTCCGGCGCTCCCGTTCGCCGTTGAGAACGTCTCACCCCTTGGCGTCGAAGGACACGACACCAAAAACACCTCGACGGCATGAACATCCGCCGTCGACCACTCGCCACTCAACGTCGAGACACACGACGGCGAGTAGGTCCAGGTCCCGCGATAGGCGATCGGCGTCAAGACACTCGACGGCAAGACCTCCGACGTCAAGACCTTCGACGTCAAGACCTTCGACGTCGAGAGCAGACCAGCCATCGCAACCTTCGACGTCGAAGATACAATCGACGTCGACACAACCTTCAGCTGTGTCACAGGCAGTAGAGCCAGCGGACAAAGCTCCCTCACCGGTGGTCTCTATAAGGAGTGCATCATCCCATTCCAGAGCATCGGGGCATGTTTCTCCCATCACAGCATCCCCGGATTCACAATACTCGAGGATGTATTCTCCTACTGCCTCATTACCGAGAACGCCATCGCCTACAGCTAGAGCAGGACGGGCTCGTTTTGCTTCTCGTCAGCCGACCACAAGACCTGCACACTCTGCTACAGCCTCTCGGAGCAGGTCCCGTTCCCGAAGGAGAACCAGGTCACGAACACCACGCAGAAGATCACCTTCTTGGTCTTCTTCAGGATCGTCTGTGGGGCGCTACTCCCCCACACTCACAGATTCTCCACCTGCTAGGATTTCCCCGGTGGATGATATCACCACTTTTAATGAGGTTCTTCTAAGGGGAGCGCAGAAGCTAAATATTGAGGTACCGGAGCCGGCCACCTCATCCTCAGTTATCTTTGAGACCCTACAACACAGATCAGTCTTGAAAACTGCTGCCACTAGTACCGGGTTTGCTGCAACCGACTATGGACACTTTTCTGTCTCCAGCCACTCTCAAGTCTGCCCCGGCTAGGATTCAAAAGAAATACAAAGCTCCGGAACAAGATCCTTTATTCCTGCGGAAGGATCCGCCACCGGACTCTGTGATCTTAGCCGCAGCCAGAAAAACACACTCTGTGGCATCATCTTCCACAGTCCCCCCAGATAAGGAGAGCAGACACCTAGACTCTCTGGGGAGAAAGATGTGCGGTACGGCGGCATCTGCTATGAAGGTCTCCAGCGCCTCAGCACTTCTGGGCAGATATGACCGCTCTCTGTGGGACTCACTCCACAGATTTACAGAAAAGTTGCCCAGGGAAGATAGACAGGACTTCCAGGAAATCTTGCAGGAAGGGGGCCTAGTATCTAACCAGGTCATCAGCGCGGCGGCGGACGGGGCGGATTTGACTGCGCATGGGTATGCGCACGGAATCTGCGCTAGGAGGTCTTCCTGGCTACGGCTCACGGGTCTGAAACAGGAAGCACAGCAGCGCATTTTGAACCTCCCATTCAGCGGGAGTTCGTTGTTCGGTACCCACGCGGATGAAGAGATGGCCCGAATGAAAACGGAAGTCGACACGATGAGGGCAGTGGGCCTGGAACGTAAAAAAGACTTCAGGCGGAGGTACAGGCCGTATGACAGACGACCATTCCAGCAGAGGGTTCAAACCCCTCACTGGTCTCAAAGGCCACAACAACGACAGGGACGTCCCCTGTTTCAGGCACGTAGACCCACAAGAGACAGAGGGTCAAGTAGACCTCAACAGTCTACAGCAAAGACACCATCAAAGCAATGAGGCATTGCTTCCCTCAGCACTGTGCACCACTCCGGTGGGGGGAAGTGTTACGCATCATCTTCGCGAGTGGCACTCAATCACAAAAGACAAATGGGTGCTCAATATTGTCGAACATGGCTATTCTCTCCTTTTCAAAAAAACCTCCTCCACACTTGCCGCCAGCAAGGTGTTTTCCTTCTCATCTCAGCCTGCTACGCAAGGAAGTTCTCGCACTCCTACAAAAGAAAGCTGTAGAAAAGGTTCCTCCGGCACAAAAAGGAAAAGGGGTGTACTCCCGTTACTTTCTGGTGGCGAAAAAAGGTCAACAGGGCCTCTTCAGACCAATTCTGGACTTACGGCTCCTGAACAAGTACATAAGAAAACAAAAGTTCAGGATGCTAGCCCTTCACCAGATTGTCCCGCAACTGCATCAGGGAGACTGGATGTGCTCCATCGACCTACAGGATGCATATTTTCACATCCCAATAGCAACCAAACATCGGAAATTTTTACGTTTCCAGATAGCGTCACAGCACTACCAATTCAGAGTCCTTCCATTCGGCCTGAAGTCTGCACCCCGAGTCTTTTCAAAATGTGTAGCAGTGGTAGCGGCACACCTTCGAAGACAAAAAATATTCGTCTACCCCTACCTGGACGACTGGCTAGTGAAGGCCTCATCTCCGGATCAGGCGAGAAAACATCGAGATATCGTTCTAAGAACTTTCGAGTCTCTAGGTCTTCAAATCAACCACGACAAGTCAACCTTGATTCCAACACAAAACCTCCACTACCTGGGAGCGATACTAAACACAGAGCTCCAAAGAGTGTATCCTTCGGAGGAACGACTTTTATCAATCCACAGGAAGTGTCAACATCTATTAACAGCCGATGCACCTACAGCTCGTCAGGTGACATCGCTTCTGGGCTCCATGGCTTCATGCATCTTCATTGTCCCGAATGCCAGGCTACGCATGAGGCCCCTTCAGGAGGCATTAGAGAACAATTGGAGCCAAAAGACTGGTCACTGGGAGGACAGAGTTCGACTACCAGCAGTGGCTTTTCAATCACTACAATGGTGGATGCACAGACCTCACCTGTCGATAGGTTCTCCGTTTCACCAGACAATTCCAGTCGACACTCTGGTAACGGATGCGTCTCTTCAGGGTTGGGGTGCTCATCTGGGTTCCTTCCAAGCTCAGGGTCTGTGGTCCGACAAGGAAAAGAACTATCACATAAATCTACTGGAACTCAGAGCAGTCCATCTGGCTCTCAAATCTTTCTCTCCATTGGTTCAGGGGAAATCTATCCTAATTCAGACAGACAATACAACCACAATGTATTACCTGAACAAACAGGGGGGAACAAGATCACTACCTCTGTCTCGAGAATCCCAAACGATATGGCATTGGCTCCTGGCCAGGGGAATGTCTATCACAGCGGTACACCTGCCAGGTCAGCAAAACGTAGAGGCAGATTTCCTGAGCAGACATCTGGAAGACGCGCACGACTGGGTGCTACACGACGAAGTCGACGAGGACATCTTCGGTCAATGGGGTCGACCTCAGTTGGATCTCTTTGCAGACGAAACAAACAAGAAATGCCCAGACTTCGCGTCCAGGTTCTGCCGTCCGGGATCTCAAGGGAATGCCATGTTGATCAACTGGTCAGGGACATTTCTCTACGCCTTTCCACCGATTCCCCTCATACCGGCAGTAATCAACAAATTTTACAACTCCAGAACCAGAATGATTCTGATAGCGCCACAATGGCCCCGCCAATTCTGGTACACGTACCTACTCAACTTATCGGAAAGACCTCACAGGAGGTTGCCGTGCAGACCGGATCTCCTGAGCAGAATGGAAGGCAGAATCCTACATCCCAACCTTCCCTCTCTGAGCTTGACAGCATGGCTCCTGAATTCCTACAGTATGGGCACCTAGGGCTCTCACAGGAGTGCATGAGCATCTTGAAAGAGTCAAAACGACCTTCCACGCGGCGTTCTTACGCTTTTAAGTGGAAGAGATTTTACATCTGGTGCTCTCAACAAGGTATAAATCCCATACGAGCTCAGGAGGACGTCATACTATCCTATTTACTTCATCTGGCGAAGTCTGGTCTGCAAGTATCTTCTATTAAGGTTCATTTATCTGCAATTACAGCGTATCGTAAGTCGCCTTCTCAGGAATCCTTCTTTACGATACCTGTAGTCAAGGATTTTTTAGAAGGCTTGAAAAAGGTTTTTCCTCCCATTCGGAGACCTTCTCCTCCATGGGAACTGAATGTAGTCCTGTCAAAACTTATGGGCCCTCCCTTTGAACCTATCCACAAGGCCTCTTTACAGCACCTTACGTGGAAGACGGCTTTTTTGGTGGCCATTACTTCAGCGAGGAGGGTCAGCGAAATTCAGGCTCTGTCTTGCAGAGAACCGTACACGGTTTTTCACGATAATAGAGTGGTTCTGCGAACTCACCCATCTTTCCTTCCGAAGGTGGTGTCAGAATTCCATATTAATCAGACTATATCTTTACCGACTTTCTTTCCCAATCCGGAGACTCCGGCTGAGAAAGCATTGCATTCTTTAGACTTAAAAAGAGTGCTGAAATTCTATTTGGACAAAACAAAACCGATTAGACATTCTAACCATTTGTTTCTGAATTATGGTCATTTAAGAACAGGAGAGGCAGCGTCTAAACGAACTATATCAAGATGGATTGTGTCTTGTATTGTTAACACTTACCAACTGGCTAATAAGCAATTACTGGCTAGGCCAAAAGCGCATTCCACAAGGGGAAAAGCGGCTACTGCTGCCCTCCTTAACAATGTACCAATTTCCGAGATTTGTAAGGCTGCTACATGGAAGTCTGTGCATACCTTTACTAAGCATTACTGTTTAGACTCGGATGCAAGAGCGGATGCCCAGGTGGGGCAGGCCTCTCTTAGAAATCTATTTGCATGAATATGTATTCTTTCCTGCACTTCTTTCGGACAGTCCGCAGAGTTTAGGGATGGGCTTGCTAATCTATTCAATGTTTATGACTATTGATGAGGATCCCCTGGAAGAGAAGGATTAGTTACTTACCTGTAAATCCTAGTTCTCTTCCAGGGGTATCCTCATCAAAGTCATAAACAACCCACCCTCCTCCCCGGACTTAAGTCTCCTAGAAGTGCAGGACAGATTATCTTTCTGATCAGTTACACAGATTGTCACCGTAAAAAAGTACTGACCTAACTGTGAACCAACTGTCACCTTCCCTTCACCCCTGAGGCATGGTGGGATACTGGAGGTGCTCAGGGTCTTAAAGGCACGGTGCCAAAGTTTTTATGGTTCTCCTGTGTTAACCTGCATGCAGCCTATTGGCTAAGAATGCTTCATTGTTTTTCAATGTGGTTTTTTTCTATTTTTCTCTGATATTTACTGCTGTTTACTTCCCTAAGTCCAGTTTTTGGGGCTTAGGTAGATATTTATGATCTATTGTGATTTTATAATATAAAAAAAAAAAAAAAAAAACACTTGCATAGAAATAAAGCATTTTAGCCTATTTATGATTATAGCCTGCATTGCTGTTTTACACATGATATTATGTATGTATTTTATATATATATGCTCCGGGGTCCCCGCACAAGGGCGGGAATATTCAATGTTTATGACTTTGATGAGGATACCCCTGGAAGAGAACTAGGATTTACAGGTAAGTAACTAATCCTTAAGCACTTTCATTTTCTTCATCATTGTATAATGCTGTGATACCCTAGCCTTGACAATTTGTGTTTTACTGTTTTTTATTGAAATTGCATTGTGTCACACATAGTCTTGCAGAGCTGCTTGTTCAGTGGAATTATGTGGCAGGGTTGACCAATTTATGTGGCAAAAAAAAGTCCAATCATGCATTTACAACGCTAATAGCTCTATTTTTTTTAAATGCGAGACCTATTGCATTGCAAATGCCTGTTCTTTCCTTTAAGCCATGCTGCACCGCAGCTTAATTGATGTGCAACATGTAAAAAACATTGACAGAGTCTAGAAAATTTACATATGCAAAATCTATTGGTTTTGTCAATCTTTTTTTTAACTTTACGCACAACAGTTGAGCTGATGTGCAGCGTGGCTTGAAATAAAAAAAGCTATGACACAACCAGCATCGTCCATGTCATAGCGCTTTTTAACTTTAAGTTATTTTGCACAACAGCTTAGCTGCCCTGAAGTATGTACAAAAAATTGGCAAAATCAATAGAATTCCCATAGTTGAAACCTATTGGTTTTGTCAGTGCTTGTTATAAACAACTCCATCTGATAGCAACTGATAAAAAGTTGATATTAATCCTTTAGACATGTTTACGCAGCCAAATGTTTCTTATAGAGTGAGCGCCAGAGGCCTCATAGCTGCATTGCTGATATAAGGATACATGGCAGTGTCTACTTTGCAGCCTATATTTTCCAGCAAAGTCAGATTTGTTTTTACAATCCATTAAGGACCGTATTGGATTTTTGTTGAACGTAATCCTTGTAATATAGCAACCTTCCTTTTGCAAGTTAGCAAATCACGTTGAATCCAACCCTCTCTGGAGAAAAGGCCGGGTTAGAGAAAATAGAAGTGTAAGTGGTAAGGCCATATTTAAGTGCCACCCAGTTCCAAATCAATAATGAGGTTTTAGCGAAAATATATTAAGATCGCAGTCTCTCTTTTTTGTACAACCAGTGATGTTTCCTTCCGATCGGCCTGCCACTGCTTTATCATAAGTATCCAGCGTTGTCCCTATTCCCTAGCTTCAAAGTCTACCTGAATGCATAAGTGTGTTGCGCTCCGATAGTGAATTATTTTAGGTTAAGCTAGACCCCTTTCATGTAGCAATGCATGTTCGCCTCCTTATATGAATTTGATAGGTGCTCTTGTAGGAGCTGTCTTGATGTTTCTGAAGTTTTGAAGGCCTGTCTTTAGACTGGCAAGAAAAGCACAAACCTTGTAAAATAAATGTGTTTTGGTGTACCTCTTTCTGCAGACAGCTTATTTTTCTTTTGTGTGAATTGTAAAAATGGATATACAAAATTGATAAAATAATAGTGTGATTAGTTACAAAATTAGCTGTTCCAGTGCGGTACACTCGAGTGCTGTGAATATTACTCCACCTTTTAAAGGCGAAACCCCCACATTAATGCAACTTATATGAAATAGAAGCGTCTCAGCTTAAGTGATTTCAGCATTTGTCATTGCCATTTCAAATCTTGGCTAACAATGACATACTGTTTCTTCCCTTAATCCAACCTCTTCTGGCTATTACTTCTACCATCCCTTTCTCGTTTAACTCGTTCTCTCGCTGGTACTTTTGCCAGTCTGTGAATTAGTATAACTGCATTTAGTCATAAATAGCGGTGCCGTTTTCGACCTGTGTATTAGGCTGCTATTACCAGTGATATGGCCAACTCATTGATTGAGCTTTTCAGAAGCATTTCTAAAATATGTATAACACAGTAGCAAAACCTGTCATTGTCAATATGTCTTCTCTGAAGCCAGTCAGTCACATAATTAGTAATTAACTCTGTGTTTAGCACACAAATTGCATTTAACTTTTTAAATAGAGTTAGCAGATGGTCATGAGTGTTGGAATATGTGGGGTAATTACCAGTGCATGGCGAGGGCGCGAGTTACAGTAAAAATTTCTATGGTTTTGTATGTTTAAAATGTGAACCCAGCTACATCATCCCTGTAACCACCCAACACTGCACCACGTACAGCCTTTGGCTGTGCGTGGTGGCGGTTGGCCGCAGGGTGTGGCCTGTGGCCCGGACCTGCAGCTAACCCCCTATGACCACTCAACCCCGCATGGGGGTTGGCTCACAGCAGTAGTTGACAAGAAAGAACCCACTAGTCACAGTCACTACTTGAGATATTGCACTCAAAAAAGGCAAGGATGCAAACTCCTCCATCAAACTTTTCAGATAACTTTTCAAGGTGAAAATGCAAAGAAAAAAAAAACTTGCTTTACTTTGACCATACAGAAGAAATTAGAATGATTAGTACTTTACAGAAATGGACCTTGTACTTGGGCACCTGCTTTGTTTATATCTGTAAGTGCTTCTTGTTGAGGTTTGATTTCTGTCAAATGAGCATCATGCCAGAATGAATCCTTCCCTGCATATTTATCTATGATGAGTCTACTGTTTTGTGTTAAATGTCTAACCAACTTGAGTGTTTTCTACTGGGTAATTAGTAAGTGCTACATCTTTGACTATATGTATAATGCATCTTCTGCCCTACCGCTGCTTAAAACATGCCATGGTAATGTTGCCAGTGACCTTGTGTGTGTAACTTTGCCAAAGTGATTGTTCCTCGAGCATCTTCATCAGTTAACTTTTCAAGTTGGAACAGCAGATCTGCAGCTCCAGCATGAAAAGATATTTATTTATTTTATTTTAATCTCGAGGAGTGCTAGAGGAACCTGAAGGCCTCTGCGGTCCCAGCCTGCTCCTGTCTCTTTCAGGAGCCGACATTGCTCCCGCAAGCAGGGAGCTGCTTTAAGTAGCAGCTTCCTGCTTGCGGGAGCAATGTTTTAATCTCTTTCAGCAAGCGGGAGCTGTTGTAAGATTTTGAGAAATAGGTGGGACATTCTTGTACAAGACCCACTTTTGAGAAATAGAATTGGTACCCACCCTTTGGTCACTTATCAAAGAAATACTTCACTTAAGGATATTCTAGTACATGGCTTTTTACAATCTGGGTAGGGCACAGGGCTAAAGCAAATGAGAGGCTTTAAAATTTGTGGTTATTGCAAAGCCTGTAAATTTAGCGACAGTGTAGGGCAGGTGACATTATCTGGTACACCTAAACAACAGAAGATTGCCAAGTTTATCACTTCCAATACAAATTGTTGTTTAAGTCATCGCTTGCCCATGTAATAAGTGGTACACTGGGTCCAGCAGTTTCCCGGCAGGCAATACCCAACAACAACACAGCATAGAGCACAGCCAAACATTGTAATAAACAACATGCTGGTGATTGGAAGTTGGCCACATTTTTTGGTATGGACACCGTAGCTAAGCACCCTCGGGGTGCGAAGAGATTGGTTAATTTGAGGAGATTGGAATCTTATTTGATTTTGGAAGCAGGCATTATGACCTCAACAGACATGAATATGGATGAGGAGTTATCTGTCCATCTGTAGGAGCATGGTTTGAAGGATTGTACCTCTTCGAATGAGGCATTGTTCCTTAATGATCCCAACAGGGATTTTAGTAACTGTAGTCTGTTTTAGATGAGCACACACTTGGTCATTTAGGTTTGTTTTGTTTATCTCACATGAGTTTTCTAGTTTCCTTTGTCTTTTTGTTTCTTCTCTTTAGATGGTTTCGAATCACAAGTCTATTAGAATAGTGGATTATGGGTTTGCTTTGCGGATTAATCATCTTTGAAATTGTGACAGTAAAGGATGTGTCTCAATTTTTATATTATACCTATTGTGATATTTAGATAATTATTTCAACATATATGGATCAAGTATTGAAGCATCGGTGTTGTTCGAAAGCTACTTTAGCCAGATAAAACAATATTTTTAGTTTTACCGCAACATAGCAGATGTTATACGTTATTGTAATTTGTTTTTAGACGAATGTTAGAACACTTGTTCAATTACCCTGGCTACTTGAGTCCACTGTGAATGTTTTCATTTGTTGTTCACTGTATTGTCACATATGCAGACTGTTGTGGATCAATGTTGTAATTTCATTAGCATTCCACATAGGCAAAGACGTGCCACACCTAGCATAACCTCAGATGCGCCCTACTATATTCATGAAGCAATGAATTTTCCATTTACGTAGTAGTGTATGCCTAATTTAAAATAGATATTCAGTGGCGCTTATCATATGTTGAGTAATTTTGTTTGCATGGCGAGGGCGTCAGTTATAGTTGCCTTTGGGCACGAGTTACAGTTACTTGAGATACCTATAACTATAAGTGCTGAATTTCTATGGTTTTGTGTGTGTAAGGTCCCTTTAACCTTAGTTTTTTTTTCCTGTGATTTTCTAAGGTTTTTTAAATTCTGTTTCCTAACTAAAACGTCCCTGTAACCTTTGGGGTTCTTTTCAGTGAATTTCACAATTTTTTAAAATATAAATTGTACTACGATTTGACCAATAAGTTCAGTTTACTAATATACATTTCCACAAGTTTAAAAATACATTTATTACGCACATATTTATTCTTATTCTATATTTTAAAACTAAAAAGTTTAAAAATAAGGTAAGGTAGTTTTTCTATAACTGTAGTGCACCAAGCTTTTCTTTTTTAGAAATTAATTTTATGGATCTGTGGATCTTTTGCAAATCCTCAGACAACTAGGGGGTCTGCCGATTATATTGCACACATTCAGTACTAAAACAACAACACATTTAATACAAACATATGCTCTTGCAATTTCTATTAGTGTGTGAGTGCCTGTCTGTGTGTGTGTGTTGGAGTTGCTATATGGGTGTGTGATTAGGTGTGTGAGTGGCTGTCAGGGTGTGTGAGTGGTTTTGTGGGTCTGTGACTGTGTGAGTGGCTCTATGGGTGTGTGATTGGTTGTATGGGTGGATAAGTTGGTGTATGAATGTGTGTATGAGTGGCTGTGTGGGTCTGTGAGTGTGTGTGAGTGGTTTGGTGGGTCTGTGAGTGGTTGTGCAAGTGGTTATATGGGTGTGTGAGTGGTTGTGTGGGTGGCTGTATGGGTGTGTAAGTAATTTGTGAGTGAGTATGTGAGTAGGTGTGTTAGTCTATGAATGGTGTATGTGTTTTTTAATTTGCATCTGGATCTGTGGATCCACCCAAATCTGTGAGGTTCCAGGTGGATCCGCGGATCCTTGCACACTCAAAAACAAATATATATATATGTTTTCAAGTAATTATAACTCGTGCACTGTGGTAACTATAACTCACACCCCTCCCATGCACAGCTATTTCTCATCAATACAAATTAACTGCAAATGTTGCAGAAATATTATCAGACATAGTAGATGTCACCAATGATGTAATATGTGGGGTAATTAGCTGTGTGGCATGGGTATGAGTTATTGTTACCTTAGGGTGCAAGGTATAGTTAATTGAAATAACTTTAACTATAACTGCTGACTTTCTGTGGCTTTGTGCGAGTAAATTCAGAACCTAACTATAACGTCCCGGTAACCTTTGTTTTTTTTAAGTGAATTTCTATGTTTTTTAGGTCGAACATTAGCGTTCGACTTGGTGTATGCTTTTAGTTTACTTATGCTGTGGGTTAAAGGAATTTCATATGTCGGTTTACATATCCTTTAAAAATGATTGCTCGCAAGTGGTCAGTTCTGCCTTTTTCTCCCTCCTTCTTCTGTTTGAGAGCAGTGACCTAGTACTGTATTCTTCCACTTTGGTTTCTTTATCTGTTGCTGTGACAGACTATTTTTTGACATTTCTTTGATGCTTTCCTTTCACTGTGATGTTTAGGCTGGTAGCTGGCTGCGTTTTATTACAGCATTTTGTTCCTCCCACCTGCTTCCAAACTGACATTTGTTTTGGCTTTATTCTAGTGCTGTCCTCTACCCTGCTCCTAAAATGAATCTTATTTTACTAGAGAAAGGCTCCTAAAATAAGCTTATTTTACTAAATAAATACAATATGCCTTTGCATCGCATCACAGAGTTTCTCTCTCTCCCTAGGGCCTCTCCCTGCCGGCACCCACAACATCGCACACAAGGCATTGCTTATCTCCTTTATGGAGCTATATATCTTTTTAGGTTGCACTACTAACTTTATTAGAGCTTTTTTTTTTTTGCTCGTGGGCTCTGTTGTCAAAAGATGACAATTAACTTGTTCAAAATGCACGTAACCTATTGCTTTATAAATGCTTGTTAGTCTTTCCTTTATTTTGACACTTCTGTCGCTGTCTGCGCAGCGCTGTGTGGCTGCTTTGGTGCCCTGCCTGTGTGTGTCTGGTTCTGCCATAGATGTTGGGAGACACATTTGGAATAACGATGAAATCAAAGGCTCCTGTGCATAATGGCAGAGGCGAGGAGAGCTATACTGAATAGTGTGGTGAGTGGTGGGAAGAGAACCGACTACTGGTATCGGATTCCCCTCAGATTTGAGGATTCCTGGGCTTGGTGCCAGACAAATTTGAAGGCGGGAGCGGTGGAAGTGCAGTTGGTTTCCCCTGCTTTACTGCCACCCGTATTCCCAGGTCTGTGTTCCCTTTCCAGAAGTAACAACAGCGGCTAAGAATGCAGTTTAGAAGCGCTTGTGTTTCTCGGTTTCATATGACCCGGAAGTAGAAGAGAAAATGCACACTTGATTTTAGTGAAAATAACTGTATTTAGTCTGTAAACGAAGAGTAACAAAGTGTGAACTGGTCATGCTGAATAAATTAAAGTTTGCTGTTGTGGCTTTACTTTTGCCCACATCCTAATTATTTATTAATACCACCCACTTTGCTTTTGTTAAGTTACTTATCTCCAGGGCAATCTGAAAGTATGCAGCAATAGTGGAACAATCTATCTATCAGGGTTGGAAAACTGTGCAGCAAGAAAATGCAATCCATAATCATTAGTGTTCTTTTGACATTTTAACAATTATTAATGATGACTGGATCAACTGTCCCTCGTTAGTAGACTTTTGGTACCACTGAAAAAATATAGCGAAGGGTGACCAGTTCACCTATGCCAACCATATCTGCCAATGTTCCCGATTCAGCCGAGAGACTCCCGATTTTTCCAAGGCAGAAATGGCTTTATTTTACTTGTCTCCAGCCTGAACTTGCAGCTTTTTCGATAGAAGTCAATGGGGAACTTGCATTCTCCTGATGTCTGTTTCATACCCTCCCACTTTCCATTTTTAAAATGCTGGCATGTACAAGGCATGGGCACACTGGGCTGTGGCCCAGGGCCCCAGCCTTTGAGGGGGCCCTCTTATAGAACCAGCTCAGTTCTGCAGAGTGTTGCCCTGATGACCTTCAACAACTCTTAAACATATTGTTTTATATACAGTTTTCATTTAATTTACTTTAAAGTGGGTAATATGTGAGAGTCGTTACATACATTTTGCAGAGAAATCTGTTTGTTGCAAAAATCCTTTGATGTTGTTGGTAAATGCCTTATGTTTCTCCCGCCTTGAGGCTGGTTTGTTACCGCCGTGCAGACTGACCCTGTTATGTCTTAATGCACGATCATCCATATATACTTCAGCGTGGGTGAACTACTTTTTTCTCTCCCCTTTGCATCAAGTGGCCATGGCAGTTTCAAGCGCAAACTCCATCGGAGGTACTACAGTGCTTTGCATGGGCACCAGTTACATTGCGAAGGCGATGGCGTGTGAAGAGACTGACTCCAATAGCTGCAGATAATTCCATAATGCGGGAGTCCCCAGAACCCGGCTTGTGTAACCTGCCCTTGCGTGCTGTCCGAATTCTAAATTTTGCATTTTCTTTATGAGGGCGGCTTCTATGGTCTGCCTTAGGTTTCGGGTTGTGATGTGCAGATATTTAGAGATGCACATTTCTTGCGAAGCCAGGGCTCCAGTAGGTTACACGGTGGGCTTAAATTCTGGGTTAAAGCGCCAATAGAGTGCACGAGTGTACACACACACACACACACACACACACACTCACACTCACACTCACACTCACACTCACACTCACACACACTCACACTCACACTCACACACACTCTCTCTCTGCTGAACTCCTCCCAAGTGAAATGTCTGTAACCGAATTGCAGGGGGTACAGCTGCCACGTCTACTACTTGTAAGCATGCATCTTTAAAAACGTGAAGAGCTGCTCTCCCGTGTCCTTATAATCGGAGGCACAAATACACTTGCAGTGCTCTACTTTTGTTCACCTACATTTTGTCATACAGGAAGCCATACTTTCTCCTGTTTCGAGTATTGGAGTGTCGGGTTGGTTTTCGTTGTAAGCGAGGTTATTTTCCCTTTGCGCTGGGGTCTGTCATAGGAAGAATTGTGCCTGTAGCCTCACTTGTAAAGTTCACTGTTCATCATATACACGCGGAGGACAGCCGGCGATACCTGGGTTGTAAAACTCACCCTTCAGTCATTCATCAAGTCACACGCAAGGAAATATTACAAACTCCTAACAATACTTTCACACAGTCACGATGTGCAGGTTTGGTTCAGCCTTTTGAAGCCATAACATTTCCTATTTGCTGCCATTTTCTTTGCTTCTCGGTCTTTTCATTGACGCGATCTCATTATTTCTTTTTTAAGCAAATTTCAGCATTGTTGATTCTCACTATTTTTGCCCATCACCAGAATGGTTAGAACTTGTCATTTATTTATTTGAAGCTCTAAACTACCGAATGACACCCCCACATACTTATATGGGCCCCAAGAGGTGCAGAGACCCTTGAGAGAGACCCCACTTAATGTAAAGTCACTGCTGATTAACCTCTACTCGAGTGAGACCCACGGTGGTTTCAAGTGCAACTCTCTGCCATATGTCACTACTTTTAACAGAGCTCACTTTCATGTATCCTTTGTGTTTTTGCTGCATGCATTGGTCAGGTTTTTCGAGTATGGGGGCGCGTTTAATTCAGGCCTGTGCCTTCCCTCAATAGTTATTGCTACTTTTTCTCGCAGAGCACATTGCTCGGGTTGTTGCAACCTGTCTCGACATTTGATGGACAGTTCCTACTTTTTTGGGAGAAAGTTATTATTCGTGCCAATTGTTTGAGTAAAAAAAAATAGTGTGCTGCAAGTACCTTCAGTAGAATTTTTCATTACGTCACGAAAATACTGTTGTGTATTCTGTTTTAAGCAGCTCATTTGCATTTTTCACATGTCCCAAATGCCCCGAAAAATTACCTTCGAAAGGTGTCCATTTTGACCTTGACTGGAGGTGGCACCTATTTTTTTGGGGGGATTATAACGGTGGCGGCTCAGTCCCGGCTTCGCTCCTTGCCACAGTTTGAGATCTTGGGAGCACAACCAACTGCACACTGTATGCCAAACATAAGAGAACAAACTTTCAGCGGTCTTAGTGTGACCCACGCAGGTTCACATGTCCTTGTACAACAGAGAGGTGCCACTTAGGAGCAATTTTAAGGCCAAACGCACCAATATTAATTCTCCAATTCTGTGATCATTTTATCTCTGTTTTTTTATGTGTAATAAAAATGTTAATTGAATTGGTCTACAATTGAAAGCAATCTTATGACATAGGACCCGTGTATTCTCTCAGATGCGATGTGGACAACAGAGCCAATATCGACAAAAACAAAGTTTAGAATACGAACACTTATACTACTAGTTATAAAAGTAACAATTACAATTATTATTATTCTATTTTCCTGCAGTGTTTCATACCAGTATCAAAGCACTATAGCGAGAGGCTTCACTGTTATCCACCTTATTGCTAGATATGATGCCGGGCCACCGAAAAGATATGGCAGAGAAGGCCGAATTATGCGTCAGAGTTGTCCAATTTATGTGGATCTAACTCAAGCAAATGCAAGACCTATTGTATTGTAAATGCTTGTTTTAATTCTATTTCCTAACTATAACTTCCCTGTAACCTTTGTTTTTTCAGTGAATGTCTATAGTTTTTTTTAATGTAAAGTAATTTTAATTACTTTATGTGAATGCATTCATCGCTGCACACTGCCTTTGGCTGTGCGTGGCAGGAGTTGGCCATAGGGCCTGACCTGTGGTCAGGCACTGAAGCAAACACCCTATAACTACCGAAACCCGTGCCGAGCACAGCCTTTAGCCATGTGCTGCAAGGATGACTGCAGGCCCTTTCTCCCTGGGTGTGAGAATAGGTGTGAGAGGGTGTCTCTGTGTGTGAGGGTGGTTGTGAGAGGGTCTATGTGGGTGTGTGAGTGTCTGAGTGGGTCTGTGAGTGGGTGGGTGAGTCTCTGGGTCTGTAAGTGGGTGAGTGAGTCTCTGAGTCGGTCAGTGAGTGGATATGTGAGTGTCTAAGTGGGTCTGCGAATGGGTGTGTGAGTGTCTGAGGAGGTCTGTGAAGTGGGTACATGAGTTTGAGTGGGTCTGTGAGTGGGTGCAGGGGCCTGAGTGAATCTGTGAGTAGATGCATGAGTGTCTGAGAGGGTCCGTGCGTGTCCCACAAAGGGATCTCACATTCCCTTTTATCCAACAAAAGCCCACAGTTTTGCACAAAATATCTACCCAAGTGCAGTTATTTTTGCCTCCTTGGGTAAATGTCCAGAGTGTATTTTACACTACAGCTGTGTAATGGACCATGAGGAAATGTCACCAGTGACCTTGTGTGCATTTGGTAATGTGATTATTCCTCATGTGTATTTCTCTAGAACTCTGTGATAACATGAATCCAGAGGCCAATGAGACTACAAAGACATAAATCTCCACAAAACCAGGGTCCTTCTTGTTATCTATATGACGTAAGTGCTTTTTAGGGTCGAGCCTGCGTTGCATGCGCTCGCGCATGCGTATCGCAGTGAGACACTTTAGGTATTAGAAAAGGGCTCGGAGCCCTGTCGACGTCACGCCAGTGTTTTTCATTGGTTTGTGGGCTTGCCTAGTAAAATCTCCTTGCTTTCATTAGTCGAAGGCATGCATACGTCATGCCTTTTCCGGTGGCTAGCCCTCCTCGAGCGCATCGACCAAGTACAGAAAACATGCGAGGCTCGCTGTTTTCTGTCACATCGTGGACTACTTTTTCTCTATTTTCCTAGGGCGATTTCGCTTGGCAGAAGTTGAGCGCTTTACACAGTTAATTTCACTTTTTCGGGTTACGTACATAAAATCACTTTTGCCGATAGATGAAAAGTCGGGTTAGGAGTTTACAACGCGATCAGCTCTAACATGAGCAAACGCGAGACCTGTTGCATTGCAAATGCTTGTTTGTTTTTTGTGAAGATGTCCTCATATTCCTCAGCATCAAGAACTCTCCCATCAAAATCGTCGGGATACACCCTTGGGGGCCCATTGGTAAGCAATCCATCATCCTGGCGAAATGCGTGAAGACCTCTGCATGCTGCTAAGGTGGACAGTGCGGGGCCAAGGGGGCGCAGCTTCAAATCATTTGCATACTGGTAGCATTTTAAAGGGAGAACCATGGCCTCTGCTTTCACCAGAATAGGGCAAGACAGGATCCACTTGTCACAGTCACATACAGATTGCGCTCCAGTAGTTCAGTAATCCATTCACCTCTATGAAGGATTTTGTATTCTGATAGGGGAAGGGGGTCCCCCTTCTCAGGCTTACCTCAGTCTTGAGTACCCCATCCGCCGAGGCCTGGCCTCCATTCAGTAGGAGAGTAGGACTGTGCGGTCCCCCTCCACCTGACGATTTCAGCCCCTGGGACCCCATCCCCTAGGGCCTGGCAATAAAAGATCTTAGTTTTTATTGGGGAGGGGAGCTATGCAGCCCCACTCCCCTGACTGATTTTGGCCCTGGGAACCCCAACCCATGTGGCCTGGCCTTAAAATATTTTAATTTTTATTAGTGGGGGGGGCATGTGGCCCCCTCCCCTGGTCAATTTTCCCCATACCCTGGGGCATAGGCATTTCACTGTTAGGGACCGCAGGGGAGCCTGAATGCCCGCGGTCCCATTTGGCTCCCCAACTCCTGTGGGAGCCAGCATTGCTGTCAGAGACAGGAAGCTGCTAAACATGCAGCTCCCTATCTGTGAGAGCAATCGTTTCCTCTGTTTCCTGGCACGCATCTCTGCAGACAGGGAAACAGAGGAAACCTCCGCTCCCAGCAAGTGAGGTCTGTTTGACAGTTCTCGCTTGCTGGGAGCGGAGTTGTTTTCTCTGACTTGGCCGGAGCTGTCAAAGCTCCCACTAAGTCAGAGCAAACAGCTATGACCTCTGGTGGGCACCCCAGGACTTGGCAGGAGCCTGTCCTGTGGGGTGGCAGTCTCCAGAGCCATTATTGGCTCCATGAGGGGGGAACTGCGCGGCTCCAACATTTAAGTTAGCCCGAGGAGGTGGTGGTTCCCAGGGCTGGGGGTCCACAACGTGCCCCCTATCTTATTTTATTTCAGCCCTGGGGAGGTGGCAGTCCCCAGGGCTCTGTGGGGGCTGCCGGGCCCCTGCATATATTACAATGTTAGCCCCGGGGAGGTGGTGGTCACGGGGCATTGGGGCCGTGCGGCCCCCGCATACTATTTGATTTAAGCCCAAGGGAGGTAGCTGTCCCGTGGCATAAATAAGCCCAGGAAGGGTGATCCTCATGTGCTCCTCCTTCTTTGTTGTTGGTATGCCTCTGGCCCACCTGTGGGATTTAGTAGAACAAGCATGGGAGACCGCATTTGTTGTTTTTTTTTGCTGCGAGCACAACATATTTTTTTAAGTGCTTTTTTGCCATGGAGGGACCCTATGGGACCCCAGCACCAGAGCTAAGGGGTCAGGGTGTCCCTGCCCTGGTCCCTTTTCTTATTTTGTCCCGAGATGTCTGCCAACATATCCTGGTTTTAAGTGTTGGCAGCCAATCAAACCTCTGCATAAGATCAGGAGGCTTTGCGAAGCCTTCATGCTTCTAGAAATACAAATGTGGTTTTCCTTTAATTTATCTTAAACTACTGAACGTATTTACACAAAATAAACTGTGTAATCTGTGTACTGAAAGCCGCCTTTCTGCCGAATTTGGTGTAAATCCGTCCAGTGGTTCGGGCTGTAGTCGTGTACAAAGCTCTTGTGGCAATTAACATGGGAAATGCTCTTTTTTTTTTTACTCCCCTTTTTCGCGGCCCCCACTTAACGGATCACCCCGAAACTTCCCATGCACAGCAAGACTCTTTGGCACACTTTTTTTTGGAAAATTTCATGAAGATTCGTCAAACAGTGCCAAAGATACAGGCAAGTAAAAAAACGCTTTTTCAAGGGAAACATGGTCCTAACTATAACTACCTACTGGCAACTGCCAGTAGGTAATGTGTGTGTGTGTGTGTGTGTGTGTGTGTGTATTTATTTATATATATATATTGCTCAGTTTGATTTAAATTAGGTAATTCCACCACCAATTTGGATGCGGCTGCTGGTGATCCTTCCCTAATCCTGGTGTGCTGTGTAGGCGAGGCAGCTCAAGAAGCAACTCAAATGTTTACATGGCTTGTGAGATAGGACCTGTGTGAACATGAGGCTGCAGAAAATGAATTAATCTGCTTGCTTACCCACCCTCTTTCAGAAACTGTGACATGCATTTATGTAAAGGAAAAGTTTTGAGATACCGAGATGGTCTTTCAAATATCAGGATTGGGAAGGCGTGGCCTTGTGGGCCCAGGTGGTGGTCACTCTTCGCTAGACCTTACAACTTGGCTGTGCCTGTGCCACAATCATCCTGAACATTGCTGCTGCCCATGGATGATGTCAGTGGGCGGCTGATGGGCTGCACTCAGTGGGATGGGGGCTCCACAGCTTTGCAGCAACCCTGGTGGCATGCTCCACAGAAGCAGCAGGGGGATTTCCTTCAGGTCCCCAGCACAGTGAAGCCAGATCTGTAGCCCTGAAGGCAAGGAGTGGAGCCCTCACTTCTCTCCCCCCACCCCCTCCTAGTGGTGGGTGGTCTCTAAAGGGGTCTCCAAGGCTGCCGCAGCATGCCAGCGCTGAGGGCCTAGGATACTGCTAGGGTGGAGGACCACTGCCCCACATCATCTGTTGTGGGCCAGAAGGGTTGGGGCATTTCTCTCCACCACTCCATGCTTGACTGACAACCTCCATCGAGAGCCCTTGACTCCTTGCCTGAATTCTGCTGGAGCATCCGGGGCCCACCAAAGCTGGGAGTGGCACCGGGCTGCTGTTCCCACGGACTGTTGTGGCAGCGGGGCTTTGGACATGCACCTTCCACCCACACCCTTGACTAAACCCTGCTTAACCCTCCTGGTGGGGTATCTTGCAGGCCTGGAGCATCCTGAAGCTGGACAGATACAGCCCCCAAGGGGTCCTGATGCCTTGTTCTCATAACTGCATTCCAAGAGATCCTGCGGATGACACTTTGCCATTTGGTACTGGTAGAGTGAGACACCAGTCTCGTACACTGGCAGGACTTTTGGGGGACTGCCCCTCCACACATCCCTTCCTCTAGACTACTCCGACATTCAAGGCTGCCTGGAGCAGGACGGAGGTCAGGGGAGAGACTGTACACATGGGTTAGGCTCCAGTTTCACATTCTGCCTTCCCTGACCCAGTGGAGCACACAGGCTGCCCTACTCCCTAACCTGCAAGAATACACAGTCATCTTGCCTGTCCCAGTAACGTGACCACCTGAATCGAGCTTATCCTTTTGCAAGTGACCACGCTGGGCTATACTGTTCATCTGTGGCCCACGATAAACCCACAAGAACTCAAGGGTAAACCTAAATTGACATACAACCCCAATAACCGCAACCTCTGCTGGTTTCCTCGTCAACAGAAGACACCGGAACCATGCTATCGGCGATCCATGCCTCATGTATACAGCTCGAATCTAAAATCAAGGAAGTGAGGATAAAGGTATTCCTCTTGCGCTAGAACCTTCAGGGTGTGGCGTACAGGGTCACGGCGGCCAAAGGTTGGATCTCAGCACTGGAAGTTAACCCTAAGCAAACTTCAATTCACAGTCTCCAAACTGGTAAATACGTCAAAACTCGTAGAGGAATGTCCCGAAGACAGAGAACTGAGCCTGATGCTGCAGTCTCCGCTTCATGGGTTTTCCAAAAGGTACTGAGGGCTCAACTCCAGGACGCTTCCTGGAGGAGGGTGGATTGCCTTATGGGTGCCTGCTTCTCACTTGTCCACCTCCTTTGTGATGGAGAGGGTGCCAAAACCCCCTTCAGGGGCCCCTCCTTCCCCAGTTATTGCAAAGATCCTCAACTACAGGGACTGAGACAGGATCCTTCAGGAAGCCCGAAAAATTGGAACCCAACTCACCATTCTTAGCGGATCATGATTTTTCTGGACTACGCTTACCAGGTTTAACAAGGCTGGAAATCCCCAAAAAAGTGAAAGTGAAGCTCTGGATGATAAATCTGAAGTGCATGCCGATGTTCCCCGCCCGATTCAAGATTACTCATGACTTCAAGACCATCTACTTTGACACTCCTGAGTCAGCGTGGAAGTGAGTGATGGTGCAATGGACCCTGAAGACAAACCTGTCTGCCACATTGGGGTCATTCTCCATGGGGCTTTCCACCCAAGGGCTGCACTGTACTCGCCACCAGGCGGCAGAAATCAAGGAGACAACACTGTAGAGCATCAATTACGGATTCCTATTCCAAGGCTGTAGGAGGCTGGACTGGCTTGTAGTGAGTACCAAGGGGTACTTGCACCTTGCACCAGGCCCAGTTATCCCTTATTAGTGTATAGGGTGTCTAGCAGCTTAGGCTGATAGATAATGGTAGCTTAGCAAAGCAGCTCAGGCTGAACTAGGAGACGTGTGAAGCTACTACAGTACCACTTAGTGTCATATGCACAATATCATAAGAAAACACAATACACAGTTATACTAAAAATAAAGGTACTTTATTTTTATGACAATATGCCAAAGTATCTTAGAGTGTACCCTCAGTGAGAGGATAGGAAATATACACAAGATATATATACACAATAGCAAAAATATGCAGTATAGTCTTAGAAAACAGTGCAAACAATGTATAGTTACAATAGGATGCAATGGGGAAACATAGGGATAGGGGCAACACAAACCATATACTCCAGAAGTGGAATGCGAACCACGAATGGACCCCAAACCTATGTGACCTTGTAGAGGGTCGCTGGGACTATCAGAAAATAGTGAGAGTTAGAAAAATAACCCTCCCCAAGACCCTGAAAAGTGAGTGCAAAGTGCACCAAAGTTCCCCTAAGGACAAAATAGTCGTGTTAGAGGGAGAATGCAAGGAAAACACAAATCAGCAATGCAACAACGATGGATTCCTGTCTGAAGGTACCTGTGGAACAAGGGGACCAAGTCCAAAAGTCACAAGCAGCTCGGAGATGGGCAGATGCCCAAGAAATGCCAGCGGTTGGTGCAAAGAAGCTCTTACTAGGCTGAAGAACTGTGAATACTGCAGGAACGACAAGGGCTAGAGACTTCCCCTTTGGAGGATGGATCCCCCACGCCTTGGAAAGTCGTGCAGAAGTGTTTTCCCGCCGGATGGACGCCAACAAGCCTTGCTACACGCAAATCGTGCGTTTGGCGTTTTTGGACGCTGCTGGGGCCCAGGAGGGACCAGGAGGTCGCAAATTGGACCTGCAGAGAGAGGGGACGTCGAGCAAGACAAAGAGCCCTCACTGAAGCAGGTAGCACCCGGAGAAGTGCCAGAAACAGGCACTACGAGGATGCGTGAAACGGTGCTCGCCGAAGTTGCACAAAGGAGTCCCACGTCGCCGGAGACCAACTTAGAAAGTCGTGCAATGCAGGTTAGAGTGCCGTGGACCCAGGCTTGGCTGTGCACACAGGATTTCCGCCGGAAGTGCACAGGGGCCGGAGAAGCTTGCAAAGTCGCGGTTCCCAGCAATGCAGCCCAGCGAGGTGAGGCAAGGACTTACCTCCACCAAACTTGGGCTGAAGAGTCACTGGACTGTGGGGGTCACTTGGACGGTGTCGCTGGATTCGAGGGACCTCGCTCGTCGTGCTGAGAGGAGACCCAAGGGACCGGAGATGCAGCTTTTTGGTGCCTGCGGTTGCAGGGGGAAGATTCCGTCGACCCACGGGAGATTTCTTCGGAGCTTCTGGTGCAGAGAGGAGGCAGACTACCCCCACAGCATGCACAAGCAGGAAAACAGTCGAGAAGGCGGCAGGATCAGCGTTACAGAGTTGCAGTAGTCGTCTTGGCTACTATGTTGCAGGTTTGCAGGCTTCCAGCGCGGTCAGCGGTCGATTCCTTATCAGAAGGTGAAGAGGGAGATGCAGAGGAACTCGGCTGAGCTCATGCATTCGTTATCTAAAGTTTCCCCAGAGACAGAGACCCTAAATAGCCAGAAAAGAGGGTTTGGCTACCTAGGAGAGAGGAAAGGCTACTAACACCTGAAGGAGCCTATCAGCAGGAGTCTCTGACGTCACCTGGTGGCACTGGCCACTCAGAGCAGTCCAGTGTGCCAGCAGCACCTCTGTTTCCAAGATGGCAGAGGTCTGGAGCACACTGGAGGAGCTCTGGACACCTCCCAGGGGAGGTGCAGGTCAGGGGAGTGGTCACTCCCCTTTCCTTTGTCCAGTTTCGCGCCAGAGCAGGGGCTAAGGGGTCCCTGAACCGGTGTAGACTGGCTTATGCAGAATTGGGCACATCTGTGCCCAACAAAGCATTTCCAGAGGCTGGGGGAGGCTACTCCTCCCCTGCCTTCACACCATTTTCCAAAGGGAGAGGGTGTCACACCCTCTCTCAGAGGAAGTTCTTTGTTCTGCCATCCTGGGCCAGGCCTGGCTGGACCCCAGGAGGGCAGCTGCCTGTCTGAGGGGTTGGCAGCAGCAGCAGTGAAACCCCAGGAAGGGCAGTCTAGCAGTACCAGGGTCTGTGCTACAGACCACTGGGATCATGGAATTGTACCAACAATGCCAGGATGGCATAGAGGGGGCAATTCCATGATCATAGACATGTTACATGGCCATATTCGGAGTTACCATGGTGAAGCTACATATAGGTAGTGACCTATATGTAGTGCACGCGTGTAATGGTGTCCCCGCACTCACAAAGTTCAGTGAATTGGCTCTGAACAATGTGGGGGCACCTTGGCTAGTGCCAGGGTGCCCTCACACTAAGTAACTTTGCACCTAACCTTTACCAGGTAAAGGTTAGACATATAGGTGACTTATAAGTTACTTAAGTGCAGTGTAAAATGGCTGTGAAATAACGTGGACGTTATTTCACTCAGGCTGCAGTGGCAGGCCTGTGTAAGAATTGTCAGAGCTCCCTATGGGTGGCAAAAGAAATGCTGCAGCCCATAGGGATCTCCTGGAACCCCAATACCCTGGGTACCTCAGTACCATATACTAGGGAATTATAAGGGTGTTCCAGTAAGCCAATGTAAATTGGTAAAATCGGTCACTAGCCTGTTAGTGACAATTTGAAAGTAATGAGAGAGCATAACCACTGAGGTTCTGGTTAGCAGAGCCTCAGTGAGACAGTTAGGCATCACACAGGGAACATATACATGCACACCTATGAGCACTGGGGCCCTGTGTGACAGGGTCCCAGTGACACATACATATAGGCCACAAACCTATGAGCACTGGGGTCCTGACCAGCAGGATCCCAGTGACACATAACAACCATACTGAAAACATAGTGTTTTCACTATGAGCACTGAGGCCTGGCTATCAGGATCCCAGTGAGACAGTGAAAACAGTGACAAACACCCTGACATACACTCACAAACAGGCCAAAAGTGGGGGTAACAAGGCTAGAAAGAGGCTACCTTCTCACACAACCCCCCCCCAAACGAAGGACAATAAGGCTAACCTTGGCCAGTTGAGACTTTTTTGTCTAAGTGGTGATAAGTAGAGAGTAGCTCTGCAATAGACTGGTTACTCCCTTTATCATCCACTATATGGTTACTTCCCTGTGGGGATGTAAACCACCCTGTTTGAAGTTTTTTAGCTAACCAACAATGTGAAGATGTATTTTCAGAGTTTCTATCAGTAAGTTTTAGTTTAGAGCAGTGGGAATTATCCACTGAACCTATTTGTAATGATGGAAATGCCAGACAGGGATGCTGTCTCAGTAAAGCCATAGCTGGGCAAAAACTTTGTCCATTTGGCTGGAAGAGAGAACAGGGATGCTGTTTCTCGTGAGTTGGAGCAGGGCAGGGATGCTGTCCTATGAGCTCCACACTAGGGCAGGGATGCTGTCCTAAGTGTTGTGAGGTAGTGCAGGGTTTCTGCACTAAAGTTTCTCTGGGAGGGTTGGAGGGATGCTCCATGTTAACTAAAATGGTGCTGTTTTTCTCACCAATGTTAGTTATCCCACAGAGAGGTACTTCCACCTCAGGGAGTCCAGCTTTGCCAGCTGATGATTCCCTTGGAACAGGTGCCACCCCAGGAGAGGTTTCTCCCACCACAGGAATAGTATCCTGAATGGTAGGGTGGTCAGGGGATACTGTGATACCCTTTTTACCTGTTGATGGAGAGGGATCCTGAGTTTTCAGGCCTTCTCTCCTTTGCTTTTTCATTTCACTTGAAATGAGAGGGAACAATTCCTCAGGGATGCCCAGCATGGCTGCATGGGCATAAAACTCTACATCAGCCCAACCTGAGGCCTCTAGGTCATTACCTAAGAGACAGTCTACAGGTAAGCTAGGTGATACCACCACCTGCTTAGGGCCAGTAACTCCACCCCAACTAAACTGAATTATAGCTAAGGGAAGAAACTTAGTGGAGTTATGGACATCAATAATCTTATACTGTTGTCCAATGATGTGTTGATCAGGGTGCACTAGGTTTTCAGTCACCAAAGTGAAACTGGCACCTGTGTCCCTGTAGGCCAAGGCCTCAACACCATTTATTGAAACTGTCTGCCTGTACTTATCCATTGTAAGGGGACAAGCAGCCAGTGTGGCAAGGCCAATGCCACTAGGTGTGACAGAAACTGTCTTGGGACTGATTACATCAGTTTCCACTATGGACCCATAAGTGAACCCAACTACACCCTTTGCTTGACTGTTGCCAGCAGTCCCACCACTAGTACCACTACTGCTAGGGGCACTAGAGCTTGATGTATTAGTGGTGGTAGGCTCAGGGGGTTTACCTGGACAGGACTTATCCCCTGGCCTATGGCCTCTGTTTTTACACACAAAGCACCAAGGCTTTTTAATGTGTGCAGGTTGGGAAGAAGAGGAAGAATTTGTTTTATCCCCACCCTCTGAAGAGTGTTTAAGATTTGAAGTGGGATCTTTGGTTTTACCCTTATCCCCATGCTTATCTTGAGATTTTTCACCATCTTTCTTCTTATTGCCATCTTTGTCACCCCCTGTATGAACTTTTCTGTTCACCCTTGTTCTGACCCATTTGTCTGCCTTCTTTCCCAATTCTTGGGGAGAGATCAGATCTGAGTCTACCAGGTACTGGTGCAACAAATCAGACACACAATTATTAAGTATATGCTCTCTCAGGATTGTGTTATACAGGCTTTCATAATCAGTAACTTTACTGCCATGTAACCACCCCTCCAAGGCCTTCACTGAATGGTCAATGAAATCAACCCAGTCTTGTGAAGACTCCTTTTTGGTCTCTCTGAACTTTATCCTGTACTGTTCAGTGGTTAAGCCATAACCATCCAGGAGTGCATTCTTAAGAACTTGGAAATTGTTAGCATCATTTTCTTTTACAGTAAGGAGCCTATCCCTACCTTTTCCAGTAAATGATAGCCATAAGATAGCAGCCCACTGCTTTTGAGGGACATCCTGTACAGCACAGGCCCTCTCAAGTGCAGCAAACCACTTGTTAATGTCATCCCCCTCCTTGTAAGGGGGAACTATCTTATGCAGATTCCTGGAATCATGCTCTTTTGCAGGATGACTATGGGGAATACTGCTGCTGCCACCATGGGTATCTAAACCCATCTTCTGTCTTTCCCTCTCTATTTCTAAAGACTGTCTATCCAAATCCAGCTGTTGCTTCTTGAGCTTCAGTCTGGTTTGCTCCACTCTCAATCTATTGAGCTCCCTTTCTAACAATCTGTCATCAGGGTGGGTGGGAGGGACATTTCTAGATACAGAGGTGTGATGGGAATGAACAGAAGGAGACCTGTCCCTTACAGAGGGCACCCTAACAGCTTGGCTACCAGTATAATGTGAGAGCACATCATCAGTATGATGTGATTCAACCTCTGTACCAACTATGCTAGACTGTCTAGTAATGGGCAGGCTGAGAAGTTTCTTTCCTGAACCTTTTCCTGGGGGAGTCCCTGGATCAGATTGAGAACCATTAGCTACTTTTTCTACAGATTGGGCACTTATGGCCTTATCCTGTACTCTAAGCATATTAATTAACAGTTCTAAGGAAGGATTCTTCCCTACACTCAAACCTCTCTCTATGCAGAGACTCCTTGCTCCTTTCCAGCTAAGGTGATCATATGCAAGTTTGGACAGTTCAACTTTTTGGCCTGTGCCAGACATTTTTTTGAGAGAGTTAAAGTGATAGACAAAGAGAAAAAAGTTTTCAGAACTTTTTGGAAAGACAGAAAAAACTTTTTAAACTTTTAAGAACTTTTTGAAAGTTTAGAAGTACTTTTCAGCACTTAGAAAAGAGTGAAAAGAGGAAATGCAAAACTTTTTGGCTATGTGTATATACACTGACCTTGTTTTGTATATTTTTCTCTTATGAAAAGTACAATGACAAGAGTGGTAAGTAGTCTCAAAGCACTTATCCCACCGCTGCACAACCAATGTAGGAGGCTGGACTGGCTTGTAGTGAGTACCAAGGGGTACTTGCACCTTGCACCAGGCCCAGTTATCCCTTATTAGTGTATAGGGTGTCTAGCAGCTTAGGCTGATAGATAATGGTAGCTTAGCAAAGCAGCTCAGGCTGAACTAGGAGACGTGTGAAGCTACTACAGTACCACTTAGTGTCATATGCACAATATCATAAGAAAACACAATACACAGTTATACTAAAAATAAAGGTACTTTATTTTTATGACAATATGCCAAAGTATCTTAGAGTGTACCCTCAGTGAGAGGATAGGAAATATACACAAGATATATATACACAATAGCAAAAATATGCAGTATAGTCTTAGAAAACAGTGCAAACAATGTATAGTTACAATAGGATGCAATGGGGAAACATAGGGATAGGGGCAACACAAACCATATACTCCAGAAGTGGAATGCGAACCACGAATGGACCCCAAACCTATGTGACCTTGTAGAGGGTCGCTGGGACTATCAGAAAATAGTGAGAGTTAGAAAAATAACCCTCCCCAAGACCCTGAAAAGTGAGTGCAAAGTGCACCAAAGTTCCCCTAAGGACAAAATAGTCGTGTTAGAGGGAGAATGCAAGGAAAACACAAATCAGCAATGCAACAACGATGGATTCCTGTCTGAAGGTACCTGTGGAACAAGGGGACCAAGTCCAAAAGTCACAAGCAGCTCGGAGATGGGCAGATGCCCAAGAAATGCCAGCGGTTGGTGCAAAGAAGCTCTTACTAGGCTGAAGAACTGTGAATACTGCAGGAACGACAAGGGCTAGAGACTTCCCCTTTGGAGGATGGATCCCCCACGCCTTGGAAAGTCGTGCAGAAGTGTTTTCCCGCCGGATGGACGCCAACAAGCCTTGCTACACGCAAATCGTGCGTTTGGCGTTTTTGGACGCTGCTGGGGCCCAGGAGGGACCAGGAGGTCGCAAATTGGACCTGCAGAGAGAGGGGACGTCGAGCAAGACAAAGAGCCCTCACTGAAGCAGGTAGCACCCGGAGAAGTGCCAGAAACAGGCACTACGAGGATGCGTGAAACGGTGCTCGCCGAAGTTGCACAAAGGAGTCCCACGTCGCCGGAGACCAACTTAGAAAGTCGTGCAATGCAGGTTAGAGTGCCGTGGACCCAGGCTTGGCTGTGCACACAGGATTTCCGCCGGAAGTGCACAGGGGCCGGAGAAGCTTGCAAAGTCGCGGTTCCCAGCAATGCAGCCCAGCGAGGTGAGGCAAGGACTTACCTCCACCAAACTTGGGCTGAAGAGTCACTGGACTGTGGGGGTCACTTGGACGGTGTCGCTGGATTCGAGGGACCTCGCTCGTCGTGCTGAGAGGAGACCCAAGGGACCGGAGATGCAGCTTTTTGGTGCCTGCGGTTGCAGGGGGAAGATTCCGTCGACCCACGGGAGATTTCTTCGGAGCTTCTGGTGCAGAGAGGAGGCAGACTACCCCCACAGCATGCACAAGCAGGAAAACAGTCGAGAAGGCGGCAGGATCAGCGTTACAGAGTTGCAGTAGTCGTCTTGGCTACTATGTTGCAGGTTTGCAGGCTTCCAGCGCGGTCAGCGGTCGATTCCTTATCAGAAGGTGAAGAGGGAGATGCAGAGGAACTCGGCTGAGCTCATGCATTCGTTATCTAAAGTTTCCCCAGAGACAGAGACCCTAAATAGCCAGAAAAGAGGGTTTGGCTACCTAGGAGAGAGGAAAGGCTACTAACACCTGAAGGAGCCTATCAGCAGGAGTCTCTGACGTCACCTGGTGGCACTGGCCACTCAGAGCAGTCCAGTGTGCCAGCAGCACCTCTGTTTCCAAGATGGCAGAGGTCTGGAGCACACTGGAGGAGCTCTGGACACCTCCCAGGGGAGGTGCAGGTCAGGGGAGTGGTCACTCCCCTTTCCTTTGTCCAGTTTCGCGCCAGAGCAGGGGCTAAGGGGTCCCTGAACCGGTGTAGACTGGCTTATGCAGAATTGGGCACATCTGTGCCCAACAAAGCATTTCCAGAGGCTGGGGGAGGCTACTCCTCCCCTGCCTTCACACCATTTTCCAAAGGGAGAGGGTGTCACACCCTCTCTCAGAGGAAGTTCTTTGTTCTGCCATCCTGGGCCAGGCCTGGCTGGACCCCAGGAGGGCAGCTGCCTGTCTGAGGGGTTGGCAGCAGCAGCAGCTGCAGTGAAACCCCAGGAAGGGCAGTCTAGCAGTACCAGGGTCTGTGCTACAGACCACTGGGATCATGGAATTGTACCAACAATGCCAGGATGGCATAGAGGGGGCAATTCCATGATCATAGACATGTTACATGGCCATATTCGGAGTTACCATGGTGAAGCTACATATAGGTAGTGACCTATATGTAGTGCACGCGTGTAATGGTGTCCCCGCACTCACAAAGTTCAGTGAATTGGCTCTGAACAATGTGGGGGCACCTTGGCTAGTGCCAGGGTGCCCTCACACTAAGTAACTTTGCACCTAACCTTTACCAGGTAAAGGTTAGACATATAGGTGACTTATAAGTTACTTAAGTGCAGTGTAAAATGGCTGTGAAATAACGTGGACGTTATTTCACTCAGGCTGCAGTGGCAGGCCTGTGTAAGAATTGTCAGAGCTCCCTATGGGTGGCAAAAGAAATGCTGCAGCCCATAGGGATCTCCTGGAACCCCAATACCCTGGGTACCTCAGTACCATATACTAGGGAATTATAAGGGTGTTCCAGTAAGCCAATGTAAATTGGTAAAATCGGTCACTAGCCTGTTAGTGACAATTTGAAAGTAATGAGAGAGCATAACCACTGAGGTTCTGGTTAGCAGAGCCTCAGTGAGACAGTTAGGCATCACACAGGGAACATATACATGCACACCTATGAGCACTGGGGCCCTGTGTGACAGGGTCCCAATGACACATACATATAGGCCACAAACCTATGAGCACTGGGGTCCTGACCAGCAGGATCCCAGTGACACATAACAACCATACTGAAAACATAGTGTTTTCACTATGAGCACTGAGGCCTGGCTATCAGGATCCCAGTGAGACAGTGAAAACAGTGACAAACACCCTGACATACACTCACAAACAGGCCAAAAGTGGGGGTAACAAGGCTAGAAAGAGGCTACCTTCTCACAAAGGCAGACAATCCTTTCTTGGGGTGGGAACCCTGATGCCCGCAAAAATAATCACCACTATGCCTAATGGCCTAACCTGCCACCTGAGGACCGTCAGTGGGCACAGGGCGAACACAGCTTGAAGCCTCACAAAACCTCCTTCATCAGAAACCATGTCAGCACCACTATCTCCTTAATATGTAACAGCTTAGCATGGACCCATGTTGGAAGCATTCTCATAGGCATAATTCTGAAGTTTGTTTTGATAGTTGTTAGAGGGTGGGGGGGGGGGGGGGTTGCGAGTGTGAGAGACAGATGCTTCTGGGCCAGAAGTGTGGGGTGCCGAATTTTGGCAGTTAACAAACTTTTTCTGGGTCAGCCGGTTTTGGGTTCCTTGTGTTACAGTTCTTGATGTTTGTTAGTTTGACACAGCACATATGGAGTTTTCACTCTACTTATACAGCACCACCTCTAACCACCCCCATTCACCCAATTGGCTAGTAACCCAGGCTGTTGTCCTTTTTTTCCATGATTGGCTCTTTCACCCTGATGACATTGGATGTAATCGACCTTCAGAACTGTATTAAGTGAGGGGCCATTCTCCGCTTTTCCAGACGTCACGATCCTGCTCTTACAGGAAACACGCTTGCTGGGTACAAGTTGCTCCTTCTTAGCCTACTATAGGTATGACTGAATTCATCACACAGGGTACACACAGGGATCTAGGCGAACGGCAGTACTCCTCCACAAGACATTCCTCCTAATTGACTCACGCATGCACCTGGACCCCTTTGGATGCTACACTGCAGTTGAGGGCACCCTCAACTCCTGCTTACATCAATTTATCAGCATATGCATCCCGCCCACCGTGATACAGCATACTATGGATGAGCTGTAGACCCTGGTCCTCCAACTCATCCATAGGACTACTTTTAGCGGATGTGACTTAAGCAGCATGTTGGCCCTGGCATCCGACTCCATGGGGGGGCCGAGTTGGACTGCAGAGCTGGGCTGAAGACCTTGGGCTGTGTGATGCCTGGAATCCAGGGGCTCAGGTGGATACTCACCTTTCGGCGAAACACACATTCCCTTCCTGAATCAACCTAATACTACTCTCTGCTTTGGATCTCTCCTACACCACAGGCTCACAAATACTCACTCAGGTATCCCGGAGCGTGACTCTTACTTTTAGCTGACAACAAACGGGTCTCCGTCCGATGTGGCAACTAACTCAGTGCCTGGCACATGCAGCAAAGCTAGTTTAGGGACTTAATTGCCCAGGAAATAGGAGACTGTTATGATCTACACCAGAGTACTGAGCATCACTCAAGGGGTTTACCTGGTTTTGGGAAGATGACAGTAACTGCTGCCCTCTTCTTAGTGATTGAGACCTAGTTCTTTGTAGCCTCCAAGCTATCCGGATAGATGCTTATTACATGTAAAATGTTATTTGTAATAGTAATTAAAGATACTGTGACGATTGTGCCAACCTACTTCACATTAATTCAACATGAGAAGCATTACATCGGTTGTTATACTTGGAATGTTTGTCACAGCAGGAATAGAAAAATGTGCATAATTAAATACACCTAGATCGTTTATCCAGCACGTTTCTGCATGTGTTTACAGCTCAGATTCAGGTCAGCCCAAATCCTAGTACAGTCACCTTTAACATCATAGTTTCGTGGGGTGTGTAAGTATTGAATCAAAACTGTGACACACGCTTACTAATCTCGCTCCTCAGACTTGCTGGCTTGATTTTGTCTGATTAATAAAGACAAATTTTGTATAGTGTTTCAGTGCAAGGCATTGGTTCACATTTTGTATTTTAGATAATTGCTTTTGTTATCCAATTATGGCAACTATTTGAGTTAACGTTGAAAAGTATGATGTGCGATAAATCACTCGGTGTCTTTTAACCAATTGTGGCTGGCAAATCTGTGACTGGGAAGAAGTTACAAAGCTACTTCTGAAGTAGTGTCAAGAGTCCAGCCCCAAACACAAGTAGCAGAATAAGTTTAAGGCATGCCCATACACAGCTGTTAAAAGCACCCACGCCCCTCTCGCAAAAGAGAGAGGGGTTATTCTTTTATGAGGATGCCAGTTAAGTTTACTATGCCTACAATGAGTATTGTTTTAAATCTGTTAAGAAACAATCAAAGGATATGCCCTCCCAACGGTGTTGTAGCAATGTGTTGTGGTGTGCCTCTTGCTGCCCTTAACTGTGTCACTGTCTTCATGCAAGAGGAGAGATTAACACAACTGTAAGCGAAAACAAGCATTTGCAATGAAACGGGTCTCGCATTTGTTTGAGTTCGAGCTACTGGCGATGTGAATTCATAACTGAGCTAATGTGATGAAACTGTGACTATTAAATGTGAGTGTCCTATTGAAATGTGCAAGTCCTCAGTTGATGAAGACAATCTTGTATGCCTTCCCCAACACAATCCCATCTCAATGCATAGTGCTCTTTTACTCCCCAGCTAATCTCGTTTCGTATAAATACTGATGCATGTATGTATCGTTTTACATACAGATAACGACCTTGGATTTCTAATCCTGACTTTTCTCCCTTGACCAAAACATGTGCATATCTATGCTTAGTTTCATCTTCCCTCAAGCGTTGTGAGACTGGACACCAGCACTTCATGCTGAGTACAAGTTAATGCGGCCTAATATATAATTTCACAAAACAAACAGTAGGTGTCGGTGCCTATTTGAGCGGGGTGCTGCACTAGGTCGGTTGTACTGTAGTGTAGCAATTTTAGTGCCTCATATCCAGTTATGGGGCTCCGGGGCGCATTTTCTCATGTGTAGCGTTTGCGCTATGCAGGAGTGCCTGGTTATGAAAGAGTTGGATTTGTTGTTAGCCACTCTCGGAATTGTTTTGATATCATGCTTGCAGAACCAGAGGAGTGTTTCATCGGGTTTGAGGCAGCGCCTAGCACTGTGATGGTTGAGTATATGAGAAGCGCGCAATTAAGGGGTGTAATTAATTGTCGTTTATAATTTACCTAGTAGATACCGTAATACGTTTCATGGTTTCTATTATTCTAAAGGGAGGTAACAAGGACGCCCCTGCCCCTCAGAGCCAAGTGAAACCAGATGGTATTTTTTTCAATGTTAAGCAGCTTCCATGCAAGGCAAGTCAACTCACAAGATATCTACGCTGGATAGAAAGATTAGCATTATTACTACTAATATTTTCATGATGCTTGCATCAGTCAATTTCCAAGGGCCCCCGATGCTTGCAGCAGAGGAGGCACAGAGGCCCAGCGTTTTTGCTCATGATCACACATAGGTTGGTAAGAAAGAAAATCGAGATTTTGAGTTTGGGTGTCAGAACGTTAATTACTGAGGGATTCATGAATCATTGATTTAATCTCCATGTATCCAGTTTCATCTTCACACAAATACAGTCGGGGTGGACACCGGCATTGAGTGCAAAGTACAAGTCCACGAGGTCTGAAACAGAATGAGCATTTAATAACGAGCATGAAATAGAACAAGTTTGCGCTCTATGAAACTTCAAAGTGGCATTGCCGCCACTGAGTGTAAAGGAGAGAAAAAAGAAACAATGTGACGTAACTGGAAGTGATGCAAAAAGCGCTCCAGTACCGCCGCTCGAGTTCATGCTGTATGAAACTTTAAAGGGCCATGGCCGCCATGAGCGCAAAGGAGAGATACAAAAGAAAAAAGTAGTTAATCCATGCTGAAGTATATTGGCAGTCGTGCAGTAATCCATGTAACAGGATCATTCTGCAAGGAGGTAACAAAACCGCCGCAAGGCGCAACAATTGTAAAGCATTTACCAATTACAACAAGGGATTTTTGAAAGCCCACAAATGAGTGAAGGTGATAGGTGTGAGATGGGCATGGTTAAAAGCCAACTGAATACTTACAACAGGTCGAAAAGTGCTTGCTCGCTAGACCTAAAAAGGAGTTGTGAATATTTCTGTGAAATGGAGAGAATCACAAGGTTGATGAAAGGGGAAACCATTCACTTCACTGCAGCATTTTATTGTTTGCTCATTAGGATTTGCATGTGGTCAGGAGCATATGTGTACTGTTGCGAGAATGAGCCAGTACCTGCCCAAGTGTCAGGATGTGTGGTGTTTTCTTTGGAATGTTGGAGCTGGTGCTGAGGTAAGAGGCAGTTGCATGTAGGAGCTGAAAAGTGAGAAAAAAAGCGAGGATTTGGAGTTTGATGCACGTAACCCCAGATACGACCTTCTTATAGGTCGTGCCAGTAGCAACCTATACTTTACTGAGGGCCCTTCTCATGTTTCTACCTAGAGCTGTTCCAAGTTCTGAGACTGCAGGTAGCTCTCTGTGAAACAACCTCACGTCATGAGTAAAATTGCAGCACCGTGAAAGGTGGATGGATCCGGAGGTAAATCTCACATCAAGTGAGCTGCAAGATTTGCTATATTTGAGCTGCATTGTAGTAATTGACTTTTTTTTTTTTATATGCATTAAACGATTAGATGTCCGATAGGTGCGCTTGACACTGTACAAACATTGTAATGTCATGTCTGTTTGCAGAAAACACTGACATGACAAAATGAAGTCCGAATAGGAGTGTATCCGAGTTTATCTGTTTACGTATTCACAACAAATAATCGCTTCAGTCATTCAGATGACATGTATTTAGCATAAAGTATTGTTTTGAATTGCGTAAGCATAGCGTGCAGTTACATGATACAGATTTTTGTTGTTTCACATTCATTGCTCCATATGGGCCGAATTGGTTTATAGGTTTTACCCCCACTGGATCATTTGCGAGGTGGGACGAGGACGAAGTATATCTAAAAGTAAGTCAGTTGAAGTCCTCGACCTATTTGGTTCAGGTGTTTGTTCACCTCAAATAAACAAAAGAGTCTTTTGCAGCCGAAAACATGGCATGGACTATTGTTCATTACGTATGATATAGCACAATGTGCACTTTCTGTTCCGCAGTGTATTTTTTGAGCGTCTTTCAAAGGGTGGACATGTTAAATGTAACACACAGCTTGTTTCATAAGTAAAGTGGAGCCATTCTTTAAAGTCGAAATGAATTAATTTATGTTATTGCGATATTATAGAGTTTCTAAAGAGTTGATGTCGACACGCCTTAGCTATTTTAGAGAGTGAGATCTTATTTTCTGATATACATTCGCACAGTGCCAAAAGGATAAAATGGGGACCGTTTGTTTTACAGTGCATCGCTGACATCCTTGCAGTGAGCACCAGTATAGCACCTACGACGAGTGAGTAGTAAGGGAAAGACTGACGCTGCACAATATGAAGGGACACAGCTTAGAATCAGACTATAAATTATGTGCAAAAGTAATTTGTGTTGGCACCAGAGAGGACTGATGCAATATTGTCAGAAACTAATTGCATAAATGAAACGAAAGCATGACTGTGAATTGGTCACGGAACAAAATGAGTTTGGGTGTGTATTGACCGAAAATATACGAAATTGCTGATTTCTGAAACAGCTCCCAGTTTTCGGATGAAGTAAAATTGTTGTTTAAAATATGGCTTGAGATGACGTCAAGGCATTTAGAACTCTAAGGTATGTGAAATGTTAGTAGTCAAAATGGCCGTGCGCTGAACTGCAGTGTCCCATGTGTACTCTTCAAGACTAGTTGACCAACAAGCAACTGCATCATGCAGCTAAAATGGAAACTTATAGTGATTTGTTCTCAATTCGGCCACACAGGCAGTCAGTTTAGGTGTGACATTTGGGAACTGGAGTGAAGTTAAAGTTAAAATCTAAAGTATGGTCTAGCAGTGGTTTTTCGTCTGTTTATTTTTTTTTAACAGAGATCCAGTGTACATTGAGTGTGAATATTCTGTTTGGTATGCAGGAGACAGCTGAAAAGAGTGGTCAGTGATGGGGAGAGAGAATAATGACTCGGAGCCTAGATACTTTGGACGATTATGCTATCCGCACTTCATGGTTCTTGGAGGGCATTGTTTACTGTGAGGTCGGAGAACTGGGTAAGCGGTATCGAGTATGTAAATTTTAAACCAGACAAAGGACTGCAAGCATACTGCATTTTTTAGAGATGCAAGGACTATGGGGTGACATTTGTGCATTACTCGAAACCCGGCAGCTGTTGCTTAATACCCGAGGCATTTTACTTACCAACACTGTGATAGCAAACTACCTGTTGGTGCTGAAGCAGTAATATAAGAGACATTTGGAAAGAATTGCTCCATATTTTGACCTAATACGACTTATATAGTAGTTATTGACTCAGCGAGATTCCTGTAACACCAAGAAGAATCAGACAGAGGTGAAAGTACCTCTGAAACTCAGTTGAAGGATAAAGAGAGTGTAAGCAAACCATCAATACCCATGTCTATGATGTAACAATAGACACTATACCTTTTATTCGACCGTTCATCATTAAATGGACATAAGCTGTACCAATGGACATTAAGAATTGTGATTCGAGTGAACCAGCTTTTTGATTACGTGAGTGTGTCTGGTTGTCACATGCACTAGAGATGTTAGTACTCATATTTTCACATTCATATCTTACACAACTGCAAGAAGCTGTACAAACGAAAGGTTGAATATTGAATCACTGAGCCGATAATGGAGGAGACAGAGTTGTGACATCACACATTCCAGATCGTACTCTCTGGAAGGAGTCCCTTACAAAAAAGAAAGCAAAGAAGTCCAGGTCGGGCAGGTGGTTTTGGAACTGATGATTGGAAAGGTTTGCTTTAATCCTTCAGATGAGATGACCTTTTTTAGCTAGAGCAAAAGGTGAATGGTCTTTGGAACTGTAAAGAAGAAATATCACTACCACAGAGATGCCTGGATTCATTTGATAAATGGCACACACTGGAAAGAAAAGAGCAGAGGTCAGAAAATACTGTATTCATCGTTATTCGGTGTACTTTTCTGTATTCTAGCTAAGAGACTGGCGGAGAATTTAACCTACTTATTGCTTGATAGTGTTCTTCTGACTTTAGTCCAGAAAACAAGACACCTGTGACAGGGACAAGAGTTGTTAGATCTCCCCAGGCCAGTGCAACGCCATATCTGAAAATACGTGTTCTATAACGAGGAGCAGAGTTGTGGGGATTTTCATATCTGTTTTTTGCAAAATGAACCTTGGTTGTTGTCAAGAAAGAAAGGGTGGTGTAGATTAAGTAATTGGTACATCGGGGTGAGCTTGAATGGCGACCAAGGTAGCTACATAGTCTTCAAGTTTGGAATGACAATTGCTTAGAAATGCGGCGGTGAGAGGGGAACAGCTCTGCACCAATGCCTGGGATAGGTTTGCCAGCACCTTCTGACCAGAACATCAGCATTTAGTGCAAAAAACAAAGAAATAGTGGCGTTGACAGACATGAAGTGCTGGTGCTCTCAAGATTACCCCATGCTGCAGACAAGAACCTGCAATTCGTGAGCCGCAGAGGGGTGGAAGGGCACAAGGCTCAGAAGGAATGCAGTGAATGGTGACTGCCTAATATACTTGGCGGTAACCATATCAGCTACGAAGTCCGTGACTCTGACATTCCCGGACGCTGAGGAAATGCTGCTCACCCCCTCTGAGTGAGCCAGGGTTCACATAGCTGCGGTTACACGAAAGAGACCTGATTTGTTTTTGGGCCTGACTGCACCGAGTTGGGATTGAGGGTGTTGTGTATGGGGGGGTGGGGAGGATGCATGTGAAAGGGGAACAAGGAGGGGCACCAAACAAATCTGTCATTGTTAGGCTTTTGAGCTTCAAATACAGAGATCTGGTTCCAGTGGTTAATTTGCAAATAAAAATGTGCTGGTGCCCAAAGCTCCCCTCTGAAACACGACTGCTGCATTTAAATGTGTAAGCACAGAATACTAAGGCAGTGTAATCCCAAAGCCATCTCTGGCCTTTTAACTCTTTTTACTGCCACTCCTTGCCCCTTAAGATCACTCTTGCAGCTTTCAGTTTTCTCCTTTGTGGCGCTTTTCCTTCTTTCTTTCCTCCGTCTTTGAGAAAATAAATTATAGAATGCACATTATTGTTTCCCCAACTATTTAACTACTTTACACATGCTCTCAGGCAAAAGATGTTTGGCGTGTAACTCCTGGTGCATGTACTGCCCACACTATGCTGATAAATGTAAGAATTAAAGAACAAGCTGATGACCAATTAAGGTACATGAGTCCCGAGGTGCACAGCCATTAAACCGGCCCGTAGGCCAATGTTGAGCCCAACGACTCTTATGATCATCCCAGTTCATCCATTTGTAATCCATTGTTAATCATCTCTAGCTGTGCATCACGTAATGGAAGGTATCATCTTCATGATGAACAATGGATAACATTGCCTGGCAGCCACGGCACTCACAGTGCGAACAGTCACAACGGCGTGAACTCGATCGGCGGTATTGGTGCGCTGGTCACATTGTTCACAGTTATCTAATCAGAGTAATTTCTAGTGGCTCTCCCCTTAAAACACTTAAAATTGTTAAATGCTTTACATAAAACAGAAACCCTCAAAGTGAAAGCAGCTCTCGTGGCACAGCGGGAAAGCCAATAATACAATATTCACCACACTGGAAACTCCCCCCAAAATGCTTTGCAGGGCGTTACTTTTACAAAGCATTTTTGCTCATAACTTTGCATGTTGTAGTCCTAGGACAATGGGGCCACCACCAAAACATTCAGCATGACTCAGTCTTTCTGTCTGTCATCTCTGGGTCCTCACACTAGGTTAGTGGCGACCCTAAAATGATAGCCCCTCCTACCATTCAGTGTCTCCATAAGCGCTCTTATGTCTGTAACCTTTGGTTTAGAGCTACTAATAGCTTGTGTTTTAAGGGCTTTGTTTGTAATACAATTGCTATAGGCCTGCTACCGTGTAAATGTGTAATGCACTAGGACCTCTAGGGGCTAAGTAAATAGTTACACTGCATTACTTTCTGCCATTTTCCTTTTGTGTGGTTATACCCTCAAGGGGCCAACAATATAGTTATACTGTATGACCATTTTTCTTACAAATGCTATTTTATTTTCATTTTGGTGTCCTTTAGGGGCTCTTCTAAGCATTACAATCATATCAACATGCTAAAATATTCGTGGCATGGAAACTTGCCTCATAATGCTTTGCAGGGCATTACTTTTACAAAACATTTTTTGCTCATAACTCAGCTTGTGGTGGTCTTAGGACAATGGGACCACTATCAAAACATTGACCACAATGTGCTCTTTCTGTCTACATCATCTATGGGTCCCCACTATGCCCTCTAGGGGCTACATATATGGTTACACTGCATTATTTTCTCTCATTCTTTTTTCATGTGGTTATGCTCTCTAGGAGCTGACTGTATGGTTACATAACCATGTTTCTTCCAAGTGCTATTTTTATTGTGGTGTTCTCTGCAGGCTGGTCTGAGCATTGCACTCAACATACTATAATATTTGTGGCATGAAAGATCGCCCCATAATGCTTTGCAGGACATTACTTTTACAAAACATGTTTGCTCCTAATTCAGCATGTGGTGGTCCTAGGACAATGGGACCTCCTTCAAAACGCTCTTTTTTTCTACATCATCTGTGTCCACACTATAGGTTAGTGGGAACCCCAAAATAATAACCCCTCCCACCATTTAGTGTCTTTTAAGCTTTCTCATGGCTAGAACATTTGTTTTACAGCTGGGAGAAGTTTTGTTTTGAAGGCCTTGCTTCTAATATCATTGCAGTACGCCTGCTAACCCTAAATACACCCTCTAGGGGCTTTGTGTATGTTACACTGCATTACTTTCTCCTGTTTTTTCATGGGGTTACGCCCTCTATGGGCTAACAATATGGTTACATGACCATGTTTCTTACAAATGATATTTTTGTTATGGTGGCCTCTGGGGACAGTTTTGAGCATTACAGTCTAATGCCAAACGTTTATTTCTGATAAAGGTTTATATGATAATTGTATATGTTTTAATAATGTCTCCTTATTACAATTACGATCATGATTTAGGCCAGCTTAACATCCTTTTTACATTATGATTGTTTGAACACTCTTGTATGCTTAGGTGACTCTTCTAGTTTATTTCTCCTCTGTGGCTGTCTTGTGTCATTTTGGGGGGAATTATGTTAGCCAGCCAGCAACTCTGATGGTGGGGTGGTGAAAGTGGTATTCTATTGGAATTAGCATTTCAGATTTAAATTTGGATGCTAAATGGCAACATTTTAATTTTTTTTTGCTGCAGATAGAAGAAGAAGGTAAATAGAACTGCTTTAGTTATATGATGTGACACTGGAATTATATGTCAGGAAAATACAACATTATGAGGCAGGGTTGACCAATTTATGTGGCAAGGAAATTCCAGCTATGAATTTACAATGGTAGTAGCTCTAACTTCAGCATATGCAAGTCCTATTGCATTCCAAATGCTTGTTTAAGGTTTGGAGAATTTATCAGGGAGGGGGCATGGGAAGGTAAATAGAAGTCTCCGGCTACGTTACCAGTTCAACATGAGGCTACTCTTTATACATAACTTCTTATATGCCTCCAAATACCTATTGCATTTCCCAGACACCGCCAGATGTTTAAACATGCAGACATGACAAAGCAATACAGCTTAATAACTTGGAATGTGATTAGCCTATATAATCCCAGAAAAGTGAGACAAGTGATGTCCTTCCTACCTAAACTAATAGATATAACCCCATTCCAAGAAACTCATTTGATCCCCACAAATGCTAAACACTTACTTAAAAAATGGGTCGGCCTCCAAGTGACATACAATGAAATAATCATAGTTAACTGCACAGCCGCTGCCTTGGACAAAATTAAGAACAAAGAGCAACTCAAATTATTGTATACACCTCACATCACTCCCATCTTTTCCCATGGCCGGTGAGCAAAAAGCTGCATCCCAGTTATATAGGCTCAATATCACTGACTGGGATGACCTATATGAGGAAGGGAAATTCTTTACCATTGACATTATCAGAACACGTTCGACACTCACTCCACTGCATATCTTTCTTTACCATAGAATAAAATCTAGATGCAAATAGATCTTAGCCAAGCTTCTAAGCTATCCTAAGCGGACCTTAGCAGCTAAGTCTCCCATGAAACTCATAACTGCATTATACTTGGAAATACGAAATGTGCTCACCTCACATACTGTCAATCCAAGAGCTGGCTCGGGTGCAGACTTTGAACATACCCTTTCCCTCTCGGATGAAGTCTTGGAATATTGCTGTTCACAGATGGGGGAACTTTTACCAAGCAGTAGATTACAAATAATTCACTATAGATTCATGCACAGAATATAGTGCAATCAACTAATACTGCACAAATGGAAATATGTAGTTGATTCATGATGTGAGCGCTGTATGGTGCGGGGATTCTCCATTTAGCGTGGGCATGTGTTGGGGTTTTTTAAATTCTGGAAATAAGTAATGAACAATGCAGAAAATAACAGAGACTCCCCTGAAGTTATCCGAGATTGTTACTTTGTTAGGCAGGCTTCAAAGAGATATGACATACTAAACATAAATGCACCTCCCAGGTATTACTACTGGGGTAAAGGCTTTCTGCACGGCAGTGGAGTCTTGGATGACCCCCATAAAAAAACTTGGCGGACTGAACTAGCATATAGCACCGAACAACTAGAACTTCACAAGGAACTCTTGAATGAAGCCTCTCGTCCAGAGGACATTTGGTCTTGGTTTAGGCAGTACCTGGTCTCGGGTGCAGAGGATGAGGACACCCTAGCCGAACTGCATGTATAAAATGGACAGGTGGGGGAAAGGGAGATGAATCAGAGAAAGAGGAATAGGGAGTAATACTCAAGGTGTCTGCATGACTAATGAGGTGAATACGTGGTACTTCGTGGATATGTTGTATAACGTTAACCTTTATGCTTTTGTGTTTTTTATGTTTGAAATAAAGGACAAGACCAATTAAAAAACACAACTGGTGCATCAATATATGAACATGAATGGCGGTTCCATTCTGACATGAATTCCACAGTACTGAATAACTATATATTTGAAACCAGCCATAATGGAGTTAAAGTCGATCCATTTTGCAAACATGCAGTAGCAAATATTAGTCAGTAAAGGGTTTTGTGTTGATTGTTCTACTTTATTGGTTGTAAGTGCAAGTTCTCTACCAAGTAGGTTAGTTACTACTGGGGATTTAACGTCTTAGCTTACTTCAGGTTTTACAAAGAAAAAAAACAGAAACAGAGCTTTAAAAAAAAAAAGATGGATCTGCCTGCGAATTTGCGGATCTGTAAATTCTACAAGATAAATAGGGGTGTTCTCCTCTTTTAGAACCAGTTTGTGCTTGACTGCCCACATCCTTAGTGGTATTAGGGGATGCATTCATCCCCTCTTTAGGAAAGATCTTACAAGCTTCTACCATGCAAGTCTAACTCCTTAGTGGGCCACAATAAACTGTTCTTTTAGAGCCTGTTGTTTTTGTAATTTTATCAAAACAAAAGGAGTTTGCCTCAAACTCAAAATGTACCTTTGCAAGAAATAACATATTTAGGATGTTGAACGTTCTAGTAATTGTTGAGGGAGGATTATTCCAGTGCACAAACCTTTCTTTAATATCTATTATTACACAATTTAATATTTGTTATTACAATTTAATGCAGCTAGCTCCCTCAATTCATACATATGTGTCCTAATAACCAACATTTTAGCTGTGTGGCTAGCTTATAAATGTTGAAAAAGATGAACTTAACTCCTAACCAAAGACTCTTAACACATGCTACAGATATTGGTAATTTGCTCGACCAAAAGATTTTGCCACATCAATAGCTATAATTGCCAATGGCAACGGATTAGTGCTGTTATTTTCAATACCCCCAATAGGGTCTTGTGTCAGATCTAGCAATTTTCTTCCTACCATAACCCTTTTTGAGTTTCTTGAACTAGGATAATTAAGGATTTTATTCAGCTAGATTGTCGGCACATTTACAAAATCAATTTAGCATTTATATTCAAGATAGATATAGGGCAGTAGTTTCCACATTAGATCAGATTTTTTACCAGGTTTAAAAATGATTGAACTGAGAAATTTCTGCTTACTTATTATGATTGGGTCCCATTCTTGCACACCCTTGGTCATCTCACATTTTCCATCTTTTGCTGGATGCTATATATGAACTGGCATTATACCTCTGCACCTTACTCCTGCTAACCAGTAGTGAAGTGCCTGTGCTCCCCATTAAACATGGTTGAAGTTGCATGCTCCTATGTGTTATATTTTAACTTGCCTATAAGTCCATTGAATATGGTACAAAGTGTACCCACGACTAGGAATTTAGATGCCACTAGTGATTTGTAGTACTTATGGTGCCGTTCACTACAGCGACAGTTTAAATATTGCTTCAGGCCTACCATTGTAGTCCGACTGTAATTATGTACAAGCTGCAGTCCTACTTGCAAAAACAACCTTTTTGACAGGTCAAAACCTCTGTTTAAAATATTATAGACCATAAGGGACAGGATGCATGGTAAAAGTAGAACATGTAGAAATTTAATGTTAACATGTCCTTACAGCGACCGCACCCAGAAGTCACTGGGAAGTGATGTTAAATATTAATACTGCTAACTAGGGAAGGGACCAACTAGAAAAATAATTAAACCCCTAGTGAAAGATGTGTTTGAAATTGCTGGTGGCAGATTTGTTTTCTCCAGCAGTTACCTGTAGACTGTGCTTCCTTATCTGATGATTAATACACCTGACTCTATGGGTCCATCACCAGATAGGATAGTAGGTATACCAGCTGTGATGAGATTAACTTGTACATGAAGATTCAATTGAATTACTCCTCGGGAGGCTGTGTATTGGCAAATATTTTAACAGTATTTGTTCAGCTGCATTGGTTGAATAAAGGAATACTTTAGGACTTTTGTGTTGGGAGGGGTGGGGTATAACATGGGCTCATGGTAAAAATTGACATTTTCTGATTTACTCAGAGGGCATAGACTTACCTTGATTGATATAATTACAAACATCCAAAATAAGCAGAGCTGTATAGTGTTATGTCAAATCCCAAACTCCTAGGGGTTAATGGATCACCGTTTTGTTTAGAGTGCGGTGGAATCATGACTTATTTTCCTGATCCAGAAGTCTCAAAAGACTGATCATTCTTCCTACTCCAGTGAAATCACAGCATTCTTGACCTTTACGTTTTTTTCTGGGCTTATAAATGAGAGTACCATATTCTCCATGGTGAAAAATGGCAATCTGGTGTTGCTGTTACAGTCTGTCCCTATAATCATAAAATATGGACAGTAGAATGTTAAATCCTTTTAAAAGGAGCTGTTCAGGTGGAACTCCAGATGAGTGTATATATCAACCAGGGCTCAGCAGAGAAACACATTATGGGATGCATATAAAGGGTAACTTAGTCTCTAAGACACCTCATTAAGGACCCCTCTGACTGTGCATAAAAGACTAGAGTGGACAGAGATGGAGACAGGCTTATTAAGGACAAAGACTCTTCTCTCTGATCTAGATCTATCTGATAATACTAGATTATGTTTATATATCGAATTGCTTGACCAAAAAGTTGAGTAGAGTATATAACTCGGTACACAGTTACTAGGAGGTGGAAGACAAGAGTCCTATTAGAGAACAAACAGGGGGAAAAGAATAGCCAGGTTTTAGCTTGAAAGTTAAAAGCACACCAGAGCAAGTCCTTTATCTCCCGAGTACGGTGTCCACTTACTCAAAGTACACTAAGCTCAGGGCCAGGTACTAGGCAAACATCTTTCTGATTCTTTCAGTTCTATGGGATGAGATTTTCGAAGAACGTGTTGGTGTAGAAGATTGGCTTTCTTCTTTGGATTAACCCAAATTATTTGAATTGAATTTTGATATACTATGTAAGAAATGGGATTAATCTTTGGGGCAGATGACTACAGACCTCAAGGAATAATCACAGCTTTAACAAAAGTAAACCCTCAAAGTCAGTGAGCCAGTGTGATAAACGTTTGTCATTCTTCACTGACAACTGATCAAATTGATACTGTGGGGCACACATTCCATTCTGTCTGTCATGGGCTTTTGAGGCTCCTCCTCCCCACTGCCAACATCTTATGCTAACCTTAGGGAGTGTGTGCTTGATACTAGACTGAATATTGGCAACAACCTGTCTGCTTTCAAAAACTTCTCACCATCCTCAGGCATTTGCATCTATAAAATCGTTAACCTAGGCCTCCATGCAATTATATCTATTTTTGTCTACCAAGTTAGTCAACTCTTTCTTGCCCATTGAAATCAAGCCCTTACCAAATCCCATCCTAAATAAAGCCAGTGCCGACACTGACAAGATAGAAAGTTACAGAGACATATCCCTCCTTATGTAGCTAAGGTGTTGTGACTAAGTGCATTTCATCAACTGTCTGACCATCTGGCCTCCAGTGGCCTTGTCAGTGACTTTCAATCTAGCTTCAGAGACCAAAAGGGTGAAGAAACTGACTACCGCAACAGCCTCTACACAGGCCTCTTTCTCACTTTAGTCATGAAACTCAAGAGTCCAAATTATGCATCTCTTGTACTGCTTGGTCTGAAACGCCAGAACTCAAGCACTTGGGCTCTCCGATGCTTTCATTTCTCCATAAAGGGAAGTTCATCCTCCAGAACTCTCTGTGTAGTTCATAAGACTGTACATGGTGGTGCACAAAACTATTTTGTAATACTAGTCCTTCCCTATGGACCATCCAGATCCACCAATAGGGGCTTTCTGTTGGTCTAACTATTCAGATAAAGATGGTTCAGAGGCTAATCCTTCCACTTCCAGACCTCTTCTCTTTGGACGTGTCTGCCATTTCACCTGAGACTGGAAAATGACTACCTCAAATTCAGAAAATCAATTAAAAATTAACTTTTTACTTTAGGTTTTGGATGATCCCCAACACGTATGAACATCTGATATACGTTAGGTGTTTTAAAAGCCCTGCTCGTCAGAAGCCAAAGACTGGCTTGTCTGTTCCATGTGGGCCCTGGACACTTGCCCTTCAAGGCTTTGATACTTCCCTTGGATTATGTATGTTGGTGCACTTTATCCTGTACTGTTTATCGCTGCAGGTTGTGTGATTGGGATGCTACTCAATTCCAGCATTGGGGCCAGATTCTGTTTATACCCCTATGATTACACATCTAAAGCTCTCTGAGGCCACTGCTTGGTGGTTAGGAGTTCTTTCCAAAAACCCAAGTAAAATAAAAAACAAGTTACAAATAAATGGGCCCGCATATCCCCACATTTGCATGATTAATGGTTCCATTAGTACATAACTTTTTCGTGTCTTACAAGTTTGGTGAAACCCAGCTATTATTCTCTTACTTTTGTTTTTTTTGGTCAAACCCTACATTTTCAAGGCCTTAAGATCACGTTTTGAGCAATTAACAGCTACTAGTAGCTTGAAGTTTGGAATTCCATTCTTCCACTCATCTACACCAATTCCTACTCCCCCTCCTTCAAAGGATAGCTGAAGCCACTGCTTCTTGAACTACATCATTTCCCCTCCCCTGTCTAGGCTGGATTTAGGTTCCCTATAAGTATTTTACCTGTGTACCATTTGCCTGTTAATGACCAGACTATTATGTATTTACGTGCATATGAGTTCTGGCATACTCTTTTTTTTTTTTTTTCTTTCTTTCTGTTGTTAACTCAATGTTGTGACTTAGGTGTCCCTGGTCTGTTGTACATAAACCTTTCTTACTAGGGTTTTGCTGGTCTATATATGAGTATATTTGATCTTTATTCCTAGGAATGCCCCTGTTAACGTGTGATATGCTGTTGTGTTGTGTAAATTGCTTTGATGATCTTGGGTCTTGTATGGACCAAACTAAATTGCCAAAAAATAAAAATTGGTAAAATAACAAACCTTTACCATCAAGTTTCAGGCCTTTGCAGGAAGACTTAAGACTTCACTTGCAAACAAAGAAACCTAGCTTATATATTGTATATAACGAGGACTTAAAAATCAGGTCGGATCTCCTAAGAAGTTTATTGAAAAAATGGTTTTATAGTAGTGGTATAATATGTGAAACAGAAACCCCTGCTCAATTTTAACTTGTCCAAAGTGTAACATCTTCTTACAATACTAGTTGTAACTTTCTTTTACAATAATTTTCAAACTCTCATCCAAAGTGTTTTCCTAATGGAAACAAGTTCCAGCAAAAGATCTACATTTTGTCCCTTTTTAGCAGGGAAGTTACTGGCGCCTTCCTTATTTAGAAAAACATTTATTCTAGTTTTGACTTTTGTTTGCATAAGTACTGGTTAAGCTTTCACGGGAAGATCATACCTCCAAGATCCTATATCATTTTGAACCTCACCATTCTTTCCTCATTCAAAAGTGATCTAGCATGCATTGTTTGCTTCCGTCTAGTCATCTCAATGTGTATATATTCATTTGCATTCAAAGAAGACATGTACTTGAATGACTGACTTAATTTAAACAGCTTGCAGCTGTCCAGAACTCACAAAATACTTTGTTAAGTCCAAGTGATACCCTTTCCTTTCATCTCTCATTCCTGTTTAAAACCTAACGCATTCCAAGTGGTTCATTACATTGCTCTTGTGCAGTACCAGGTAAGGTTATCATAAATATCCAAGTACAGTAGGAAAGATGAGCAAGTATAGCACTCTTAACTTCTTATCCATGTATCCAGTGCAAATTCTCAATATAATTTCTGTGGCACTCTGTTTTTGTCATACCCGTTAATAATGTTCTCGGATAGGGGGCGTGGACTGGCCACGAACAGTGATGGCCGCCTAGGAGGCGAGCTCCGCTAGGCGGCGGGCCAAGGGTGGCGGCGCCGGGGGTGCACCGAAGGCCCCCCAACCATCGCCAGCGCCGAGGATCAGCGGCGCAGGAGTGGCACTGGCTCGCGCGGGGGGACACACGCTCTCCCCTGAACGACCTTGTGGCCCAAACCCATGATGACTGCATATTAGAGGGCGGCCTTTCAGACCATTCCCCAATTAGCGTAGCCATCCAATTGGGCCTAGTCTCCCCGGGCCGCAAACCCTGGAGATTTGCAGCCCATCACTATCGCTCCCCCCAAGGTAAGCTACAATTGCAGGACCATGCAGCCACCTTCGCCCAAGATAACCTGGGCACTGTTTATTCTAGACAAATCATGTGGGCCGCAGCCAAGGCTTCGATACGGGGACAGCTCATGCGGGATGCTGCGCTGGCGAACAGAAAAGAGCAACAGGCGGCACTGGAACTCGACATCCGTCGGCTCACTAGACAATACACCGCACACCCCTCCCTCTCAGGGTGCCGAAATCTAGAGCGGGCCCAAATGGCCCTTAATGAGCTATATACTACCCAGGCTGAATAGGCCCTACAGAGGTTACAAAGGAGACACTACGAACAGGGCGAGAAGGCGGGGCGTCTGCTGGCAGCCCAGCTTCGCCAAAGAACAGCTGCTCTTGCTATCCGCGCTTCCTCCGGAGAAATACTAACATGCCCGCAAGCTGTTGCAAACGAATTTGCATCATTCTACAGGAACCTTTACACACCAGAAACAACATCCAGTCCTGCTCAGATTACAGCCTTCCTAGCGGGCCTTGACCTACCCTCCTTGTCAGATGAGGGTCGAAGCCTTTTAGAAGGGGAAATAAGCAGACAGGAAATTGAAAGAGTCATCTCTGACCTCCCCTACCACAAATCGCCCGGGAAGGACAGATTCCGGAATTCTACAAATGGGTAGGGAGAGAGACGATTGATATCCTGCACGAGGCCTTGAATGAAGCCTGTTCAGCACAGACCCTGGGGGCCATATCCAACAATGCCACAATAGCTATTATACCAAAACCTGGGAGAGAACCCATGCTGTGTGGCAGTTATCGGCCCATATCTCTTCTAAACAGTGATATAAAAATTCTAGCAAGTGTCCTGGCAAATAGATTACGCAAAGTTATACCGTCCTTAATCCACCATACACAAGTGGGGTTTGTACCGGGCCACACCTCTAGGAACCATTTGCGCACTCTGTGCCATACCCTATGGACCTCGAGGGACTTACCTGAGACGGCGCTGGCCCTGTCCTTGGACGCCGAAAAAGGCGTTTGATCGCATAGAGTGGTCTTACCTGTTTACGACATTGGAGAGATTTGGTCTGGGGACAGATTTATTTCAATGGTGCGGCTACTATGTGATCAGCCCGTGGCAAAAGTCAATTGTGGAGGCTTCCTCTCAGACCCCTTCCCTAGCCGTAGAGGTACACAACAAGGTTGTCCCCTCTCGCCCCTGTTGTTCCTTCTGGCAATGGAGCCCCTTGCCGCAGCTATCCGATCCGAACCTTCCATAACAGGCATTATACTACCTGAAGGTATTTCTAAAATCTACCTATATGCCGATGACGTCCTATTAACTCTCACGGATCTAGAACGCTCCATACCAGCTTTGCTGGAGGTCATCGATAGATTTGCACCCCTCTCCGGTTACTGCATCAACTGGGATAAGAGCGAGGCGCTCTCCCTCTCGCGGATAACCACAAAAGCAGCACTCCTAGGTTTCCCATTTCGCTGGACACCGAAACGCCTCAAATACCTGGGAGTGCTAGTCAATCTGGGCCTGGTGCCTATGGTGGCAGACAACATCGATCATCGCACGGACGAAACTTGATTTTGCAAAATGGACCCAACTGGGCCTTTCCATGTGGGGTCGAGTACAGGCGGTCAGGATGGTCACGGTGCCCTGCTTCACCTATATTCTGGGGCTCCTCCCCCTACAGGTGTCCCTTCACACGCTACGAAGCATAGATGTATTCATCAGATCATTTGTATGGGGCTCAATGCGACCACGCTTTTTGCCTGCCAAGCTCCTAGCCCGCCGCTCCCACGGGGGCATGGGACTTCCGTCGGTAGAGCATTACTCATTAGCACTACAACTGTCCCATACTTTGTCCAAAGTGCTGGATCCGCCTCAGTGGATTGCAGTGGAAAGGCAGCTGTTATCTGCGAATGAGGGACTCGGGGACCTTACCGTGACAACCTCCCATCTGCCAACTCGGTGAACCCTATTTTGAAGGTGACTAGGGCAGCCTGGTGAAGGGCCCACCGACTGCTTGGGGTCCATCTTCTCCTACACGCCCAGGCACCTCTGTGGCGCTACAGTGGACTTCGGATAGGCGGTGAAGTGCTCAATTGGCCGCTATGGAAGAGGGCTGACAACCGCACTCTTTCTCAGATCCTGAAAAATGACACGCTGAAATTCTTCCCCAGGCTACGGGAAGAATTAGATCTCCAGCCGAGCCAAGAGTGGAGATATTTACAACTCAAGCACTGTATCTCCCAGGGGACCGATACTACCCGACGGGGGTCCCAGTCCTCACCCATAGTGGCCTACCTGCAGCAGTGGGGGCAACACAGGGGAGTTATGGCGGGTCTATATGACCTAATCACCCGACAGCTCTACTCCCATCCTCTCCTAGATAAGCTATGCTTACAATGGCAAACACGGTTACAACAGACCCTAGACCCAGATGTCTGGGAAGGCATCCTAGAAACCCTGGACAGAGGTACCCGGGAGGCACGTTTAAAGTTTTGCCTCTTTAAGCTCTTACACGATTGGCTCTGGTCCCAGCGAAACTGCACAGGACAGGGCTCCTCCTGCAAGCGAAGTGCTGGCGATGTCCAGAGACATGCTGTGACCTAAAATATATCCTAACTGACTGCCCAATGGTCCGGCCACTATGGGACGTGGTGGGCTCCACTCTGGCCGAATCTATGCTACTTCCGTCACCACTCCCCCCTCTCTCATACTTTTACAAGACACGACCTCCCTCCCAGACCTCTCTAGACCGCAGAAAAGATTGCTGCACACAGCACTAGCCACCGCAAAAATCCATCACTGGCGGTCGGCGGCCTCTCCAACTCCGGAAGAATGGATCTTAGCCATGACCCGTACTACCACGCATGAAAGAATCATCTATAACCTGCAAGACCAAGCTCAAATATTCAACCAGGTGTGGGCCCCCTTCCTCACTGTGGGACGACGGTAGACCACCCGAAACCCCCCACCCATTTTAGCATGTTCCTCTCGTAGATCCATCTTTCCGAGTCACTGGAAGGACACTTAGTACTAAGCATGAACCGTGCCAAGGGAAGACAGAAGATCTGTGCCCCAATATCCTGATTGTGCTGCTACCTTGACAATACACCACTCCGGGGTAGACTACTGCCCCGACGCTATGACCTCCAAGTCAAAGATTCCCGGCCTGAAACGGATGTCCCATTGTACATGCGCACCACGACTTGCTCTCAATTCGGATGTCGACACAGTGAGGAGTGCACTCTCTACCCCCGGGGGCTAGATGACTCTGTATTTATGTCCTCATCACCCGGCTAGTTTGCTTATTTCCCCTACCCCTCCTCGCCTCTACCCCGAGCGTCCTATAGCACAACACTTTGCCTACTCCCCATCTCTTACTTCTATCTTCATCTTCTCTTTTCTTCCTTTCTTTTTCCATTTGACTTGATTAGTATAGTATGTTTTCAAAACACGATATACAATATCCCATTGTCTTATCCGTTCCCCCCTATTCTCTGACTTATTATGTACAATTGTTTGCAGACGCTGGGACCTTGGTCCCACTTGGGGTTTGTACCGTATTGCAGTGCTTACAATAAAATCATTAAAAAATAATAATAATAATGTTCTCAGATATAGTTCTAGAGCCCTTGGCAGAATATACTTTCTACAATCTTTCTAGCTCTGTCTGTGTGCCAGAGGTATCCTGACCAGCTGCTAATTCATCTGCCTTGTAGAGTCCAAGGCTTTCATGACTAATGGTGGCTCAGAACACTTTGTATATTTACTTTTTCTATCTCAGCGGCTTGTCCTTGGTTATTCAGATGTCCTGTTCAGAAGAGAGGGCCGACACTGTGTAGCCCAGATGGGTCTACCATCAGAGGATCATGGTGTGCTTAGTTTACACAGTGTCTGTCTCTTAGCTGCCCAGCAGAGTCTGCCCAGCTATTCTGTATGAGAAGGCAAACGGAAGTGCATTCTCCAACACCAGAGAACAACATTGACTGAGGTGGCTACTCTTTGTATCCGACACCAGATACTGGCTGCCTTCGAAGCAGATCTCTTTTCAATTCTGCCCAGTGGCCCTAGCTGCCAATAGAGTGCACATATCACACATTCAGACATGTCCAATAAACATGCATAGATATAGGTGCATATGTAGTCCTCGCTCAAACCGCAACAGACCTGTTTGTTTCTCACAAGCACTGAATGGAGATCAAGCCATTATGTGGGAGACAAAAGGAATTTTTTTAAAGTGGTATATTGATATTGAAAACTGCTCCTGAAATCATATGGTATTCTTAGGAGCTAATAAGTTAGTGTTTGGATTAATAGGGATGAGCAACATGTTGTTTTGGGCCCGGTTGACGCTAACACATCCTATGTAGCCAGGCATGTGGAGTTCAAGACATTGTACTGAGATGAGTCTGATGTTTTTATACCAGTGAGATGCAGAAGTCTGTCACTTGACAGTATTCAAACTTCTGCAGTGGGCCAACTTGAGGTCTGTCGCAGTTCAATTACATTTTGAAATCTCTAGTTAAAGAGAGCAATAATGGGGGCTTTTGAGTTTTTGTCGAGCCAGTTACTTCTTGTGAGTAGGGCATTGGAACGGTACTCCTCATGTGAAATGGTATTTCTCCAGTGAGAGACTGTATAACTTTCTGCTGTAAGGAGAGCCTGTAAGTGAGAAACTGTGAGGCTTCTGATATAGTGAGACATCCGGTGAAGTGAGTTTTTTGGGTAAGAGATTGAGACCTGCTGTCAAAGGATTGACTGATGCCTTCTGATTCCACTGGAGCAGATGAGTTACTTCCCCGTGCCCTCCAATGCTTACCTGCAAGGAGAGGCCTCCAATTGCGTGCACACACTGGAGAAAGGGGAAAATGAGAGAGAAAAGAGAGTGACTGTGTGGGCTTCCGTGTTTCCTTCTGAACGCCTAAACCTCTTTCAGTGTTCTTCTCGGTACAGCCTTGTTAGTTGGCAGACACCTAAAGTTGACAACAACCATTAAACTATCACCAAGAATGCATCTGTTACAAGTTAAAACTTACAGTGGATTGATAGAAGATAAACATGACACATTATTAACTAATACCCAAAACCCAAAAAGAAAAAGGCGTGCAATGCTGAGTCAGATTTGTGAACGGTGGCCATCTTGAATTTTTGCGACTCTCCTGCAGCTACGTATCTTCAGCAGATAGCCAAGTAGATGTCCAACAAATGGTAATTGCAATCTCCAACGTGGATATTTCCTAACCTTAAACCATTTGCTGACATAGTTTTCTTGAACACTGGCATTGACTAGGTTCTTCTCGACAGCTGCTGCTGAGAAATTCATAAGAAATACACTTGCGCTGAGTGGGACGCTCTGTAGTCTAAAGCTAGAAAGAGCAGCTGAGTGTGAGCATGACATTTCTTGGCCTGCTGCTGGATTGAGAGTCTATCCTGTAGATCACTTAATGCTTTAAGTGCTATAGACTATAAGGGCTGCTGCTTGTGTCAGAATTTGAAGCCTGCTGCTTGCATCAGAAAATGAAGATGCCATCCTTGTCTGAGACTAAAGCCCTGTTCTTGAATCAGAGTGTGAAGTCACCTGCTGGTGTCAAGTGCCTAAGGCCTGTTTCTCTGAAGCCTACTGTTAGCTTCAGAGGCCAGCGACTGCTTAAGAGAGACTCTGCAATAGGTGCAAAGTTGTTGTGTCAATCATCTAAATTGTAATTCCCATCTTTTCCATTGACTTGATGGCTTTGTATTGTATAATTTCTCCTATGTTGATGAGCCAAAGACAGCAAAAATAGGGGTAGGAGAACAAACACAATTTACACAAATCCATTAGTCAGTGCAATTTGATGGCTAGCTCTGTTGCAGTTCAACTCCAACTCTTTTTGGACATTACGTTTTAGGACCAGTGTTTAAGCCAGATTCCCAATCAAACTTGTTTTAGTTCTTTCTTTAAAATATCATATAATGTGGAACAATATTCCCAGATTTTCAGTATCTTTTGTAACTGCCATCTTGCTGCATGTGCCTTGGATTATGTTGGAATCTAGTACAGTGATTTGGGGTGCTAATCTTTTTCTCTAAATTTGTTTTGACTGTAATTCAGATAATTCTATTCCCACAAAAATTATTAATGCAAACCAGACCTTGAGGCTATTTATCTGTTGTACCTCAGTACTCACGGAGGTACCTTACATTACCACTGAATTTCTGTGTCAATGGATTGTTCTCCATGCATGAAGAAAATGCTTCTTCTTAAAATATCAGAAGCATTTTCTCAGAAGACAAACTTGGGACATGATGGAACAGCAAGGATCTGCTCCAATAGACCATCAGGGAATGTTATTACAGGGGGAGAGGCTCTTGGGCATAGGCCTGTGCTCCCCCAGCCACATCATTCAATCTGCCCTGTGGGGCGGTAGGAGGTGTTCAACCCCAGTCTGCCCCGGTCTGGAGGGGATATTCGGGGACAGAAAACACACTAGATACCAGGAGATAATAAAGGAGATACATTATTTGGGGGGGTGGGGAGGAGGAGATAAATGTGCCCTACATAGGTATTGGCCTGCACTCTCCACCAAAACAAACCGCAACAGTCTTTCTGCACCCAGATGGGTGAGGGGATGTAGTGTATAGGGACTGTTCAATTCAGGAGGGTGGGGGTGTATAAATAATACCCAACTAATACCTAAAACCCAAAAAGAAAAAGGCATGCAATGCTAACTGGGAGGCAGAAAGCTTTCTACTCACCAGTGGATAGAAGCTGTACTGTTGTAAGGGATTTTAGGCCTCAAAGTCTTTCAGCCCTGCAGGAGGCAAAAAGCCCACTAGACCAGCAAGGAAAAAATGGTCTAAAAAAGGTGTGCATTGGGCTGTGTCCCCACACCAGAATGAGTCTTTCTACTACCCATTGGGTTCATTAAGGGGTTTACCACAATTCTGCCGTCGGAGAGGGGTTGGGATGTGAATCCTAAAGCCCACTAGTCATCAAGGATTTTATTGTTTAAAAAAAACTTGGCTGTGGTACGCCACCTTAGTGTCAGGCCTATGCCCCACTGCAAAAGCCCTACCAGTGTTAGTCTGCCTCCAGTGCAAATCATCCACATTTCGATGACAAGCAAGAGAAAATATGGGTTGTTTTGGGTACTTTGTCATATGGACCAACATAGTAGGCAGTGAATCCAGATTGCTTCTTACTTGCCATGCCGAATGGATTCACTTTTCGGGCCCATGCCCGCTACCCAAAGAACCTACTAAATTTAGGCATTTTTTAAAGTAGACACCCAGAGGACTCCAAGATGATGTGCCTTCCTTGGGCCCTATGATATTTTCTTACCCACAATGCCCTGCCAACCTGAAGTTACCTATATCACCCATTTTCCTCACAACTATGTGGCAGAAGTTTCTGGAATCTGCAGGGGTGCGCACATGTTGTACCACCCAGAGTTCTCACACTTGTCTCCATAAAAAACGGTAAGCCCAGCGCCCCAGACACACAAGGCCCAAAAACTCAGGGCGGGGAAATTTGCAGTAGGGGTTGATGCTGTATTTGAGCCCAAGCATGGTTGCTACCCGAGAATACCTTCCAAGCCTAGACATTTTTGAAACCTAAACACACAGGAGAGTCCAGTGTGATGTGTCTTGCGTGAATCCCACCACATTTTCTTACCCTCAATGTTAGAGGTTTGCAGGATATTGTGGGTAAGAAAAGTCCACACAAGACAGAGCATTCTAGACTCCCCTTGGTGTCTAATTTTCAAAAATGCCTCCTGGCTGACAAGCGAGTCCCAAGTCCTAACAAATTGGGCAGCATTTTTATCAGGACAAGTGTAGGAATCCTGGGTAGTAAGAAATGTGGGGATTCTCACAGCTTCCAGAACTTTCTCACTGAAATATATTAAAAAATGTATGTGTTTGCCTTTATCTGAGGTATGGAGTGCATTGTGGGTTAGAAAAGGTAAGGAGATCCACCCAAGGTGCACACCACCTTGGAATCCCTTGAGTGTAAAGTTTTCAAAAATGTCTGAGTGTCAGAAATATTGTGGATGCATGCAGATTTTTGCACGTTCCCAGAAATATGAGGAAAACACATGTTTTTTTGCAAAGGTTTGAAGGATATTTTGGATAATAAAAACGTAAGAGATTCACACAAATCACACCACCCTGGACTCCCCCAGGCATCTAGTTTTCAAAACTGCCTACATGTGGTAGATTTCCTCGGGTGGTGGCTGAGCACAGGGTGAAAATTCACCGCTAACAGCAATGTTAAAAAACAAAAAGCATTGATGTATCTGTGTCACTTTTAGGGTTTATTGTGTCACATGTGCTAGGCCCAGACATGGGGATACCATTTATATGAGGAGACATGTGGAAACGCAAATTAGTAGAACATTTGTTAATAACAATTGGACTTCTTAACATTTCTGGCTTTTGATTGTAAGGCAGTGAACAAGAAAGAAAACGTTTTGCAAAATTCCTTCTGAATAACATGATAATATGGGTAACCCCAAGTTGAGGTAAAAAAATAAATAATCAATATACTCATTTTTGTGTACACTTAAGAAATATATTGATTTTGTTCATACCCATTTTTCTTTCATTATATTTATCACACGTATTGCTGCATGGTTGGTGCACAAAGAAAAATCATTATAGGCTCATGTATTGGCTTTGGGTGTCACATTTTTTTTAGATAAACTACAAACACTACATATCCTTGTAACCAGAAGGGTGCATCAGATGTAACAGTGTATTGCTTTTATAAAATGGCCATCATGATGAAAAATTACAGATGAAAATGTTGTTACCAATGGCTATTTTTTCTACTTTTTTTTATTTTTTTTAGTTATTTCTAAAATTAGTTTCTTTGGAAAAACTTGAAGGGTCCACAAAATGACTCCTTTCTGAATTCTCTAAATGTTATATACTTTTCAGAAATGTATAGCTTTCCACGATCATGTATTGGCTTCATGGCTGTTTTCACCACAAACTGCAATTAGGCTGAAACCATACAAATTAGGAGAAAAAGACTACCTCTTAGAAAAAAGCCAAAATTGTAGTAAACATATGTGTTTTTTGATACATCTCTGCTTGTTCATGAAAGCTGGGAAGATGATTAATTTAGCACAGCAACTCTTTCATTGATTCCATTTTCGTGAAAAAATTATTTTTTGCACGGCACATTTTTCCCCATTGTACCCTAAAACAAAAATATTTAGCTATATTTTAGCTATTTTCTTGGTTCCCTCTAGGAGAATCTACAAACCCTTGTTACCTTTAGAATCTCCATGACGCTGGGAAAAGTGGTTTGGCATGGATACATTATGTGAAAAATAAGTAGTGAAGATGTAAGTGTGTAGTACCTCAATTACCAAAAAAGGATAAGCATGGGGGGGGGGTGGAAAAGCCTCACCTGTTAAGGAGTTAATGTAGATAATGATTGACCAACTTGAGTGTTTTGGTGGCATCATCCTTGGAATTCAGGTAACTCTGCTGTACCTAATTTTATTGCCGGGCAAAACACAGTGAATGTTTTTTATATTTAAAACTGTTATGGGAATGTCCATTGAACTGATATGTTTTACCCTATACATAGCCTATTATTATTATTAAACTGGTTGGTGCTTGAATTAGTTCTTCCATATAGATTAATCTCCTGATAATGAAAGAAAGATTTGTAAGTAGTGGACCACAGTTAGATTGGTAGGGCATTCTGCTGCCAGACCAACCAATCTCAATGTGCAGGAAATTCCATAATTGAACTGTAGGGGCCACAAAAATCAAACCATTAATTTTACTTCAATGACCGAGGGATGTTGCAGGAAAGTACCATCTTTCTTGGCATGATTTGCCCCATTTTCTGCATGCTGTCAGTGAGTTTGACTGTGTTCACTGGGAACAAGGGCCCCAGTGAATATGCTCTCTCCCTTCTAACTTGGTAACTTGTACCATTTTCACCCCACATTTGGCATACTGGTGCCCCCTTGTAAATCCCTAATATATGGTACACAGGTACCCAGAGCATTGGGGTACCAGGGGGTCTCCATAGGCTGCAGCATGTATTATGTCATCCCTAGGGAGCCCATGCAAAGTGTTCTGCAGGCCTGCCATTGCAGCGTTCGTGAAAGGGTGCATGTACCCTTTTGCACCATAGGTCACTGCACCAGGTCACTATAAGTCACCCCTGTGGCAGGCTCTCCTAGCCCAGAGGGCAGGGGGCAAGTACCTGTGTGTGAGGGCACCCCTGCCCTAGCCGAGGTGCCCCTACAAACTCCAGTGCCATTTTCATGGACTTCGTGAGTGCGGGATGACATTTTACGTGTGTACTGGGCATAGATCACTACCTATATCTAGCTACATAATGGTAACTCCAAACCTAGGCATGTTTGGTATCAAACATGTTGGAATCATACCCCAATAATGTTGCCAGTATTGGAAGTATGATTCCGTGCACTCTGAGGGCTCTTTAGGGGACCCCAGCATTGCTACCGCCAGTCATCTACTAGAGTTTCTGTGGCAGCCCAAGCTGCTGCCACCCCTCAGACAGGTTTCTGCCCTCCTGCTGCTTTATCTGATCCAGCTCAGGAAGGCAGTACAAAGGATTTCCTTTGGGAGAGGGCAGGAACACCCTCTCCCTTTGGAAATAGGTATGACCGGCTTGGGAGGGGTAGCCTCCCCAAGCCACTGGTATGCTTTGAAGGGCACATTTGGTACCCTCCAGGCATAAACCAGTCCACATCGGTTCAGGGACCCCCAGTCACTGGTCTTGCATGAAACTGGACAATGGAAAGAGTGACCACTGTCCATCACCACCCAACGGGTGGTGCTCAGAGTTCCTCCAGAGGGTCCCTGGGTTCTGACATCTTGAATCCAAGGTTAGCAGGGACCTCTGGGAACAACTGAGTAGCCAGGCCTGGCAGGTGACGTCAGAGCCCCCTCCTGATAGATGGTCACCTAAACCCCTTTCAGGGCTATTTAGAGTCTGTCTCTTGGGTGAGGTCCTCAGATTCGGCTTGTAAGATTCCAGAAGGACTCCTCTGCAACCTCCACTTCGACTTCTAGCCACTGGAACCGCGATTGGACCCCCAGAAGCTGACAATCTGCATCCACGAAGAAGACTCTTCTTGCAACATTGTTTCCACTGCTCCTTCCAGCTTCTGCAACATTTCCTTGGCTGTGCATCCTCTGAGAGCAGCAAGCCTTCAGTCTGCATGAGAGGGAAGAAGGAATCTCTCTTGGAGTGAAGGAGTCACTCCCCTGCATCCGCAGGCACCTGCTGCAACGATGACCGGCTGTGTGGATCTCCCCTCATCCTGAGCTGTGTTGATCCTGCATCACAGGTGGTGTTCTGGAGTAGTCCTCTTGGTCCTCTCTGCAGCTGTCCAACTTTGGTGGAGGTGAGCCCTTGCCTTCCCATGTAGGACAGTACCGCCGTGCACTGCGTCTCTTGCAGCTGCCAATGCATGTTTGCATCTCCTCCAAGGGAACTTCAGGCTACGTGCAGCTCCAGTCCTCAGCACTCCTCCCTGCGACGCACAGCCCTCTGCATGGGTCTCCTGAGGCGTGGGATACCTTTCTGTAGTACTGCGTGGGCTCCTTCTGCAACTTCTGTGATCCCATCCTGTGGGACTCCTGTGGGTGCTGCCTTTGCTCCTGTGGGCTCTCTGTGTTGCTGAGGGTCTGACTCCCCCTCCTAGTTTGAGTCCTCCTGGGCCTTGCTGGTCCCTGGCAGCACCACTTTTCCACTAACCGCAAATTTGCCTTTGCCAAGGCTTGTTGGTGGAATTCCTGCACCAACACCCATCTGCAATCTATACTCCAGCGTGGGACATCTTCTGCATCCCTCAGGAACTCTTCTCTGGCTCCAGGGCTGCAGTGCTGACCTACTCTTCCTCACTGTCGACCAACTCCTGCAAGTACAGCTGGGTGGGTAGTAGCTCCTACTCCTCCTGGACTCCACTGTGAATCTTAGACTTGGTCCCCCCCTCTCTTCACAGGTCGTCCTCTCCAGGAATCCACTGCTGGTTTCTTGCAGTCTTCTTTTCCTTACTTTCTGGTGGTTTGGGGAAATTCCAGTGATTTAGTACTTCTTCCCTGATTGCTAGGGGGGTACTGTGCTACTTACCTCTGTGGTTTTCTAGTACTCCCAGCTCCCCTCTACATATTCCACTTACCTATGTGGGAGTCATGTGTTCAAATTCCATTTTTGTCTAACCTTTTCTATGCTGATTGCTGTTTACTAGTGGATATAATTAGTGTATTTCTTACCTCCTATTGGAGGTATGTGGTATTTTGTGACCAAAAATAAAGTACCTATATTTTTCTAAAACTGAGTGTTTTCTTTCATATGTGTAAGTGCTGTGTGACTACAGTGGTTTTGCATGTCTCCTAGATAAGCCTTGGCTGCTCATCCACAGCTGCCTCTAGTGAGCCTGGCTTCTAGACACTGCCTACACTTCACTAAGAGGGGATACCTGGACCTGCTATAAGGTGTAAGTACCATAGGTACCCACCACACACCAGGCCAGCTTCCTACAGATGTCTAAGCAGTTGGTCCTTGATCACATTTATTGTAGAGAAGCTAGATATGGGTTTATTTAAGACTTTGTGATTGATGCCCAAACATACATACAAAATTTTTATTTCTCAGTCTTTCCAGTGAAGACAGAGATAGCCTAATTTTCCTCTTAAGATAATTACTCTCCATTCATGTCAGTGGGGTCTAGAAACGAGACACACCTGGTTGTGCTGTAAGTGTGACTCCTATGAAAAGTAGGTTTATCTGGCTCCACCAGACTTCACAATGTTGCTTGCCTAAGTTGAGTAGATTTTGGTGCCTAACTGAACAGCACAATGCAATAAGTGGTTTCCTAATGACGCAATCAAAAGAACAATGCATGTATTACATTCTGCTTTACGATGTAATGTAGATGAGGTTCTTGTCTAACTCTAATTTTAGGGTAAATATTCCACCAGTCTTCCTTCACCTCTATCAGCTGCTGAGTTGAAAAGGTGCTCAGGCCTAATAGGGCACAGAAACACAAAGAACTGGACAACACCGGACAGTACAGAAAGGCGAAAAACAGAAGTATAAAAGAATACAAGAGAATCCATTCCCACCCCACTGCCATTACTCCTAGGAGAACTGTATTTCACTGTCTTGCATTGCCCTCAGTTATCTGTAGATTGTAAAATCTCTGTTTTTTGTGAGCCTGCTAGGTAACAAGCAATGGCATAAAGAATGCTGTTTCTACAAACCTGAAGGCATCCTCTGGTGATGTCATCAGATAATACTGTGTTTATATCTCTTGTATTTCTATAGCATGGACCTATCCAAAACACAGCGGAGCACTGTACAGGTTCAAAGTCAAACAAAGTAACAAGTGATAGGTAGCTGGTTTGTGGGACTGTTAATTAATTGTGAAGTGGTGTTCTTTTGAAAGGTACATCTTCAACTCTTTTCTGAATTGGATGCTCCCATTGGAGGCCTTCAGCATTCATTTCAGCACCAGGATACCATCCCAGGTGATAATGCGCTTTACAAATACACATAACATAACAAGATAGTTATGTTCCTTTTCCACAAATGTCTCCAAAAACAAATAGAGAAGGAAACACAACTCTTGTGGAACCACCAAGTTATAGAACCACACGTTGGAATTAAATGTATAATCCTGCCATTAGTGTGGCCATGGGATGCCGTGAGGGTCCAGTGTCTTCTGGGCCTGGCTTTGTGGTTGCAGTGTATATCAAACTTTCTTAGGTTTATGAGTTGTAATGTCACTATGGTGTTGGTGCTTCTGATGCTAACATTATGTGTGCTTCAGTAACTAATAGGTTGACAGTGATGGAGAATGGTGGGTGTGGGCAGAGATCTTCTCAAAAGCGTTTAGTTATTGTTGGGGTTAATTATCTTGTCCTTTGCCAAGGTAGGATGTTTAACACAGAATCTCTTTGCAAATGTTACTCTCCTTCGTAGCTGTTGGGAACTGTAATCCATTTGGGGAACTATGATGGTTTTAGTGGTAGGATGGGTTCACTTAGGAGCAAGTATTTTCTTTGTCCTTCCCGTGAGCTTCTTCAGTGTTCCATACACTTTTAGGCTAATTTTATGTTTTATTCAATCTGCCATCCTTTTATCCATATATTCAAAACTCTTTATAGATATATGGATTTAAAACAAGGGATAGGGGTTGTTTCCTAATAATTTAGAGGATGATATCCAACAATGCTTTGCATTTTTCGAGGAAGGAATTTGTTGTACGTGTTGTTGTAAGTGTGTATTTGATTTAGAAAACGGTTCCTCTTTTGATGTTGAAACTATCGTGTTTATGTAGCCTTCAGTGGAATGGAATGCATTTGGCAGGTTGTGCCGATTCCCTGGCAGCTAGGAAAAAAGTCTTTTTTAATTGATTAGAAGGTAGTAATTAATTTTACAGTTGAGAATCTTCTCTCAAAAATATCTTGGTAATGATTAAAATCATGTTTGAAACAAAACTTTAGCACTATGCTATTGGTATGACGGTGATATGGCGGAATTGAGTTTTGTTTTGTAATCCATGACATGTTCTGAGATAAGTGCCTTAGAAATGTGTCAGTTTGACCTCTTAAAATAATATTGGTTAATAAAAAATAAGTTAATGGTATACATGTGGATGCCAAATAAATTCTGCGCCTGGATAGCCTTTCCACCAATTTAGTTGTATAGTCTTCCTGGATTCAGTCATGTTCAATATATGTATTAGCTGACAGACTGAAGAAGTCTTTAAATAACCTGTACCACTCAACGTGATCTCTTCATAACTCTTCAAAACCAAAAGAACACACCTTTGTTTTCTTAACACCTAAGTCCTTCGCTGTTTGCCCATTTGTAAATTATGAGTTTGAAACCAGATTAAAATGATACTTCATGAATGGTTCTCCAACATTGGATCTTTTATAGATTCCTGTGCTTGCATCATTTAAAATTGTCAGGATGGGAATCCATGTTGACGTTTCAGGCAGAAGTCAGCAGAATTTAAAAGTGCACATTTCATAAAGCAATACTTCTTTAGTAACCCGTTTATCTAATTGTAAATGACTAGACTTCAGCCAGCGAGGTGAATGTGCATTGAGCTCTGCTATTCCAAAGGCTTCCAAAGCTCAGATTTCTATCACATCATAATTCATAATTCATAGTCCCTAATCAATGCCTTTTATTCTCCATCAAAATTCAGTGTTTGGTCTGCATTTCTCTTAGGATGTAGATGAAATGGTAGCTGTGCATTTTCAACTATAATAAAGAATTTGCAAAGCAATAGGTCCTGCATTTGCTTGAGTAAGAGCTATTGATGTTGTAAACACATAACCAGACTTTTCTTGCCACATAAATTGGTCAACCCTGCTGCATAATTTGGTCCTCTATGCCACATACTTCTAGGGGCCATATGTAAGGAAATGCCTCCTTGGCATGGTTACCCCCTAACCTTTTGCCTTTGCTGATGCTAAGTTTTGATTGAAAGTGTGCTGGACCCTGCTAACCAGGCCCCAGCACCAGTGTTCTTTCCCTCAACTGTATCTTTGCTTCCACAATTGGCACAGCCCTGGCACTCAGATAAGACCCAAGGGCTCTGATTCCAGGGAAGGTCTCTAAGGGCTGCAGCATGTCTTATGTCACCCTGGGGACCCCTCACTTAGCAGATGCACACTGCCCCACAGCTTGTGTGTGCTGGTGGGGAGAAAAAGACTTAGTCGACATGGCACTCCCCTCAGAGTGCAATGCCAACCTCACACTGCCTGTGGCATAGGTAAGTCACCACTCTAGCAGGCCTTACAGCCCTAACGCAGGGTGCACTATACCACAGGTTACGGCATATGTGCATGATCACTATGCCCCTACAGTGTCTAAGCAAAACCTTAGAAATTGTAAGTGCAGGGTATCCATTAGAGTATATGGTCTGGGAGTTTGTCAAACACGAACTCCACAGTTCCATAATGGCTACACTGAAATCTGGAAGTTTGTTATCAAGCTTCTCAGCACACTAAATGCACACTGATGCCAGTGTGCAATTTATTGTAACATACACCCAGAGGGCATCTTAGAGATGCCCCCTGAATACCAATCCGACTTCTAGTGTAGGCTGACTAGTTTCTGCCAGCCTGCCACACACCAGACATGTTGAGGGCCACATGGAGAGAGTGCCTTTGTCACTCTGTGGCCAGGAACAAAGACTGTACTGGGTGGGGGTGCTTCTCAACTCCCCCTGCAGGAACTGTAACACCTGGCGGTGAGCCTCAAAGACTCACCCCTTTTGTTACAGCGCCCCAGGGCATCCCGCTAGTGGAGATGCCCACCCCTCCGGCCACTGCCCCCACTATTGGCGGCAAGGCTGGAGGAGATAATGAGAAAAACAAGGAGGAGTCACCCACCAGTCAGGACAGCCCCTTAAGGTGTCCTGAGCTGAGGTGACCCCTGCCTTTAGAAATCCTCCATCTTGAATTTGGAGGATTCCCCCCATAGGATTAGGGATGTGCCCCCCTCCCCACAGGGAGGAGGCAAAAAGAGGGTGTAGCCACCCTCAAGGACAGTAGCAATTGGCTACTGCCCTCCCAGACCTAAACACACCCCTAAATTTAGTAATTAGGGGCACCCCAGATCCCAGGAAATCAGATTCATGCAACTTGAAGAAACAAGAAGGACTGCTGACCTACAAGCCTGCAGAGAAGGAGGAAGACGACAACTGCTTTGGCCCCAGCCCTACCGGCCTGTCTCCAACTTCGAAAACCTACAACCAGTGACGCATCTGACAGGGACCATCGACCTCTGAAGCCTCAGAGGCCTGCCCTGGACTAAAGGACCAAGAAACTCCTGTGAGCAGCGGCCCTGCTCAAAACCAGATACTTCTTTGCAACAAAAAAGCAACTTCCAAAGACTGCACGTTTCCCGCCAGAAGCGTGAGACTTCTCACTCTGCACCCAACACCCCCGGCTCGAGATTCAGAGAACCAACACCTCAGGGAGGACTCCCCGGCGACTGCGAGCTCATGGGTAACCAGAGACAGCCCCCACAGCGACGCCTGCAGAGAGAATCCAGAGGCTCCCCCTGACCGCGACTGCCTGTAACAAGGGACCCGACGCCTGGAACCAGCACTGCAACCGCAGCCCCCAGGACCTGAAGGAACCGAACTTCTGCACAGGAGTGACCCCCAGGCGACCCTCTGCCTAGCCCAGGTGGTGGCTGTCACGAGAAGCCCCCCGTGCCTGCCTGCACCGCTAGAGTGACCCCCGGGTCCCTCCATTGTTTCCTATCTAAAACCCGACGCCTGCTTTGCACACTGCACCCGGCTGCCCCTGTGCCGCTGAGGGTGTGTTTTGTGTGCCTACTTGGGTCCACCCAGTGCTCTACAAAACCCCCCTGGTCTGCCCCCGAGGGCGCAGGTACTTACCTGCTGGCAGACTGGGACCGGAGCACCCCTGTTCTCCATAGGCGCCTATGTATTTTGGGTACCTCTTTGACCTCTGCACCGGACTGGCCCTGAGCTGCTGGTGTGGTAACTTTGGGGTTGCCTTGAACCCCCAACGGTGGGCTGCCTATGCCCCAGGACTGAGACTTGTAAGTGTTTTACTTACCTCACAAACTAACCTTTACTTACCTCCCACAGGAACTGTTGATTTTTGCACTGTGTCCACTTTGAAAATAGCTTATTGCTATTTTTTTGCAAAGACTGTATATGATATTCCTTTTATTCAAAGTTCCTAAAGTATCTAAGTGAAGTACCTTGCATTTAAAGTGTTTACTGCAAATCTTGAACCTGTGGTTCTTAAAATAAACCAAGAAAATCTATTTTTCTGTATAAAAACCTATTGGCCTGGAGTAAGTCTTTGAGTGTGTGTGTTCCTCATGTATTGCCTGTGTGTGTACAACAAATGCTTAACACTACCCTCTGATAAGCCTACTGCTCGACCACCCAACCACAAAATAGAGAATTAGAATTATCTAATTTTGCCACTATCTTACCTCTAAGGGGAACCCTTGGACTCTGTACAAACTATTTCTTACTTTGAAATAGTATATGCAGAGCCAACTTTCTATACCATGCATATAACTAATGCACTTCCATTCACCTTCTTTCTCTATCTGCAGCAAAAAATATAAATATTGCTGTTATATTTTATATTTTTTTATATAATTATCATTTTGCGGTCCCCCCAGCCTAGAGTGGGGACCTAGAGATGACCTAAACAGAAAGAGCATGTTGTGTGGTTAGTTATGGGCAAAAATATTTTGTAAAAGGAATGCGACCCAAAGCATTATAGAGTGAGTGGCAAATATTGTAGTCTCTTGATTGTAATACTCAGAAAAGCCTCTAGAGGACACCATAATAATATAGCATTTGTAAGAAACATGGTCATGTAACCATATAGTCAGCTCCTAGAGAGCATAATGACATGAAAACAGAATAGCAGAAAGTAATGCAGTGTAACCATATATATAGCCCGTAGAGGGCATAGTACCTTACACATTTTTAGGCCTAGCAGGCCTACGGCAATACTATTACAAACAAGGCCCTTAAACACAAACTACTCCCAGCTGTAAAACAAAGGTTCCAGCCATGAGAGACCTTAAAAAGACATTGAATGGTGGGAAAGGTTATTATTTTGAGGTCCCCCTCAGCCTGGTATGGGGACCCAGAGATGACCTAGACAGAAAGAGTGCATCGTGCTGAAGGTTTTGATAGTGGTGCCATTGCCCCAGGACTACCAGATGGTGAGTCATGGACAATAGTGTTATGTTAAAAGAATGCCCTCCAAAACAGCATGGGGCGAGTTTCTGACTGCATCGAATATTGCAGTATGTTGACTGTAATGCTCAGAACAGCCCCTAGAGAACACCATAATAAAAATCGCATTTGTAAGAAACATGGTCGTGTAACCATATAGTCAGCTCCTAGAGGGCTTAACGACATGAAAACAGAACAGCAGAAAGTAATGCAGTGTAGCCCCTAGAAGGCGCTTACACATTTTCAGGCCTAGCAGGCCGACTGCAATACTATTACAAACAAGGCCCTTAAAAGCCAAGCTACTTCCAGCTCTAAAACAAAAGTTCGAGCCATGAGAGAGCTTTAAAAGACATTGAATGGTGGGAGAGCTTACTATTTTGGGGTCCCCCAACCTAGAAAGGAGACCCCAAGATGATCTAGACAGAAAGAGAACGTCATGCTGAAATGTTTTGTGGTGGACCCATTGTCGTAGGGCCACCGTTGGTTGAGTTATGGACTCAAATGTTTTGTAAAAGAAATGCCCTGCAAAGCATTATAGGGCGAGGGTTCTGCGTTCAGTGAATATTAATAGGATGTGCTCTCCTGGTGTGCCAGGTTTGTATATTTTTCAACTGCCAAACTTGTACGTAACTGATAGTTGTGTAAAGCGCTCCTCAGATCAAGTTTGCGCTATATGAAACTTCATGTACTCATGTTACCCGCTCCGCCAATCCAGTGCACGCTATATGAAACTTCACGTACTCATGTAAAGTGCTCCTCCAATCGAGTTCGTGATATATGAAACTTTTATTAAAAAAAAATAAAATAAGGAAATATAAAATAAAAAAGCACCCCCCTCCCCTCCCCCAGCTTGCAGTCCTTCTGCGCAGACACCACAAAGAAACAGCGGCATGCCCAAAACAAGGAAGAGGAGTAAACAACATACGGCCACACATCACGATTTGGTGAGGCAAAAGAAAAAAGTAGTGTGCCGACACTAAGGTCGATGGCCGATCGTGCAATAATCCGTGTAACAGGGTCAGTCTTCAAGGTGGTAACAAAGCAGCCTCAAGGCGTGACAAATGTAAAGCATTTACCTACGAAATGAAGGGAACTTTGAAAGGCAGACCAACAAACAAATGAAAGTGATGGGCGTGAGATAGGGCTGTTGCAAGTCCACAGATGTAGATTACATATTGACCTAAAAATGACTTTCCAGCCTTTTACCTCTTCTGTTTATATTACTTTCCTTCAACCACATGTAACTGCAGTCCTGGGGTTTTCATTTGAACCTGTCTGGAAATCATAGCTGAGCCTCCTATGATGGAAAAGAAAATCACCTTTCAGAACTTGCTGCTTAAAAAATATTTTTTCAGATGAACCTCCTCTCTATATACATTTACTTCCTCAAACCACTGCATCAGCCTGAAAACTGTTGTGTTTGAGGAGGCTCATTTATGTTCTAACCGATACCACTTATTCAGGGGATGGTTTGGTCAGGAGCACTTTCTATTGGACCCTAGTTAAAAAAATAAAATAAAAAAAAAGGAACAAAACAACCTTTAAAATATGGTGGAGAATCAAGGAACAGAGAGGTCAAGGCGTTGCCGCTGACAAAGGCTCTTTCAATGTGTATCATACCCTCCTTTCATTCTGAGCCCTGTAGCTCATCCCACGATACATCAACATCACAACTACGGCCCTAAATCCACCTTCATGAGATAAAGGGCATTGGTAAGTACAGTTCCATCAACAGCTAGACTTTGCTCCCTAAAATCACATTGTTTATGACAGCCCCACGGAGGACCAGACCATTGGCAATGTCTCTTCCTTTAGAAAGCCATTCGCAATGTCAGTGTTCCCAAGAGCCCTTTACCATCGGCAAGGTTCCCCTTATTGCTTGTGGCTCCTTCATCAGTGTCGGTGACAGAATGGGTGTCCTCAGCTGCCTGTCCCGTGCTTCCCATGCCACTGGATTCAAGCTATCCTGTCTGATAAGGGGTGAAACCCCGAAACCGGTCCCAGGATGCTTGTTTCCACTCCAGGGAAGACCTGGTCTGGCAGTTCGGGCTGGACTGTTCCCATGGGGAACAGGGTCAAGACTGATTTGCATATGGCTGGGTCCAAACTAGAATGGCATGGGCAGCAAAAAAACGATGGATTTAGGCCCAGATCTCTGTACTGGGGGTGAATGTTTGACATTGTACAGCTTCCTGTCCATCACTTATTCTTTTTGCATTTGTCGCCCTAAGTGGGAAGGGTATGCCCAGACGTGGATCCCGTGCTTCCCATGCCACTGGATTCAAGCTATCCTGGCTGATGAGGGGTGAAACCCCGAAACCGGTCCCATGATGCTTGTTTCCAGTCCACGGAAGACCTGGCCTGGCAGTTCGGGCTGGACTGTTCCCGTGGGGAACAGGGTCAAGACTGATTTGCATATGGCTGGGTCCAAACTAGAATGGCATGGGCAGCAAAAAAACGATGGATTTAGGCCCAGATCTCTGTACTGGGGGTGAATGTTTGACATTGTTCAGCATTCCGTCCATCACTTATTCTTTTTGCGCTCAGCTGCCTAATTGACCATCACATCAGCACTAACCAAGAATCCTGTAGCAGTAATGGATATGCTTTAACCTGCATTGGTGTTCCTCTACCTAATTCTGCTGATACAGTATTCCCCTTAACCTGAGATCTGTGTCTGTTCATATCATGTATTCCACCTACTCAGATTCCACATGTTGAGGTGTATCAAGAACATCCATTGTCAGTTTGGAGACTTGATGATAATACCACTGATTAAATAAAGGTCTTGTTGAGAAAAGTGGAACTCTTGTTTACCATCAAGCCCTCCTATGCATTCACCTAGCCCTTATGATGAGTAAAATTATGAGCAAGGTGATTGTGACAGTAAATGGGATGATAAAAGCCCCTTCTTCTAATATGTGTATGTTATGGGATTTGTAAAGTGCATGGCTGCTCCAACTACAGAGCTTCTCAGTGCTGGCCAGGGGAAGAGAAACAAAGTTCATAATGATACCTCAAGATTCTGCAAAATAGAGTCAGGTTTTCAAAGACTTCTTGAAATTCAGATGATTCTGGGTGTTCCTGATATAGAGGGGGAGTGAGTTCCAGGCAGCAGGGACCTTGACTCTGGAAGAACGGCCTCCAGCTCTTGTTCGTCTAGCGCGGGGGATTCCAGCTGACATGAGATGTGCAGAACGCAAGGCGAGGCTGGGCGATAGGGAAGCACTAACTTTGCCAGGATAGGAGGTCCTTGGGAGTATAGAATGTTGTGACCCACACACTAGGATTTAAAAAGTATGCGTTTCTCCACAGGGAGCCAGTGTAGCTTTTCCAGAAGTCCAGAGACCGAGCAGAACTTAGGGAGTAAAAACAAGAGTCTGACGGCAGCAATTTGAACTAGCTGGACTCTCCTGGTCATTGATTTATTAACACCCAAATAAAACACATTACTGTAGCCCAGCCGGACAATGGACAATGATTTAGCGCATATTGAAATCGAAAAAAAAACAAGAATTGTTTTAAGACTCCTTAAGAGCCTGAAGCAAGAACCACAATGCTCTCCTGAGTCTCCAAAAATCAAGGTGTTGTTCAAAGTGACACCCAGGTTTTCCACAGAAGATTTCTGCACGGGGCAAGGGGCGCCTGAGGTGGATATGCCACCAATCGTCTCCCCATAGATGGGTGTTGTTGCCTAAAGAAGAACATCTGTTTAATTAGCATTTAGGCAAAGATAGTTGGCTTTCATCAATTCCGCCACTGCCGATAATCCTTTTTGAAAATTAGCACGATCAAGTGAAGGGTTGTCTGTAAGGGAGAGTACTAGCTGCTTATCATCCGCATAGGATATCAATGTCATCCTGGTGGGTTCAACGACCTGTGCTAATGATTCAGCATAAATTTTGAATAGAGTAGGGCTTAGTGACTACCCTTGTGAGATGCCATTTTGTTGAAGATGTGTGTTAGAATTAAAAGGTGGAGCAATAAACTGGAAAGATAGTTCAGATAAGAAGGAGGCGAGTCAGCGCAAGGCTGTTCCACCAATGCTGATACTCTGTAGTCGTCGTGGCAAGATCACATTAGACACCATATCACAAGCGGCGCTTAGGCCCAGCACAATCAGCACCAACGTACATCCTTCGTCCAAGGCCCAGCGAAGCTGCTCTGTGACTGCAAGTAGTGCTGTTTCAGTGCTGTGCCTTGGCCGAAAGCCATTCTGGAAGATGTCTAATATATGAATGTCATCCCGGTAGTTCACCTGTGTGTTAGTTACATGCTTCTTGGTAACCTTTGCAAGGAAAGGCATCAAGGAGATGGGTCAAAAATTCTCAGGTTTAGAGTCCTCTAGAGAGGGCTTCTTCAGCAAAGGGGTAACCTTTGCAATTTTCTATCTACTAGATACCTAAGCTGATGACAAAGATAGATTGATTGGTTGTAGAACGAGTGGCATGAGGGAATCTGCCATCCTGCAGAACAATTCTGGTTTTAATGGGTCTGTGTAGAGCCCGATTTAACGTGACAACAGATAGCCAACATCTTTTCCAGGTCCAGGAGGGGGAAAGAGTTAAGCGCCGGTCTAGGATTCGGCATCTCTGAAAATATTCTGTTTGGAGGAACAGAATCCAAGTGTAATTGAGTGTAAATACCTTGTATTTTGTTTACAAAATATTCTGTAAACTTCTCACATTGGGCATCAGAAGTGGCAAGAGAGGTTAGCTGTTACTGTCTGTTTTAGTAAGCCATTTAGTAGCTTAAATATTTATTTGGTGGGTCTAGAACTATTTTTGATTGTCTAGGCAAAATAATCTGATTTTGTTTTTTAGATCAATTTATGATAATCCTTGATGACTGCCCTGTATTTGATTTTCAGAAGGGGGTCATATGCCATCTTCCAGGAACACTCCAGGATTTTACAGTACTTCTTTGCTGCAACAAGAGTTTCACGAAACCAAGGGGCAATATATTTCTTCCTATTAGATACCTGTTTAATAGGTGTATGTATGACGAACATTACTAGAAACATTCCCCGCCACAGTTTTTATGCCCATTTTGTCACTTGCTTGTGTTTCCTGTTGATTCCCTGAATTCATTTTGACAGGTAATGTATCATTTCTATGGCAGCTTAGTCCAGTATTAGCTTTTATGACTGGCTCAACCACTGGCCATATCTGCCTTCCAACATGAAAACCACTAGAACCGTTGAAGTTTGTTACTCCAACAGTCCTTCCTATTACTATTTCAAGCAATCCTGTGTACTAGCCCAAAAATTCCTTGGGGCGAATCGTAGGTATAGGAGACAAAAGAAGGCCCCTCCGATGGTCGGGCACAGAGAAACCAAATAAGAAACCAGAAGATGGGGCAGCGGAGGAAGATAAATCGTAAGACTGCATTGTTCCACAAGAAGGTTCATCTAATCCACCACAGGTGAACTCCCTACTGAATGATACTGCTAGATTTCTTACAAGTCAGTGTATTGTTTAAGGGGATTAACATGTGAAAATTCTCCTTCTCACCCAAACTGATCACTGTGTGGAGTTTACAAGAGCATTGGTCATTGCACGCCTTGACTACTGTAACAATCTCTTCTGATCACTCTAAGAATCTCATTTACAAGCTTCCAAAGCTGAGTCTCTGCACACATGTACACATTAACCACACAGAAGTATTTACTCACTCCTGGTATAAGCAAAAAACCTAATTCAAGGTCATTTACACTGTCCACAAAGTCTACTAAGGGAAATCTCCAGAACACTTTCAGCGTTTGGCCCCAGAGATTTCACAAACCATCAGTGGCTGACTGCACACCTCACTGCCAACCAAGCTAACAAACAGCTCAATCACAGAGGCAGAGCCATAAAAGTCAAGAGCGCTATGCTGTGGAATGTTCTCGACCCAAATATAGTCAAACTCATGTAAATGCATCTCCGAAAACAGTAGAAAATGGAACTCATAAAAATATACAATTTTCCCTCTGCAAAGGGATTACAATTAAGCAGCTTCCTAAAAGGTTCTGACTCACTGATTCCCTGACCTTTTTCTTATTTTCAGCATTTTGAAGTAACCGAAAGGAAACACAAAACACTTTTTCTAATAAATATCCATATGAATAGATAGTATGACTTTGATGTATTACTGTACTGAAATTGCATGTATGTGTGTGTACATATAGAGAGAGAGAGAGAGAGAGAGAGAGAGAGAGAGAGAGAGAGAGAGAGAGAGAGAGAGAGAGAGAGAGAGAGAGAGAGAGAGAGAGAGAGAGAGAGAGAGAGAGAGAGAGAGAGAGAGAGCGCGCGCTTTACTACCCCTGATGAGGTGATACAACTAGAAACAATGACACTCTATATCTTGCATCTGGCTTATATTTTACCCATCTGATTATAACTTTTTGTGGATACAGGCCGGAATGTGACCTCTTCTCACTTCCTCCACTTAAATGTACCTCAACAACGTACAAACAGGAGCTCAGAAGTGGGCAAGAACTTTAACAGAAAACATATTACATAATTATAGGTCACAAGTAGTGTGTGGCCCAGTAGTTCATCAAGCAGAACATGCCCCATGACAAAGAATACATTGTGTAGTTCGTGCCCAGGATAGCAATATTGGAGAGGTACTTCCTCATATCTATGTTGACCATTAGAAATTGTCCGACCCGTTGTCGGTTGATAGAACATAGTACGCTGCTGGCACCAAGAGCTATATAGAGCTAGCACCATGCTCAGGTTGCAATAAAAATGACTGCTCAGGAGTGTCCTGGTACATCCGGAGCCTGGTTTAATGCCCAGTAGTCTCCGTTTGTATGATGGGGTTTGGGTGTGTCAGCAGGTAATAGCGCAGAGGGTCCCAAATGTCCTTCGGTCTTGAGCCCGGAGGCAGAGTTTCCACATATAATGATAGTTGTTCATTACAATAGCCGAGATCTGCTAACCAATCTTTAAATTCTGGCGCTCTTCCCCTTCCCCAATGGCGTGCAACTCTATGCTTAGCAAGCAATAACGCCAGGGCTACGATTTTCCTATAGCTGGGTCCAACTTGTGGTTCATAACCAACAAAGCTAATAGGAGACTGAGTGTGAGAGGAGGCTCTGCCATTTCCCTCAATGCATTTTCTATCTTCCCGAAAGCTGTCACACCCACAAGCCAGGTGAAGGAATTCCAACCCCTTTGCATTGCAGCATTGACATTTGTCATCTATGCGCAGCCCGTATGAATATAGTCTATCGGGAGTATAGTAAACTCTGTGTATGAACTTATAGTTTATGATGAAGAATCGACTACTGGGGGCACTGCTCCTGGTATGCGCACAGCACGTACCTCAAATTTCATCCATCAGATCTAGTCCTAGGTCAGACTGCCAGTGCTCACGGGCTCGGGTGACCTTGTGGGTCACCTCCTATTGTATAGTGTAGTACAGGGTGGCCACCAATCGTAGTGGTGTTTCTGCCTGAAGCAGCGTATGGAAAGTGTGTAGTGTCTGTGGCTCTTCGAGAAAACCGGGTGCAGCTGCTTTTATGTTATGCCCAAGTCTAATGTAGATAACGGGGAGGGCATGCGTGACTGGCAATAGAGGATGATATGGAATCGGGGCCAGTGGGGAGCACAGCACCGTAGTGCCTGCATGCCGCACTATTTGCGTCATGCAGCTGTGGTGCATACTACCAAGGAGTCAGCTGAGTCCGCGAACTGCAAAGTAGCGCCTCAATAGGATGAAGGCAGTAAAGGGCTCATATATCCCTCCTCCACAACTAGATGCGGTATATAAGGGGTGGGTTTGAACCAGTATATGACGTAATGCGCGTGGGCACAGTAATAGTACAACTCAAAGTCCGGCGCCTCAAACCCATCTTTAGAGAAGGGAAGTGTAAGAGGATCCCATTCTATAGGCTGGCCTGTGGATTTTTCAAATAAAGAGTAATGTCGTCCATAGAGTGACACCAATAGATGTCTCAAGGGATTACAGAGCAAAATCCTGGTGTCTCAATTTTGCAGCGAGATGCTCCACCTTTCGCAAACAGGAGCAGCAACAGCGGGTACCCCTGTCTAGTGCCCCCTAGAGATCCTTATCAGATCTGAGATGGAGCCACTTATCCACACTCTTGCGTTTGAGTGCGAATACAGGAGGGATACCTAGGCTAGAAAATCACCGGGGAGCCCATGATTTTCCCCTTTTGAGACAAAATGTCCTTTTAGTATCCGGTGTGATTGTTTTGCAAGGCAGCCGTTCATTTGCCTGTAGTGTTTTCACAATCATTAGTTACCATCTGTTGCAAATATCTGATTTTCACTTTGATGTTATCCCTTCTATGGGTTTTTCTTCCCTCCCATGTCTGCCTTCTGATTCCAATCCAAGTGCTTCCCGGCCAGCTATTTCCTACATGTGATGAAGCAGTATCATGTATCCAAACATTTGATAACTGAACAAGACTCACCATACATGAAAACCTTCAATATGCAGTATCATGGTCAGGAAAGGTGATGTATGCAGTCGCCGCTTAAGGGGGCTACAGGCGTCGGCACGGGGGGTGAATGGAATATTAATAAAATGAAAAAATAAATAAAATAAAAAACGGACCTGCACCGCTGCTCCTCTGTCTTCTCTACAGCAGGCAGAAACAGGCTCCCAACGTGCCCTGCAGTCAATCCTGACACTGCTCAGAACAGCGTTAGGATTGGCTGGGAGCGTCCAGCCAGGGCGCTCCTAGGCAGACTGGGAGCATGTGCCTGCTCTCTTCAGCCCTGCAACACAGTGCCAGGTTGGAGAGAGCACAGTGCTCATGTGTGTTTGGCCGGCACGGCCGACCAAACACACATGCGCACTGAGGGGAGTGCACAGTGCACTCACCTCAGTGCTCGTCATCCCCAATGCCCCGCTCATTTAACAATGAAAGGATAATAAACTTAGTCTATTATCCTTTCATTGTTAAAGGTTTTTCAGCGGTTGCTGCTGGCGGGGGGATTGGGGGTACGACACTCCTCCGCCATAGTGGAGGAACCACCACTGGATGCATGCAGTTGGAACAATATGTGTTTCGTCCATGCTTTCAGTCTTGTTTATGAAGTGACCTTGTTTATGTTCATAGACCATTCTTTTGTAAAGACACCAACTTAATTGAAGAGAATGGGTAATGTGTAACAATAACAATTTATTTTATTTTCTTACGGGTCCTTCGAAATATGTTATATAGTAGGCCTTTTGGGACTCAGGAAAGAATTAAGTGTCAAAATCTTAAAATTAAAACTATACCACTAGCTTTTCATCAAAAAATGCTCTTTAATGGAATCTTGGTACGAATAATTTTTTGTGAATCTACCATCTAAACTGGTAGCAAAAAAGCATGACCTTGAAGAGAATGTGAAATAGCTGGTAAAGGCTTAAACCAATTCTAAGTTTTATTCCTTAGAAGTTACTTCTTCTATATCCCTGATGCGGGCTAGGTTTCTATTCCTATGTACTTGGGGCTGGGTTTGAGGCCAGTGCTCATTGTAATGTTAATTTCTTATGTCAAGCTCCATTTGTCGTTCTGTGAAATGCCTTCAAGTCTATGTGATAGTATCAGGGTGTTTCTCAACCCAACAATCTAGTTTCTGCCTGGGAGCTAAAGGTCCTGTTTGTAGTATTTTTCTGTCGCACTGATCACGTCTTTCCCCTATGGATTTTGAATACGTCTGAATGTATGGCTTACAGGATATATCCTTGTGGGAGCTTCGCTGGCTCACCACAACCCACTAAACTCTGTGTTGCCAAGGGCGACCAGAATTTATAACAGCATCCTATACATGGATGTTTGCCCTTTGTCTATAGTGTGAGAGTTCCATCCTTGTCGTGAGGTACTTTGGCACAGATTACTTTGGCATCTTTTCACCATCTGCTGTTTGGATTCACATATTGTTGTATCTTGCCAGTAAAACCACCAAGTGAGGGAGGGACTCTTATGGAGAAAAATACTAGGCCAATGTGAACATATTATTTGAAATAATAGCCTCTTGGGGCTATTTTCAGGTCACTGTATTGTCAAACTGTGAGCAAACGCCCCCTTGCCCAAATGCAGTGATAAAACTCTGTCCACATCTGTATCAAAGGCCATTGTTTCAGGAAAGCACTGTTACCCAAATATAATGTTAGCAAACATAATTTCAGAATTAAAGACTGAATCATGCCCTTGCTGGCCTAAGTGAGGTGAAAGTGTAGACGCCCAAATTCTGATGCCCTGGGATAATTTAGTATGTAATAGAGTGCAGTCAAACTATGGATAAGAATATAGGGATATGACTATCCCAGTTCTAGCTTTTGAAGGCAAAACCTCACAGAAAAATAGTGAACATTTTTTAGTGTTCGTTTCATGAGCACAGTGGCCATACAGTGCAGCGATGCGGTCCAAATGTATACTTATCCTGTTTATAAACAATTTGCTGGAGTTGGGTGGTGAGAGTTTAAAGTCACAGTATTGGTAACTCAGTGCCCCACAGGGTTGTACAGCATAACTCTTGGAACAGGACATAGCAGTGCACATACCACCGCTCAGATAAGCATTAAATGGCTTTCATGGGGCCTTAGAGGCACTGAATAATAAAATGACGTCTCACTGAACTATTTCTTTTTATTTGTCCAAGGAGTGTGAAGCATCAGCAAGTACCACAGGGTTTAGCATTAGATGTGTGCAGTGTGAAAGTAATAGAACAACCATTCCTACTTTGCTTATCAAAGGGGGAGAAATCTGATCTAATAAAGTCAATATATGTCCATACCCAGTAGAAACTGAAATTAAGTGATTTAAGGCAGAATTGCGAGGAAGTTGAAACAAGCTGAATTCAAAGCTGCAATCATATATTCTTACTCCTGCTAGAACTTAAAAACTCTTCCTCTTTCTTGGGGATCGCATGTCCACTACTACTTTGCCCATGGCACTTGATTCATCATCTTGGCCTATGGCGTAAATCTTTACCATCTAGTTTATGTCCACTGGAACCGGAGGAGCTCCCCAAAATACCGCTTAATTAATGAATTCCCCTAGGATGAATCCAGAGTGCTCTTCCTCACGGATTCATGGAACTGCCAGCACTTTCCTTTACGGTTGTAGCAGCATTTTGAAGTCCCTCAATGTTTTTATTCTCCAAAGTGTTTTCAACGTAATGGCTCAGTCTCAGAAGTCTGTTTTTTAGTTGGAAAATGCTCCTCATTGCCTCTGAGATCTCGTCTTTAGATCACTTTTAGCTCTCTATTGTTGAAGGCACAATATCAATACTTGCAGAAGACCTTGGGAAAGCCCATTGCTTACTAATAATTAGCTTTCTTGTCAATCTCATTTGCATGCTTTTTAGGGTCGAGCGTGCAAGCACTCTAGCCTGCTGTAATCCCTCTGTGGGCTTTTAACCATGCCCACCGCATGCCCATCAGTTTTGTTGGTTCATGGGATTGCCTTTTAAAAATCGTTTGATTTTATTTGTGAAAGGCATGCATACTTCACGCCTTTTCCAGTGTTTAGCCCTCCTCGAGCACACCCACCAGCTACTGAAAACATACAAGGCTCTATGTTTTCCGTATCGCTTCTGGACTACTTCTTTTTTTTAATTACCTACGCAGCGCGCTCTCACTGGGCAGTAGTTGAGCGTTTTGAATGACATCGACCCTGTTACATGGGCAATTGCTCCTTTGCCGATATGTTTGACGGTGAACAAACTTCTGTTTCCTTTTGTGTATTCCTTCATGCTCATGGCGTGGTGCTTTTAATCAGCTTGCTTATGTAAAACTGTATAACTTTTCATTTTCAATTGATGTGGCAATAAAAGTTTGGTTAGGACTTTACAATGCTAATAGCTCTCAGTCGAACAACTGTGAGACCCATTGCACATCCAATGCTTGTTGTTAAATGGCTTTCCCTTTTCTTCTTGTGTTTGTTCATCCCCTGGAGAGTAGCTTCTTTACCATCTATTTGATTGGATTTCTTGTAACCTTCCGCTGCTTCGCATTTACAGATCTACTTTGTTGTCTTTCAGCACTGTTTGAGAGTGTATGTGCTTTTTTGATCTTTACCTTGTATGCTGTTTCCCCCTCAAAGTAATTTGCCCGCTTTCAGTTTTGCTACCCCGATATCAATCACTGTGTCCCCCACCCGCTGGCAGAATGATTTTATTTTACGAATTGTATTTCTTAAACTGCCCCCTTGCTCCTCTGTTGCTATCCATCTTCCGGTTGCTCTTTACTTCCCATTCCAGCATTGACTGGGTCCGTCCCAGTTAAGAGGTAGAATGCAAGCATTGGCAAAGCCATCAGGTCTTGCCAGGCCATAGTGATCTGTTGTGGGAACCTTGCCTCGGATGCCTATTCTGTGCTTGTAAGCACCGCACAGTCTCCTCGCTGCTACACCAAATCCAGTGCCTCTCCCAAGAATTGAACTCCAGGAGATCTGTGGCATATTGGACTTAAGGTGGATCCCACCCAGAAAATTGCCTTAGGTCTAGCTGAAAAGCACCCATATCATAACTTTCACTCCATTCCATTCAGGTTCTACCCGTAAGCTTCTGCAGTCTCCATTGACCTTTATGTGGTATGCAGAGTACACATATACAGCTGCGCTAATTTCTCTACGATCTCTGCTCCACACACCAATGTCATCAAACTCGGAAGTCTGAGATGCTTCACCGTGTCCTGGACACCCAGCAATAACAAAGCAGTTTGGTTGCCGAGTGTGCTCTGAGTACAGTCACAAAGAAGGAGCTGTGGCAGAAGCCTGCATGACAGTGGGTGTTCTAGAGCTTTGCATGCCCTGCCTTTACACAACACTTTAAATAGTACGCTGTACAAACAAAACAGCACTGCACTCCTATAATGCATGACAACAGCAAACATTAAGACAAAATAGTGATCATACTTCCAGTACAGAATGAACATGCAGTTAATTGAAGGTTGAGGTATACAACAGCACTTGAAAATGTCAGCTACTTAACACACGTTTATTGGGAAGTTGACACCCATACCAGTGCAAAAGCTATGTAAGCAGTTTTTTTTCAGCCATCTGATCTCACCCACCAAACAAAAAAACAACACCTCATCAAAACTAACATACATCATACTGACAGCACACCTCCATACAACATACTCTTATCTCGGTCTGTGATAGAAAAGGTTGGAAAGCCATTCTCTGGACTGTTGCAAGCCACTTGACAGCTAGGGAATTGAGAGCACTTCTGGTGCTTGTTGTCCAGTCCCAATATGGAACCGAGTCTCAAGATATGTGTAGTCACTAAGAACGCTTGTGATAAGTCACCAATCACCCAGAAGAAATTTGAATATCTCAATGGAATGGATTCCAGAATCCCAGCATTTTACTATTAACTTAAAATTCACAAGGATCAGATCAGCTCTCCATGCAGACCAAAAATATCTGGCTGTGGCTCTCCCTTGGAACCTCTATCTATATACTTAGACTTTTTTTCTTTAACCATTTGTCCCACTCACGAAAGCTTATACATGGGACTCAATGGACTTCATTAACAAATTCAAAGGTTAGCATTTGACGCCACTTCTGAGATGTTGGTGACATGGGACATCGAGTCCCTGTACACTAACATCCCACAGGATAAGATCATTGTAGTTATCAGGGAGGTGATAGACAAACAAATGTTGTCGCACAATGTACCCACTCATTTTCTCGTGGACTTAGCAACTTTATGTCTAAAGAAGAATTTTGTGGCCATGGGAAGTACCTTGGCCCCAGAAAAAGTGAATCTGTTTATGGCATTATTTGAGGAAAATTGATTTTTGGCAATACTAAGCCTTTTAGTATCGAGATAGCCAATAGTGTAGATATATTGATGATATTTTGGCCATTTGGAATTTGGAATTTTGTGGTCATGGGAAGTACGTTGGCCCCAGAAAAAGTGAATCTGTTCATGGAATTATTTGAGGAGAAATGGATTTTGACAATACTAAGCCATTTAGTATCGAGATAGCCAAATGGTGTAGATATATTGATGATATTTTCGCCATTTGGAATGGGTATGATACTGATCTCAAAATGTTCCATGAATGGTTGAACAATCAGCCAATCTGAAACTTATGATGGCCGCTAAGTGTCACAAAATTTATTTTCTGCATTTCTATATCACTGCTGAAGATAGGAGATTAACCATGTACCTACACACCAAACAGACAGACCAGAAAACTCTGTTACATTTCACAGGTATCCACCCCAGATCACTAAAAGAGAACCTGTTGGTACAGGTTTTTTGAAGATCTACAGAAACTGCACCAATAGGCATGAATACTTTTGAGAATAAAGATATGCTCTGTGAGTAACTGGTTTTGAGAGGGCTGCCCCAAAAAACTGGTCTGCGACTCCTTGAAGAGGGCATGGTAAACCTCCAGGGAGACACTTCTGGCTCCATGAAATAAAGGAACAACTTTACCTTGACCTTGTGTGCTAGCCATGATTCAGGTGCCAATAAGATTAAAAAGACTATCATGTCTAATTGGGAACTGTTATTAGGCCTTAATCTCTGAGACCCTTTGTTTTCCTTTAAAAAAGGAAAAAACCCTCAGGCAATATCTGGTGCAGGCAGCATGAAAAAGGACATGTAGTGATCTACCATGTTTATTGGGTTTACCCAGGTGCAGATGGTGTACTGCTTGCCTACTCACCAGCAATTCTAAAGAACTCAACATTAATGGATCACAATCATGCAACAACAGTTTTCCGATTGTAACACCAGAAATGTAGTTTATTGCGTTGCCTGTCCTATGTGAAAAAGCTTATATTGGACAGATCAGCCAACCAGTCAAAAATTCTTATCCTGCAGCATCCAGGATACCATTTGAGATCCATGGGGCTCCATTGATACAACACTTTGAGAACCTTCACCATAGCGAGAACAAAATAAGATGGTCTTTGATTTGGGTGGCTAATGCAAGGAGTGGGTCCACGGATACCACCCTAATGAGAATGGTAGCGACATTTACAGAAAAATGGAAAACTGCTGACAAAAGGTTAAACAAAAATTTCGAGATATGGTCCTTACTTTGTGTTTGATATCTCGGGTTTAGACTTTCCTATAACATATGTGACAGTTCTTGCATGATTTAAATTTCCGCAATATGTATATATTTCTTGATGAACATCACACATGGCTGATGTAAACATCACGCCTTTTGCATCATTAAAAAAAAAAAAAAAACAACAACACATATGAACTGATGTTGGATACAATGTACCTCATAATAGAAATGAAAGCTGTATTCTATTGATACATTTTTTTGCCCTTTCTTGGAGATTGATTTAGGATTCTTACTACATGGAAGATCTACATGGCATCTCCACAATAGAAAGTTACTTTTAGGAAATATGTAAAATAATTGTGAGAACTGTGTTGATCGAAATGTTTGCTCCATATTGTATTTTTTTGCAGATTGATTTAGGATTCCTTTTCCCTTAATGTCCATATGGTTTTTCCACAAAAGAATGGTACTTGTGAGAAATATGTAAAATGCCTCTGCGTTATCTAGCAGGTCGCTTTGTATATGGGTTTGATTCCTGTAAAACATGCAAATAGTTACTTAACACCTTTGTCTACCCTCTTCTGTGCTCCTTCTGGATGTCTCCTTTGCACATCTTTATACCTGCCTTACTTAACCCCATGATTTTACTTTTCCACCATAGATCCTCCTATTGATAGCACCTGAGTGGGGACATGGGCATCACCTGCGAGTCAGTCCTCCCACAACGCACTTTGGGATAAGTGTGGGCTCCTTGAGTTCTATGGACCAGCCTTGATGGTCCTGGATGACACAGTTGTGTGAAATGACATCAGACTCCATCTCAACTCTCCATACTGCGAGAGGGGGGGTCCACATCCAGCCACAGCTTTCATTTGGCCAATGCCCCATTTTCACTTGACATCCCTCATACTAGTGTGCTGTCTTCCATAGCACCCTGAAATGCGGTTGGGCTTTTTGAGCTCTAAGTACCAGCATATGACGGTCATGGACAGCATGATCATGTGACATCAGATGCCATCTCCATACTGTTTGGGGCAGAGGGCATCCAGCCGCAACACTTACGCTGCCCCTACTTTAATTACACAAGATGTACTTCAAACTGGGCGACTTGGTTTGGAAGCACCCTTCCTATATGAGGCACCCCCGTGTGTAGCCAGAATAACTAAGTAGGCATTTCACTTTTTCTACCAGATGGGTCGATAAATCCCCTTTATATGATTTTTTGTGTTTTTTCTTTCTAGTTTTGATGATTCATTCACAGCTCCTTCCCATTTTCGGCAAGGAGACACGCCTTGACTACAGATACTGCTTAGACCATATCAGCATGGTCTCCTTTATCGGCTGTCACCACCGGTGGAAAGCATGAAGTATTCCAAAACATTACAGGTTCTTTGAGACACATTTGTACCTTGAAATAGCATGGGGAGCCTGACGCATATGATGCGCGAAAGAGCCTTCAGTTTCCTGGTCATGGGTGTACATGATCACATAAAACTGCTTTACAAACTGGTGTTCCAAGTCACCCTGTTCCGTTGGGTATCAGAGATTTTCACAGTTGTTGTGAAGAGGAGGCGACATTCTCTGTAGGGGTGGAGCACCTACTATATATTTGGCACGTTTTGTGAATATTTTTAAGATTAGGATTAATCTGGTTATTTTTGACCAGATGTATCAAAGGATTTTACCCTTTTGTACATATGGCCCCTTATCTTTTATTATAATTGAATACTGAGGCACTTGACCTTGTTGTCTTGAGTAGGCCTTCTTCACACATAGGCCGAAACGTGTCAACACCTACTCAGAGGAGTACAGCAACATGCTCACAGAAACATAAAAGGATAAACACCTGAAGGAAAAAGCTTCGCCATTTGTTGGACATTTACACTCCTTAAGGACTGGTTATTGTGCAACCAGCTGGACCACATGCCAAAATAGGAAAGTAGACACCCTGATACTAAATGGCTGTACAACACAAATGGAGTGTAGTTCTACTCTCTATGAATATATGAATGTTTTACAAGGTTTAAATAAATTGTCCTGTGTTCATTACAGAACATGCTGTGCTCAAATGTCTAAATGCTTTGATGTATGGATGTGATAGGATGTGTGCAACATAATCTCATATTTTTTGGCTGAATGATGCTGCCTGCCAAGCGAGATGGTTTTATTATTGTTAAAAAAATAATTGGTGAATATATCCCTACGGAGAACCCCTTTTCCCATAGTGGAAGGCACTTGAAGGCCATAATTATGGCACATTGAGTACTATTCAAGTTGTGATTATCAATATTAAGTGGTTTATACCCTTGAGCGTGGAGGAGTGTCACTAAAGCATCAAATATTATCTGCAAGTATCATACATCTAAGATATTTCCAGACTGATTTAATCAGAAGAATTTTGAAGATTTCTGTGAATGTATGTTTTATTTCTTTGGCCACCTACTGCTATTGTTGGGTGGGCATGGTATGCTGTTCTCGGGACTTGGTACTTATGCTGCCTTTGTAAATAAAAAAAAAAGTGGAAACAGAAACGCATATTTTACTTGATTGCCAGTGCATTAGGTATTGCCACTATTTATCCAGTATTGAACAAACACTACTGTTCAGTGAGTAACACGTGAACTGATATTATAAGAAACTTACTTTCAAAGTGTGGTTGCAGATTATGGATAACATTTTTCTGGAATGAGTGATATATGTGTATGTAATGTATGAAAATGTGATGTAAGTGTGCAATGTAAGTTCTACAGAGTTTCGTTGGTAAAGTGGTCTAAAGACTGTTTCAAGTACATCTGCAAGTTCGTGTTTCTTAATAGGTAGCATTTACAATGTAGGGGGGGCTTTTTTGGCAAAAGCTAACCTAGAGAAAGGACCCTTCAGTTCGGATCACAGAGATGTATGCAGCGGCACGCTCTAGGTAGAAAGCTTTGTGAACTTACATAAATTATTTCACATCATGTTAAAAGTTAAATTTTATCATAAAATGCAATTGGGTGGTCTGTTAAAATGTGACTGCTATAGCACTTTAATTTGCTGATTGAACTTGATTAGCAAAGAAATGAAGGGGAGTAACGAGATGCAGACTAAAAATCCATTAGAGATTAAATAAGTGATTGAAATGAATGCTGATCGGAATGTAATTTGCACTGTCATGCTTTGAATTTTCACAACAAATTAGACATTTGACCCGTTGCACAGATGAAGTGGCATGAACCACCGCTTTCTGTTTTCTTTCGGGTCAAGTCATAAAAAGAAGATGACCGTCAGGGTATTAACTTGACAGCAGATTGATTTGCTTTTAATGCATTTATTCAGACACACTTAAAACTCAGTTTTAAAAGGACGAATGTAAAGGTTCTTACTCTTTCGTACAGCAACTCTACTAGGTGATTTTATTATAATTTAGTGTATAATTATTAAAGTCACAAAATCTTATAAAATAAGTTATGGTGTGTAGAGAGGCGTTGGGGGAAAGGCTGTGAAACAAATAGTAGAACGGTGGCTAGAACTGCCAAGGACAGTGGCATCAGCCAATTTAGGAAAAGAAAGGTGAGGAACAAGGAGAGGACTGGAAATGAAGCAGCGTTCGTCGCTTTTTAATCACTATTGCTAAGTTCAAGTATCTCTAAAAGGAAGAATGAGGGTGAGTAGGCTTGTAATCTAGAAGAGTGGGAGCTAGAGTTTGAAGCCTAACAGACTAGGGTAGGCAGGCAGTCTAAAAGTGTTCACCGACGTACTGGTAGGAGACAACACGTGTTAAATGCTAAGATGGCCACAAGCTTGTGAGCCTCAAATGACTTCCAGAGCTGCCACAGGCAAAGTGCAACGTGAAGGGGCAAGGAACCGTGAGAGCTGTGATTTCCTGTGTGTGATTGTCTGTGCTTTTGATAGAAGCCCTATAGTAGTTTTTCGAAGGGAGTCACAGTGGTGTGGACTCAGATGCTAACAGAATATTGGCAGATGGATTGGAGTGTGGGGCCACAGGCAAATAGAGGTTCTCAATACCACAGGAGCCTGAATCGAGATCCTATGATGTAACCCTCAACCTACAGGGTCCTTTAAAGGCAGCGTGTGGTGTTGAAGCAAAGGTGAACAAACAGCCACATGAGGAAGTCTTGGTAGGACACCTGACACGCACTGAATGAGTATTATGTGCTCTGTTGGATGACAATCAACTGCAGGGGCTGAGGTCCCATTGCTCTGACTATTTGCTGCAGGAAACTCAGCAGTGTAGCTCGATTTTTGAGTGGAAATGGCTAAAAAGAAAAAAGGATAAAGAAACCAATGCCTCACCCAGCACCGAGGATGAACCTCCGGATCAAGCGGAGTCTGAAGAGGCTTCCATTACACTCGAGGAGTCCCCGATAACGGAAACCCTACATGACCTGCAAGTGGACCTTGAGGTAGATTTAAATGAGACGATCATTGCTCGACCAGGCTTTTGAATACATCAAAGGTTTTATGGCAACAATGCAAAAGGCTCTGGGGAAGTGGGAGAGGGGCATGAGTATGTTGAGCAGTGTACAAAACCTTGTGGACTCATTGCAGACTTTTCTAGATTCTGCTTTGAAATCCATAATTAACATTGAAAGCAAGGTAGAGATGTTGGAAAATTCCAAGGCTTGTGTTTCCCTGCCCTGTCTGAGGAAAGTGACCTATGTTCAGTGGTTGGGCATTTCAAACAAGTGGTGGTCCTGGGATGTGAACCAGAGCAACCAGCCTTGATTGCGCAAGCCCAACTTCTAGCCCTTAAGATTTCCGCCGGAAAGAAAGCTGATATGAGAACAGTTGTGGAACTAGAAGACAAGCGACAGAGAGAATTCATCAATAAAGCAGCAGCCAAGAGATAGGGCGTACCTATGGACAGCTTTACAATTCACGTTCTTCTGAATCTGAGCTCAGCTAGGCTGAGATGCTGAGAGGTTTTGCAGACTCTGAAAAGAACATCATCAATGAGGATTGAGGCAATGTGTTTTCTGGCGAGGCTGCAGGCCTGCAAAAGAGGGAATTATGTTTTTTTAGAGCAAGAGCATCATGGTGTCCTGGATAAAGTTATGCCATAAATCGGCGAAGCTCTGGTGAAAGCTCTGTGTAATGTTCCATGTGAGTTCTGTGTCATTTACCTTATGTCAAGACTGATATACCACAATGCAGGGTTGGTTAGATTATGAATATGACTACACAGTAAATTGAGAGTTTATAGTCTGACATTGGTGGCTCAGGTTTTCTCTCACCCTAAACCTCTGACTTTACTCGAGGGATCTTCGGTAGAAAAGCAGCGGTGCCCTCACGTATTAAGATGTTATGACAAATGCAAAATGTTCTTCAGCAGGAATCTGAATGCACTGTGGTTTTTACTAGGTATGAAGGTTTTCCTGATTGTAGTCATTTATCAAGATTAACAAAAACGATTTAAACGTAATATAATTTTGAAGCATGCCAAATTGTTGGGGTCATGCTGTTTTGCAAAGGTTGATGCAACATGTTCCACCTTTTGTAAGCTATGAAATGTGTGCATCAAAACACAAATTGTGCATTCAGAATTCCCAGCTAATTGTTATACTACATTTCACCTACCCACATTTCACATCTTTGTGGAAAACATACCAAGTATTGTGGAAAAGGTAAAGATGTTAATTTAATCTTCTGTTATAGAAAGCACTGGTGCATGAGGTCATAAATTATTTGTTGCCAGAGATGATCATTATATGAAAATAATTTAGTATCTTGCTTCTTAAAAGGCAGAGGGACTTACCTGGAAGCCACCATTATGAATGTGAGATTTTTTTTTTGCTTAGAAACGTAATTTCCTCCGAGATCAGATTTTTCTTTGTAATTCCTGAGAGGGAAAAGCTGCCACAAATTGCAGGTGACAGCTGTGTGCAGCTCCAGTTGCCCCTCCCACCCCATCACGTAAAAATAAGTTTAAATTACAAACCGGTTTCCACGATTTGTGGTTCTCTTGAAATCAGACCCTCCACTAGAAGAACCTTTAGCTCCAAAATAAAGAGTGGGCCTGAGGATCTTTTTTGCAGAAAGTGGCATGCTTGATTTTTCAGTGTGGTGCGAGACCACTGCTCAAGAAATGCTGACTGTTAATTTTGAAGAGTCTTGAGAGAGAACCCTCTCCTCTGACTTGTCTTTGCTATCAATGAAGACACTTCCCACTACTGGTGGAGTCCAGTCAAACTCAAAACCAAGATGTTTAAGCAGTTTTGCTTTCATAGTGACTTATTGAGATCTGTGAATGTGTAACAACTTAATTACGTTTCACTTTAGATAGTATCAATCTAAAATAATCCTATATGCAAATTAGTTCATATATATTACTTTTTTTAAAACAATGTAACATAATTTTTCAATATAAAAGATAGAGTAAACAGCTACTTAAATTCTGAAGAAATAAATGCAAAGGTCTTAAAAGGAGGAAAGCAACCAAATCGCACAGCAGGCCTCTAAAGAGACGCTGAAGTTCGAAATGGGATCGGGCTAACTGGACTGATTTCACTAACTTTCCCTTCCATTGCCAAATTTCGTGAGAGGGAGAAGACTATGATGGACGAAAGCCAAGTCTGTGACCTTATTCACCTAGAGATAATTGTGTACTCTATAGATCCATTTTTGTACTTTTGACACTTTAAACTTGCCCCTTTGTTGTTTCCGGTTGTAATCTGGAATGCAGAATGAACTTCCAGGAAGGACATAACTGTTACACCAAAAATGCCTGAACAGGAACCGAGTCATCAGTCAGTGACTCGGGGGTGCAGAATTTAGTTAAGTAATTCTTTCCAGGCTGTAACGTTTCTGTCATGTGATGGGCAAATTCTTGGCACTCCGAGCGCGTCGGCTACGCAGGAGGTGGAAGGAAAGGTGCTCGTGAACAATGAAGGGATGCAGGAATTGTAGGAGGCTGTTTGTTTGTTTTTCATTTAGTAGATGGATCAGTTTTCTCGGTGAAGGAACAAGTTAAGTTGACATGTGGAGTTGCACGTTTGCCGGTAACCTGCAGGAAGACAACAAAAGGGATGCCAAGATTCCTTTCTTTTCCAAAATAATAAGTTAGGACGTCACAGGCTGAACATCACCATTAAACAAGGCAAACATTTTTCTCAGAAAATAAACATTTTAATTTTGGTCAGACTCTTAAGGCTGCAAGTGGAAAAACAAAGGGAAAGGAACAAAATAGCTGGCTTTTGATTTGTTTGCCTGAACAAGCATGTTCTAGCATTTCATATGCTGAATGTGTATTGCGGATATTTTTACCGGATGCTGAAAAATAAATGACAAGATTGATGTATGAGAAACTAAACGAATGCCTTTAAAAACGACATAAAATGTATGGTATAGTACGTTTTAAAGTGCACTGATACGGCCATTTAAGCACCATCTTCAACTATTTCTCAAGTAGAATTATTACAATTCACTTGTGCAGCTGTAATGAAGCAATGTTCCTCAAGTATCTGTGGACTTCGTCTGCTGGCACACGTGGGCATAGACATCATGGCCACTTTGCACAGTAGCTGAGCTACCTGAATGCAAGATATGTCTGGGGAGGAAAGAGGTGGTCCTTTCTGAGAATATGTTTTAGCGCAGTTTTCCAAATAAAGAAATCCTTGGGTTGTTAAAATAATAATAATAATAATGTTTATATGTAGTTTTAAGCGGTCTTCTTTTATTCAAAATTTATAAGGCACAACTTGAAATTTTAATTTCTACTTATTTTTATGATCATATCATAATTATAGTATGATGGCGAATCTCCGTGGATGAGGAAGTGTGAAGTTTAAAAGTTACATAGATATCATAATCTCAGGCCACAGACTAAGAGCTGTACCCTGGTTTAAACAGATTCAGCCAGCAGAGCTAAATTACATTGGGTTTACAGGAGGAAGGCACAGGCAAGAATTCCATAAAATTATAATAAAGCCATAAAAAAACTGTCGAGAGGAATGAGCAGTAAGAAAGTTCCCTCATTGAATAAAGGTCATTTTTTCCTTGAGGGCACGAAGTATTAATCGAGTATCAGCTTTACATGTTTTGGAAATGCACTTGAGATACTTGAGTCCCAAAATATCAGCTTGACATTTTCAGTTAATACATGTATTCTATCACAAATGTAATTATTTAATTTTTATCAAATACATCGATTTAGTTATTTCCAACATGAACCCAGTTTCCTCATCTGCCAGCCACTGTGTATCCTGAGGTACCCCATCACATGGCAGTAATTGTCATCATGTTCCCGTGTAGCTCCATTTTTAGCCAGTTAAGACCAGCATGAACTTCTGTAACCTCGATAAATGTAAGTCGTCCTAACCGCATATGACGCTAAAAGGCATAATGTACCCCAGTCTACCTTTCATTTGCCATTCATTGCTGGGATCTGCCTTAGTTATCTCTCCATTTTCCTGTCGCTATCAGGAAGTGCCATAGTTAATCCTGTATATGCTAGCAAATACCTTGACATTTCCTGTTCGTCTGTCTGTGCTGTGGTCTGCTCCTGCTTTGCCCCATATGCATAACAATATCATGAAGTGCCTCTGTTGTTGATGTTGGTGCCAGACTGTTTCCCTGTCTTTCCCCATGCACCACTCAGTGCCATGATATGCCTTTCCCCCATGAACCAGTAATTAACTAGATGTTTTCTTCTACCCATATGCCAGCCATTGCCACAATGTGCCCCTGCTCCTCTCGCCCACCCTCCTCCCAAATCCCAATAGTTCTTTAATACACTGCCACACAATGTGTTCTTATTTTTCTTCATTTGCCACTCAATGTGCAAGATGTGACTTTTGTCATGCCTAATTCATCAGTCAATTGCACCATATGCCAAAGAACCACTGCCTCAAACATGAATGCACCAGGCCAAACCACTACTTGGAGTCAGTAAGTTGGCAGAGGTGAGCTCGGGCATGGACAGTCAAACTCTGAATGTAAGCCTTCTCCTCCCCCCAAGTCTCAACGACTGAGCTTGACCTGCTCTGTCTGACATTTACTAATCTGTAGTGAAGGTAAAAGTCTTTGAATGTCTTTCCTTTTGTAGTGGGTGTTTGTATTCAGACCTCCCTATGCACATGGGAACTATGTTCCTGTCATTCATACACACTGTACCTATGAAGAGGTCTCTAGCTTTATGTGGAGCTGAATTGCAAGTGGGAGTGACTAAGCAGGTGAAGTGAATATAGTTCATGCCATCAGCCTATATATTTCGCACTTGTGGCTGGCAAAAGTAGTTTTGCTGACAAATGTTAGCGCTCTATTGCTTCTCAGCTAGATTTAAGCTTTATAATTAGTTATGTACATATACATTACCATCTTAACAACTACTGCATGTATATGAACATTTGTTGCTTATATTTATAGTTTTTTTTAATGACTTTTTTTAAAAATGTCGGTTTCTCAGCCACAGCACATCCATGCATGGATTTTATCTTTCAGGTCACCAACTCACACTTTCAAGGTCCCAGGGACTGGAATTTGCCTTGCTTGGCAAGTCAGGACTCTCAGCAGAAAAGCCCGGGCATTGGTAGATGAAGTCTTTGATGTCCCTCAGACTACTTACCAGGAGGCAAGCTTAGTTCAAGCCATTGGAAAGCAGTATGTAGAAAGCAAAGTCCAGTCCTTCCACTCCCAGGACAGAAGCAGGAGGCAGCAGGCCAGCACAACAGAACAACAGGCAGAATGGCAATCCCTTCTACAGCGTCCAGCTCTTCTTCCTGGCAGAATGTCCCCAGTTCAGAAGTGTTCTAACTTTGTGGTGCGGGGTTCCAGTACTTACAACCATTTCTGTCCTTGAAGTAGGCAAACTTCAAATAAAAGTCTTTGTAGCGCACAAGTCCCTGCATTCCCTGCCCTGGCCCCAGAGACACTCCAGGGGGTTGGAGACTGCTTTGATACAAGTCTCAGGCCTGCCATTGCACAGACAAGGCAATGGCAGGCCTGAGACTTGTTTGCAGGGCTACTTATGCGGGTGTCACAATTAGTGCTGCAGGTCGGCTAGTAGCATTTGATTTACAGGCCCCGGGCACACCTGGTGCATTATACTAGGGACTTACTAGTAAAAGAAATATGCCAATCATGGATAACCTTGCTCCCCTCAAACGCTCGCAGCGACAGAACAACACCAAGAAACCCCTCTGGTTCTCTGACACCCTCAAAGAATCAAAGAAAACTTGTCGCGCACTTGAGAAAGCCTGCGCAAGGACCGCACCGCTGACCACATGACCGCCCTCAAGAACGCTACCCGCGAACACCACCACCTGATCCGCGCTGCCAAAAGTAATTTTTTCACCGACAGACTGGACAAAAACAGCCACAACAGCAGAGAACTCTTCAGCATCGTCAAGGAGTTCTCCAATCCCAGCGCCAACGCCGTCACGCCCTCACAGGATCTATGCGAATCCCTCGCCACTTTCTTCCATCACAAGATCAGCGACCTCCACGACAGCTTCGGACACCAGACCCAACCAAACACCACAGAACCCACATCCCCGACCATCACCCTCAACAACTGGACCCACATCAGCACGGAAGAAACCAAATCCATAATGAACTCTATCCACTCCGGCGCCCCTTCGGACCCCTGCCCGCACTTCATCTTTAACAAAGCCGACGACATCATTGCCCCGCACCTCCAGACCATCATCAACTCTTCTTTTTCTTCTGCTACCTTCCCCGAATGCTGGAAACACGCCGAAGTCAACGCCCTACTAAAGAAACCTACGGCTGACCCGAGCGACCTGAAAAACGTCCGCCCCATCTCCCTTCTGCCTTTCCCAGCCAAAGTAATAGAGAAGACCGTCAACAAACAGCTGACCACCTTCCTGGAAGACAACAACCTGCTCGACCCCTCACAGACCGGATTCCGAACCAACCACAGCACTGAAACCGCCCTCATCTCAGTCACAGACGACATCAGAACCCTGATGGACAACGGTGAAACAGTCGCCCTCATTCTTCTCGACCTCTCGGCTGCCTTTGACACCGTCTGTCACCGCACCCTAATCACCCGCCTCTGCTCCACCGGGATCCAAGACCAGGCCCTGGACTGGATCGCCTCCTTCCTCGCAAACCGCTCCCAAAGAGTCTACCTCCCTCCGTTTCGCTCAGAACCCACTGAGATCATCTGCGGCGTACCTCAAGGCTCATCACTCAGCCCGACACTCTTCAATGTCTACATGAGCCCCCTCGCCAACATCGTACGCAAGCACGACATCATCATCACCTCCTACGCCGACGACACCCAACTTATACTCTCCCTCACCAAGGACCCCGCCAGCGCCAAGACCAACCTACAAGAGGGTATGAAGGACGTCGCAGATTGGATGAGGCTCAGCCGCCTAAAGCTGAACTCTGAAAAAACTGAAGTCCTCATCCTCGGCAACACCCCGTCCGCCTGGGACGACTCCTGGTGGCCCACGGCCCTCGGCACCGCACCGACCCCCGCAGACCACGCCCGCAACCTCGGCTTCATCTTGGACCCTCTTCTTACCATGACCAAGCAAGTCAACGCCGTGTCCTCCGCCTGCTTCCTCACCCTCCGCATGCTCCGCAAGATCTTCCGCTGGATCCCCGCCGACACCAGAAAAACCGTGACCCACGCCCTCGTCACGAGCCGCCTGGACTACGGCAACACCCTCTACGCCGGGACCACAGCCAAACGACAAAATCGCCTGCAACGCATTCAAAACGCCTCGGCCCGCCTCATCCTCGACGTACCCCGCAGCAGCCACATCTCCGCACACCTGAGACACCTGCATTGGCTCCCAGTCAGCAAAAGGATCACCTTCCGACTTCTCACCCACGCACACAAAGCCCTCCACGACAAGGGACCGGAATACCTCAACAGACGCCTCAACTTCTACGTCCCCACCTGCCCCCTCCGCTCCTCTGGCCTCGCACTCGCCGCCGTCCCTCGCATCCGACGCTCCACGGCGGGTGGGAGATCTTTCTCCTTCCTGGCGGCCAAGACCTGGAACTCCCTCCCCACCAGCCTCAGGACCACCCAGGACCACTCCGCTTTCCGGAGACTCCTAAAGACCTGGCTGTTCGAGCAGCGATAACCACCCCCTTTGTCCCTAGCGCCTTGAGACCCGCACGGGTGAGTAGCGCGCTTTATAAATGCTAATGATTTGATTTGATTTGATAAAACAATCACCAGTACCAATTTAGACAAAACAAGTCATTAAAAATTGGAGGAGGAAAGAAAATTTTGGGATAACCCTGCAAAAGGGCCAAGTCCAACAAACATTTTATATGTATTAATCATTAGCTATGTGAGCAGTAGGCTATGGAAGAAAAAAGTAGAACACCACAAACACCAGACAATGAAAAATGAAGAGGAGAATGCAAAAAATATTTATTCTCTTGCAGCTCTAACAACATATTTACATTAAATTCCTTTATATTTCATGTCAGTTTCTTTAAACCTCATGGTCTTTTGTTCGAGAACAAAAGACAAAGCTAAGATCCAGTTGTATTTTCTTTGAATTAGCTTAGAGATGATACATCAAATTTGGTGTTTGGCAGCAAAGTAAATGTGGGGATACGGGCTTGCCCTGAAGCACATACCCAATTAGGTCACTGACACATTTTCAACAAAACACTTTTTGTTGTGTTAGTCTTGTTTGCTTTCTGAAACACCTCCAAACACATAGCAATACTTTATTGTATGTTTATAAAATCAGTTACACAACATGAAAATAGTGTGACTTTGGTTGAAAGAAGAAAAAAAATGCCACACTAAGTGTACATCTTAAATTTTTTAAAGATAAATATGCACATACACGCATTTGGGTGTACATATGTATATGTATTCTTCGGAAAAATTTGAACTTAAATAGATGTTATATTTAGTTAAAAATGCTAGTTAAAATATACCATTTTAAATTAACAAAACGACTGAAATTCACCAGTTATAGTTATCTCAAGTAACTACAACTCCTTCCCTAATGTAATAATAACTTGCACCCCAGCCATGCACAGTGATTGTGCCATCAATCATGTTATCTCAGCTGTTGTAGTCGTCATCTATGATGTCATGAGTAATGGAATATGGGAGGTTATTAGCAGCGATGGGCAAGAGTGCGATTAAAAATAATAATGAACCTATCTGCCCCAATAATTAAGTTATTGGCCAAAGGGGGTCAGGTCTCCTGGTCCTCAAGAAGGATCTAGGAGAAAGGACCTCGTGCTCCCCTCCCCAATGATATAAAAAGTGCCAACCACTGTGGGCCGTTGCCCACCCCATAGGTGTTAATTTTTAAAAGTGCTGGAGATTGTTTTTATTTTAATGGCACTATGGATCATCTGCAGGTCCTCAGCACTGATTATTTAAAAAATAAAACAAAGAAAAAACATTTGTCCCTTGCATGGTGGGAGGGGAGGTGGCTAGGAGGGCAGGGTGTCCCTAGCCTGGCCCCTATATGCTTTTGTTCTAGTGTTTTTTACAGAACAGGACTGAGTCCTAAAATGGTTGATGACACGCCTTTGTTAATGTGGTGGCTAGCTTTTTGACAACTTTGGTGAAATTCCTTTCTACCACTTTTTTGGTATAGAAAAGTGCATGGGGAAATGTGTTTTGGGCCTCCCTATTTTCTGGGCCCCTACAAGACTGATCACCCCAAAACCCTCTAGGAATGCTGAAGTGGATGAGACTTTCTTTTGGAAAGTTTTGTTAAGGTTCTTCCAGCGACGCAAAAGTTATAAGCAAAACAAAAAAAAAAGAAAAAGCTTTTTGTTTGTCTTTTTCTCCGTAAGTTGCGGTATGCAACTCAAGTTCTCATTTTGCTGATAAGCTGTTCTTGAGTAGTCAAGATAACCATTTGTCTGCTGCATGTTTTAAATTTCTTCCCTTTCTGATCTTAGAAGTCTGGACTTCGTGGTCCCAGCAACACTTCTTAGTCAACTGGACAATCATAATTCTTTATTTCTTGGATCGTCTTCCTGGTTGTTAAAATTCAGCAGATTCAGAACAATGCTGCAAGATTGGACAGTAAGTTCAGTTGTGGTCTGCTTTGGCTGCTTTGATTGCCTTTCACTAGCTCCCGATCTCCAAATTGTTTAGCTTTATATCTGCTTCCCTGGCCCATTGTGCTCTTTTCCTATCTGCAAAGTAATGTTGACCATTATTCTCTATCTCGGAAGCTACAATATTCTAATGCTCACTTGGTCATTGTTTCTAGGTTCCGCAGTGTAAGATTGGGGAAGGGACCCTTTTTGGTTGAGGCAGCCCAGTTTTTGAATTCTTTGCCTCCTCCCTTGTGAAACAGCCACTGCCTTTTCGAAAAGCCTTCAAGACCTGGCGTTCCACTCAATAAACTGCCTGCAAAATACTGTTAAGCCTCTGTCATTTTAGCACCACAATATCTTTTTAGATTGTAGTGCACTTTATAAGCATTATTAATGTAACATAATTAACTTCTGTCTTACCTTTGTGTTTTACAAGTACAGCAACAAGATAATTTGATCTTGTATTTAATTTGAACTCAGCAGTAATCAAGATGTTGTTAAATAGGATAAGTAGTACAGCATCAGGGGCCTGATTTAGAGTTTGAAGTATGGATTTTACTCAATCAGGGCGATAGAGTAAACTACTCAATTGCGCTAACGGAGTAACCCCATTCCCAATTTAAAGATTTCCGCCAGCCCAGGAGACATCTATTACATTAGTAGGATCTGCTGTCATGGCATTTTCTGTCAGTGTACTAAAAGTTTGATAGATGGCTCCATCAACGTGACAGTACCATCTATCAAACGTTTAACATATTTGTTTTTATTTTCAAAAACAAAATCCCAAAGTGGGATTTTGTTTTTGAAAAAAGAAAAATTAATGATACCCACACCATGGGAGTTTTCACTAATGGTGTGTAGGTAATTTTGCACTTAAATTGTTATTTAGCATCAGGTTTTATCTGGCGGTGATATGCATTGAAAACCAGCTTTTTGACCGCCCACTGTAAGTCGGGTGGGGAGACAAATGGTCAAACCTGTAAAACCCCTTAGACCATTACATTGTGGAAGGAGTATGTCAGTGACAAGACATACTGAAGGGCCACCCAGCTGGCGGGTGGACCTTAATTTTGGTGGTGAGAGTACTTCATCATAATTTGTATGGAGAACCCTCTTTGCCGTAGGTCTTTTCATTGAACTTTTTGAACCAAATGTTTCAAAGGTAGAGTCGTTACTAAAGATACATCTAGAAGTATACCATGTTTCTGGAAGATAAAAGATAAGATAAGAGTTATGGAAATAGATAATTTTTGGATGATTATGCCTTTGTTGTTTTTATGCACTGGCTATGTTTCAGGAACACATTAGAATGTCGTCCAAGATTGTCTATTATAGCCTTAGAACCCGCCGTAGCGGGCTCTACCGGCTATTAAAGGCCCGCTCCCGAGTTAAATGCCCGAGCCGAAGGCGAGGGCATTTAACAAGGGAAAGAGCCTTTAATAGCCGGTAGAGCCTGCGCTACGGCGGGTTCTAAGGCTATTAGAACATACTGCCACTCAGGGCAGAATGTTCTCTTAAAAAAAACAAATTACTCACGGAGCCCGAGGGGATTAGAATCCCCTCGGGCTCCGTGAGGCCCATTGGAATGTTGGCACTGCGGGCTTTTACCGGCCAGTAAAAGCCCGCAGCACTCCATTGTTTTCAATGGAGCTGCCAACTTCCAATGTTCTAATATGAGCTAGTCAGGAATTCTGAGACTCTATTGAGACTGTCTTCATATTAGAGATGTGTTAATCCAGTCTTTTTCTGTGTCAGCACTTACTTCTGATTGTATTTCAGTCTCAGGCTCATAAGGGGATTTTTTTTTTTTTTACTTTAATTAGATGTATTTGCTTCAGGACCTTTAAAATAGTTGAACATGTTGACTGGTAAATTGGACAAAAAGAAAAAAGGGAGCACACTGCCTCACACTCCAGCAAAACGTTAGCCCCAATGCATCATGGTAAATGCAGTCACTTTGTTTTGTGTTGAAAAAGTAATCAAAAGTCTTTCACCTTAGTAGGTGCAGCAAGTGCTGTGTATCTCTGGACACGTGTTTCTGGGTTTAGCCCGTCATCAGCAGAGAGCAGCCAAGTCTGTGGGGTTGCTTGAAATGCCGCCAAAAGTCTTCTCAGGTTTATGTACCACTCACTGGCGCACAGGTGCCTCACCAGAGCTTGTCAGCTCGTTAGCTCAAGAGCCCGCAGAAGCCAAGGAGCGTCTCAGTGGTTCGAAAGTGCCCTTTGTTGGCCGGTGGGGAGTACCGCACCACCGCATCCTGTGTCAAAAAAACACATAAGGAGAATTTAACTGATTTTCCTGTGGTGCCCTGCAGTGGAAGGTTAATACACAGTAAAGGAAGCGCAAGCCACAATCCTGTCACTTCTAACAATATAAACAATGTGTAAAACCCACACACGTTCAGAGACTAAGAGCAATTAAATGAAGGGACTTAGCTGCAGCAGAAAAGAGGGAGCATGGATAAAGTTGTGGGACTATGATATGGACACTGTGATTTGATTGGCTAGTGCTGTTTTGGTTTTCCCTAAGGTTATGGGAAAGGTAGTTTGTTATCATTAAAATGACTGCTGTTAAGAAAGAAGGTTTAATCCGAGCCTCCCATCCTGACCTAGAATTCTTTTGCCAAAAGTTACAGTTTTTTGTAGGTGATAAACTATTTTGGTAGAAAATATCAAAACAGTTAAATCTAATACCCTTAGTGAGGTTTTGACATTATTTGATGGAAACTCTTGTAGGTTATTTAACAAATACAACTGATTTGAAACATCACTATCTGCCTTCTGATCTTTAGAAATAGGCTTTAGTAATGTCACTTGGCAGCCATTTAAAAGGATTGTTAAAGAAGGTGTTTAAAACTTTTGTGAGAGTTGAATTAATTGCCACCATTGTACCACGTAACGCAAACCTGGCTTAATGACATGAACCTTTGCGGCTTTGAACCCCAACTTTCACAGAATCACAAGTCACTTTGATTCACCCTGGAAAACAAATCTCGCCCTCAAAGAACAAACCGCCAAAAAACAAATGGGCTGGCACCTGATCTCTCTCCTGAAGAAGGTGAAACTGTTTTTACCTGTACGTTTCTTCAGAACTGATGTTCAAGACCTTGTACTCTTGCATATGGATGGTGGTAACACCCTTCTCTCTGGCCTTCTAGATTACACACTGGCACCCCTAAAAAGCAAACTACATGCCTCACATGTCTCATCCAGGTTCCTTTTGCCAGCTGCCACCATCTTTAAAATCAGCTGCATCATTTACAAAGCCATCATGATCAGCATTCACACGTTTTTTGGAGGCATGCTCACCATGTTTGGTGATTCTATCCACTTCTGGAGTTAGGACACATCAGACTGTAGACTAAGAAGTGTAAAAAAGACAAAAAACATGCAGCAGGTATTTTATATTTATGCAACGAGGATCTCGAACAACAACATCATATCCATCCGGACTTCCACAACGCTGCATCAGTTCATAAAAGAACCAACAACTCACCTTTTTTTAAATAAAAATAAAAATAAATACAATACATCACAATGTATTAAGTTTCCAGCGACCTCTCCTATCACTATTTGATTTTATGCTCGTCTTTGACTCTGTACAGAACTCTGTTGCCTTTTGCCCAGGGTCTTGCTAGAGAAATGTTATATACATAAATCTATACCTAAGACGGAGAAGCCTCATCTCATCCGTTAGTTGAATCCTTGTACGATTAAGTTGTTTTCAGTGAAGTCAATATAATATGATTTTGACGATTACCCGAAGTTATTTAGCAATCATAATTGCATCTAGTTCAGTAAACAACTCTTAGTCATCCAAGCTGTCATTAAATAGACAAAATGACACTGTTTTCCACATGTCCATCGTTATTCAAGGTATCTCAACCATGTTCAGAGTCTGATTCCGAACTTGTTATCAGAGAAGGAGCCCTAGCTTACTTCACTTGTGCAACTGTGGTATTAAAAGTATAAAAATTTATGTTAGCAAGATCAGTTTAAGGTGTACCATTTGTACATTTATTGGGAGTTGCATAATAAGTTAAAATTGTTTGCTGCTTTAGGCTTGTGTTGTATCAGCTATTGATATAATTTTAATTTTAATAGTTTCCACGTTTTTTTCTGAAACCTTGATTTGCATTGTTGGATAGTCAGTTTAATTTATTTCATGTAACTATAACTAGCGCTCTAAGGTAACTATAACTCTCTGTAGGAAAGTACCCTCATTTTGGCATGGTCACCCCCATTTTTTGCCTGCTGTCAGTGTATGTATTCACTGGGATCCTGCTAACCAGGACCCTAGTGATTGTGCTTTCTCCCTCTAAATGTGGTTGCTTAGGACTTAGCACATCCCACAACTGGCATACTGTTGCCCTCATATAAGTCCCTAGAATATGGTACCTAGGTACCCAGAGCATTGTGGCACCAGGTGTTGCCCTTGGACTGCAGCTTGTATTATGCCGTCCATGGGAGCCCATGCAAAATGTATCTGCAGGCCTGCCATTGCACCCTTTCATCATAGGTAACTGTACCAGATCACTGTAAGTTACCCCTATGGTAGCCTAGCCCAGGGGGCAGGGGGCAAGTACCTGTGTGTGAGGGCACCCCTGCATGAGAGGAGGGGCCCCTGCAAACTGCAGCTCCATTTTCCTGAGCTTTGTAAGTACAGATAAGCCATTTTACCTGTGTACTGGGCACAGGTCACTACCTATGTCCAGCTACGTAACAGTAACTCCGAACCTGGGCATGTTTAGTATTAAACATGTGGGAATGATACCCTAATACTGTTGCCAGTATTGGTTGTATGATTCCATGCACTCTGGGGGACATTAGATGACCCTCAGCATTGCTCCTACAAGTCTTCGGGGGGTTTTCAGGGCAGCCCACGCTGCTGCCACCCCACAGACATGTTTCTACCCTCCTGCTGCTTAGCCTGCTCAAGCAGAGGAAGACAGAACAAAGGATTTCCTTTGGGAGAGGGAACCAACACCCTCTCCCTTTGGAAATAGGTGTTACCTGGCTTGGGATGGGTAACCTCCCCAAGCCACCGGTATGCTTTGAAAGGCACATTTGGTGCCCTCCTGGCATAAACTGGTTTGCACCAGTCCAGGGACTCCCAGTCCCTGCTCTGGTACAAAACTGTACAGTGGAAAGGGGAGTAACCACTCCCCTGTCCATCACCACCCCAGGGGTGGTGCCCAGAGCTCCTCCATGTGGCCACCTGATTCTGCCATCTTGAATCCAAGGTGAGCAGAGGCCCCTGGGAGTATCTGAGTTGCCAGGTCAGGCAAGTGACATCACATCCCCTTCCTGGTAGGTGGTCACCCAGTAGTTGACCAATCCCTCTTCCTGGGCTATTTAGGGTCTCCCTCCAGGGTAGGTCTTCAGATTCAATGTGCAAGATTCCAGCAGGGCTCCTTTGCATCGTTTACTTCATCTTCTGGCCACTGCGACTTCAACTGGGCCCTCCAGGAACCAACAATCTGCAGCTCCAGCGATGACTCTTCTTTGCAACATTGTTTCTCTGGCTCCTTCCAGCAACTGCAACATTTCCCTGGCTGCGCATCCTCTGAGGGCGATGAGTCTTCAGCCTGCACAAGAAGCAAGAAGGAATCTCCCTCAGAGTGAAGGAATCACTCCCCTACAGCCGCAGGCACCATCTTCAGCGACGTCTGGCTGCATGGATCTCATGGATCTTCTCTCCTGCAAAACTGCGTGGATCCTGCAACACAGGTGGTGGTCTGGAATGGTCCCCTCATCTCTCTACCAGCTGACCAAGTTAGGAGACGGTGAGCTCTTGTCTCTCCTTGCAGGACAATAACCCTGCGCACAGAGACTCTTGCTGCTGCCAAGGCTTGTTTGTTCCTCCTCCAAGGGATCTTCAGCCTCCACGTGGCCCCGGACTCCAGCACTCTTCCGTGCATAGCACAGTCTCCTGTCTGCTGCTGCAGTGACGTGGGACTCCTTTTCAGGTGTGCTGAGTGGCCCTCACTGTGTCTCCTGTGCCTGCCGCCTGTGAGTTGCCTGTGGGGGATGCCGCCTCATCTTCTGACTCTCCTCACTGCTGAGGGTCACCTGGGACTCTCCTCCTTGGGTTGAGTCCCCCTGGACCTTGCTGGTCCCCGGAAGCTCTGCAACTCTTCATCTGTGTCTTTTGCCTTTGCCAAGGCTTGTTGGTGGTTTTCCAACACCACTGACTTCTCCAGTTGTGCACAGCTGACTCTTCGTCTTCACAATTGACCAGGTCTTGCATTTCCAGAAGGGTGTGCAGTGGCTCCTGCCCCAACTAGACGGTCCAACACGAACTGGACTTAGTCCCCTTATTTTACAGGTCCTCTTCTGTCAGGAACCGCCTTTGGTTTCTTCCAGTCTTGCTTGGGTCTTACACAGTCCTTTTCCAAATTTTACCTGTGGGTTTGGGGGAAAACCAGGTACGTACTTCTTCTCTCCTAGTCGCTAGGGGGCACCATGGTACTGACCTCTTGGGGTTCCTGGTTCCCCCAGCTCCCCTCTACAGATTCCACTTCCTTGGGTGGGGGACTGCCTTTCGCATTTCATTTACTTAGTATATGGTTTGGTCTCCCCCTAGGACCTTCACTATTTTCTATTGTTTACTATTGCTTTCTATGCTGATCACTGACTTCCCATGTGTGTATAATAGCGTGTTTACTCACCTTCATAGTGGAGTATTGCCTATACAGTATTTTAGTATTGGTGTTACCATAATAAAGTACCTTTATTTTTGTAACACTGGGTGGTTCTTTCATGTGTGTAAGTGCTGTGTGACTGTATAGTGGTATTGCTTAAGCTTTGCATGTCTCCTAGATAAGTCTTGGTTGCACATTCACAGCTGCCTCTAGAGAGCCCCAGCTTAGGTTTTTTAAGTGAATTTCTATGTTTTTTTTAATTCTATTTCCTAACAATAACGTCTCCTTTAAAAAAAAAATTTTTTTTAGTGAATTTCTATTGTTTTTCAACGCAAAGTAATTTTAATTACTATGCGTTAATCCAACCACTGCTGTGCACGGCCCTTGGCTGTGGTCAGTGAGGGTTGGCCACAGGGCTATAATTATCCAATCCTGCACCATGCACAGCTTTTGGCCGTATGCGAGGGGGGTTGGCTGCAGGGCCTGGCTTGCCAAACGCCTATAACTACCCACCCATGAAAGCATAAGTCTCTGTGTGGGTCTGTGAGTGTATGCATGAGTACTTCAGTGGGACTGTTAGTGGGTGCATGGGTCTCTGAGTAGATGTGTGAGTGGATGCATGACTTTGAGTAATGTCTGAGTGGACGCATGACTGAGTGGATCTGTGAGTAAGTACGTGATTGTCTGAGTGGGTCTGTGAGTGGGTGCATGAGTCTCTGAGTGGGTCTGTGAGTGGGTGCATAAGTGTCTGAGTGGGTCTGTGAGTGGGTGCATAAGTGTCTGAGTGCGTCTGCGAGTGGGTGTATAAGTGTCTTTGCGGGTGTGTCAGTACCTGTGTGAGTGACTCGGCCACAAAGGAACCTCACCTGCCCTTTTATCCAACATGAGTCCACAGTTCTGCACAAAATATCTACCCAAGTGAAGTTCTTTCTGCACCCTTGGGTAAACGTCCATTATGTATTCTACACTACGGCTGCCTAGTGGATCGCTAGGAATTGAAATGTCTCCAACCTTGTGTGCGTTTGGCAATGTGATTGTGACTTGCGCGTATTTCTCCAAAATTCTGTTTTAACATGAATCTGCCTATAGACAGGCCCACAGGACTACAAAGACGTATATGTCTACCAAACCAGGGTCCTTCTTATTATCTATATCACATAAATGCTTGTTTTATGGAGATGTCCTCATTTCCCTTGCCATCAACAACGCCCCACCAAAATGGGCGGCAAATGCGTTGGGGGTAAACTGTCCATCATCCTGGCAAAAGATGGGAAGACCTTTTCATACTACTAAGGTGGATGGTGCGGGGCCAAGCGGGCAGAGCTTTCCGGTAATTTATAAATTTGCATTATAATAGCAATTTAAAAGGAGAACCATGGACTTTGCTCTCACCAGAAGAAGAGAAGAAAGAACCCACTCGTCATAGTTGCATACCGATTGTGCTTCAATTGATCAACAATGCTTTCACCTCTATGAAGGACTTCAGACTGTTTTTCAATATGGAATCGCATGTCTGCGGGCAGGGAAAGAGATGAAACCTCCGCTTGCAGCAGATGGGAGCATTTTGACAGTCCCCGCCCGCTAGAACCGAAGTGTTTGCTTTTGCTTAGTGGGTGCTGCCATTAATGGCTGCAGGAGGGGGACCACGCCCCCCCCCCCCTCCTTTTCTTTTCAGGGCCGGCCCTGAGGAGGTGGTGGTCCCTGAGGCCTTGTGTGGGCCCGGCGTGGATCCGCACAGTCTCTCTCCCATTGTTTTTTAAACATGTGGCACCGGTCTAGTGGTGGTCTCTGGGGCTCCAAGAGCCACAGGAGGGGTGCCCTGTGTGACCCCTTCCTTTTCTTAAATAATGCCCCTTGGATTTGGCCCACCTAAGAGCTTTTTTCAAAACAAGCGTGGGAGCCGGCATTTTTCATTTTTTTTCGAGCCAAGTGGTCACGGTGTCTCTAACCTGGCCCCTTTTTAAAAAAAATGTTTTTTTCAGGGACTTGACTGAAGCCAGGAAGTGTTGACAGCCAATCAAATTTCAGCAGGGGGACTGTTGGATCCTCAGAGGAGCTGTGTTCCTACATATATCCATTTGTTTTTCTTTTAATATCTCTAAAACTACTGAATGGATTTACACCAAACAACAAAAAGGTCGTTTTTTGGATCAACAGCTGCCTTTCTGTAAAATTTGTTGTAATTCCGTCCAGTGGTTCTGGCTGTAGTCGTGTTCAAAAACTCTATGGGAATTAACATGGGGAAAACACGTTTTGGATTCCCCCGCTTTTCTTGGCCCCCACTTGATGGATCACCCCGAAATGTTTCAAAACTAAACTCATAAGAGTTTATGTGTACAGACAAAGGTTTGTGTATTTCTAATTAAAACGAAACATCATTGAAAAATTGAGTTTCTTAAAAATATTGCTGGGACCCAACGTTGTTTGTGTAAAGCAAAACTCAGAAACGACTTATAATATGTTAAACAGTTCCTTATGTTGATTTCAAGCCATGTAGTAGACTACTAAAAATGACATAACATGTGAGATATATTTGAAAGCGAAAACAAGATTGTGTTTAAGCTGTAGAGTGCTTAAAGCATGGTGTAACATATAATTTAATACATAAACACCAAAGAGGCTAAAAATAATATTAGGTTTTATGGATAGCCTCATCATGTTAAAAAAGTGGCCTGGTAAAATGTCTGATTTTGTGAGCTCTTTTAAAAAGAAATAACCCATATGCATGTTTTTTGTGCGTATTGCATTGTTAATTATCTGTTTTCTTCTCTGTGCAGCAGCTCGCTGTAACCGAAGATGTGAGAAGTAAATGTTAACAGGTCACGCATCTAACAGAATCCCAAAGATGTGAGCCAGGATTTGCTGTGCCAGATATTGTTTCAGAGACTGGTTCATTAAAATAGAAAATGAGGTGAAACCACCCGTGCCTCGCTGCCTTGTGACTACAGTATTTTAGGCTCATTTAGCACAAAGTAGAATGTGTATTTATACTTTATACTCTACCCAGTACCTGTTGAACCTACCTGCTTATTGATTCTTCTGCCCCCCTTTTAAAGAAGTGATCTTCTTAGTAAATTGGCAATGACCGCCAACACCTACACTCTCATGAAAGTCCATATTTTAAAAAATTTCAGACCAGCTTATCTTTTCTAAATGGGGAAAGAGGCAGCAGCACGTGCAATAGCATTAAACAAAAAAATTATCTCAGATTTTGGTCCATTTGCTAGGACAGAGGCAGAATCTCACAGTTTGTACTTAGTCATAAAGTAGGTTGAATTTGCACTGAGTGGAAGTCACACACACGGTTTTAGTTTCTGCTATGTGTTGTTATTAGACTCAGTGCGTTGTGGAGAAATATACTTACAGAACCTTTTGTTTTTACTTTGATGGTGTGAGGGACGCTGTACCGGAGTGTGATAGTGAGGTATGTTCACATTCCCTGTACTTGTTAGCATCAAGGGTCAAACTGGGATCCCTGCACTGAAAGGTGTGAACAGTTTTTTTGCATAAAGTATCCTAAGAGTGTGTTACATTGTTTTCAAAAGCCTTCTGTCCAGTTACATGGAGTAAAGAACTCTCAGTAAACGGTATGAATTGAAGTGACAATGTAACTTTGAATGAATGAGCACTTAAAGCCCAAATGACGTTCTTGAAGTAGACCCGGAAGAGTGCGGTGCTATTACAGTTAGAAAGAAACCTTCATGGACCACTCAGTCTTTTTTTATTTGCTTCAGTGTGCCTAGAGATTCTGTGTAGCAGTACAAGGAGGCTGTTTACAATGCTTTGCACAGGTGATTGTGGGAAAAGATATACATGAGATAGGATGGATTGAGGGCTGGATTTGGATGGTAAACCTTGGGTATCTCGATGGTCGCAACGGGGTCATCAAGTTGGGCAAGTAGGAAGATGCTCATACGTGAAGGGACTTGTGCACAAGGAAGAGTTTCTTGAATTGGATGTATGGCTGAACTCCCTAATGGACATTTGGGTCTAGGGCCTGCCAGCAGGGTGTGTGCATTGAGATTTGGGTGCAAGGTGAATTTGGCACAGGGATTGGCATAGCCAATCCCTTCAGCATACGTCCAAAGGTTGTGAGCAGTGGGGTTTGAATGAATAGTGAATTGGACACAGGGTTGTCACCAGACTCTTTGACAGTCACCAACTGCACATAGCCAAGAGACATATTCAGTGGAGGTTGGGTAAATGTTGGGTTGTGCACAGAGCCAGGACAAAGCTGAAGACCTGGCCCTGCATCCTACTTCCAGTACATATAGGTGCTGGACAGGGGACTTAAATAAATCATTTGTAGAACATACACGTCCATAATTCACTGATCTCTATTATGGACAGTATCTTTTGAGCATAGTCACTAGTGTTTGGTTATAAACTATAGGCAAGTGTTTAAATATTTGATTTTGTGATTGTGTTTTTTTTGTAGTGAAAGCCATGGTTTAAAAATACATGTATAAGAGTTCGGTACAAAGTCCTTTATACTTAAAAAGAAAAAAAAAAAGGAGCAAGGAAGGAGGTCTGTATTGGTCAGTGAAGCTGGCTCTAAAAAGTGCCTCTATAGGTTTCCCCTACATGTGTGCTTGCGCGCTTGCTTGTGAAATCTTTTGTTAGTAAAAATAAAATATAAAAATTAAAAGGGGCTTGAAACCAGCCCCCTACTTACCTGAACTTACTATTGGCTGAGTCCAACGTCGCTCCGATTTACCTGCTTCTGATTGGCCAGCACGCTATCTGCATGTCTTCCTGTATTGCTTCCTGTTGTCTTTGTCTTCTTCGGGTTGCCTGTGGACCAAGTACTACCACTTCTAATTGGACACTAGCCAGTGTCCTTCCTCTGTGGCACCACGCTGAAGGTTCTCCTTTTTTTAAAAACTTTTGCCTCATGCTCTGTGGCAGTGTGTTGTTTGGGCATGCAAGCCCAGGCATAGGAAGCTTGCGCGTGAGGTGTTGTAATTTAACCCATTGTAGGTTTCGCGAGGTCAGGCCCTCTAGCAGTAAAACAAGACACAGAATTCATTTTGTAAAGAGCGGAGAAGTATATAACCATGACGCGGCAAAAACAGAAACAAGGAGAACACCCCACCATTAACATTTGACATGTAAATGAAGCATGCTGGTGCCTACAACTGTTTTGAAATACATGGCTGCTGCATATAGAAGTGTGAGTACTGAATACTTGGACAGGTTAATCCTAAAACCATCTCGGCCTGTTTACTCTACTTAAAGCCACTTCCTGCCTGTTCCACTTACTCATGCAGCTCTCTGCTTCATCAAAATGCCTTTACCAAGTTTCTTTTTTTATCACAGTAAATGCCTGATGCCTAATTGCCGGCCACTCAAACAAACCATTTTTGCCCCGTACCGGCAAACACCGCCGCAAATTAATCAGTGCTTATGGAAAAAGTGTGCGTTCTGTAGATGAGATGTTACTCTACACAGCATGCTGATGCTTTTTTTGTTTTGCTTAGGAACGAAGCTATAAGTCTCTCCTCATGATTTATAGAAAGCTTTGGCCATCCAACACTATGAGCAGGAACCACCATTCTGCTTATTCCTTTGCAAAGAGCAGTGCTGGAGCATATCAGCCAACAGTGAATGTCTGGGCATGAAAAATGTGGTATTTTTCACATCGGGATTGCCTTTTATAGGTTTTGAGTCAAAGAGGGAGTCTCTCTCTCTCTCGCACTTACTCTCGCCCCTGTGTTGCTGCAGCTGCTACACCAATGACAGCTCAGCCTCTTGGGGAGAGCTGACCAGGTGCATGGCAACAGATGGAGCCAGACTGCAAGAGAGTATACCCTGTCACACCGAGACAGGGAGACTGATAAGAAAAGGCATGGTTGCAGGGCCAAGATGATATGTACAGAGGCCCACAGAAAACAGCAGCACAGTAGATTTCCATCAGTACATAACATTTATCAAATCAATGACTCGATCTGTGTACACATAATACAATAAGAAAAGTGCAACCTCTCATAACGTCCGACAGAAGGGACCCCAGGGGACGGTAAATTGAAAATCGAGTTATATGCAGTATGCTTAAGTGTTGGGTGCGCAACAGTTCCAATCAAGGGGCACTGGAGACTGCAGAGAGTGGAGTGGTGCACCCACAGGGAAGCGGGCATTTCCTGAGGGTTTCTAAAGGATCTTTTGGTTTGTAAGATGAAGATTCCTTGGCTTTGTCTGTGCTTAAGTAGGGCGATGGAACCTCTCTAACATGAATGTGAGTCACAGCGGAAGTGACGCTATTTTTCTCTTCTCTCTCGCCTCTCTCTCTTGTCCTCTGTCACACAAGAAGCATTTAATTCGGAACTACTCTTGAGTTTTACTGGCATATTCAGAACAGAGCAAGTAAATATGACTTGCACGACTTGTGTCACACTAATGGGTTTCTATCGGTTGTTTCCTAATATCAGGCGGTGGTAAACTTTTTATTATCCTAACATGCCCTTACAAACTAATGTGTGCATACGTTTGCGATATGTGAACTGCCTATGTGTGTGGATTCTGTCTATCACTGCACCGTGATCTCTCACAATCTCAACTCAATTATAGATATTGCAAAAATATTATTTTTTCATTTCAGCTTTATTTCGGCAAAACAATACCATAAAAGCATACTGACAAAATTCTTACATTTCTAAAAAGAAAACGAAAACACTTTGAGAAAGTCAACCCATCATGATTTTAATAAAAAAAAATAAAAAAAATAAAAGTTCAGGACCAGGACTCCCCCAGGGCCATACAATACAGATAGGCAAGTTGTGAATATGAATGTTATAAGAATAAGCAATTGATCAATAAAAACACTATAAAAATACACAATACACATCATCATACAAATCACCATAAAAATATTGTAAAACACCTATAAATACGAATCTTTGTACAAAAAACAATTAGAATTGTTATCTCACTATTAGTAGCAATAACTATGTACTAACACAAATAGTGACCAATGTAAAAATAGGATTCATGCTTTTTTTGGAAGAACATTTGCCTCTAGCATATCAAATTGCCTCTAAAAATCTTGGCAATATGCATACCACCATCACATGAGGGGTTATTTTGCAAATTTTAAGAGCTGGTTGACAGTCCCTAGGACCCAACAAATTCTTTCTTTCATACATGCCTATATTCAATCAAAGGCCATAAAAGGGGTGCAATCAAGTAATACAAAAGGCACATTATTCCAACAGCAATTAATATTCACTTAACTACTAACAACAAACTATCTGGTGTTGGTCTTAAAAACAATAAATAAGAATCAATTACAGTTTTTCATTTATAAAACCCATAAAATTTGCCTCCCGTGCCATCAGGCACTTGTTTGCTTAGCTAAGGGGGGGATTTTTAGAATAAAAATAAATAAATAACTGGATCTAAGAACTAGTGTCATAGGTGTCAAATGACCATTCTAGGTAACTTGAAAAACCTCCCAATGACTACGGTCCTTATGCCAGGGGGCAAGATAATATTATAATTCAAGTACTTCCCGGGCATTGTCAAAATCCCCTGGGCTAAATATATCCTTGGCTGATTGTATAACCAGAGACCATTGGATTACCAAAGGTGGCTCCCAATTATCAGTTTGGGGACCGTAGATTAACTGTGGGAGTTTTGCTTGAGTTAAAGCGCCTATAGCCTCAGGCCCGCCTTGTCTCTAATGAATGAAATTGCTAGTAGAAGCCGGCTTAGACCAAAAACAACATATGGTATCGTGCTGGATCTCAAGAATCTTGGTGCTTCATTGCAGTTCCTGATTCCAACGTTCCTGCAAATAGGTCGAATCCATTTCCTCCTTGGTTTATCATAGGCATTGCAGTTTAAAAGAACATGATCTGTCGTTTCAGTTGTCTCCATATTACACAGCTCACAAGTCACCTCGTGACTTCTCCCATTCAAGGGGCCCCATTTAAAAGTAAAGGCCTTAACCTGGAGAGTCCCATATCGAAGCTTCATGAATAAAACTTTTGCTCGTCTAGGTTGGATAGTATCGATCCATTCCTCAGCACTCGGTAATGGTTTGATATCCAGGAAACTTAGGGTTAGTCTACCTAGATCCTTGCTATAGAGAGGGCTATTAAAGGTGAAGTCCCAGAATACTTGCTTTAGTCGGATCTTGGATTGTGTTGTAAGTGTATGCAGTTAATCCCAATAAAATTTCAGCCCTAGATTGTAAAAGCATTGCCTTATATAGTGAAGCCACGGGAGGGAGATGGCCTTGTCCAAGTCCATGATCTCAATTAGTGCTTGCCTATATTGGATCAATTCAGGGGTTGTCCAAAGTCTACACCAGTAAAGCAAGGGCCTCAGGGCTGCCAATTTACCTATTTGTTTCATGTTAATATCATAGGTTAAAGGAATCAGCGGAGTGGATGGAGGGAGACCCAGTACCACCCTCATGAAATTATTTTCCTGAGTAACCAATGGGGTTAGTTTTGTGAATCCCCAGAGTTCGGCGCCATATAGAGCAGCAGCCTGTGCTTTGCACCTATAGATCTCAAATACTGGTGACACAATGCTAGCATTTGTAATTTTTGCTAATTGCCATGGAACTATGAGTTAGGGAGATAGCAGCTTTATTGATGTGCGGTGCCCATGACAGTTTGGCATCAAGCAGTATCCCTAGATAGTTGAAGTTTTTTACTCGTTCCAATGCCTGCCCTCTAATCCGAATGTTTCTCTTGAGTGCTTTATGGGGGTTAACAGTCAGGTATTTGGTCTTGTTTGTATTTATTTCTAATCCCTTCAAGCTGCAATACTCACTGAATTTGTCTAATAGAGTTTGCAAGCGCATGGGAGTTTGAGATAATAGGATGGTATTGTCTGCAAAAAGGAGGGCGGGGACTGGATCATCATTCAATCTTGGTGAGTCATGGTTACTTTGTTTCAAATGATGAACCAGATCATTAATATATAATGAGAAAAGTGTTGGGGCAAGCACACAGCCCTGTCTCACCCCCCTCTTGATAGGTATTGGGTCTGTCAACTCTCCCTTTGGCCCCCACCGAACCTTTGCAAATGTATTTTCATGTAACCTCTCTAGCTGGCCCAGGAGGTTCCCTGGCATGCCCTGTTTTCCTAGTGCTGCCCATAAGGAGTCTCTTGGCACCAGATCAAAGGCTGCACGCAGATCCACAAACGCGATATAGAGGTGACCTTTCCTTAGTCTAGTATATTTCCACATTATTGTCAATAGCCTAAAGGCCTGGTCGACTGTACTCGTCTGCTGTCTAAAGCCTGCTTGGTATATAGTCAATATGCTGTTTTCTTCTATCCAGCTACTGATTCTATTCAGCATCTGTCTAGCGTAATTTTTTTGCATGACATCTATGAGGCTGATTGGTCTATAGTTCCCTGGGTCTTCCATGTATCCTTTTTTGTAGATTGGGATTATTTCTGCCCCTTTCCATGTCTCGGGCATTAGGCCTCCCCTTGCTATAGCGTTACTTAAAAGATTTAGATAAGGTGCCCAAATTTCTATGCTATGTTTAAGCATATCCCCCGGGATCTTATCCAAACCGGGGGCTTTTCTGGCTTGATTGCTTCAATGGCATTCACCGTCTCCTGCAGACTAAATTGTAACTCGGGTAAGATGCCCGAAGTAGCTAGGGTTTTATGTCTTGAGGGATAGAAATCGAGGGTGGGGGGGTCAAAGTAAAGGTGTGTAAAATAGTTAACCCATGTTTTGGGATCTATATGATGATCTGTAGTGAATATCCCCTCTTTGCTGCCATGGGTAACTATTTTCCAGAAGATCCTAGTATCATTGCTTTTTGCTGCTTCCAGCAGGTCTTGCCATTTTTGATCCTCCCAGTTGCTTTGGGCAGTTGCCAGCGTTTTCTTGTAGCTGGCCCTTGCCACGGCTAATTGATTTTTTTGCTTTAGAGCCTCTATCAATACTCTTTTCCTCTCCCTACATTTGATAGTGTACCATGGACTGCTTGGGGTGGTTTGCACCTTCTCCATTTTATGCTTGTTCTGTAGCTGTTTGGTCAGGACGGGTCTTAGTGCAATACTCATTGATTGGTGGATGGCCGTAATATGGATGTCAATAGGTTTATTTTCTGCATAAGGCTCCAGGAGATCAGAAAATGTGTTGTAAATATTTGTCATAATATCCAGATTGCCTAATATTGCTGGCCATTTTACAACCCTTCTATTGTTACTGAGGGTGGGTTGTAACTCCACCTTATCGTGTTCTGTATATTCCAAATCCAAATCTAGAAGGTGGGCCCTGAGTTCAATTATTAGCGGGAAGTGATCGCTATCCCTTCTTTTATCTATTTTAAAAGTCGCTAATCTTCCCCATGTACTTATACTATGCAAAATGTAGTCTATTTTTGAGGTTGAGTTGCCTCTCTGGAAGGTATCCAAATTAAGGCCTCCTTCACCCACTCTGCCATTGCACGCCCTCAGTCCGTGCTTTAGTGTAAGGCCCATGAGTTGCAGTGCGGCCACTGTGCCCGGAACAGTTTTTTCTATTGTTAAATAAGGAATTGCTCTCATTCGATCTTCTTCTTCTGCTAAATGTTCAAATCCAGTTATAGGTTCATAATTACAGTTGAGGTCACCCCCTATCATAATTGTCTCTCCTACTGGGATCTCCTTGAGCAGGTCGTCTAGTAGAGTTATTTCAGGAGACTCCAAATTTGTCCTTCTAGGTCTTATATATACATTGAACAAGTGGGTTATTATCTTATTTTTTTTCCCCACTACCAACCATAAAATGTCCTCTGACTCAGTGGCTTGCATACGTATCTCGACATTTAATGAGATTTTCACCCATACAACCGACCCCCCAGACGCTCTCCCTCTGGCAGCTGAAGTTGCACTAATAAAGTAGGTTTTATATCCTAATTTATACGGTGGATCTTTAAGCCAGGTCTCTTGAAAGAGACAGACATGATATCGATCAATATAGTCCTGCCATTCGGGGTCTATAAGCTTATTTTTTAAGCCGACTACATTCCAGGAGATCATGGTGATAGGACCCCTTCCGTTTAGGGTCGTGACATTGGAAGTAGGACTTAGATAGGCTGTCGAATCTTTCCTACTATGCAAAGATTCCACTACACTCCCTGCCCCTATAGCATGAAGATCATTCCCTTCGTGGGGCTCACCTACTGTTGGGTCCCCATTTGGTCCCACTTGTACCTGATATATCTGGATTAGTCAATCTACTCTTTCAAGATTGGAATCACCATTTCTCTTTTGCAGTCCCTCATTGTGATTGTACTTATGCCTCTGGACTCGGGGTTTAGTAATTAATGGATCCGAACTAAACCTCATGGCATTGATTTTGGGGGCGGGGGTTCTCTGTTCCATGTCAATCAGGCCTCTGATTAATCTTCCATCCTTAAATGTTAGTGCAATAACGTCATGATGCCCCTTCTCTCCTGGGATTCTTTCTGCCCCCCTGATATCTGAACGAATTATGGATAGACAGTGTCTTTTGGCCCTAATCCAGTGTGTAAGCTTATTTATTAAGGAATCCGCGTCTTCTCTGCTATTTAAGGGCAATTTTGGAACATTTAACAGATACATTGGTCCTGATAGGAAACCTATCCTCCTCAGAATATCGATTCCATATAGTGTAATGGTTATGATCATGAGATACTTGGGGATAGGGGTTCAGAGTAGGTTCCAGATTTCCTTTTTGGGGTCCTTTTACCAAACGGGGTTCTCTTCGTGGATTCCCTGTTTCTTGGCATAGATCACTAGCATTTCTTCTAGGGTAGTTGCGTGAACCAGTATTTACCCCATTTACCCCTCTCATGCATCCCTGTGGTTGATGTAAAATCTTAGCTATAGCTGGGGTAGGGTTGGGGTTAATATTCAAATTTTGAGGACATGTAGGTCTACCTTGTGGATGGAATGATATAAGGGGGGACTCCTTTTCGCACTGAGCTCTATGAGTACCCCCACCCCCCTCCTTTACCACAATATCTGTTAAGGTTCTTACTTCAAGTTTCAAATCCCTAACTTCCTGGATTAATCCAGTGAGTAGGTCATAAAGGTCTGCTGCAGTTCTTATTTTGTGTTTTGGAGGTTTCACTAGTTCTAAATTGAGAGGAGAGGTCCTCTCTCTATCTAACTGTACAGTTGGGATGAATGGGTGTAACTCATCCACAGATTCCCCCTCTTGTGCATTCTGTACATTACTACTATCGAGTTCTGCCAAGACTGCATATTTATTGGAGCACACAGCTTCGCACTCCTGCGTATGGCCCTTCTTCCTAGTATTATCAATGGTGCATGGGTGTATGGATCGAGTTGTAGCATCCTTAGGGCTGCCAGTCCTAGTATCGGAAGATACCTCCCCCTCTTGCTGGCAAATAATCTCTATCACTTTATCATCCTCTGGTTCGATTTTCTTCGTGTAATAGGAGGTAATCTTTTTATCGGGACCATCCCGGATGGTGGCCCTGCTACATAGTAGTGACTCTACCTCCTCGATAAGATCATCAATTTCAGCTATAGTGCAGTTCTCACCCGCGTTCCTAATTTTTTTAATAGATTTCTCCTTCCCCCTTGGGGGTTCTGATGCCTTACGTTTTCCCATGACTTGAGCCGCCTATGTAGTGCTTAGGCTCTATGAACCAGTCCACAATATGTATTTATGAAAGAGATTAGAAGAGGGACTGGTGGGGGTAAACCTAGTTAATACTATTATCTTCTCGTATGACAACGTTAGCTATAAATTTTGCACTATAGATAGAAGCAGACCTCTTGCAAAATGTGAAGAGGCAGATGCCCAGCCTAGCCCCACTCCAAAATCTATCAGGTGATGATAAAAGCGTTACAACAATAAAGGGAGAGTACCGTCCTAAGGCCCTCTATAAAAAGACCTTTTTTAGGGGTAAATGTCAACACAGTACCTTCAGGCAGCCATACATGTGAGTTGCCAAATCCAAACGACTTTGGATGAATGACAGGGGGGTGGCCCAGCCCTGCCTCTTCCTGGCAAGGACGGGCCCGCCCTTGGCCCGGGCTTTGCCCGGGCGCGTCCCGCGCGGCGGGAGCACTGTTTTCGATTTAAAGGGCTCCTGCCCCTGACACACCTCCTGGGACCTCTGACGCGCTGCCCGCGGCGGCGGGAGCGCTGTTTTCGATTTAAAGGGCTCCTGCCCCTGACACACCTCCTGGGACCTCTGACGCGCTGTCCGTGGCGGCGGGAGCGCTGTTTTCGATTTAAAGGGCTCCTGCCCCTGACACACCTCCTGGGACCTCTGACGCGCAATGTTTGTTTTAAATTTCATAAACTATTCGTAGTTTATGTTGTGATGTATTTTGAATTACCAAACAACTTTTAACTGTTTAAAACAAACATTATTATAACTTTTTTCTAATAGTTGTAATCCAGTTCAGTAGTAACATAGAACGCAAAACAAAGGCGAAACGTATTGGCTTTGCCAATGCTTGTTGTTTTTATGTTGCCGCCACACCTCTAGAGTGCTGAGCATTTGCTTTGGCAATTTTTGGCAGTTCACTCTTACGCCAATTGTATTTCCACAAAAGATATCCATAGCAAACTTGCGTCCTCCTGCTCCACAATTTGTATTTTAAAGTGCCTGCTTTGTAGGTTAACCTGCAGCTGCCAGAGAAAATATTGAAAGTATGGCAATATTTGTTTCAAAAGGTATTGTGCAAGAAAGTGTTTTATTCCCAAAAATGACATTGAAAAAAAGGATTGCTCTGTTAAAAACACCTTCTTTCCTGCTTTCAGCAACTGAGAGGAATATAAAATCATTTTTGTCTCTGTTGTATTTGTAGTGGTAATTATTTCTTATTTTTGCAGTTTCTGCCAACTTGCAGTTTGTGAGGCAAACAGTTTTGAAATCCATCACCGCTTGCAAAAAGCTGTGAGATTCTGGAAACTAGAAGTGTTGGGTAAGCTATCATTTGTATAGGTTGTCCAAGGTTTTCCCGAACAAAGTCATCATTAAAAAACAGAATGAGAGGGGATAATCGACCACCTTTGACTGTTTTCTACTGACACTTCTTGCACTGAAGTCTGACCTTCAATAGTAAGATGCCATTACATCAGCAGAAGACTTTCAGCCGCAGAGATATTAGTGTTTGTAGTTTTTCCAAAAATCCAAAAAGGCAGGTGATTCTTGGGAAGTTGCTTTCAAAAAGTGTCTTTGTAGACACTGACTTAGAGTGAGAAGCCAAAACTATATACAACTCTATTGTATAATTGCAAGTGTTCTACCATACTGTGTTCAACGACTTCTCCCACTAAAAAACAGTACTTCACATGTGTGGGTGGGCCTGTTACACAGAGCAGTTAAGGGTCCAACAATGCAGCTATTGGAAGGGAGTAAGTATTTGGGATGGTGATTGTGTGCTATATTTGGGCCCAGGGTCAGTTGATGTCCAGGGTAACTTGGGTGGGTTAGTTGCTCAGGAAAGACACAAAGATACAACCATGGGAAGGTGTTGAAAGGTTCCTTTAGAAACTGTAGTTATTTGGAATGTGTGTGTTTTTTGTTGTCTGACATCTAGGGAAATGTATCAGACATTTCTGAAATGTTCTAGGTGGAATGGTGTGGTTTCCATGAATCCTACCTTTTATACATAAAGTCCTGCAAGCCTTAAAGTATGGATGCAAAAGCATACCCTACTTACATTTCTGTGAGAAAAAGCTCCAGATATTTGGGGAATGGCCAAGCCTTCCATACCTTTGATAAGCTACTCCATAAATGTGGGTAAGCTATCACCCAGGACAGGAAAAGCATAAAAGCATGAGATTGGAAATTGCTGAAAGTTACTTTGGAAAATGATTTTTGGGATTTGAATAGTTGCCATATTTAGGACAGGAGTCAACTGGCACCCGGGAAACCTACCATCCCCAGACATTTCCGAAAAAAAGCATAATAATTACTGGGTATTTTGGTGTACTTTCCACTACCGACCCTCATACAAGATACCATGCGGCTGGTGGAAGAGTGTCCGACTTTACAGGGACATAGGGGGCAGTACAGAAGAAAGGCAAAGGGGTTGGCGTTTCAGGTCCTTCCAACTTATCACCTGGGCATGGACACGTTACACTGCATGTGGTCTTCTGTTGGAGACAAGCATACCGTTGAGTAGACCTAATTACAACAGTCTATTTCATAGGTCTGCACTGCACCTATGGAGCATTGATTCACAAGCCACATAAGACTGTGGCACACATTTAATTGCAAGCTGCACAATATCACAGAGTGACATCTTGTGCCAGTGCATGAAGAGGAGGAGATACAAAATACAGGTGCGGATTAGGAATCAGAAATGGGACATGTGCACATCCAAAGTATGCCAGTGCCACTGTTCTCAGGCACAGCATGGTTTAAAAATACCTCTGAAATACTTATTCAGAAAAGTAACACACTTTAATTGTAAATACAACAACAGAAAGTGGTGTATTATCAAACAAGTGGGTGTTATAACCAACCCTCCCCATGTGCCTGCATCGGTCAGTCTCAGTAACCATAAGCCCATCACCAGGCGTGTACAATCCTGCCACTCGCCACAAACACAGTAGACCCATCCTCTGAAAGACATGTCACACCACACAATGCCTGTTGTTTGATTGGTGATTCCCCTTATATGCTGGTAAATTGGGCTGCATGGACTGATTGCTTCGTCAGCTGGGGTGGGGAGAATTGAGAAGAAGAGGGATCATGCAAGGATTGTGGGACGATGGATGATGATGATGTGTTCTTCACTGTAAATCCTAGCAGTTTGTTAATGGTCAACTCCTTCCTCTCAAAGAACACAGTCAGACCTCTGAAAATATGTGGTAGGCTTGTTCTGCCAAGTGTAAGTGCTGCCTTATTATCATGTTGGAGGCCAGTGCATGGTATATTGTATTTTAGCATTTTTGAAATCATGATGTGTTTCAGCGTATGTTTGAAATAGTGGGAATATTCGCTTGCCATCAACTCTGTTCAGCAGCACTGGAAAGTAAAGCCTCCGGGGTGGGTAGATTTGCCATTTAATTAGCCCAAAGTGTTTGCCTATGGGTTTAAAGTCCCTATATATGGTGGTGGGATGGCCTAAGGGGTACACCTTCAGTTTGTTCACAAACGGATACAGACTTGTGAAATCGTAATAATGTAATTTCTCACCCTTCTCACGGCCCTTTACAGCTGTATAGCCTGGGTACGACCCCCCAAATAAGGTGTTGTGGGGCTCCATAGGTTCGGGTAACTCGCGACTCTTAATGAAAGTGCCGAGATCTTCATCTGATGTTAGCATATCTAGCCACTCACGCTCCCAAAGGGATCTCATAACAAAAGCGCAGTTTTCAACATATTGCACCTTCACCAGAGTACAACGGTGTAAGTGTTCAAACTTGGCACCCAACAGCCTGCTAAACTCATGGGGTTTGTAACGAGGACAACGGTGGGAAAAGTACCCGTTGTATTAAAGAGCTGTTGGCACACCATTAATAACAGCGTACCCATCTAGGTAATAAGGTCCCAAAGGTATTTACCACCCTGTAAGGCGTGCTGAATGAAGATGCTTTCCTTGTCAGAGATGTACATGAGCCATTGGATAGAGGGGGTTGGATAGCGCTTCTCTTTACCATTACAGAGGTAGGGCAGTACTAGAGCTATGCTCTCAGGTTTTAAAACCATGCTTGTACATAGACGTACACATGGAAGCCAGCATAATGTGTTGAAAAGGATCAATGTATTCTATTGATTTTGTCATCATGGGTGCGTTGGGTGTCAAAACCTTTTCCTGTTTAGTCATCTCCACCACAACGCCTCTGAAGAGATTGCATGCTTTTTGCAAGATCATTACATCCGCTTGACAGTAAGCTTTCAACTCTGATTGAAATTAAACTTGTTTTCACAGTTTTCACCATACCATTGTAGAAAGCTCTCTTTCTCCGCAGGCATCATATACTCTACACCGTAGCTGTCGGGCGGAGGCATGGGACCCTCATAATTCTGATTCGCCCAGGTGTTAAAAGAGTGGAGGAAATAACCTTTACACCCTGGAAAGCCAAACGCTTTTGGCAACTTGCTCGATTTCATGGGCAGAAAATTCAGTGCATCTATGAACCTTATTTGTAAAGGCACAGCCGTTAACAGCGTCAGTTTGAAGCCCTGGGCGATAAGGTCTATGGGTATCTTTTCACAAATCATGCTTTGCAAAATAAAGAGCGAGTCATATGCTTTCGAGTTATGAGCCATCAGGTTATACCCTTTGAATTTTGGCTGAATAAAAGCGTTGAGGAAATTGTTCATGCATGAACGGTGTTCATACTCCCAGTTGTCATGGGACGTTAGATGATGAGCGTAAATATAGTTAGTTTGGTGTACACCGGTCTCTTGTGTACACTCTATATCGAACACTTTGTAGTCTTCTGTTTTGGTCTGGGGCTGCTCTCTTCTTTAACCATGTAACACCTGTTTTCTGTTCTCGCCTGAAAAGACGCATTACTCCTGGGACATTTCATGCCTTTGCATTTGTGATCTTCGGCTATGTAGCGCCCACACCCACTATAGTCTGTTTTAAGGATGGACTGAACAAACCTATTGTGTATGCTGAAATAGTTCTGCTGGTGACTATACAGATTACATGTGCGACATCTCACCTTCTGATCGGCGACTATGACAAAGCGATCCCTTTGACACATTTTACAGTGCATTTTACAATGATGAGTTGACTGAGTGTTTTAGATGTGGTCGCAGTAGGTGCACACGTACTTGGCTCTTAGAAACCCTTCAGGTTCAAAATGCCATAAAAGTGATTTTCATGATGAAGAACATAATAGTCTTGTTTGTCACATGCTCCCCTGTTGTGAAGTACTTCCAAGAGCCGTCGTAGTAAAGAACTTTTACGATAATGGCAAAATAGTTCACAAAACGCCCTAGGTCCCCAAACCCGACCAGTCTGTTGTGCGGTATTTCAAATGCAGCATGGGCTTCAGCCCCTCTAGACATAATATCAGCATGGAGAGTGGTGAGATCCATCAGTAACCCAGCGATGCTAGCTGCCAGACAAGTGTTGGATGTTCTGTTGTTAAAGTTCAGCAACCAATGCTGTTTCTTACCAATGATCTACTGTATAAGATACTCTTTAAAAGTCTGGAATCACCCCCCTCACAGCCCGAACACCGAGGGCGATGATTCTGAATGTCCCATATGCTACTATTTCTGCCTTACTCTGTAAAAGATCAGAGATGTTTTCTAGAAATTCCACAGCGCCAAACAAATTGCGGGGCGTCCTCCTGGTGAACAATGGACTTTTAATGCCCTGCTCCTGGAATCACAGTTGGAAAAAAATCATTAGGCCCCACAGCTTGTAACAACCATTGTATGAGTGTTTGTATGGCCTGATGTATAGAACCCCTTGATCGCTCCAGGTTAACAAACCTGAATTCTTCGTAATGTTCTTTAGCATTAAATCTCTCTACAGTATGAATGTACCTTCTAATGCTGTCTTAAAACACAGCCTCTGAATCCTCAGATTGGGGATTGGTATTGGTTGGTGAGCTCTCAGGTGAATCATTTTCAGATGGTTGACTTTGGTTCTGAGCAGGCATATTTTTAAGCCTCTGTTTAGCATGTATTCTGGCTTTCTTTAATTTACTTATTAGAAGCCTACACATCTTAGCGCTATTAGTCCACTTTTGTTTCTACAGGTCCACCCTTTTTTTGCAACCTCCCACAGCCTATTTGAACAGTTTCGGTTGTATTTTTGAGTGTTCACGATATTAGAGTCTCTCAACTTTACCCCGTAAGCACCTGAAATGTCTGGAGCTTGTGATGTTCTCTCCTAAATTTATGGTTTGGGGCCTAACAGGGGCTGCTTCCATAGGGTGCTGTTAATGTGTTTGGAACTTTTAGGCCTTGGTTGAGGGTTTCTAGCTACTTTTTGCGTTTAAGGACTCATAAGAACCGAAGGGCTTTAGTAAGTATATCTTGGACCTTCTTTTCATATTTTGACTTCCGGACAGCTTCTTCTTCTTTTTAAAAACAAAAAAAACAAAAGCCACATTCGACCTCCTCCCTCCCTTTGGATTAGACAGCTGTGACCCTTGCTCTGATGAGCCAGGCAGCTGACACATGGCTGTGACTATCTGAACATGCCCAGGCATTCATACCCTCTTAGACTTAAACACAGCGCACACTGGTAGGACTACAATTTTACATATCACATAGCCCTAGACACTATAGCAAGGACCCTGGCACGTGACTAACGTGTTAAGAGGATGTCACAACCCACATGACCCACCTACACCTACATCAGTTCCGTTGAGGGCTCCCAGTCATTGATGACATCAGTTCCAAGGTGGGGCACCTGTCACTTTTGAGTTTGATGAGAAAAGGTAGCCCTGTATTCTACTTCCATACAAATGTTCTTTTAGATCAAAACAGGACCTCCCACATGAGAAACTGGAGGTTGTCACTGTCACAGAGGTTATTTGCAGTAATTTTAGTGAGTTGCTGCTGTGTTACAATATTGAAAACTCAGGTCATCATCCCTGAATACTACTTGTAAGCGCATTTAGAATTTCGATGAGTGTGCCTGTCTACTGTAAGTGACCTGGCCAAAAAGGGTATGAAAGAGCTGAAATTGGATCATAAATTCAAAGCTGTTCCAAACATAGGCCCTCAAAATAAGTTTGGCCCAGGTCCCCCAAAATTCTTAAGATGCTGCTGTTTGCATGGCATTTAACTTTATCTGTGATAGTCTTCACAGTGTTGATCGCACTGTGGAGCAAGCCTTTGATCCTTCCCCTGCTGGTATCTCACGTTCCTGGTGTGGATGCTCTTGGAGTCATCTTAGGGGATTGTTGCACAAAAGCAGTTTCATTGCCTGGGAAATTGCTAGGGGGTCGAGACTGGCAAGGAGTCCTGTTTTAGGCAGTACTCTTCTTTCGAAACGGACTCCTACTTTCTTTTCATGTGTTTGATGATTCAGGACACGATCCTAGGGCTGCTCTGAGAATACTCCCCAGTCCCTAATCTTGTCTCAGTGCTCCAGCAAACTTGTTATGTCCTCAATGTTCGGAGGCATGATTTCTTGGTGTTTTGAGCATGTACAGTCATTGACTGTATGAAGTTGCACGTAAACATCAAATGAAAGCATATTGATACCTAGTGATGCGATTTTCACTTGTAATGTTGTATGTGGTTTTACTGCACAGTATCTGATATGACTCCCTTCAAAAAACCCTTCTGTTTACAAACGTTGAGCAACATGTTTTGGGGTTAACTGCTTCTGTGCCGCTGACGTAATGGTTACGTCCTGTGGCTTAGTGCTCGTGTGTCCAGGACGTAACCATTACGTCCTGGGCACCGAGCCCACAGGGAGCGCTAGCGCTCCCTCTGTTCTTCCCTCTCACCCCCCAAAGGCAGGGATGGAAGGGGAAGCCCTTCCCATTCCACCCCGACATCCCCCCCCCCACCCCTGCCCCCGCGACATAAGGGATTTATTTTTTTAGAAGAAATTGGCATAAGTGTCGCCCCCCAGGGGGGCATTTTTTTAAAGGCCTTTTCTGCCCCAAGGGGGGCAGAAACATCTAGGCGCCAGGGATCATTTTTTTTTGTTTTTGTTTTGTTTTTTAGAGGTGGGGAGCGACGCGTTAGGCGAGGGTCGCTCCCCTAGGGGGAAAATTATATTTAGGCCATTTTTGGCCTATTTTTATGAGGCCAATCTGCCCCCAAGGGGGACAGAAACCAGGGAGTTTTTTTTTTTTACGTGAATTTCACGGAAGGGGAGGAACCCCTTAGGCAAGGGTCGCTCCCCTGGAGAGGCAAATTGTATTTAGGCCATTTCTGTCCCCTTTGGGGGCAGACCAGCCGATTTTTGCTATGCCAATCTACCCCCAAGGGGGGCAGAAACCACTAAACACAGGGATCCTTATTTGTTTGCGTCAATTTCACGCAAGGGGAGCGACCCCAGGGGGGCAAATTTATTTTAGGCCATTTCTGCCCCCCTGGGGGGCAGATCAGCCTATTTTAATTAGGCCGATCTGCCCCCAAGGGGGGCAGAACCACTAGGCACCGGGGATTTTTTTTGTTGGCGAGCGACCCCTTAGGCAAGGGTAGCTCCCCTGGAGGCGCAAATTGTATTTAGGCTATTTCTGCCCCCTTGGGGGCATATTGGCAGATTTTTGCTATGCCAATCTACCCCCAAGGGGGGCAGAAACCACTAGACACCAGGGATCTTTATTTTTATGCGTCAGTTTCACGCAAGGGGAGCGACTCCTTAGGCAAGGGTCGTTCCCCTGGGGGGGCAAACTTATTTTAGGCCATTTCTGCCCCCCTTGGGGGTAGATCAGCCTATTTTTATTAGGCCCAAGGGGGGCAGAAACCACTAGGCACCGGGGATGTTTTTTTTGCGCCAATTTCACGCAAGGGGAGTGACCCCTTAGGCAAGGGTCGCTCCCCGGGGGTAGAGGGGGTAAATTTATTTCTGCCCATTTCTCCTTGCCTTGGGGGTAGATCGGCCTAGTTCTATTAGGCCGATCTGCCCCCAGATTGGGGGGTGGGGGGCAGAAACCACTTAGGCACCAGGGATTGGTGTGTGTATGTGTGTGTTTTGTTTGGAGGGGCAGCCCCTTGGGCAAGGGTCGCTCTCCATGGGGGCACATTACTGTTGGCTATATCTTTTTTTTTTAGAGGTTGGGAGCGACCCCTAAGGCAAGGGTCGCTCCCCTAAGGGGGCAAATTATATTTAGGCCATTTCTGCCCCCCTTGGGGGCAGATTGGCTTATTTTTGGAAGGCCCATCAGCCCCCAAGGGGGGCAGAAATCCCACCAGAGACCAGGAATTTTTTTTTTTTCAAAATAAGTGAGTGGGGGTATGGCCATACCCCCACCTCAAATAAATTGGGACAAGGTTGTTCTGCCCACCAGTGGGCATATGGGCAATTACCCCGATCCACACCCTGGGGGGGAGGGCAGAAAGTCTACCAGATGCCAGGGAATTTAAAAAAAAAAAGAAATAGTGGGGTGCTGGCTACCAACGATATGGGCCTGGTTATGCCCCCACCCCAACTGAAGGGGGTAACAGTCTTTTAACTCTCCCCCGCACACTAAAGTATCTTATCCCACGGCAAACAAGAGGACATTTGATTATTTTGGGTTTTCATTTTACATTAGGGCCATGAGAGCTTGGCTAACTCTCAAAATCGTCCCACTTGGAATGGTAAGGGCTGCACTTTATGGACTTTGGGACACTGCCATGTAGAAATATCCACAAGACCTAGACACGTCTGAAAACTAAACATCTGGGTGATTCCAGGATGGTGTGCTTCACAGGCACCCGCACCATTTTCTTACGCACAATGCCCTGCAAACCTCCAACTTCGCTGGAAATCACAAATTTTTCCCACATTTGTTTTATGGAACCTTCCGGAATCTGCAGGAATCCACAAAATTCCTACCACCCAGCATTGTTTCATCTATACTGATAAAAATTCTGCTGCATTTATCAGCCTAAAAATGTTTTTTTCTCAAACTGCCCTTTTGGACCCTCTTTGGTTCCCCCTCAATTTTGACGTGTTTTTGGCTCTTTCCTGTCACAAGCACTTGGCCCACCTACACAAGTGAGGTACCATTTTTATCGGGAGACTTGGGGGAACAATGGATGGAAGGAAATTTGTGGCTCCTCTCAGATTCCAGAACTTTCTGTCGCCGAAATGTGAGGAAACAGTGCTTTTTTGACCAAATTGTGAGGTTTGCAAAGGATTCTGGGTAATCACAGAACCCGGTGAGCGCTCCACAAGTCACCCCATCTTGGATACCCCTAGGTGTCTAGTTTTAAAAAATGCACAGGTTTGGTAGGTTTTCCTAGGTGCCGGCTGAGCTAGAGGCCAAAATCCACAGCTAGGCACTTTGCAAAAAACAGCTCTGTTTTCTTTCTGAAAATGTGATGTGTCCATTTTGTGTTTCCTGTTACGGGTGTTAGGCCTACCCACAAAAGTGAGGTACCATTTTTATCGGGAGCTTGGGGGAACACAGAATAGCAAAACAAGTGTTATTGCCCCTTGTCTTTCTCTACATTATTTCCTTTCAAATGTAAGACAATGTGTAAAAAAAGACGTCTATTTGAGAAATGCCCTGTAATTCACATGCTAGTATGGGGACCCCAGAATTCAGAGATGTGCAAATAACCACTGCTTCTCAACACCTTATCTTGTGGCCATTTTGGAAATACAAAGGTTTTCTTGATACCTATTTTTCACTTTTTATATTTCAGCAAATTAATTGCTGTATACCCGGTATAGAATGAAAACCCATTGCAAGGTGCAGCTCATTTATTGGCTCAGGGTACCTAGCGTTCTTGATGAACCTACAAGCCCTATATATCCCCGCAATCAGAAGAGTCAAGCTGACATAACGGTATATTGCTTTCAAAAATCTGACATCGCAGGAAAAAGTTACAGAGTAAAACGTGGAGAAAAATGGCTGGCTTTTTTTTACCTCAATTTCAATATTTTTTTAATTTCAGCTGTTATTTTCTGTAGGAAACCCTTGTAGGATCTACACATCTTACCCCTTGCTGAACTCAGAATTTTGTCTACTTTTCAGAAATGTTTAGCTTTCTGGGATCCAGCATTGGTTTTACTCCCATTTCGGTCACTAAATGGAAGGAGGCTGAAAGCACAAAAAATAGTAAAAATGGGGTATGTCCCAGTAAAATGCCAAAATTGTGTTGAAAAATGGGGTTTTGTGATTCAAGTCTGCCTGTTCCTGAAAGCTGGGTAGATGGTGATTTCAGCACTGCAAACCCTTTGTTGATGCCATTTTCAGGGGAAAAAACCACAAGCCTTCTTCTGCAGCCGTTTTTTCAATTCTTTTTTAAAAAAACTAAATTTTCGCTGTATTTTGGCTCATTTCTTGGTCTCCTTCAGGGGAACCCACAAAGTCTTTGTACCTCTAGAATCCCTAGGATGTTGGGGAAAAAAGGACGCAGATTTGGGGTGGGTAGCTTATGTGGAGAAAAAGTTATGAGGGCCTATGCGCAAACTGCCCCAAATAGCCAAAAAAAGGCTCGGCACAAGAGGGGAAAAGGCCTGGCAGCGAAGAGGTTAATGGTCTAAATACCATTCAAAATCCGTGAAAACATATGTACACATTTTTAAGATATTTCCCATTAAACAGCCAGCGAGCAAAATATTATATGATGCTGGGGAGTAAAAAAAAAAGCTTTTATTAATAGCAGTGACCTCATACTGGCCCGTTTGCTGATACCTCAAGTAAAAAGAAAGTACCACGCGTGGATTAGCTTCACAAAGAGATTCAACTTTCTAAATAAAATAGCCTTGTACTTGGAAATGCCGGTTTCTGAATGTTTTTGTTGGAATTGTATTGTGCTGAATGTGATTGCTCTTACGCCCAGTGTCTTGCCTGAAAAATTAAAGGATAAGCTGCCTTCAGAAAAAAATAGATTTCTTTGCATCGTCAGAGACCAATTTGCCGCTTGAGGTGGATAGTGAATGCTGTATAATAGACTATTATTTCCGGTTCACATGCTTATTCCCTCTTAAGCATGGAATCAAAGTGCCATGGCACTTATGTCACCCTCATCTGAATTTCCTTTTACCATCTTTGAGTTATGACGTTGTTGTTTTGCTCTAGCTCACTCAATAGATGAGAATCTCGAGAGCGTGAGGGTTGTGCCTTAACAGTGCTAATTACATTTAATTTACCTGTTAGATTTTCCATGATCTATCGCACGTTCACTTTGACCTTTGTTGCACTCCACTTTATCACGCCATATGGATTTAAAAGGCTGGTTGGCTGCATAGATCTTATTTCTCTAAATACCAGGGGCCTTTACACTTCTTTATTTCCAACTACATTGGTGCTTTTTTCTAATATATAAAGACTCGTGGATTGTGATGAGATCATCCAGCAAAGGTAGATAATTAGGTAGGTTAGACAAATAAATATTTATTTGTGTAGTCATCACATAGGTGTGGTGGAAATTAGAAGGCATTAACGATATGCTGGAGGGCAGCTAAAAGTTACACTTGAGCAGTGCTCCAGTATTCTGGGCGTGTCGTTGTGCACTGCTCAAGTGCAATTTTTAACTGCCTCCCTTCAATTCTAGTGCTCGGTACCCTCATCTGATAGCCATTCCTCAAGTTCCTGTGTAGCTTTGTCAGGACTGTTAGCAACATGCACTCAATCTATTTCATACATTTGTTTGTCAGTAGAGCTTTATATGTTGCCCTAAGTATGTTTATTTACAAGTTTTCAATGTATATTTCTACTCTTTGTCAGGCCTGGTGTAAGGTAAATTGCTCTTCAGAAGGCTCTAGAGAGAAAATTACCTCACACCAGGAAGTCAGAAAAAGAAAAGTAAACAACAAGCTCCCTTGGGAGATAAAGCCTGACGTTTGACCTCTGTCTTTGAATGCACAGCAAATGTGACAAAATAAGAGCATAATATATAAAGGCCTGCTTAGAGAAAGCAAGCACTTGTGGAAGAATACAGTAGGCAGGCTCTGCTCCAGGAGAGGGACATAGACAAGCTGGACAGCTAAAGCAAGCATATGCGAGTTACAAACTACAAAGCCAGTGGTAAACAATGGGCAGAATACATTCTTCGGTCAGCTTTCAAAATGGCCCCAAGATGTCTTTAGCAACCAGACAACTGTACTGTATGGTTGACTTCAATCTGAAAAAAGAGGCTCTTTTGGAATCTCCTAACTGCTAATATATTTTGAACTACATATAGGGTGCATTTATAGGTATTTACATTTATTGGTGTATTAGAAAATACAGCCTTTCTTTTGTCACAAGCAAGATTTTCTCACTTTGAATTCAGAGAAAGAAAAGTTAACACCAATTCCCATGTTAAAATAAGAAGCAGGACTTTGTCAGAAGACACAACCAGACATTTGTCCTCTTAGAACACACAATAAATGTTACAAGATAATAACAAAACTCAGTCATTTTAATTGTTCATTCAAAACTTCAGCACATGTTGTTTGGGCTTAATACTCAATTTATTGTTCGTGTTAACAATTTAGTTGTAAAAAAATGCATATATGCAGTGTCTTACTTTATTATACATGGGATTCCCAATTCCTGTATAAAACCTTCTCTAATTTCTTTAAAATCTGTTACTTGTGACACACCCAGTCTCCAGTTATAAAGAAATTATGATTGAACTCGACTGTAATAAGTTATCACAGTCGAGTTCTGTTGTGACAATCCTACTGCCAAAGCCAGCAGCTGAGGGGAAAGCAGGTCAGGTCACAAAACTTACTTAAGACAGCTGTTTTTTTTTTTTTTGATAAACCAAGTTGTATTATTGTTAAGATGACTTGGTGCACATACATGAATAGGAGCCGTACCCTGCTGGCGAACCATTGAGCACCGAAAATGGTAGAACATTCCATACAGTTTCATTCCCCATCCAACCCATTAAACGCCCACCATTTACCACATATTTTAGAGTGTTTCTGTAGACATCGCCTTACCTGGTAGATGTGCTGTTCACCTTTAGCGCACTAGTTCATTCCCTGTTTCCACTCCTCCAAGGTGGGGACCCGGGGTGACCTCCACTTTTTTGCAGTGTCCTTCTTGGCAGCCATTGAGGCCACCCACCATCGTCAGGTCTTGACAGAGTTGAATCCGGGGATACCTTAGGAGTTGAGAATTTCAGACCGCCAGGTCCCTGATTGCCACCAAATATAACAGTTTGCTGCCTTTGTCCCCGTGCTCAGACATGTTGTGTGAGCTCCCTACAGCATTGGCGAGCCTCCTCAAGGGACACCTGCCTCAGCAATGCTTGTCCAGGAGTAGCTGGGGGTAAGGGCCTTTGTTGGTTCAGCAACAACCTGCTGCTCCAGTGACAGTAACCAGCTCTCAAGATCTGCCATAAGGCACAGTTTTTCTGTCTGTGTTCCCACAGTACTTTTGCTCCTTGCCCCTTATAGTGCCCTTCCCAGCCATCCACAATGTGCTGGCTAAATGTATTGCACCTTTGTTATTCTTAAAGTGTGCCAGGATCTCTTTTGTAAATACTCTGAGCAAAGAGTGTCCACCAACTGCCAGGCACTGAGTTGCCAATTCAGGAGTCTGATTTTATCTGGCATCCCAAACTGAACAGTGATCAGTGAGTGGTTGGAGATTCCCCTTGGTAAAATGTCAGTGTGTGACACGTGGGGGACATTGGCTGCAGAAAGGAGCATTAGTTCTATATGTGACATGGACCTGTGTCCCACTGAGTTGTGAGTGTACCCTCTCTCCCTAGGGTGCCATATGCGCCAGGCATCACACAACCCCAGCTACTCATTTCAGGCCAACAGTTTCCAGTCCCTCGTCAGGTGGCCGGGAGTTGGTGTCTCCAGTGTGTCTAGGGGGTGAGAGGGCAGAGGAGGCATTAAAATCCCCTCCTAATAGATGGGTACTGTAAGGAAATGCCTTCCTTGCCATGGTTACCACCTGACTTTTTGCCTTTTGTTGATGCCAGTTATGATTGAAAGTGTGCTGGGACCCTGCTAACCAGGCCCCAGCACCAGTGTTTGTTCCCACAATTGGTACAGCCCTGGCACACAGATAAGCCCCATGTAAATGGTACCCCTGTTACCAAGGGCCCTGTTGACAGGGAAGGTCTCCAAGGGCTGCAGCATGTCTTATGCCACCTTGGGGACCCCTCACTCAGCACATGCACACTGCCTCACAGCTTGTGTATGCTGGTGGGGAGAAAATGACTAAGTCGACATGGCACTCCCCTCATAGTGCCATGCCCACCTCACACTGCCTGTGGCATAGGTAAGTCACCCCTCTAGCAGGCCTTACAGCCCTAAGGCAGGGTGCACTATACCACAGGTGAGGGCATATGTGCATGAGCACTATGCCCCTACAGTGTCTAAGCAAAACCTTAGACATTGTAAGTGCAGGGTAACCATAAAGAGTATATGGTCTGGGAGTTTGTCAAACACGAGCTCCACAGTTTCATAATGGCAACACTGAAATCTGGGAAGTTTGGTATCAAATTTCTCAGCACAATAAATGCACACTGATGCCAGTGTGGGTTTTATTGTAAAATACACCCAGAGGGCATTTTAGAGATGCCCCCTGAATACCAGTCTGAATCCTAGTGCTAGGCCGACCAGTTTCTGCCAGCCTGCCGCAACCAGATGAGTTTCTGGCCACATGGGGAGAGTACCTTTCTTACTCTGTGGCCAGGAACAAAGTCTGTACTGGGTGGAGGTGCTTCTCACCTCCCCCTGCAGGAACTGTAACACCTGGTGGTGAGCCTCAAAGGTTTACCCCTTTTGTTACAGCACCCCAGGGCATCCCAGCTAGTGGAGATGCCCGCCCCTCCGGCCACTGCCCCCACTTTTGGCGGCAAGGCAGGAGAGGATAGTGAGAAAAACAAGGAGGAGTCACCCATCAGTCAGGACAGCCCCTTAAGTGTCCTGAGCTGAGGTGACCCCTGCCTTTAGAAACCCTCCATCTTGAGATTGGAGGATTCCCCCAATAGGATTAGGGATGTGCCCCCCTTACCTCAGGGAGGAGGCACAAAGAGGGTGTAGCCACCCTCCCTCAACGACAGCAGCCATTGGCTTCTGCCCCCCAGACCTAAACACAACCCTAATTTTAGTATTTAGGGGCGACCCTGAACCCAGGAAATCAGACTCGTGCAACCTACACAAAGAAGAAGGACTGCTGATCTGAAAGCCCCACAGAGACGACAGCTGACTTGGCCCGAGCCCTACTGGCCTGTCTCCAGACTCAAAGAACCTGCACAGCGACGCATCCAACAGGGACCAGCAACCTCTGAGGACTCAGAGGACTGCCCTGAACCCGAAGGACCAAGAAACTCCTGAGAACAGCGGCACTGTTCACCAGCTGCAAAATATTTGCAACTTTGAAACAACTTTGAAAGAACTCTCCCTTCCCGCTGGAAGCGTCAGTCTTCTCACTCTGCACCCGACGCCCCCGGCTCGAGATCCAGAGAACAAACACCGCAGAGACGACTCCCAGGCGACTGCGATGACGTGAGTAACCTGAGTCAACCCCCTTGCACCCCTACAGTGACGCCTCCAGAGAGGATCCAGAGGCTCCCCCTGACTGCGACTGACTGGTAACAAGGAACCCGAAGCCAGGACCAAGCACTGCATCCTCAGCCCCCAGGACCGAGAGGAACCAATCTCCAGTGCAGGAGTGACCAGCAGATGGCCCTCTTCCTAGCCCAGTTGGTGGCTGGCCCGAGAAGCCCCCCTGTGCCGTGCCTGCATCACCTAAGTGACCCCTGAGTCCCTCCATTGGTTCCTATAGCAAATCCGACACCTACTTAGCACACTGCACCCGGCACCCGGCCGCCCCTGTGCCACTGAGGGTGTGTTTTGTCTGCCTGTTTGTGTCCCTCCCAGTGCTCTACAAACTCCCCTGGTCTGCTCCCCGAGGACGCAGGTACTTACCTGCCAGCAGACAGGAACCAGAGCACCCCTGTTCTCCATAAGCGCCTATGTGTTTTGGGCCCTCCTTTGACCTCTGCACCTGACTGACCCTTTGTCGCTGGTGCAGTGACTTTGGGGTTGCCTTGAACCCCCAACGGTGGGCTACCTATGTCCAGGAGACTGACTGTGTAAGTGCTTTACTTACCTGAGAAACTTAACAAAACTTACCTCCCCAGGAACTGTTTATTTTTGCACTGTAGCCACCTTTTAAAATAGCTTATTGCCATTTTAACCTATACTGTGTGTACTACTGTTTTAAATCAAAGTTCCCTACTTACCTGTGTGAAGTACCTTGCAGTTTATGTACTTACCTCAAATCTTGAATCTTGTGGTTCTAAAATAAATTAAGAAAATATGTTTTCCTATATAAAAACCATTGGCCTGGAGTAAGTCTTTGAGTGTGTGTTCCTCATTTATTGCCTGTGTGTGTACAACAAATGCTTAACACTACCCTCTGATAAGCCTATTACTCGACCACACTACGAAAAAATAGAGCATTAGTGTTATCTGATTTTGCCACTATCAACCTCTAAGGGGAACCCTTGGACTCTGTGCACACTATCTCTCACTTTGAGATAGTATACACAGAGCCAACATCCTACAGGTACCTTGCTGGAAATTGAGGGTGACCTCTTCAATCACCTGTGGGGCTTGAGTAGGAAGTGATGGTGAGTTATATATACTAAAGAAGTTGTATTGACACCCCTTGAGGAGGCTCCTGATATCCACGTAGCTACCCTGAGAATCCAAGACAGCCAAGGTCACTGACATAGGGAAGAAGGACCTGTGGAGAAAGCACGCAGTTCCTCTGGATCCCCTGGCAAACCTAGCAAGAAAGACCCTGTCATACCCAAAAACATTTTAGAAATGGATTGCTGGACATAATGGAGGACCTGTGTCCTTTTGACATGGTTCAAAAGTCTTAACGTTCCAGGCCGTAGTGTGTCATGAAGGCTACTCACAAAGGTGTTGTAGGTTGTTGGTAAGTATCATCGTCTCAAGGGATGGTCACTGAATATGTGGACAGCAGCATACTGGCCAGGAATGAGATTGTAAGCAGTGTCAAGTGTGCATGTTTGAAGCAAACATATGCAACAACAACCAAAACAAAAAACTCCATTCACATAATTCTATGCTGCTTCTGGAGTGTTGAAGAAGTGCGTGGTTGAGTTACACAACACCTTGAGCTTGGCGGGGAACATCAGCATATATTGAAAGTGCATGGCACAGACTGTTTGCTTCACTACATCATAGGACTTCCACTTTTGTTGCACCGCTCTGGCGTAGTCATGGAAAATGATGACATGAGTGCACTCAAAAGAGAGGTGTTGCACCTGGCGGGCAGCAAGGAGCATGAGATCCTGATCTCTGTAGTTGTGGATCTGACCAATAGTCTGGCGTGGTGGTGCCCCCAGGGGTAGCCACTTTACCACAAACCATGACGAAAGCTACCGCTCTGGCAGCCATGTTTTTAGCTACTTCTCCACAAAGGACTCTGGTTGGGAGTGTTCTGCTCCTTCCGGTAGCTCAGTGCGATGCAGGTTATTACATCTGGATCTGTTCTCCTCGTCTTCGACCCTGTTCTCAGTGTGACTGTCATTAAATAAAGTTTGAGCATCTGCCATTTAAAGGTTTATGACAGTGTCTTCTAGCACTGGTATTCTGCTGTCCTCATCAGTTACTCTCTTAGCCATATTTCATAGGTCCTGACAGAGGAGGGAGACATTGATGCACACTTCTCCAATCTTGGACTCAAAACTTTGCACAAGTCCTGGATCACCCACGTGATGGTTCCTAGGTCATTAGGGCGGGAGCTGCTGCTGGGATTGCAGGCTAGTGTTTGAGGGGTTGACCCACTGTGGCAGCAACACAGTGAATTTTTCTGTTTTGGTTTGGGCGTGGCCTTGGAGCTCTCATACTTGTGCGTAATGTCTGCAACAGATATCCTTCGGGGTCCACGGGTGCCCTCCTCCCAAAATCAGTCTGCATTATCCAGTCGAGGTAGACCACTCCCTCTGGCCCACTAGCACCAAGGTCTGCAGTGGAACAGCAGGAGCAACAGTCACAGTCCCCAAGCTTGGATAGCAGGAGAAAGAAGTATTCAACAGCAGAGAGGCTGGGATCATGGGGCTCCCTCCCAGTCCACAAAAGGTCCTCAGATCATGCCTAAGCTGCGGGCAACGGGTGGTGGGCAACACAAGTTGCACAGGGGCTCCCTCTTTCCATCCCTAACCGTCAAGCCGACTTCACCAAGTGAGGAAATGAGGAGACGAAGACTCACCCTCTTCCATCACTCCACAAGCTTAGTCTCCCCTCTGTGCTTGTGTCTAATCCTCTACAGCTGTGGGTCAAGATGCAGGGCAGAGCCTCCCAGACCCCTCTGGGTAGCCCACCACAGCAAGTAAGAGGCGGGCCCCTACTCCATTTCTCGGGGCAAAAGCACTCCCTGCGCAGAAGTGGCACCTTGGGCAGGGCTGTCTGGCAGCACTTTAGTCTGTGCCAGAGGCGCTTAGTAAGTCAGGCTGGAAGACAGCCTCTTAGTGGCCTGGCCTGGCCTCGCGGCTCAGGCCCTGAGCTCAACGAGAAGGGGCAGACCGCCACTAGTAGGAGCCTTATGCGCTGGGCTGCCACACCAGCTTCTTCATCTAAAGGTCCTTGCTGCCTGCCTTTGCCCGGCCACACTCACCCAGGAGATTCGACAACACCGATATCCCTGCCGAGGCAGCTTCAGCAGTCAGGGCCTGGGCTGCGGCTTGGCAGGTCATCATCTTAGATGTTCTTTAGGCGCGGGCGCATACTCTGGGACTCCTCACAGTCCTCCAGTCCATTAGGAAAAACTTTGGAAGGTAGGCTTGATGCATTCCGGACTTAGGAATGTACTGCTCAGGATGGAGCCAGATAGAAGAGGAGGTCCCAGAGTGCCTTAGAAAGCAGCTGCCATGTTAGTCTATCAAGCCACACCCCTAATTAAAGCAGCTGTTTAAAGATAAGCTAAACATTGCTTTTCTTTCTTCTACTCTCTTTTTCTAGTTTACACTGTCAAGCAGAAAGGAGATATTTATGTCATGTTAATTGCTTCCACTCCTTGGATAACTATAGAAAAGTTACAATGTCTCTGCATATTTTTACACATTCCAATCTGCTTTAACTTGTTTTTTCTTAATAAACTGAGTTTTATTAAACGGGTTCTAATATCTTTTTGTAAAAAATATCTAACACCTTTTTTGATGTTCTTAATTTTGCACTAAGGTCATATTTTTATTGATCACTTTTGCAAAATAGACTCTTTCATATGAACATACTAAGCAACAGGGGTTTAAGTGGTTTGTGGGAAATGGGATTGACCATGCATTATAAGGAATAAAGTATCCCCTGCCGTACATGATAAGGATTTTGCTAGTCATACCGGAGTTCAGTAACCTTATAAGGAAACATGGCGTTTGCCCTCATTCCTCTATATGGTCACGGAACGCCTTTATGACTTGTAATACTCTTGTGCAGGGATACTTTTTTCCCATAAATAATACGCTGAGCTTGGTTCTATTAGACTAATGAAATGTATTGTTGTCTTTGGAATATTTTGCCAGTTGTTAATATTAAGTATGTGGTAGTGAGGTTTGGAATACTGATTGTATATACTCAAAAAATGTTTGGTGCGCAGGTATATTGTATTTTAGTTATAAATGTATTTACCATAAAAAATAACAGCTGTAGTGGACTTCCAACAACTGCTAATATCAGTATTGTTTAAAAACAGGAACACCTAAATAGTATTGCTTTATTTACACAATTTGATGCCAAGGAACCCTTTGTCATTTACTAATATAGTCTATAATACGTACTTATACGGGCCAATTGCACGGTGTATCTCCAGTGTCACTCTGCATTTTTAAACCAAATTCAATGTTTTTTTTGAGTTTCAGACTGCCAGAGTTCCTGCCCTGTAATATGTCTACGTGGGGATGCTCAGTCCCTGTTAAGTTTCGGGGGAATTCTAACTTGGAATTCTCATTATTGTTTTACTTGCTAAACTTCAGCGTACTTAGAGTAGCATTCTTCATGGTGAATAATTTACAGTAGTTTACGTGTTTGTGTGCTGTGGCGAAACACTGATATTGCTCCTGTCTGTAAAAAAAAAAAAAAAAAGGAACCCTGTAAGAAATGTTATCATGTAAGAGCTGTTCACTACCCCTGAAACTGCATGGTGGGTTTTCCTAAAAGTAAACCTGTGTTTTGCCTTGTATGCATTTCAAAGTTATGCTGTCTTGCTCTTAGGTTTCTTTTTAAACCCTAACATACAAAGCCTAATCCAGGTGGATTGCATAGTTTGCTGAGTGATTGATTGTCCATTTACAGTGCAGCACTGCACTTTTTCCCGTAGGCTCCAGCTGTAAACATCTCAAAAAGAAAAGTCGGCAAAAGATGAATTTGAATGGCTGATGAAATGCAGGGTGCAGAATGAGAGATTGATTGTGTAGGTTAGGGAAGTCCTTAAATCGCCCCCACCTTAAGGAAATTCCTGAGTTTTGTTTCAGTTCTTTGTAGTTAACTCAATTTTTGAAACCTCCTCTGTGATGGTTTAGTAGATGGCTTGTTAGATTAGAGAAACCATTCCACATGACCACTTGCTTTAAGCAATAAAGCGATTTTCAAAAACAGATATTCCAAGTTTCTGTTGTTTGCAGATAATACTTCCACTGTTCCCTGCAAGGCATTAAAGTGATGATTTTCCCATTCTTATACACTTGATAAAGTGACCAGGTTTTTTAACTTCTGATCGAGACAGCGTTTTGGGTTTAAAATATAAATCCCCCTCTACATACTTCTCTCTCCTTTTCTTTTTGCTAAACAATATTTATTTTGTAGTAGAAATAAACCATGAATCACCCATGTCTGCCCAACATATCTTGCAGGATACCTGATCATAGTTTTAACAGCCTGGGGTACTTCTCCACATTCTCCTCCCCAGACATTCAAGAGGATCGTTTTTTGGGAGACCTCAACCCAGAGGTCACCCTCCCCATCGGAGTCCCTCTTGGACCCCTGTCCAGAAGTCCGCTAGTCATGGGCAGACCCATAGTGTATGCAGGAATTCCCCCCCCTGAGGCCCACATCCCCTAGTACACAGATCGGTGGAGGCCCTTCCAAAACCTGCATAGAAGCAATCTTGTATAATAGGGCCTATGTAGTAGACATAGTTGGATCAGTCGGAATCGTGCTTTAATTGACACTTTCCTCGGTGATGGATCGCCTCAATACATTCCTCTTCCTCTAGCTCCCTGATATCCGACTCCCAGTCCTCCGTCAACCTTAATAAGGGATTGGGAGCTTTATTCATTACCTTGCTGTGAGGGAGATCGCTTTTTTGAGGAGTGGCTCCATCAGCAGTCTATCCTCTAGTGGCGAGGTATCATCTAGCGGTTGGCCCAACTCCACATGAACCCGCAATGCATGTCTCAGCTGGTGAAATTGAAAAATTTCCGTGGGCTCCACCATCCCATATTCTGACTGCAGCACCTCTCAGGTGATCATATCTTCCACCTTCCACATATCCCCCAATGTTGAAATGCCTATTGGGTCCCAACCTGAAAACCCTGCACGTCTCCCCACCTCTGCCAACAAATTGCTGTCCCACAACAGAGTCATTGGCTTGAGTCATCTCTGCTCGACACCTCCTCCCTGGACGTTGCCTTCCTGACAGAGACCTGGATGAACGCCTCCTCGGACATCGCCATAGCCAGTACGGACAGCTGCAAGATCACCCGCAGGGACCGCACCAACGGAGTCGGAGGTGGAATCGCCATCCGTCCACAAGAACACCATCAGGGTCACGACCTGCACCGATGACACCCTCAGCACCGCCAAACACCTGCACTTCCAAATCCACACTGCCCCCAACACCATCCTCGGAGAAACTCTCATCTACAAACCGCCCGGACCACGGCCTAAGTTCAGCGACTCCATGGCCGACTTCGTCAGCAGGCACACCCTGGCCTCCACAGACTACATCCTCTTCGGAGACCTGAACTTTCACCTCAAGAACAACAACGACACCAACTCCACCACCCTAATCCACAACCTCGCCAACTTCGGACTCAGACAGCTCGTCACAACACCAACCCACTCTGCCAGCCACACGCTGAACCTGTCTTCTCCGCAAGCTCCCACATCACCTTCAGCCACACCACCGAACTCCCCTGGACAGACCATCGCTGCATGCACTTCACCTTCTGGATACCCTCCACGCACCACCACACCCAACAGATCCCCCACCGCAGCTGGAGCAAACACTGGCCTCGCCCGAAGCCCGCCCGCCTGCCGAACCCACCGACCCCGACGTCGCAGCCTGCAACCTCAGACGCTGGATCTACGACTGCGCCAACACTCTCGCCCCGCTCAAGAAACCCTCCAACAGTGGCACCGGCAAGAGAGCCAGCTGGTTCACCTTGGACCTCCAAATCTCCAAGCAAACCTGCCGGAAGCTGGAGAAGAAATGGCACTGCGAACAGACACCGGACAGCCATGCAGCCCACAAGAACGCCATCCGCAAACACCATCAGATCTGCCAAGAGGACCTCCTTCAAAGACCACCTCGACAACAACAGACACAACTGCAAGGAGCTCTTCAACATCGTGAAGGAACTCTCCAACCCCAGCTCCAACACCAATGACATCCCACTGTCGCAAGACCTGTGTGACTCCCTCGCCACCTTCTTCCACCACAAGACAACAGACATTCACAACAGCTACAACAACCAGACCTCCCTGACAACCACCAACACCTCAGACTCTCCACTCACCATCGACTACGACCCTCTGCTCGACTGGGCCAACGTGAACGTCGCCGAAGCTATCAAAACCATGAGCACTATCCAATCTGGCTCTCCGTCAGACCCATGCCTGCACCACATCTTCAACAAAGCCAGCGCCACCATCTCACCCCACCTCCGCAAAGTCATCAACATCTCCTTCAAGACCACGACCTTCCCTGAGAGCTGGAAGCACGCCGAGATCCACGCCCTACTCAAGAAACCCGAGGCGGATCCGAGAGACCTCAAGAATTTCCGTCCCATCTCCCTGCTCCCGTTCCCGGCTAAGGTCATTGAGAAGATTGTCAACAGACAACTGACCCACTACCTCGAAGAGAACAACACCCTGCACCCATCCCAGTCAGGGTTCCGCAGTAACCACAGTACTGAAACTGCCCTCAACGCCACGATGACATCAGGGCCCTGCTTGACAAAGGTGAAACCGCGGCCCTCATCCTCGTGGACCTTTCTGCCACCTTCAACACCGTCTGCCACCGCACCCTACAAACACGCCTCCACAATGCAGGGATCTGGGACAAAGCTCTGGAATGGACCACCTCCTTCCTCTCTGGCAGAACCCAGAGCGTCTGCCTCCCCCATTCCGATCCAAAGCCTCCAAGATCGTCTGCGGCGTACCCCAAGGATCGTCCCTCAGCCTGACACTATTCAACGTCTACATGGCCCCGCTCGCCCACGTCGCCTGGCTGCACGACCTAAATGTCATCTCCTACGCCAATGACACCCAACTGATCCTCTCCCTCACCAAGGACCCCCTCACCACCAAACCAACCTCCACGAAGGAAAGAAGGCTGTTGCTGAATGGATGAAGAACAGCAGACTGAATCTGAACTCTGAACCCCTCAGCCTGGGACGACTCCTGGTGGACGACCGCACTGGGAGCAGCCTCGACACCTACCGACCACGCACACAACCTGGACGTCATCCTCGACTCAACACTCTCCATGACCAAGCAAGTCAACGCCGTCTCCTCCTCCTGCTTCAACACCCTCGGCCTGCTCTGCAAGATCTACAGGTGGATCTCCACAGAAAGAAGAAAAGTCACCCAGGCACTCGTCAGTAGCAGACTTGACTATGGAAACGCCCTCTACGCGGGAGCCCTGGCCAAACTCCTCAAAAAACTGCAACGTATACAAAACTCCTCTGCACGCCTGATCCTCGACATACCCCGCCACAGCCACATCACTCCCCACCTGAAAGACCTACACTGGCTCCCCGTCAACAAAAGGATAACCTTCAAGCTCCTCACCCACGCACGCAAGCCACTCCAACACCGGTCCAGCCTACCTCAACAGATGACTCACCTTCTACACCCCGAACCGGCAGCTACTCTCAGCCGACCTTGCCCTCGTCACCGTCCCTCGCATCCGAAGAGTGACCAACGGCAGCAGATCCTTCTGCCACCTCGACTCCAAGACCTCAAACACCCTCCCCTTGCTCCTATGACAGACCCAAGACCTGCTGATCTTCAGGAGGCTACTCAAGACCTGGCTGTTCGAGCAGTAGCAGCACTCCCTTCCCATTGGTGCCTTGAGACCCTCACGGGTGAGTAGCGCGCTTTACAAGTGTACTGATTGATTGATTGATTGAGTTCAAAAATCTATTTGCCACTCACCAAATGGAGGTCATGATTTTCGTCAAAGGCGGGAGAGATCTATAGCCTCTCCTTAAGTATAGTACCCACAGGTAGCTCCAAGGACCCAGAGCACTATGGTCCGCCCAGATCGAGGGCTCTGTCAGGTCGTGTGTCACCCACCTCGCACACCCTCCTTTGGGTGGCCAGAGCAATATTGTGGGTGGTATTTTCTGTCAGGTCCCTATACTCTTATTTAAGTCGAAGCTTTCCATGCTGCTCAGGCATTAGAGATGTCTCCCCACCGATCTCTAGTTTTAATAATTTTGCCTCGAGCCTATCTGCCCATCCATAATGACTTTGTTTCTCAAATACCACAAGTCTAAATTCCACCCTCCTAGTCCCCGAACAGGGTCCCTGAATCTCTTTCCGCTGGGGTGCATGGTCTAATATTCCTTGCTCCATAATTCTGGCATCTCAGACATGTTCCAGAGATGTTTGCGTGGTAAGGAGGTAGTCCATACGCATGAAGGTATGGTGTGACACCCAAGTAGCATGTAAACTGTTTCCTCCCGGGGATAAGAGTCTGCCAAATGTATTCCAGTCCCATTGCCTCCAAAAAGACTGATAAATTCCACCCCCCCTCCAAATATTCCATCATCCGGGAACTGTAGCAGCACCTCCACCAAGTCTCTCCTTGTTTCTGCTTTTAATGTCGGTAGGACGTACACTGCACATATATTTAATGTTAGTCCGTTCATAGTGCCCAATTGAGCAACGTACCTCCCCTGACCATCAGTCCAGGTGTGGTACGCAGTGAAAGGTGTGAACTTTCTCATCAGGATCCCCACCTTCTGGAGTCCGAGGTGAAGCCAGCATGAGCGAATCTTGTATACCCTTGTCTGTCTCAGACCCTTTCATGTGGCTTTCTTGCATTACAACAATGTCCGGTCTGTGGCGCCCCACACATCGCATTATAATCCCACTCTTAATTTTGCTCCTTAGGCCGTTCACATTCCAAGACATCAAGGTTAACTTACCCTCTTTTCTACCTAAAGTGGGGGTGGAGGGGTTGTTTCTTTGAGGCACTGAAGGTCAAGTCACTGTAGTTCTGGAGCACTCGGCTCCACTGTGTGCCAACAACATGGTAACAGAAAAGTTCCTTTCCCTTCTACCCCAACGCAACACAGATTCAAACTGCCTCTGTCACCCCCAATTTGCAGGTTACCTGTCGCCCTAACAACAACATCCCACTTATGTTAGTAAGAGCTCCTACTCGTAAACAGTTAACACATCAAAGTGTTCCCCCGTGCCAGCCACAGTGTTCACGTTTGTTGGCCTGCACCTCTTACCATATGAAACAGCACCATCCAAGAGTCTCAAGGCTTGTAAACAAATGCTGGCCAGGAGAGAGGAGAGGTAGGAGGCCCTCAGCCCTGTTCCCAGTCGTATGCTGAATTAGTCAAGTGTGCCCAAAATTACTATGAACCTCCGTTTGAGTAGTGAAGGGTAATCCCTCCACTCCCCCCACCTCAAACCCCATCATCAGTTCCGCCAATTGTGTGTCTCTCCAATGATTTCCAGCTTGGCACTTCTCCATAGGTCTCCAGCTCTTGAGCCAGTCCCAAGACTCCTTTGGCGTATTAAAAGTCAAGGATTTGCCTTTATGAAGCACCCAAAGGCGCGGCAGGAACACCTTAATGTATTTCACCTCCTGCTCTCGCAGATGTTGTTTCACCTCCCAGAAACAACTTTTCTGCTGTTGGACCTTGAGGGTGAAGTCGGGATAGACCGGCGCCATTGTGTTTTCAAATTGAAGTTTTTCTGTGGTGCGTGCAGCCTGCAGAATCTCATCTCTGTATCTGCAGTTGAAGATGGCGCAATAATTATTCTCGGTGGCACCCGCGGGCGCAATGGAGGAACAGACGCCTAATGGGCACGCACCACAGAGAAGAACTTCAACAGTCTCTTGTGTTTCAGCGTAATTAGAATAAACTCCTCTAAAAAAAGTTCGACACTGGGCTCCGCCACCCTTACCGGGATTCCTACTATCCGAATGTTATTGTGTCTGGAGTGGCTCTCGCTGTCCTGTAACTTTGTCTGGGGCAGTGCTCTGTCTCACTGTATTTGTTTTACCTTGGCTTCCAGAAATTTGAACTCTTCCTTAAGTTGGCATAGAGTTTTTTCAGTTTGTGTGGTTCGCTCATTGGCCTGCCTCAAATCGGCCAGCAAGAGAATAACGTCTTTGGCCACAGTATCAAGTTTTGACCCCAGGGGCTCCAACGTCACGTGGATGCCATGTATGTACATCCCCACTGCTGTTAGTCTCCTCTCTGCCTGGGCCTCTGCTGCTGGATCCCCCTGGCGGTCTCTGCAAGAGGTTGCATACTTGTCGATCTTAGTTGGCTGCTGGGGTCTGCCACCATGCCTCCCTTTGTTATGACCAAAATGTCACCGGGGGAGACAGCTCTGTCAATGGGCACCATCTCAGGTAGGGTCCTTGGCACCTGCAGTTCCACCAAGGCAAGAGGGGCCTCCGAGAGGGATAGTCACCACCGCCTACTGGGCACAGGAAGAAGGCCTTTTGCTTTTCTTACCCCATACTTGCCCCCAACCCCTCTGCTGCCACACTTCTTACCATTTCAGCTGATGAAGAGGCAGCACCTGGCCTCTTCTTTATTGGGAGGGTCAGCTCCAGGACAGGCCACCCAGATCCAGTCCTCACCTTCATTCCCCCCTCAAGCCAACTCCTCTGGCTGCCCTCTTCAGGTAGGCGGGAGGTTCACCAGTCTCCAGATCCACTGGACCCTTTGGGCTTTAAGGCCTACCCCAGGCCCAGTCAGCTGTAGAGGGAGCCACAGCAGGGCAATTCCAGGAGTCTCAGTTCTGTCCTCCTGAGAAGGCCCTTCGCTGCACTGGATGGCTCTGCTTCTCCAGTTAGAGAGCCCCAGTACAGTTACTGATGGGACACACAGTCTGCTCAGTCCTTGAAGGCACCGCCACGTCGCTCCGCGAAGGGCGCCCCCGCCCTTATTTAACAAGCGATGCAGGCTGACTGAGCCGCTGCCCGGGGGAGGAGGAGGGGTTAGAGGAGGGGTTAGAGAAGGTGAGAAAGTTCATGTGTGACACCAGCCGCTGGCCCCCTTGGAGCCTCAGGTCTCCTCCCCACTACGGGCTCTACCTCTTCCTTGACTCCGAGCTCCATGATTCAATCTTTCTGCTGCTGGAAGGAGGGGGCCACAGCGCCTCTCCCAAATGTAGGCCGCAGGTATACTGCCTCACTATCAGGTCGCCACGGCACATTTGAGTTGACAAACAGAATATAAACACTAATACCTCCCCAAGCACTCAGGTGAGGGAACAAGCGATCCTGGCAGGATTCTGGACACATGACGGGGGATTTAGCATTGGCTCAAGTATGGAGCTTTAAAGATGTGCAGCCATCTTGTCCGCCAATCAAACCATGCCCTTCTCTCTCCTTTTGTCGCTGCTGTCGTAGTTCTCAAGAATCTCAGAATCATCTGATATTTTTTTTCAGTTTCTAACTTCACACTCAGTTGCTTGGTGTTGCAGCATTAGATATAGTTTTAATTCCTGCAATAACCTTTTAAATCCATGGGCACAAGCACTTGACAAAAGATGTTTTACTTCAGTAGGTTAATAGCCAATATGAAGTGTTTCTCGTCAAAACCTCACACACCTTCTTTTGATGTCTTTGATACCTGCGTCATCCTAACCCTAACATCTTGTAATAGTCAGTGTAGGAACTTATCCACATTCAATGCTCTTGGCAGGGCAACGGAAGTGCCTTCACCCTAGCTGCTTTGAAGATTGTCATAGTGGGGAAATGTGCTGAACCAGTCACACTGAAATTGTCTCCACAGTTCTTTACCAGAGAACAATGTGGATCCAACTGGTGAACCAGAAAACGAAAACCTATTCCTTTCATGTATGTTGTGTTAGGTATTACAGAACTGTTCTGTGAACATTTTCCCTACAGCAAGGTATTTCCCATTTATTAATAATGGGGGTTTTGCAGACTTTCTCTCTTCCTTTCACAGGGTACTTTGTGATTCCCATTCTAGAGGCAGCTTTCCAAACTCTAGGATGTCTTTTTCCATGACTCTTTGACTTTGGAAACACAACAAACCCATCTGTCCATCTAGGATGAGAAATTATTTGCACTGTCTACATCTGACATTGATTATATTTCCACTTCAGGTTTTATTAATATTCTCTGGAATAAGCTTCATGTGGGCTGTGTGGGCTTGAGAGCATGATTTAGGGAAATTGTTTAAGACAGGTCTGTACAACTACCAGGTTTTCCATGTGACTTCAAATTGCTCTTCCACACAGTTCTGTTGTTATGCAATATGAGATACTGTTGTTGAGTGGAAGATTGCAGAAGCACAACACCTTGTTGGTAACCAAGGATTCTATTTAGAGTAGCCCATCATTTTTGGCACAGGTACACATAACTGTGAGCGATGTTGCATGGGACATTATTTTGTAGTGTAATCTCTATTAACCCTGGTGTTGCAAACCGAGGTTTAATCACACTCCAATTTTGACATACGAACACAATCAGAAGTTAAGATGATTGGCAATTGGCTCATACTGTTGTCATGGGGGTTCTGGAACAAATAAACTGTTTTTCCAGGTCTCTTCGCAAAGGGATGGTTTCAATGGGATTAAATCCCACTTTATTTCAGCATTTATGTCCTTGTTGGTACCTAGACAATACATAACTTGAAAAAGTTGTTTCAGCGAGAAGGTTCAAGAAGTTTACATACATATGTTTCTCTGCTTTGCTTCCTCTAGGGGATTTAAAAATGCAGCATATTCTTGGCAGGTTGTTTCTCTCTCTCAATTGAGAGATATAGCCTCCCAAAACCAGAAAATCCCATTCTTGCTGTAATCCAGACTAGGTTTTAGCCTAAAACTACCTGAAGCTCTTGTCCCTACTTTGAAAGATACGGATTATGGCTGCCTGTAAAGAATAGGATCTGCCACCATCAGTAAGAGACAAAACCAAGGCTCTGACTGAGACCTGCATGTTGGAAAAACTGAAGGAGAGGGCCTCGACCATACACAATCTAGTTGTAAAGGACTGACAATAGACCAGTCACTTCACAGAATGGTCAATGATGTGTATGGGATAGCAGAGTGCAGCACATATTGCTGAGTGTCTACTGATGGCCTTGTACACTTGACCTCTATTCTGGTGATGTGTGTCTTATCTGTGAAACAGGGGTTTTCCTGGGAAGGTTGCATAAACATTGTTATTGTTGGTTGCCTTTAGGTCGTTTAGGTCGTTTTTTTCTGCGGTTAAAAGTACACTGGATTGTATCTTTAACCTAATGCCCCTGGTATTCTTTGTTGTTTAGGCTTGCCACTGCTGACCTCATAACCATTAGTGCCATTGAACAATGACACACAGTCCTTGGTTTACTTTGGTTGGATAGGCTGGTCTTGCTATAAAGCAGGGTAGCCATACTTCCGGAGAGCACACCCTTTTTTGATCAGTGTCTGTGGATTGCTGTTTGCCCCTGACACAACAAAAAGGCTCCCTAAATGTTCTGATTACCATTGGGTGCACTGCATTGGTGCTCCCTTATATCCCAGTACATTTGTAGCAAGTTCTTGATTTGTAAAGGTATTAAGTGCAGTGGCCCAAGTGTTTGATTAGAAGTGCAGCTTTCAATAGCAATATGAAATTGCTGTTGAAGGTTAGTTTACTGAATACTAAGCCTTTGTATTTTGTATTCTGCCTCATGCCTTTTTAATCCACCACCAGACATTTCCTGCCCTTTTTTTGTCACTCTTTCAGGTTCTTTTTCAACCTTGCTTTCTCCCTTTGTCACGTTTTTTTCTGGCTTTCTCTTCTTCCTCGTTTCCCCAGTGTGTGTTGTTCTCTTTCTGACTCTGGATCAGTCTGCTGAGACAAAATAAGTGCTGGTTCTCAGAAATCGGAGCCAGTGTGCCCCACCTACAACCACTGGCTCAAATTTAGCACTGCTTGGCATTATGAAGTATGTCCTGTTAGAGATAAACTGTGACTGACCTGTTGGAGAAGCCACTGACTCCTACTCTGTCTGGTATGCCAAAAACTGAGCCGGGATGTCCTGGTTCAATGGCCACCCAGTGACTTAACTATTGTTTAGTTCTAGTCGCTAATCACTTCATTTCTTCTGTGTCCCCATTCATTTTTTGGGTGATGGGTTCCAGATTTGGTGCAGGTGCTGCTGTTTTGGATTTGTCCACTTTGTAAGCATGGTTGAGATACTTGGTTGTGGAAACCAGTAAATAGTTTGGGTCAAACATGGATTTAAGTTATGTCTTGCCCATGGAAGGTGCTAAGGCTTTTTGAATTTCTTTGTAGTTAATGATGTTAACCACCTTATCTTTTCTTCTGTACATAAACACCTAGGGGGTCATTACGCCATTGCCGGCGGTATTTCTGTCTCCCTATTATGACATTTCCGCTGGCCCAGCGGAAATGTCACATCAACATTGCAGCCGGCTCGTAATTGAGCCGGCGGCAATGCTGATGTGCAGCGGGTGCAGTAGCACCCGTCGCGCATTTCGGGCAGTGAAATGCGCGACTGGGCTATGCCTGGAGGCCCCTGCACTGCCCATGCCAAGTGCATGGGCAGTGCAGGGGCCCCCAGGGGCACCCCAAGTCCCCTTACCGCTGGCCTTTCCATGGCGGTGTGTACCGCCATGGACAGGCCGGCGGTCGGGGACTCATAATCCCCAGGGCAGCGGTGCATGCACCGCTGCCCTGGGGATTATGACCGCCAGGCGGAATCCTGGCGGCAAAGTGGAGGGGCCGGTGGTATGGCCGTGGCTTTTCCGCCACGGTCATAATTGCTGGCGGAACACCGCCAGCCTGTTGGCGGTGTTACCACCAACATACCGCCGGCCGCCAGGGTCGTAATGACCCCCCTAGTGTTTAACTTTGTGGTTTATTGACAGATTATTTTGTCTGCCAAATCTGTCTCAAACCTATCACCACTTCCTAAAGTAAGCTATGAGTGCCCACACAAGTTACAATTGGAGAGGCAGAAGGAATTCTATGTCAATCTAAGTGAAGAACTGTAGTGTCCAAGCCATTGGAGCACCAGCGGTAAATGACAGAGTCCACCATGGATCCTGCCCAATAACGTCTCAGTGCCCCAGAACTCTCACAAAAGACATCAATTATTTTATTTGGCATGTATTAAATGCCAAGTCTCTCAGGTGAATCCCACACACCGTCTGACTTCAAACATGAGCTAAAAGCAATACTCTTCCATCAAATATCAGTTAACCAGTGACAGAGGGCTCTTGTGTAACAGTGCTTGTGATGATAAAGTAGTAGTAATAAGTGTTATTTTAATCACGATTAATAAAAGCCAATGTAATGGTGAATGGGATGCCCCACCTATGGACCTAAATACATTTCAATAAAGTACTATTCTGCCTTGAGAGCCTAATTCCTTCATGCTTAAAATACTCATACAATTCTACTGAGTCTTTTTTCGTTGAAATCGCAGATTTGTTCTTTCATATTATGAGGAATTTAAATATATGTGTCTTAAACCTAACAAATGGGAGGACATTTTATAGTAGAATGTTTTGTGCATCCTGGATTCCTTAAGTTTGTTTGAAATAGGTTTTAAAACCCAGTGCAGCAGTTAATGGAACCAAGGATTATTGTTTCTCCTTAGCTGCTCAACTACACATGTGCAATTTATTGCTGCTGTTGGAAAGAGTAGCCTGGTGATCATAGGAGTACGTGAATAGGTTCGCCTGTGTGATGGATATTACCTTTGTTCAAAGAGGAATATTGTATTTCAGTGCTGTTTGCTCAACTTAGCGTTTTGCAAAATGTATTTATATTTGCCAATGAGTTATTGAGTTCCGTAGATGTGCAATTATTTTGTGAAGCCATTTTCTGTGAATTGCTGTGGACAGTATGATTTCAAAAACGCGATTGCTTTCAGTATTTAATTTAATGAATATCGGGGAAATAGTTCTGGATCTCTAGGAAGTACCTTGTGGGTACTTTCCACAGTGATTTGAATGATTTTCCTTTACAAATAATATTTGTATATATGTGGTATCCTCACATTTTTAGGTTGTAGCCATCAGTTAAATCTTTTTCCACAGTTAGTACTTAAAATATTTTGTTGTCACAGATCTGTATTTGGGTGCTTTTGCTTGGTTTGCTTCTCTGTGTTTGAGTGACAACAATATCGTTTCCAATGTATTTTGCTCCTAACATTTGGAAATTGGGAGTAAAGTAATTTCATGAGAATGAATACAAGTAATTTTTTATGACCTGAAAATTCAAATATATGAAAAGATGTATTTTTCAGACAAGGCAGCAGCAAATGTTATTGCGTGTGGTCATTGCTGATGCCTCTGATCTGGTATACTACTAAGGGCATGTGGGTATAAGCCTGGGAACTCTTTTGTGATTATATTGTTACCTATTTTCGTGTCTGGTCTTTTTGCCTGTTTAGCCTTCAAGCAGGTTTAGAAAAAAATTAGAATATTAAATGTGGCCTGTCTTACTTGGTTTTTAGATTGCCATACCTCTGTATGATTAAGCAGGTGTGCATGTCACTTCCATCCACACGTAGGAATATGTCTATTTAAAGAAACTTTTCATGAACCAATCTCTATTTTTTCACGGATTTAAAACTTTAAAGTTTCACCCTGCTTTTATCCTAACTTGATTGCTCTGTGCGATAAAATGGCATATTTTGGAATTTATATTTTGTTAACAGTTTCTCAATAATTGTAAATGATTTTCTTAAAAACGGAAAGAGATAACTTAGAAAATGCAGCCATTTATCTTCCCCTACAGAAAATATTTTTCAGTTTGCAAATTAGTAAAGTGTCAAAGGGAACATTTATTAAATGTTGTCCCTGTAGAGATATTTGCGATCATGTGGAAGAGCTTCGAAAATGTAGATACACATTTTCCATTTAAGTTATCAAGTCTGTCTTTGTGACCAGGTGAGAGTTAGAACAATATCCGACTAGTTGTGTCACCAACGCTACCCCTCGTGCTGCTACTCGTAGTTAATCCCATTTTGATTTTCCTTTGAAACACTTTTCGTAAACCTTAGGTCTTCCCGTTCAATTATGCTAACTCCTGTTCCGTTGCTGTGAGTCTCTTCACCTTCAAATTTGCTGCTTAAATTTGCGATATACGGGTTCTTACTGTCATTCTGCTGTTGTCAGAGCAACTTCATCTTGGCATCAGCCGGCGAGGCTTAACTGCGCTGTTTACTATTGAGAATGATCACAAATGTAAATCACAGGGATCGTGGCTAACGCCTGAGCATGATGACCACCTGAGCCAACTACTCAACACCTGAACTACCTATATCATCAGAAAAGCATCGGGAAACAGGACCGATACAGTAGATTCTGACCAGAGAGAGGCAGTCAGATACCCAACTTTGCTCCCGCTACCTGACAAGCCTCCAACGATACCATTTTAGTGGATAGTTGCTCTGAGCTGATGGTGCCCTACTGACTCAAGATGTCGACCGATGCTCTCCATATTACGACCCACATTTCAGCATGGCGGTCACTGCATGGCGGTGAACCCTTGGCGGTTTACACTGCCGTGCGCCATCCATTGTGAACACTTTGCTGTCAGTGGGGAACTGGGGCCCATTACGATCATCGCCAGCAATGACTGTCATGATGCGATGGCCGTCACCGCCATCTAACCCCTCTCACAGACAACCTCCTCGACGTGGGCTGCAGTGTGGCCCTGTCAGGTGGGTGGGTAGACTGCAATTGGGGAGAGGTGTGTAGGTGTGTGTGCCTGACGTGCATGTGTGCGTATATGTGTGCATGTGTGTCTGTATGGGTGTGTGGAGATGTGGGGTGCATGTAGGGGCACCAGGTATGATTATTCCTGTTTGCCGGGTGCGTTACCGCCTTGGTTTCCATGTTGGGGTACCGCCCCGAAAACCCAGGCGGTAAGCGCTCTCGTAATACGGCTGGCGGTGTGAGCAATGCCGCCAGCCCGGAGGAGGGCCTCGCCAGCTGTAGTGGTCCGCCTGCACTGACAGGCCTGGTGGTGATGTCGCTGTTTGCCTCGGCCACACCACCTTGCTTCCAGGTATGGTGGTCACCGCCAGACCCACGGCGGTGGGACCGCCACTTCCACCACGTTAGTCCTTGGACCGCTGTGGTTGTAGTGAATCCTAGTTTGTTTTAATGGGATAACAGGAGTTAGCTTAGCCTTTGGCTTGCATACTCGTGCCCCTGTCACCTAGTGACTTTTAACCTACTTAGCTTGCTCTGTCTTAGACCATTTATTGAATTAATTCTTCTAAGATGGCTGCCTTGTTTGTAGTTAGGCCCTTTTTGTTTAGAGTTATGTTTTCAGTGTCACCTTGTTAAGGCATCAAATCAAGCGACAAAGACAAACAAACTGGAGGTGCTCACATTAGATATTACCATCCCAAGCATGCAGCATTATCTATTGTTTGGGAACAACCTATGTCAGGGGTCCAAGTAGATCTGTATAAATACATCAAACTTGAGAAAGATAATCAGAGGGATTCCAACCAGATACCATCGCTGCTATCGATGCTCCACGTTGCCTTGAGCTGAACTTCGTGTCCCTACGAAGTCTGAGCTAGAGACCTCATTCCAAGGTAACGAGGGTTGAGGGCACCTTTCAGGGACATGGCATTGGCAGATTAGGTTTAACATGCCAAGCTCTCCTCTAGGTAGAAGGTTAGGCCTATCGTGATAGGGTATTAGGACATAACACACACTTCATGTCTTTTTGAATCAATGAAAGATGGTGGGGGTCTTTATAATAATGACTCTTGTCTTTACCATTCTGTTCCTTGCACTGTTCATTATCTTAATCATTGCAGCCCATGCAACTTATCGCAGATTGCAGTTGTGTTAAATAAAAACTATTGCAACTTCACTGCATCTTCGTTATTGCCTGTGTTTGATTGAGACATGATGTATCTGTGAGAAAGGGATGATCTCCCTTCAACCACAACACTCCCTGAGATGTCATACTCTTGAGTCCATGCGTAAAGGCTGCCACAAATCACAGTTAACTGTTTGGGTTTTGGTGAGGTGCTGCTAGTGAGCCGGAAGGGTTGGGGATACAGTTGTGACTTGTTGTAGGACAGGCATAGTCACCTACAAACATAAGTACTGTCATCCTTAAACCAGCAGTCTTGCCTAGAGCAAGAGTCCAACTACGACATGGTCGTAATGAGGCTTTAGTGACAGAGATAAAAAATGGGTGGATATTTCTAATGCCAAAAAACAGAGCTGGGAGCTTGTTTGTGAATTACTTGAAATATACCAAAAATAAATCACTTATATTTGTCTTCAGGAGTGTAAATGAGGACATCATAACCTCAAAGCAGGATATTCTGGACTTCTTTCAAGCTTTCTATTCTTACGTCGATAACTCAAATGGGCCAGTCACTTTTAGGAGTGCGTAGAGTGCTTAGACTCCATAGCTCTCCCTCACATAGTTCACAAGGATCGGCTACGTCTCAATGCTCCTATTATAAATATGGAAATTCTAAAAGCCTTCTACAGTATTAAGATAGGTAAGGTACCTGTGCCTGATGGCAACTCTGCTAAGTTTTATAAATCCTATGCAGCCCTCATTGTGGACCCATTGAAAGTGGTCTTTCTTCATTTTGCAGACTCAGTGGTTACCTCAGGAACTGCCACAGATGCTACTATAGTTGTTATCCCATAAGAAGGGAAGGACCACTTAGATGTTAATAATTTTAGACCAATATCATTATTAAATTTTGATTGCAAACTGTACATGAAAAGCAAGGCATTCAGAATTGAGACAGTCATAATTAAATCCATCCCCTTCTCCCACACCGGCTTTCTCAAGTGTAGTCTGGTGGACGATAACAGATTATTTTGTCATATAATTGACAATACTAAATCCACTCACTCCCCAACAGCTCACTCGACGCAGAAAAGGCCTTTGATAAGGTTTCCTGGACTTTTGTACCTTCCGGTTTAAATAAATATGTTCTAGGAGTGACTTATAGGTATGGTTATGTCTTCCTATTCAAACTGAGTAGCAATGGTGAGGGTCAATGGTCATTTATTCGACTCATTTCCGTTATCTCTGGGCACACGTTGGGGCTGCCCATTGTTCCCCCCCCCCCCCCCCCCCCCTTTTTTTTTTTTTTTTTTTTTTTTTTTTTTTTTTTTACTGTTAGTCATTGAGCCATCGCTTTTGGCACTTGGAAATAATCAACATATTAAGCATAATCTCCTTTCAGTTAGATAGACAACTAGCTGCAGCTTATGCGGACGATGTGCTGTTGTTCAGGGAAGATGCCAAGCAAGCCATTCTGATCGTCATGCAGGACATAAAAAGATATTCAGTTGTCTGAGGTTACAAGCTTAGTAAGGATAAAATGGAGGTTTTCCCCTCCATGTTCATTGCACATGTAAAGTGGTTGATACCTCAGGCCTGAAGTAGCACCTGCCTCTCTCAAATAGCTGGGTATCTGGTTTAGCAAAGAATTGAAAAGCTGTCTAACCCTTAACGAAAATAAAATTCTATCAAAAATCAACAAACTTGCACGGCTTCCTAAATATATTGTTTGGTGGGGAAGGACGGAAAAAAATCGAGGTTGCACCACTCATTAACTTTTTATGAAGCATTGTACTGACTTCGCTTTCAGATAATTTTTTTCAGTAGAAAAATGCATGTCTAATTTCCTATGAAAGGGCAAAAGAGCTAGGATTGCCATGAACACAATGAAAATGAGCAAAAACTGAGAGGGGTCTTAACCTCCCCGATCTCCTGAGACACCATCTTACCTTGCTGTTGACCCAAGGTGCATGGTGGTTTGTGCTCTAGGAAATTCCAACTCCACTTTGGTTACCGTTAGAAACCCAATTACTACACCCCTTCAATTAGGCTACATCATGTAGCCCAATTGAAATTACAGCACTCACCTTCTATAAATGTGGAGACTGTCCATGCCCTAAAACAGATAGTCAAGATACTAGATAAAGGGACGTTTGGTTCTACTGAGCCCTCTTTGTGGCACAATGATAGATCAATATTGGAAATAAAACGGTATTCTGGGAATACTGGGTAATAAGTGGCATAAACGCTGTAGGTAATTTGGGAACACAGGAAAACCATCTACCTTTCTCCATTTTACACTCCAAATTCACCCTTTCTGATATGGAATTCTCTAATTTTCTGAAACTGTAAAGTGCACTTAGAAAACTGGCTCATTCTCACACACCTGACCTCCCAGGACTAATGGGTACGTTTAGGGCAATCAGCCATGCAGCATCACTAGTATACAAACTACTTGAACCTCATAAAAAATATCTAATGAAGGGTTTAAAAAAGGGAGCTTATACACACAACTTACATCATTAAAGCAACTAGTGTGTGTAACATGACAATCGTTTGGCATTATCCAGGTCTATTCAAAATCACCCCTGCACAGTCCAGATTCTGGTCAATTCACACAAAATACTGGACACCAGCCAGACTGCACACATTGAGTGTAATTAAATCTCATATCTGTCAGAAATGCAAATAGTTGGTGGGATTCCTGGATCATATGTTTTATTCCTGTAAACTAGACCAGCCCTGTTGGTCTAGAATACAAACTATGATATGGGAAACCAGACTTCCTGATGGTTGTCCTGGGATTCTCTGCAAACTCAGCCCCGGGACCTTATTCTATCAAAGCTAATTACTCCTTGATCTATTTCTCTTCTTAGGTACTAAGGTAATTCTAAATGGAATGGAAATTGACACCCATGATTTCGTTTAAAAAATGGTGATTATTACTTTGTGCGACTAGAACTGCAGATAACATATTGTATTCAAAGCTTCACTTATTTCATAACTCACAACAACTATGGGACAGCCTTGATGAATACCTACAGAAATGCAACAACCCCTAATCAGTACTCTTCCTTATGCTTCGTAAGATTTTACCTGCAGATCTACAAACCAGACCTACTACAAATACACTAGATACATAATTGGAATTTGTAAATTTCGTCCAGTTCTAGGATCATGGGGAACCTGCCTACTAGAGCATAACGTATCCCCCCCCCCTTTCCTGTCTCTTCCTCCTTTCACTCCTTATCTTTCCATCTTTCATTTAGACGTGAGCTTCTATTTGGAAACTACAGTTCTACAGCCATCAGTAGAATAGGCTTTCTCTTCGTTGTCTCTGCCAGATAATGTACTTTTCTTGAATATGTGAGTACCTGCTTTATAACTATGTACTTTATATTTGTTCATTTGTAGTATGGTATGCTACGAGTTCAAACGTTATCCTTGAGTGTACTCACCAATAAATACCTGTCTACTCAAAGTGTGTCATTTTTCTCTATAAAATTTAATAAAACGCTGTTTAAATAAAAATAAAGTACATCACAGTTCATGTTGACCTATTAGCCCTTTAACAATAATATGAACTTCTCAGAGACTGGATGGAAATATCCACAGAAGAATGGACATTAGTCTGATTACAGTATTCTTAAACTACTTCCACTTGCCCTCAGTTAAATTTGTGGTTCATGTGTTCGTGTCCTTAATTTTATCTACAGTCCTCCCGTGAAAAATAAATATACGGATAATCTGACTTTATCGTTTTGTACTGCACTCATCGCATTGTGAATGTTTTACACATTTTTCAGTGTACATAGAAATAATAGCATTGAATCTAAGGCTACTTGTCTGAAGTAGAGGTCACTCTTTGGAGAGAAACACACATGCACACACTCATCCCTTCTTTCTCCTGACATCTTTCCCTCTTTCTTGACCACTAGTTCTCTCACTGTCAAACTTAGATGACAGTGGACTGATCTGGCCACATTGTTATTCTGTTTGTTTGTATGCTCAAGGCATCTCACAGAGGTGTGGAATTTAGGGGCTTGGTTAGCTCTTGGGAATCCCTATCTGAAGTAACTAACGCTAAATTATCTAGGTTCAAATACGTGCAAATTAAAGGTTGGTTACAAGGAGAACCTGAGGCTGGGTGTTGTACAGGATGGGAGAAGGAAATTACCGGCACACTGACCCAAAAGAAAGAGGTTTCAAAGTGGTATTGGGCATTTATACAAGCTGAAGAGGCATCTCGCCCACCATCTACAGAGGGATGGGACTTGGCGTTTCCCGCACTTGATCTTCCTTATCTCTGGCGGACCTCCATGAAGATTCTCTGGCCTGTGGTTAAATCTGCCCCTCTGTGGCGGAACCACTTGTTTACCATATATCGGGCCTCCTGGACCCCTAAAAGGTTCACTAAAATAACTCCCCAAGGTAAGACCGGCTGCTCAAAGTGTGACTTAGAGGGGGCAGATGAGATAAATCTTCGGTGGCAGTGCCCAGGGATTCATACCTTTTGGGAACAAGTGGGTAATTCTATTTCATCTATTATAAATAGGCGTAACGAGATAACTCTTCCAGTGGTTGTATTTGGGTTATTCAAGACCCCTGAGAGGAGTCAGTGTGATAGATCGGAGAAACCTTTGATGCATTTCTTTTTCTATTTGGTTATGATAGCCCGGCGGGAAATATGTTTTAAGTGGATCTCTAGTCTCCCCCTCACTCATAGGGATTGGTTGTTGTCAGTTAAGAGAATTTCTGATTTAGACTGTAGTAATGGCTCGGATAGGTCCCTTAGAATGTGGGAGCCCTTTTTTGCTTTTTATAGAACCATCTTGGTAGGCATTAGGTCAGTGGGAAATAACTAGGCTGGAGTTTTGGTTTTAGTAAGAGTCCAATGATTAATCCTTTAAGATCCAGTAACTAGGAGGTTGGGGGCGGTCTAGTTCTGCCCCCTCCTCCCCAAAGCTGAGTGGGGCCGCTCGTTATCTGAGCCTGGGAGGACCATCAGGCCAAGGCCCTGGCTTGGAACGTGATGTGGTTTATCTTGTCTGTATATGGCTACATATGAGGACTAAAAAAAAAACTTTAAAAAAAAAGGGTGGAATTTAATGAAACAAGGGACTGGTTGCATCTTAAATCTACTTGTCCTGTAAAAAAATCTACTTTTCCCATTGGTGTCATGTGGTGTAGACAAATTATGGCAGTAATCTCATTATGTAAGAGCTCTGATAATAGCCTTACTGATTATGCCAGGGCTGCTACTATAGTAGGGCTTGAATACTTGCAATTTCAATCCTTACTACAGCAATTTCCCTATTTTGCCACATTTCCACAGATGTACATACTGGGCTGGAGGAAGCAGTAAGCAATAGTTCTGGGTTGGAAGCCCTTTGAGTCAGCAAACCTACTAACTTGCATGTTTTATGGATTTTCACTAGCTTCTTCTCTAATCTTTTCCCATAATGAGAAAGGTTGGAAATTTACTCCTGAAAATGGCAGAAGTAGACGTTCTTATAGGGTTGGGAAAAAAGTGGTTGGAGGGAAAGTGAACTTGTAAGCGCTCCATAGATTTTCACGAGTAAATATGCACATGCATATTTACTCGTGCTAAAATACAGTTCACAAATATTTTCTAGGAGTATGATTTCCTGGTCTTCTTCTGTAAGTTCTTGTGAATTCATAAAGCCACTATTTCAAACACATATACAATTGGTGCACTTTTGTGACTTTATTTAAGAATTGGGTTCCTAATTAGGTCCGGCATTAACAAAGACATTTTGTTTTTTATTAAACTTTTATTTCTCTATTGGCTGGCTTTACTGTGATTGATAACAGTCTGCTCTTCCACAAGGAGCATATTGGCACACAAAGTAGTTTTGTTCAGTGCCAAGAACTAATGTGGCAATCAGTGGCATAACAAAACGGGAGGTGGGCCCTCTGCAAGGAACATGCTCTCTCCCCTCCCCCCGAGACTCACTCAGGGCAGACTCTCTGCTGAGGATGCACCCTGGAGTGGGGCTTGCGGGCCTTTGTTACACCACTGGTGGCAATATGTGCTTTTTGAGACCAAAAACCTTTTTTTCCTTTTGCCAGTGTTTGTGACAATGGTGAGGGCCTGGCATCTCTCTCAACAATAAAGTGTTACAAAAACCATGTCAAAACAAGACACGCATTGACGAAACCAAAAGACTCACAAAAATGTTGGATCGGTTGGCTTTGCCAGTGCTTGTTTATTTTCATGCTTCCCATAATCTTGTTGAAAATGGTAACACTGATTTTCCATTAGCAGTATTGTTTGGAAATACTAGCATGCATCAACACATTTTACTGAACCACGCTTCAAAGAAATAGCACCTAAAAATTAATAGTAGCAAAACTCTTTTTTTCCTAATTGCATTTTTTTCTGAACACTTTGTTTTAAAACCAAAGAATCATCACTCTTGCTTACAAGCTTCTGTAAACATTTTCATCTAATCAGAGAGCATTCTGGGAGCATTACACTTAGCATCATATTGTTAAACTTTTCAAACATATGTGTACATTTTATTTTTTCTGGAACCACTGTCAGTAGTGCAGTATGACCTTAAAATGTTTATTTACAGCACTCACCCTAATAATGACGGCTTTTTCATTAATGAACCATAAATACAAGTTTGATTAGCATTAATTTATGGACACATATGTTACCTGAACTGCAAACAGTTCCCTTCTCAGTAAACTGGCAGCCAAAGGGTGTGTGCTCCAGGGGGGGGTTGGGCCTGCTTGCCCTAAGGACAAAATGAACATGAAAACTTGTTGCCCTTGGCTCCAAACAATATGTCCCGGGCGTTGGGCGATAAGAATTCCACATTACTGATCTCAGAACCAGGCAATGTTAAAATTGTATGGTCATTTGAATAAAATATATGAGAAACTTTCCTCGTTACAGAACAAAACAGAGGCCCTGGAGCAGAAGGTTTAAGATTTTTAAGTCAGTAGAATCTACCTCAGAATCAATCTGTTTTAAGTCGACTCTTGTGGTGTGTTTTGAAAGGTTGATTGTGTCTGCTTACTACCACACCGTTTATCATTCCGCAGTGAACCTATTGTTAATTTTCCTCATGACTCCTCCACCTAGGCACAGTTGTGTGGACCAATTGCTTACATCAAAGGCTGTTTTCCTGGTGGTAATCACTTGAGCATGCACACCATTAAGGGAGAGAAGAAACAAAACCTAACTGTGTTGAGCCTGGGTTCATTCTCCCTATAATTGTTTTCACCAATGTTTCCAGCACAAAAAATCAGGAAATTCTGAGACCCCGCTCCTAAAGGCAAAACTCATATTTGATTCAATAATTAATTTGTATAATCTGGTACTGGGACATAATTCTTGAGATCATACCGATTGATGTACATCTCTGGATTAGTTTTCCCCACAAGTCTAAATGGCCATTGCAGGCTACACCAAACAGACAAATTATAATTATTCCCTTTCACGAGTGACAGACTTGATTTCAAGTCTGTCACTTGAAATCAAGTGATTTCACGTACATCCTAGACAGGTTTCGAGTTGAGAGGACTAGTCCATCCTGACGACTCCCCGAAACCTGTTTGGGCCAATAAGAGTGTGCAGAGACACGTTGGCAAACTGGGGTCCTGCATGGCACGGTTCCCTAGGCATTCAGCTTTTAATCATGTGATAGTGATAAATTAAAGTTTCACTTGTCATGCCTCTGCACATTTTTAAACTAATGTTGTTGAGGCATCCTCGGTAGCTGATATTTACTGAGCATCCCTTTGGTTTTCTTTATATACTTTTGCAAAAGACTTTGGGGGTCATTACGACTCCCGCCGGACGCGGTGACCGCGCGCCTGGCGGGAGCCGCCAAAATACCGTACCGCGGCGGGTATTTTGAGTTTTCCCCTGGGCCAAAAGGCCGCCCGCCAGCCCAGGGGAAAACGACCTTTCCACGATGAAGCCGGCTCGTAATCGAGCCGGCGGAGTGGGAAGGTGCGACGGGTGCAGTAGCACCCGTCGCGTATTTCACTGTCTGCAATGCAGACAGTGAAATACTGAGCGGGCCCTCTTACGGGGGCCCCTGCAGTGCCCATGCCATTGGCATGGGCACTGCAGGGGCCCCCAGGGGCCCCGCGACACCCCCTACCGCCATCCTGTTCCTGGCGGGCGAACCGCCAGGAACAGGATGGCGGTAGGGGGTGTCAGAATCCCCTCGGCGGCGCAGCAAGCTGCGCCGCCTTGGAGGATTCAATGGGGCAGCGGGAAACTGGCGGGAGACCGCCAGTTTCCCTCTTCTGACCGCGGCCAAAGCGCCGCGGTCAGAATGCCCTGCGGGGCACCGCCAGGCTGTCGGCGGTGCTCCCGCCGACCGTGGGCCTGGCGGTCATAGACCGCCAGGCTCGTAATGAGGGCCTTTGTCTCACTGGCACGCAGTCACAGTTACTTTGCTAGGCATGTTCTTAGTTCCTCTGCACTGCCCTGTCTCACCTCCTAGAGGTTATTGCTTTGACACTCATTCATAAGACACTAAATCTGGGGAAGAAGTTGCCATCAGAATTAAAAAAATATATATATGTTTACCTTTGAAAACAATACTTTCGGTGGATACCATATGTTCCAGTAGGTTCCTCACTGCTTCTCCTCCTTTTTGAGTCTCTGCACAGACTAAATGCTAAGAACTGTGGCTAAGATGCCAGCCACACCACACACCACTACTAAGATATATATATATATATATATATATATATATATATATATATATATATATATATATATGTGTGTTGGGAGAATAATGTATACTATGACGTCGTAACATCCAATATGGAAGCTGACTTGACTGAGCTGTATGGTGCCACTTGCTGCGCCGGAGACCTGTTGCTAGCGGAAAAGCTGTTCAGGTCTAGTCTAGCACCTAGAGGATATTCATAAGGTGAGGAATCTGCCAGAAGATATAGTATCCACCAAAATACTGTTTTATCTTACGTCTTTTACGGAAAATTATTATATTTTCTAAAATCTAAATACACAGTGCCCATTACTCCTTGACGCCATGGTTGCACCTAAGCGAATATAACAAAAAGCATACAGTATCGGGCAATGCTTCTTGTCCTTTGTAAATGATCTCTAGGATGGTAAGTCACCTTCTCATTTCCCACAATTACTAGAAAGATGAGACCTTTCACCCATAGAGTTCTGTAATTTTCTGAAATTTAAAGGGAGATTTGTTAAACTTAAGCTGAGTAATGAAAGGAAAAACCTCAGCCCACCGCTCATAAAACCAATGAAGGGCCCATGCACTTTCCAGAAAATACATGGGAATCTCTTAGCTGTGCAATTCATACAATGCTTGCAATACAGTCTGATATTGCCAGAGTCCTAAAGGCATAACGACACATTGCTCTGTGGTACTAATCTGTATATCAAACCACATGCCATTGGCCTTGCCCGGTTTAGACTGTCACTATTGTCATTAACCTACTCATGCAAAGATGTGTTTCGGTTTGAAAGTTAAAAAAAAAGAAAAAAAAAAAAAAGAAGAATATGTATTCAAATACTTTAGATTACTGGTTCCTTCAAGTTTTAACTAGATGACAATCATTGACATCAAAAAGAAGACATGTAACTTAATTATTCCTGTTGGGAAGGTGCACATAGCTGTTACCCTCCTCTGGTCAAGACCGAGTGCAGTATGTATAAAATCCTGAATCACCCCCTTCCTGGTTGTTGCACTCCGATGTCTCGATGTACACAGCCAAAGCCCACTCCCCTTTGCACACATGCTAATAAGATGTGTATATCTCTTTCTTCATATAAATACATACATATATATATATCTCCCCTTATTACAGTTAGGACCATAACTCAGGCCAGTTTAACATCCTTATTAGACTATGACTTTTGAACACTCTTCATATGTTTGAGTGACCCTTCTACTTTATTTCTCCTCTGTGGCTGTCTTGTGTCTGTTTTTGGGGGAATTGTTTTAGCCAGCCAGCAACTCTGATGGCGGGGTGGTGAAAGAGGTATCCTATTGGAATTAGCATGGCAGATTTAAATTAGGTTTTCATTTTTTGAAGAAGGTAAATGGAAGTGCTTTAGTTATATGCAGAGTCACTGGAATTATATGTGGCACGAAAAGTCCAGATATGAATTTACAGTTCCAATAGCTCTAACTCAAGCGTATGCGAGACCTATTGCATTGCATTGCAAATGCTTGCTTTTATTTGGTGGAAATCCGTTCAGTAGTTTTTGAGAAATTAAAGGAAATCCATATGTGTATATATACGGACGCGAAGGATTCACAACCCTTTCCCGATCTCTTGCTGAGATCTGATTGGCTGTCAAGGAAGTGTTGGCAGCCATGTTGGGACTCAGCTTGAGCCGAGTCCTAGAAACAAATGTAAAAAACAGAAAAGGAGCCAGAGTACTGACACCCTGGCTCCTTAGCTCTGCTGGGGGGGTCCCAGAGGGCCCCCCGCCTCTAAAAAGCTATTTTTTTATTTTAAAATTACCTTAGGGCACAAGTTATAGTTGCTTGAAGTAACTCTAACTATAACTGGTGAATTTTTATGGTTTAGTACGTTTAAAAGGTGAGGCTAACTATAACGTCCCTGTAACCTTTTTCTTTTTTTTTAGTTTTTTTTAAAAGTGAGTTTCTATGTTTCTTTTTAATTCTATTTCCTTACTATAACATCTCTGTAACCTTTGTTTTTTTCAATCATTATGTGTTATCACAGATCTCTTATAAACACCACTATGTGTGTGTGTATTTATGTTATATATATGTGTGTGTGTGTGTATATACAGATCTGCTGTTTATAAATATCTTTGTGCACACATGCAAAGGTATTTATAAACAGGAGACAGGGTGCAATATATTATGCAGTGGCTATTGCCACTGAGTAGTTATAGTTAGGACCACATTTCCATAGGAAATGGTGTTTAGGTTTGCTTATTATTTTGACACTGTTTCAAGAATCTAAATGAAAATTTCCAAAACAAACTTGCAAAAACTTTCTCATCTCATCCCCCACAGCTCCTTCCTGGAAAGTTTTGGGATGATCCTTCAACCAGGGGCTGAGGGGAAAAAAGAGGTCCCAAAACAACTTTCCTGTATGTAATCTTCCATAGGAAACTTGAACAGCAATAGAGAACAAGTGTTAGCAAAGCCTGTAGGTCACACCTGTGCAAGAGCTGTTGGCTCTGCCAGTGTGTTCAAACTATGTTGTACACCAGTGTGACTAGCTGTTCAGCACAACTAGATGTTAGTGGCATAGAGGTGAGTGGCGTAGAGTGGCAAAGACTGGAATGAAGTACAATTTTGAGAGTGGAGTAGAATAGAGTGTCCTAGAGTGTCCTTCAGTGGATTTTCATAGAGTGAGGATGAGTGGTGTAAAGTAGGGATTAGTGCAGTGGTGTAGAACGGAAGGGAATAGAGTGACGTAAAATGGAGTAGTGAGTCATGGAGTGATAAAGTGGAGTGGTGTAGAGTTAAGTGGTGTAAAGTTGAGTAGAGTGCTGTGGACTAGAGTTTCGTACAGTGGAGTGTTGTCATGAAGGAAATGTAGCATAGTGGAGTGTCATGGAGGTTCTTGGAGTGGAATGTCGTGGAATAAAGTGGATCGGTGTACAGTGAAGTAGTGTCATGCAGTAGAGTGTTGTGGTGTAGAGTTTAAGTGGCGTAGAGTGGTGTAGTATGTCAGAGTGGAGGGGAATGCAGTGGTGTGACAGAGTGGAATGTTGTTGAGTGTCAGAGTGAAGTAGAGTTTGATACAGTAGAGTATTGTTGTGGAGTAGGTGGGGGTTGTAGAGTGTAGTTGCGTGGAATGGCGTGGCGTAAAGTAGAATAAGGTAGAGTGGAAGGGTGTAGAGAGTCAGAGTAGAATTATGTAGAGTGGAATATGCATGATGTGGTAGTGCACTGCCATTAGAGCAAATACATTTTCATTCGAAATTACCATTACATTTGCACGCACATACAGTTTTATTGCTAAAACCATACAGTACACAAGCGATAATGTGTGGAAATCAGCATCACCTAGTGTATTCATTTGTTTTGATCTTATTAAAATATTTGTTTACACCACAGTTTAGAATTACAAAAAATGTGCTTCACTTTTCTTCCTAATTCTGATATATTCTGAAATATCTGTACAGTTGATTTACAGGCATTTACTGTTTGTGTGGTAGCGCAAAAATAGCACCTACAGTCTGTGAGAAATGTAGGTGTTAACATAGAGGATTCATGTAGCAATAAAGTATAAACACAACACAAGAAAAATCCCACAGTATCCCAGAGTAAATGGACACCAAAACAACAAAAATCTAACTACTAGATCTGGAGTAGTGAGTTTTTAAAGTTTAAAGTGAAAACTAGTGCCTAAAAGATCAAAGTGCCAACCCCAGACATCTGGTCAGGCGAGACGAGGTCTAAGGTGAAAGATTTGACCGACAACGATGGAACGCGTGTCAGATACAAAAAGTGAATTGGGCCCGGTCGTCCCTTACCTTTGGACTTAGAATAAATTTCAGCAAAAATGTTCTGAGAAGGTGGAGTTCAGTGGGGCAAGCCTGCAAGCGGTATCAGAGCAATCCACTTTGGGGAGTCACCTTTCAAAATATGGTGAAGATTTCCACTTCTGGACTTAGGCGCTCATTCTGATCCTGGTGGTCTACTGACCGCCAGGGCCACGGTGGCGGTTTCACCGTCAATGGGTTGGGGGTGAAGACCACCACATTATGAGTGTGGTGGGTTGGCCTCTGCCAACATGCCACATTTCCACTCATACCTCAAGGGCGGTCGTACCCACTAGGCCAGAGATGAGCATCTCCGACCCGGCGGTCCACAGAAGACTGCCGGCGGTATTATGAGCCACCTTTCCACCAGGGTTTCTGCAGCAGTAGCACCGCCCCGAAAACCCTGGTGGAAAGGCGACAGGGAATCGCTTCCCTGTCACCAGTAAATTCTTCCTCTCCCTCCCCCCCCAACAAGCACAATACCCCCCACGTCCCCACCAGGTACAGCACCCCTCATCCCCCCTGCATACATGCGCACACACACACACACACACACACACACCTACATGCACTGTGCATACACTCATTCACCAACACTTGCATACACTCATTCACTCACATGCATCTATACACACATTCACCTCGCATTCACACGCATTCACTCCAACATACACACACACATTCATACCGGCACTCACTACTACATTCATACACGCATTCAACCACGCATACACACATTCATGCACACACGTAGACAACACTCACTCACACGCACACACCTAACACCGCTGCCAGCGTTCCACCATCAGGACACCGCCACGCCGTATTACTGCACATAATACGGCGGACGGTGTTCTACTGGCGGGGCGGTGCCGAGGGTAGAACCGCCCCTGCGCCTCTGTCTGCCAGCACAACTGCTGCTGGATTTCTACCCAAAATGTGGCAGCAATCCAGCAGTACCTATAATATGGCGGTCTACTGGCACCCATGCCTTTGGCAGTCTTTGAAAAAGACCACCAAAGTCATAACGAGGGCCTTAGTCTCTTTTTTGGAAGTCGAAACCCTCCAGCGGTACAAAGCAACAAGCTGTAGCTGACAAGGGCTCCACGAGGTCTGATTCCCCTTTGCGAATGACCACTGAACAGGATTTGCTGCTGCGGAGAAGAACGGCGAGCAGGTAGGTCCCAGTCTCCTCTTGGTTCTCCTAGCAGTTTTTAGCCAAACATTTTCTAAGTCCCATATTTTGAATTTTGGATATCTGGGCACTTTTAGCACCACTTACAAGGGTCCTAACGTTAGAACTTAATAAATGTAATAAGGCATCCTAATGTCATTTTATGAGAGAGATAGGCCTCATAGTAGTGAAAAACTAAATTAGGGGGTTTTCGTTACCAGAACATGTAAAACGTGAAAGTACATGTTCAGCCTTTTAATTACAGTGGACTGTGCCTTTTTGGTATACCTATGGCCTATTGTAGGGGTGACTTATTTGTAAGAAAAGGGGAGTTTAAGGCTTGGCAAGGGGTTTATTTTGTCAAGTCGAACTGACAGTTTAAAACTGCATTCAGGCTGCAGTGGCAGACCTAGTGCATGTTTTAATGGGCTACTTAAGTGGGTGGCACAATAAGTGCTGCTGGCAGTTATTGTACAGACCTTGGATACATAGTATACCAGTTACTAGTGACTTGCAAGTGATTTAAATATTCCAATTAGGTACAGACCAATTCCACCAGGTTGTAAGAGTCGAGCACAACCACATTAGCACTGGTTAGCAGTGGTAGAGTGCACATAGTCTTAAGGCGAGCAAAACAAATTCAGAAAAATAGGAAGGTGAAGGCAAATGTTGGGGGGAGACCACCTTAAGGCTTGCAGGTCTAACAGACTTTTGATATACCATTACCCAGAAAGATTGTCACATACAGCTTCTTACTTTGCAGTGGAGAAAGAAAGGTAAACATCAAGCTGCCTGGGGGACAGAACGTAACATTTTACCTATGGATTTGAATGGACAGCTAATGTGACAAGATAAAAACAAAATTTAAAGGCCTGATTAATATGCATTCTCTTCTGAACTCCAGCATAGTTGTTTTGGGGTGTTTCAGCACCGCCCAATTCCCTACTTCCAGTGCCTTTGGGATGGGCTTGAAATTGAGGAAGAGGATTGTTTAAGTAGTGCTATTAGTAAAGAGCACTGACCTAGATGTAGAAGCTTGAGGATAGAGCATTGTTCCTCACAGGCATCTGGTAGTTGCAGAGATGATTAGAATCAGTCCAGCAGAAAGACAGGAGCCAGGAAACCTTTTCAAAGAAATACAGCAGTTTTACTGCAGTGAACTAGTATATAAGAGACAACTGAAAACACATGTATTTTCCTGGAGTGCCTCACAAAAAAATAAAAAAGAGTTCCCAGAAAGTGAGTACTCATTGAAGAATGCAAGGAGCCAGTCAGAGAGGTGGTAAAGTGGCTAAGTACCAGAGTAGGGACAAAGATGTGCCAGACAGCCTAGAACAAATAAAGCAATCAAATATAAAGCAAGCAAATGTGAATTACACACCACAAAGCCAATGGTAAGCAATGGGCAGAATGCATTCACAGGGAATTTTTCTGAATGTCTTCAGGGAGAGTCTTCCGCAACCAAGCAGCTGTGCTGTCTATTAGGCTTCAATCTAAAAAATGGCTTGTGGAATCACACGACATTTGGCAGAAAGCTAGACTTTTACCCAGAAAATGTAGTTTTTATGATTTGGTGTAAATCCGTTAAGCAATAAAGGGTCAAAAAGTATGCATATTTCACACAGCTGAAGATCTGTGTGCACAGCAGATTAAAATATAATGATCTGATTGGCTGCCATAATATTAACAAAGATTTTGCAGCAGCTAGTTTATGACTTGGGGACTGAAAGACAGGTAATCGCCGGGGAAGTCCATTAAAAGGCCCCATCGACCCCATCCCCTCGCGCTGATATGATTTTGGGGAGTCCACATAGGGCCCTCCTCCTTGACCCATTAAATAGCATTGAGGACCCCAACCTCTGGGGCCCCATGTTTAATTGGGGAGTGGGCTGAGTGTCTCCCTTTCCTGGGACATAAGACTGCCCAGCGGACCCTATCCCCAGGGTCCAAAGAAAGAGTGTACCAGGGACCTCGTTCCCCGGGACACTGACTTGTTGCCTGCCTGGGAGAGTGTAGGCAAGGAATATAAATCTAATTCCCGGCTCGCACTCTCTCAATCAAGGAACATAGGTTTGCTCCCTCTTGGCGGGAGCAGAAACAAAAGTGACTCCTGTTGGGTGGAGCCATCTCCTGCCGGCACACAGGATGGATACTGGCAGGAGGGAATGTGGGGGACCTGAACTTACCCTGAGCAGCCCCTAGTGGCTTAAAAGGTTCTGAGTCCCTCAGGTGGGACCAGGGCATGCACCCACACAAATAAGTGTGGCCTGCTTCTGCGGTGACACCATACCATAGGGACTGTGTGCAGTTGTTGACGCGGGGGCACTGGGGCTCTACTGAAGCTGAGGGTGTCCCAGCTGGGACCGGGAAATCCACACAAAAAAATACCCCTAAAAAATCCAGAAAGTATAATAAGTGTGCGCCCAGAGATGATCATTTAGTATTTTCTGCCTCTGGGAAGGAACACCCATAATGCCCTTCATGGGCTACTTCAGACATATACAGGTTCATGGTGGTGCCCCCATCTAGCCAGAGCACCATCGGCATGTTATTCCAGTGTTCTGGGTGGCTGCAGGGAGTGCAGCAGCCCTGCAGCATTGTTTTTTTTAACTAACACTGTTTCCTGAGGTTTGTATCAGTATTTCCCATACTTTTTAGAACAAACGTTTTTTTTTGTTTTTAAACATTTTATTTTTTATTTTTTTATTTTTTAGAACTGCAAACTTTCATGGCCCACCTTACTTTAATGGACAGGAGGCGGGCAATTTTTTTTATGTAACTAAAGCATTGTATGGTAGCACACTGACCCCAGCAATAGATCATATTGTTAAGCATTCTCAGAGCAGGAGCCTTTTCTATTCAGCTTGGGAGTGCAGGTACCCTTTGTGGCTGACCTATGAGTGCATTATGTAGCTTGAGGAGTGTAAAAAATAAAAAAATAAAATCTCCAATACGGGGTTAATGTTGTTTTGACTACAGGTGCTTTTATTAAATGTGTATTTGACAGATATAGCTATCATGACTTGAGTCCTTGCCAAAGCCAATAGGTTTATCTTCTATATTAATGTAGTCACCTCTTGAAAAAGCCAAAAAGCCTGCCTTACAAAAAAGTCTTAGAAATTCTCTGGAAAAAACAAAGGTTAAAATTACAGTTATAATTAAATGAAGTAAAATAAAAACCTTAGAAATTCTCTGAAAAAAACAAATGTTAAATGATGTTGAAGTTAGGTGAAAATGTCACTTACCTCCTAACGTGTTATACTTAAAGAAAATGCTGAAATTAAATAGTTATAGTTAACTGAGTTAACTATAACTTACCCCGTTAAGTAACTATAACTTGCGTCCTCGCTATGCACTGCTTATACCCTCACTTATTACATTATCTGTGATATGTTCAGTGAAAGCATCACTAGCATCACTGATAACATCTGAAATTACATCATTTATGAGAAAACTCTGCGTGGCGGGTTATGTTGTAAGTGATATTTTCACCTAACTATATATTAACATCACTTTATTGTTTGTTTTTGCATAGAACAAATATATATATATATATATGTGTGTGTTCATTGAAAAAAACAACGGTTACAAGGGTGTTAGTTAAGTTCACGTTTTATCCATACAAAACCATAGAAATTCGGCAGTTATAGTTATACTTATAGTTAAACTTATCTGAAGAAACTATAACTTGTGGCCTAAAGTTACTTAATGTCAAAAGTTATAGTTTCTTCATAACTAGAACGCCTGAATTTCCATGATTTTCTATGGGTAAAACGCAGACCTAACTATAATTTCCTTGTAACCTTAGTTTTTTTCAGTGAACTTTTATGATTATTTATTTTTACTTAAAGTAATATATAATTACCATATATGAATACATACACCGTTGCGCATGGCCTTCGCCTGTGCGCAGCAGGAGTTGGCTGTAGGGCCTGCAACCATCCCCTCCACCCTCACATGCATCCAACCCCACACAGTGAATTGGTGTGAGTGGGTGCAATTTTTTTTAATTCTGCTTTGGATCCAGGGATCCCTTAGGAAGTTACACTGGAGGGGCGTGCTGAGGGCCGCAGTAGATCCGTGGATCGTCCAAAATGAAAACAAAATTGCGCAAGTTCACTCAGGGACCCCTCCATGTGTCCTAGGAGTCAGCATACCTGCATCCTGACCCCTTGTGTATTTTCTCACTTTATTTTTCTCTTCCCCTGGCCAAGCAACAAAGAAAATGGCGGCTGCAATTTTCCTTTCAGGTTACGGCCAACCTAACAGCCTTTCTTTTCTCCCATATCCACGGGTCTCTGGTGGACAGATCTGCGAATGGTCCACGTCCATAGATATCTGTATATTTTTTACCTTTTAATAACTTAAAAAATACTGAACATATTTACACCAAATTACCAAATGGGCTGTTTCTAGACCAGGATCTGGCTTTCTGCCAAGTTTGGTGTAATTCTGGTCTGTGATACTGGTTGTAGCTGTGTATAAGATTTGCAAAATCCCCATAGACATTGCATGGGGAAAACGTGTTATGAGCCCCCCACCCACCCCTCTCCTTTCTTTGCTCCTGCTAGACAATCACCTGGAAACTTTACACCCACCAGCTAAAGTTGATGGTAAACTACTATTGAACATTTTGTGACGATTCAGCAAACGGGGCCAAAGTTATTAGAAAAATAAGAAAACGCTTCATCCATGGCAAAAGTTGGTCGTAACTGTAACTACCTAATGGCTATCACCAGTAGGTTAAATAAATATATATATATATCTATATCTATATCTATATGCCAAAAAACAGTTGCTGAGTCTGATGCCAGCAACACAGCAGACAGAGACGAAGTCGCGACCCTCATAAATCCAAACAAAAGTTATCCGACCCGGCGCGGCGTCTTATCTCGCTAAGGTAAAAAATAACGAGTCTCCATCACAATGCTTAGTTGAAGTGAAGTTTTTAATGAGCAAACAAACACCCAACGCATTTTGGAAACAAAGTTTCCTTGTTCGCGGGTGAATAACCCTTCGACTTATTCTTTTTTTAATATGCTAAATGCACCAAACAAGAGTTAACAGTGAAAACGGACTTTGAATTCGTAGCCATGTAAATATAACAGAAAAGTCTCTGCCATCTTTAAATGACTTTTGTGCTTGAACAACTTGCAATTTAAGCTGTTACAATGGTTTGCATGTTATCAGCAAGTTTATATTCTAACCTTATTCCACATTGACATTAGCAGATATTGTCACACTTGTTTATACCTCACCAATTAAAATTTGACCTTATACTGCCTGACGCTTGCATCAGATCCCATTGTGACCAAACGTCATAGCCCATATCAAATTAAGCCATCTAAACAGAACGATTTAAGCAAAATAAAAAGAATCAAGTAAGTTAAACCAAACAAAGAAGACCAATATCACATTTGATGGTCTAGGCTTACTTAACACATCAATAATTTAAACCTATTAAACTGCATCAAAGTCCATTCATTTAGATTAGTATAAATAATAGCAAAGTTTGCACAAAATTGCAATACTAAATACTCATATAATTGTCACTTATATAATCATTCCTCAATAAATATTTGTAGCCTTTCATCATATCTGCCTAATGTATTATCTATTGTATTTACCTCTTTATGCTATACTTCGTTCATTCTCATTTCTAATCAAACATGTTTAGCCCAAGTGGGCAAGCAATTGTCGTTCCAGTTATCACATTTTTCAAAAAACAAGTTATCATAATGTTCTCTGTTATATATCCAGATAATAAATCTGGATAAATCATTGCAAATGATACAATAGCTCTGTTGCTTTTCCTTTTTTCTCAAAATTCAAGGTCCACCAGTGTCACACCCAAAGTGAAATTACCACCTATTAAGTGAATAAAAACAGAAATTAAAAACATATTTTAACAGTTTTTTTAAAATTTATTTTTTAAAACAAATGTGCACTAAAAAAGCATATTTACATACAGACAAATCATCATCATAATTGAGGGGGCAGAGAAACCAATTCACCAAACCTTACACCATTTTTATTCACCCATATGGCTTGCCAGTTCCTCATCAGTATTATGTACAATGGGCTGTAATGTGTTGAGGCTAATGATAAATCTTGACACAAGTCTCCTCAACTCCAATACTTTATTCCCACTGGACAAGCTTTATCGTTATGACTAATGGCCCATACGAGGGCCATTAGTCATAATGATAAAGCTTATCCATTTGCCAGGCATTTTAAAGAATTTCATGGCCAAAATATTGATTTATTAAAATGTGTAGTTCTGATGGATACACCTACCTGTGGATTCCTCACCTAAAGAATTCTTGATGGAAATTTCTTCTAGCTCTGCACGTCGACGATGACGTCACAATAGCCCGACTCCATGCGACGCCGTATGACATCATCTAGGCAATAAGAAGCCCTCGTCGACGTGCAGACGTCCGTTCCCTTTTTTCTGTGCCTTCGAATAACGGTTTTTCTTCAAGGCTAACAGGGAGCTACAATTGCACATCTGTAGTTACAATGTCGCAGCCAAGAAAATCTGGCTTTAAGCCTTGTAACCAGTGTGGGGGTCCGATGTCGGTCACTGACCCCCATGAAAATTGTATATGGTGCCTTAGTTCCGACCATGAGGTCGAGTCATGCAGTTACTGCCAGCGCATGAACCCTAAGGCGCTCAAGGAAAGAGTGGCTAAATTGTTCCTGGCCCGTTCCAAGAAGAGGAAGGAAAGTCGGCATCAGAGAGAGTCCTCTCCGAAATCTTTGAGGACTCATCGTCGTCAGGGAGACTCTCGGCACCCGACGTGGGAGATTAGCCCGACCGTCACTCCTCCGCCTCCTACGACTCCGGCTTCACCTTTGTCGGTGTTTGAAGTCAAGCCTCTTCAAGAACCGGCGGCTTCTCCGGAGCAGGAGTTGCCTGGTTCATCATCAGCTTCTATGCCGGCGCCGACACCGCAAACATGCCCAGCTTTCCCGGCGCCGGGTACGGATCCTGCGGCATTTTTAAATGCCATGTTCAATATCTTTTCCACCATGGCGCCTGGTGGAGGGCATGCGGGTCCATCGGGCCCTTTAGCTTTTAATCTGGGTGCTCCGGCTCCTTACAAGTCGACGCCCTTCATGCCATTTTTGCCGTCTGGAGCCGCGGCGGCGCCAATGCCCTTGGCGCCGCCCAGGAGACCTGTGACGCCTACAACGTCTGCTACTCTGGCGCTGGTGGATTCTCCACTGATCCAATCCACTGTCAAGGTGCCTGTGGCGCCGGAGGGTCCGGCGTCTGATGGACCTGAAGAACGGCGCTGGCGAAGATCTTCAGCGTCGGCCGACGCCTTATCGACGCCTGGTCTCGAATCCAGACTCCGGTCCAGATGACTAGATGTGCGCCTCCTGGAGGAGGCGTAATATAGCAGGCAACATCTGGAGGAAGGCGAAATCTTGGAGCCTTCGGGTGATTTTCAGGGTCTGGACACTGCAAGTGGTATTGACACTTCCCCTGAATGGGATTTGGCTTCCGCTGGGGAGTATACCGAAGAGGCTGCATCTTTTCATGCAGTAATAAGGAAGGCTGCAGACTTTTTAGATCTTCCTCTTCCGGCTGCTGAGGTGAAAAGGAACCTTTTGACGGAGGTGCTGCATCCGGCCTCGGTGGTGGCGGAGCCTCTCTTGCCCTTCTATGAGGCTCTCCTGGACCCCATCAAGGACATTTGGAGGAAACCTGTGACTTCTACAGCTGTCAACAGGGCGGTAGCAAGGCGCTATTGTGCGGCTTCAGGTGACCCGGACTTCCTCTCCAAACATCCAACTCCAGAGAGTTTGGTTGTTCAAGCTTCGTGCTACTCCCGGTCATCCCCTGGTTCGTTCCCCGGGACCACTGCGGACAGGGAGTCAAAGAAAATGGACCACCCTGCAAAGAAGGCCTTTTCGTCATGCAGTATGGCCTTGAAGTCGACCAATGCAACCTGCATTTTGGGACGTTATATTCATGCCCTTATGGAGGAAGCAAAAGGTCATCCAAACTTGCCACAAGAGGTGTTGCATTTGCTAGCGGACGCTCAGGCGGCGGCGACCCAGGTGATCCAGTCTGGGTTGGACACCTCAGACTCTGTGGCAAGGGCTATGGGCACATCCATAGTATTGAGGCGTCAGGCTTGGCTGCGCTCATCAGGCTTCTCTACAGATGTGCAGGCGACTCTTCTGGATCTGCCTTTTGATGGAGAAAAACTCTTTGGGACAAAGGCAGATTCTGCTCTTGAATGTTTCAAAGAGAGCAGAGCCACAGCGAGGTCGTTAGGACTTCAGGCAGCCAATTCCTCTTCCTTTAGGTCATATAGGAAGTTTAGGGATTTTTGACGTGGCTCCTCCTTTCGTGGCAGATTCCAGGCACCACAACAATCTGCAAGCTCCCTGCCTTACAGATCCTTCAGAGGCAGGGGCAGAGTACGTACAAGAGGAGAAACCCAGCAGCACTCTGCCTCTTCCTCTACCTCTGGAGGGGTGCAGCAGGGAAAGCAGCCTTAGTCCTCCACCACTCCCCTGTTCACTTGTCTCCGGTAGGGGAAGACTTGCCCAATTTCTTCCAATGTGGGAGTTTATAACATCAGACTCTTGGGTCATCGACATTGTGAAGAGAGAGTACGCTCTTCCCTTTCGGGAGTTCCCTCCTCCCTTCCCTCCCCGCCCATCCTTCTGTTCGGAAGACCATCTTATGTTACTGCAACATGAGGTGTTATCCCTATTGGCAAAAGGCACAGTAGAGTTCGTTCCCGAGCAGGAGAGGGGTCCGGGCTGTTATTCAAGATACTTCCTGATCCCCAAAAAGGATGGTCGGTTGAGACCAATTCTGGACTTGAGGATTTTGAATTGGTTCCTCAGGCAAGAAAAGTTCAAAATGCTGACCCTTTCACAGGTTCTTTTGGCGTTGAATGAAGGAGATTGGATGGTGTCTGTCGATTTGCAGGATGCGTACTTCCATATTCCGATCCTCAAATCGCACAGGAAGTATCTCCAGTTTGTGGTGGGATCTCAGCATTATCAGTTTGCGGTCCTCCCATTTGGTCTTACTTCAGCACCTCGAGTTTTCACAAAGGGGATGGCGGTGGTAGCGGCCGAGCTCAGAAGAAGGGGGATAGCGGTGTTTCCCTATCTGGACGATTGGTTGATCAGAGCCAAGACTCCAGAGCTCGTGCGGCGTCACCTGCAGTCGACAACTCAGTTGTTGTTCGGCCTGGGTTTTTCAATCATTGTGCCCAAATCTCACCTGGAGCCACTCTCAACATCTCTTGTTCATAGGGGCAGTACTGGACACAACATTGAATCAGGCCTTTCCTCCGCCCCAGCGGGTTCAGGACATTCAGGTGTTGATTCCGATGTTTCGAAATGGAGCGGTAGTTCCAGTCCTCAAGGTCCTTCGTCTGCTTGGTCTGTTTGCTTCTTGCATACTGCTGGTCACTCATGCACACTGGCAAATGAGGGCTCTTCAGTGGTGCGTCCGCAGGCAGTGGTTTCAGCACAAAGGGGATCTCGAGGATTTGATCACGATCACCAGAGACACTGCGGTGGATCTTCAGTGGTGGGCAGCGATCGGCAACCTGTCGCAAGGAAGACCGTTCTCGCTGCCTCTGCCGGTGGCCACAGTTGTAACGGATGCATCCACTCTAGGGTGGGGAGCTCATCTGGGGGACCTGGAGGTCAAAGGCCTTTGGTCTCCAGTGGAACAGAAGTTTCACATCAATCTGTTGGAATTGCGGGCAGTACGTCTGGCTCTTAAGGCCTTTCTCCCTTTCCATTCGCGGTCAGTCAGTCCAGGTTCTGACGGACAACACTACCGCGATGTGGTATATAAACAAGCAGGGAGGAGTGGGGTCGTACCTTCTTTGCAGAGAAGCTCTTCGAGTCTGGTCCTGGCTTCAGGACCACAAGATTTGCTTGGTAGCAAATCATTTGGCCGGAGCGCTGAATGTACGTGCGGATGTTCTCAGTCGACGCAGCTCGGTCGACCACGAGTGGCGTCTTCATCCGGATCTGGTTCTTTACATCTTCCAGATGTGGGGGTGTCCGCAGATAGATCTGTTTGCTACTCAGGAGAACGCGCAGTGCCCGTTACTTTGCAGCCTCCAGTATCCAATGCAAGGAGCTTTGGGGGACGCGTTTCAGATGTCCTGGAAAGGTCAGTTGCTTTATGCGTTTCCTCCCATACCCCTGATTCCTCGAGTTCTGAGGAAGATCCGCCAAGACCGGGCCCAGGTCATCTTGATAGCCCCGGATTGTCCAAGAAGGGTGTGGTATACAGACCTTCTCCAACTCTCTCTGTGCCCTCTACTCCGTCTCCCTTACAGGGTGGACCTCCTCTCGCAGTCGCAGGGGCAGATTCTACACCCCCACCTCCAGAGTCTGCACCTTCATGCCTGGAGATTGAACGGGGCAATCGGAGTGCTTTTTCTCTCCCACCAGAAGTGGGGGATGTTATTTTATCGGCCAGTCGACACTCCACCAAATCGATCTATGCAAATCGATGGGCTAAATTTGTACGTTGGTGTGGAGAGACCCGAATTGATCCCTTAAAGGCTCACTTGTCTGATATATTATTGTTTGCTCTTTCCTTGGCACAGAAGGGTTGTGCAGTTGCCACAGTTAAGGGCTATTTATCAGCACTGTCTGCTTTTCTGTGCCTCCCAGATCAACCTTCCTTGTTTAAATCTCCAATTGTTTTGAGGTTTCTTAAGGGTCTCACTAATAGGTTTCCTCCCACACCGTTTGTTATGCCACAGTGGGACCTCAACTTGGTATTAACATTTGTAATGGGATCGCCATTTGAACCAATGCATTCTTGTGCTTTGCGTTTGCTGGTTCTTAGACTGTATTCCTAGTAGCCATAACGTCGGCCAGAAGAGTCAGTGAGCTTCAGGCTCTTAGTGTAGAGTCTCCATACCTTTCCTTCTTTAGAGACAAAGTGGTGTTAAGGACCAAGGCGGCTTTCCTCCCGAAGGTTTGTTACACCCTTTCACTTGGGGCAGTCTACTACTCTCTCTTCCTTTTACCCTCCGCCTCATCCATCCAAGGAGGAAGAGAGGGTCCACTGACTGGATCCACGAAGAGCATTGAGCTTCTTTGTCAACAGGACGAGGGAGTTCAGGCAAGATGACCAGCTCTTCGTTGGATACGTGGGGAAGAGGAAAGGCAGAGCAGTCCACAAGAGAACGCTATCCAGGTGGGTCATTCTCTGTATTAAGCTTTGTTATTCCTTAGCTAAGAAAGAACCACCAGTGGGGCTTCGTGCTCATTCCACCAGAGCTAAGGCTGCCTCTTCGGCTTTAGCTAGCGGTGTTCCTGTGGTTGACATCTGCAGGGCGGCAACTTGGGCATCCCTCCATACTTTTGTCAAACATTATTGTTTGGATTCTGAGGTTAGGAGGGATGGCCATTTTGCTCGCTCAGTGCTGCAGGATTTCTTGGTTTGACCATTTGGGCACACACCACCGGAGGTAGTACTGCTTTGGGACTCTATTCTTTAGGTGAGGAATGCACAGGTAGGTGTATCCATCAGAAGAATAAGTTACTTACCTTCGGTAACGCTTTTTCTGGTGGATACATTAACTACCTGTGGATTCACGGTCCCACCCGCCTCCCAGTTGCCTGAATGGTTGTTCCACGAAATCCTTGGTTGAGCGCCAATTGTCTTCTATATATATATATGTATATATATATATGTATATATATATATATATATATATATATATATGCCTGATTCATTTATATAGTTATAGCATGTATATATGTATTTCTTTCTCTGGTCTTGATAATTCAAGTACTCATGATTGATTTTGACTGTCATACTTAATTTCTTATTATTTTTTGTGTAATAAATGTTGTGTTTTTACTTCTTTGTATGTGATTATGTTCTCTTCAAAGTCAAATTTTCACCTGTCCGCCTCTAAGGCACGTAAAAAATGGTGATAACTGACGTCTGCACGTCAGCGAGGGCTTCTTATTGCCTAGATGACGTCATACGGCGTCGCGTGGAGTCAGGCGATTGTAACGTCATCGTCGACGTGCAGAGCTAGAAGAAATTTCCGTCGAAGCTGCCGAGAGGGGAGAATTCTTTAGGTGAGGAATCCACAGGTAGTTAATGTATCTACCAGAAAAAGCGTTACCGAAGGTAAGTAACTTATTCCTCTGGACAGAATCCCATTTAAAGAAAGAGGTGGGAATAGAGTCTTGGTGTAAAGTTTGGTGAATTGGTTTCTCTGCCCCCTCAATTATGATGATGATTTGTCTGTGTGTAAATATGCTGATTTTCAGTGCAATTTAAAAATATATATATATATATTTATAAAACATGTTAAAAATATGTTTTTAATTTGTTTTTATTCACTTAATAGGTGGTAATTTCACTTTGGGTGTGAAATTGGTGGACCTTGAATTTTTTTAAATAAGGAAAAGCAACAGAGCTATTGCATCCTTTGCAATGATTCCTCCAGATTTATTACCTGGATATATGACAGAGAACATTATAATAATTCTTGTTATTTGAAAATTTTAATTAACTCAAACAAAAATATCTTGCCCACTTGGGCTAAACATGTTTGATTAGAAACGAGAATGAATGAAGTATAGCATAAAGAGTTAAATACAATAGATAATACATTAGGCAGATGTGATGAAACGCTATGATTTATTGAGGAATGATTATATAAGACTGATTATTTAGTATTGCAATTTTGTGCAAACTCCGCCAATATTTACAGTAATCTAAATGAATGGACTTTGATTCAATTTAATAGGTTGAAATTATTGATGTGTTAAGTAAGCTTAGACCATCGAATGTGATATTGGTCTTGTTTGTTTGGTTTAATTTGTTTGATTCTTTTTATTTTGCTTCAATTGTTCTGTTTAGATGGTTGGTTGGGGTAATTCTAATCTGTCAATGCCAATCGCTCAACAATTACCGATATGGGCTGTGACGTTTGGTCACGATGTGATCTGATGCAAGTGTCAGGCAACATGAGGTCCACTTTTAATTGGTGAGGTATAAACAAGTGTGACGATATCTGCTAATGTCAATGTGGAATTAGGTTAGAATATAAACTTGTTGATAACATGGCACCCATTGTAACAGCTCAAATTGCAAGTTGTTCGAGCACAAAAGTCATTTAAAGATGGCTGAGACTTTTCTGTTATATTTACATGGCTACGAATTCAAAGTCCGTTTTCACTGTTAATAGTTGTTTGGTGCACTTAGCATATAAAAGAAGTCGTCGTCAAAGGGTTATTCACCCGTGAACAAGGAAACTTTGTTTCCAAAACGTGTTGGGTGTTTGTTTGCTCATTAAAAACTTCACTTCAACTAAGCATTCTGACGGAGTCTTGTTATTTTCGACCTTAGCGAGATAAGACGCCTCGCCTGAGTCTATAACTTTTGTTTGAAGATATGTGTGTGTGCATATATATATATATATATATATATATATATATACACACAGACACACACACACAACTACGTTAGTTACACGTGCAAAGATGTAGCTGGAAATGTCATGCTGTACACCCGGGTTATTTTATAGGTAACAACCTATACATATCACTAGAAACTGCCAAACTTCTACCCGTGTGGTAACACGACAGAACTGACAGCGATTTGTTTTTATGCAGTTTATGTTAACTACTTTTTGTGGGTTCAAAAACATTGTTTCTATGACTTTTGGTTAAAAGTAAGTGAAACAATTCCCCTTTGGGTTGAAGACACTGATCATAAAGTGATCAGCGCTTAGAGAGATGCTATTAAAGAATGCTATCTACTGTCTAATGTTTATCTACTGGCTTAAGACAAAAAAGAGCCAGCAATCCTGGTGCCTAAGAGAGAGAAGGGCTGATGTACAAAGCCATTTTGTGGTCATAAGGCATAATATTCACAAAAACATAGGATTTGCAACCGGAAAATGGCCTTTTGTTATCCACCCGTTTTCCAATTCGGAACATGTTACCGTAATGCAAAATGGGTTTATAAACCCATAAATAATCATTATTTTGAAGGAGCTATTTAGGGCGCCTGTTTCAAAAATGGATTTGTTAAGGTACGTGTCTATGTTTGTGACCAAAGTATGGTTGCAAAACATTGACATTTTACCAACACATTAAATGAGGCGTTAACCCATTCACAAATGGGAAGGAGTCCCCTTTGTGAATGTTATTGGGACCACCTTCAACTCTCAAACAAAAACACATTTTCTTTTTAATTACAGCCCCTTTTCCTATACGGAGAACGTGCTGCTTTAAAAAAAAAAAAAAGTTAATTTTATTTAAAATGTGATTACAGACAGTGGCTTGATGACCCCAGCAGGCCACCATCCCTGTGATCGCATCCATTCAGAGTGAGTTGCAATTTACGACTCACATCATAAAAATAGATGAAGCAGGTTGAATTGTGACCCACTACAATTAAGAAGTGTTTGAACAAATCCATTGAGTACATAGTCCATGCCACAAAATTCCTTTCCATTGGCAAAACGTTAGTAGGCAATATGTGATCGCTTTTTGCAAATGTAAATTTCATACATCTAGCCCAAAACGTCCACCCCTTCTGAGAGTAGAATGCAGACCAACACTTTCACTGTCCAAAAGAAATATTGAAGGGCAAACATAGATATTTGAGCACTACAATAGCCATTGCTTTCTTCAAATGCTTATTTTTAATCAAGTTATCATAGTACCTGCACAGTAATCCTTTGAAGGGTAAAATATATCCCTTTCCATATGGATTCTATCTCTACCTCTCAAAAATAGAAGTATTCCCAAATGTAATCTTTTACAGTATACCAATGACATTCCCCAACCTTTAATTCAACACAGAGCTGGTTTAATCCATTCCTTATACTCCCAAGGTTCTTACTAAATCCTAGACTTGATATTTGCATCCTTTAAGTAAGCTGTGATCATTGATTCTTTGTAAATTCAAATAATGTGACCCCTGTCAAAGAACTGACTCTTGACTCTAGTGCCTTGGAAAATCAATGGCCTCCTACCCTTGTTGCTACAATATCAACAGTTCTGAAAACATTTGTGGTGAGTATGCATCAGTTTTATCGGACAAAATGAACCTCTTATAACCATCCCCTTGTGGTCCTTTGACTTTTAGATCAAGGCACAGCACATAGAGTGGACACTCCTGACAGTTGTGTATTCAAGCAAACCTTTATATTCCACTTCTCCCTCTATGTGTTGACTGCTATTGGTTTCGTGGGTCATAAGACCCTGCCAAACTAGGTTTACATTGGGGCAGTTTGCAAAAAAACAGGGAACATTTTATTTTTTTGTTTTCCGGAGAATATATTTTTGTCCACGCTGTAAAATGCTCTTTTATTCTCAATCAATGTAGAAAGTTTTTGGTTAGAAATTTGATAGTGGTTTTTCTGGTTCGTGAAATTTCTGGTGTCTTTTTCTTTCACACGCATTTAGAGACTGCAAAATTTAGCAATTAGATAAGCAGCTCAACTGAAACCACACAGTGAGACCTCCCTTACTCAGAGGGACTTTCATCAGCTCCGCATCCAGGACCGCACTACGGCAAATATTTAAGCGCCATATACAGTATTCTTCTTGTGAGGACTCCAGTCATATCGTGGTAAATAAATTCAGACCCTACTTCCAAGATCGAAGATTAAGTTCGACCTGTTTCACCTTTCTTTGTACCAGAAAATACTTCTATTCTTGATGTGGGGCAGAAGGGTCGGTGTTGCAGAAATTGAGTTGAGACATATCCTCTAAAATCACTCATTCAAACTGCCCAATCCACATAATCATACTTTTTCTAAAATATATTTGTATTTTATTTTCATAACAGTGCAACGAAATCAAATGAATGTTACATACATACGTACATACATACTCATAGACGTAATGGCTGCTTCTTGTAAACCAGGTTTGATTTGGGAAAGGTTGTGCATCAGAAGACATTTCAGAATGCAGCACCCGCACTTTGCAAGGCACGCTTGATTTTTCATTTAGGAGTTGGCATGCTGCTTCTCATTTAGTAGGGAGACCTTAGTGTATCTCGGACATCTTTTCCTTTCAACCAGAAACGTTTTAAGGTTGGCATTCCCTTTGCATTCCCTTTGATAACGTTGGTGTTCATCCCAATCTTGCCCTATTCTATGATGAAAACTCTTGCTAAATATCTGCATGGGGCAGACGCTGAAATCATCTAGCATTGCACCTTACAGTTTATGTTGTTGATTTCCTCCTTTTTCACTGATGAGTAGTGCAGTAGATTGGTAGGGAAAACCTTGAGAAGAGTCCTCCTGCATGACATATAATCTTTTTCTAGGAGCATGTTCTTTAAAAACAGACATTGTCTCTTGTTCATTGAACCTTCTGAGCAGTAAATCAAAGGGCGGTCTTTAGAGTGAAATGTTTTGTGTAAACTCGATTTATATGCATTTCATAAAAACAAGAACATGTTTCATTTCTACTGGTATGCATGTCCTAAGTCTATGAACCTGACTATATTTAAATAGAAGCCTGGAGAGAGAGGCGGATAAGAACTTATGATCTCGGTCAGTATAAAGCCCACTCCAAAGGGAACACAAACAAAGGACTGTGTAATGAATACTTGATTGTGTCTTTTAAACAGAGAGACATTCTGGAGAGGTTGCATGTGCTGCAAGCATTCTCATAGCTTTACATTTAGAGGGAACAAGGGAGCAGCAAAATATCTAATCTATGATGTGGTGTAGCGGGTGGGGACAAGATTCCATATGCCAACCTTGATAGTATTTGAAATGATGTAAAAGAACCCCCACCCCCTCCTCACCACCTAAATCATTTTGTGACTGGTGAGAAACTGGAGGGAAAACACAATATTTCAACTCAGGTTATGCTGTCAAGTCATGGCAGATGCACAGGATATGTACACGAGGCTCCTCGCCAGAAGAGCAGAGGTGGAAGTTCATGTTGTCTTCCCATGTAGTCGATCATAGCAGAAGCCCTGGCTAGGAAACAGGACAAACTTTATTATAATTTATTTGCACATTCATTTGAGGCTAAGAGGAAGATCAATATATTTTTGTGGTAAGTTGTTATTCTACATGCTGAGGTTCATCAACATGTGCTTCCTCTTTTTTAGCTTAGCTGGATCTTCGGAATACGATATACGTTTTGCTTGTTTCATAATTAGAGCTTTAACTTGAGGCGATGGTACGGATTTAATCCAAATGTCAGTAAACTGTAGGTTAGCAAAGGATGAAACCAGGAATTCTAACCAGGCACTCATGCCCCTTGTGGGGATCTTGTTGACTTGCAGCCACAGTAAGTGCTTCAGTGTGTCTTCTGGAGTTGATCTAAGTTTGGCACAGCATGAGATGCATGAGACCTCGAAAATGTGAGATTCTTTGTGCAAGTTAAATTTGAGTGACCTTGGAGCTTGTCTCGTGCTATCAGGTAAACATAATAGAAGTCTCTGTCTGGTACTGCGCTATGTCCACCCAGTTTTTAGAATTAATAAACTAAAGATGGATTAAGTTTAAAAAACACAGCTCATAGGACTACTGTAGGAAGTTGGCTCTGTATGTGCTATTTCAAAGTAAGGAATAGCATGCACAGAGTCCAAGGGTTCCCCTTAGAGGTAAAATAGTGGTAAAAATAGATAATACTAATGCTCTATTTTGTGGTAGTGTGGTCGAGCAATAGGCTTATCCAAGGAGTAGTGTTAAGCATTTGTTGTACATACACATAGACAATAAATGAGGTACACACACTCAGAGACAAATCCAGCCAATAGGTTTTTATATAGAAAAATATCTTTTCTTAGTTTATTTTAAGAACCACAGGTTCAAATTCTACATGTAATATCTCATTCGAAAGGTATTGCAGGTAAGTACTTTAGGAACTTCAAATCATCAAAATTGCATGTATACTTTTCAAGTTATTCGCAAATAGCTGTTTTAAAAGTGGACACTTAGTGCAATTTTCACAGTTCCTAGGGGAGGTAAGTATTTGTTAGGTTAACCAGGTAAGTAAGACACTTACAGGGCTTAGTTCTTGGTCCAAGGTAGCCCACCGTTGGGGGTTCAGAGCAACCCCAAAGTCACCACACCAGCAGCTCAGGGCCGGTCAGGTGCAGAGTTCAAAGTGGTGCCCAAAACACATAGGCTAGAATGGAGAGAAGGGGGTGCCCCGGTTCCGGTCTGCTTGCAGGTAAGTACCCGCGTTTTCGGAGGGCAGACCAGGGGGGTTTTGTAGGGCACCGGGGGGGACACAAGTCCACACAGAAATTTCACCCTCAGCAGCGCGGGGGCGGCCGGGTGCAGTGTAGGAACAGGCGTCGGGTTCGCAATGTTAGTCTATGAGAGATCTCGGGATCTCTTCAGCGCTGCAGGCAGGCAAGGGGGGGATTCCTCGGGGAAACCTCCACTTGGGCAAGGGCGAGGGACTCCTGGGGGTCACTTCTCCAGTGAAAGTCCGGTCCTTCAGGTCCTGGGGGCTGCGGGTGCAGGGTCTCTCCCAGGCGTCGGGACTTTAGGTTCAAAGAGTCGCGGTCAGGGGAAGCCTCGGGATTCCCTCTGCAGGCGGCGCTGTGGGGGCGCAGGGGGGACAGGTTTTGGTACTCACAGTATCAGAGTAGTCCTGGGGTCCCTCCTGAGGTGTTGGATCGCCACCAGCCGAGTCGGGGTCGCCGGGTGCAGTGTTGCAAGTCTCACGCTTCTTGCGGGGAGCTTGCAGGGTTCTTTCAAGGCTGCTGGAAACAAAGTTGCAGCCTTTCTTGGAGCAGGTCCGCTGTCCTCGGGAGTTTCTTGTCTTTTCGAAGCAGGGGCAGTCCTCAGAGGATGTCGAGGTCGCTGGTCCCTTTGGAAGGCGTCGCTGGAGCAGGATCTTTGGAAGGCAGGAGACAGGCCGGTGAGTTTCTGGAGCCAAGGCAGTTGTCGTCTTCTGGTCTTCCTCTGCAGGGGTTTTCAGCTAGGCAGTCCTTCTTCTTGTAGTTGCAGGAATCTAATTTTCTAGGGTTCAGGGTAGCCCCTAAATACTAAATTTAAGGGCGTGTTTAGGTCTGGGGGGTTAGTAGCCAATGGCTACTAGCCCTGAGGGTGGGTACACCCTTTTTGTGCCTCCTCCCAAGGGGAGGGGGTCACAATCCTAACCCTATTGGGGGAATCCTCCATCTGCAAGATGGAGGATTTCTAAAAGTTAGAGTCACCTCAGCTCTGGACACCTTAGGGGCTGTCCTGACTGGCCAGTGACTCCTCCTTGTTATTCTCATTATTTTCTCCGGCCTTGCCGCCAAAAGTGGGGCCTGGCCGGAGGGGGCGGGCAACTCCACTAGCTGGAGTGTCCTGCTGGGTTGGCACAAAGGAGGTGAGCCTTTGAGGCTCACCGCCAGGTGTGACAATTCCTGCCTGGGGGAGGTGTTAGCATCTCCACCCAGTGCAGGCTTTGTTACTGGCCTCAGAGTGACAAAGGCACTCTCCCCATGGGGCCAGCAACATGTCTCGGTTTGTGGCAGGCTGCTAAAACTAGTCAGCCTACACAGATAGTCGGTTAAGTTTCAGGGGGCACCTCTAAGGTGCCCTCTGGGGTGTATTTTACAATAAAATGTACACTGGCATCAGTGTGCATTTATTGTGCTGAGAAGTTTGATACCAAACTTCCCAGTTTTCAGTGTAGCCATTATGGTGCTGTGGAGTTCGTGTTTGACAGACTCCCAGACCATATACTCTTATGGCTACCCTGCACTTACAATGTCTAAGGTTTTGTTTAGACACTGTAGGGGTACCATGCTCATGCACTGGTACCCTCACCTATGGTATAGTGCACCCTGCCTTAGGGCTGTAAGGCCTGCTAGAGGGGTGTCTTACCTATACTGCATAGGCAGTGAGAGGCTGGCATGGCACCCTGAGGGGAGTGCCATGTCGACTTACTCGTTTTGTCCTCACTAGCACACACAAGCTGGCAAGCAGTGTGTCTGTGCTGAGTGAGAGGTCTCCAGGGTGGCATAAGACATGCTGCAGCCCTTAGAGACCTTCCTTGGCATCAGGGCCCTTGGTACTAGAAGTACCAGTTACAAGGGACTTATCTGGATGCCAGGGTCTGCCAATTGTGGATACAAAAGTACAGGTTAGGGAAAGAACACTGGTGCTGGGGCCTGGTTAGCAGGCCTCAGCACACTTTCAATTGTAAACATAGCATCAGCAAAGGCAAAAAGTCAGGGGGCAACCATGCCAAGGAGGCATTTCCTTACAACTACTTTATCTATTTATATATGGTTGGCTCCTTATCTGGCATGGTACTCCCCCTCGCACGCCTCCCCTCTTCCCAGAGTGCCGATACCAAAGGCATAAGTAACTCCATTGTAAGAGGGGCGGGAGGGAAAGGGAGTGGGATAGAATCATGGTACTATGAGGTGTGTATCCTTAGAAATGAGGAATTACAGGGGTAATCGAGAATATTGCAACCGGTACCTCTGATGATTTACCACCTTCTCCCAATAGTTTCACCTGAACATTTCGCTGATTTCAGTTGCTGAATTGTCTGGGTGAAATGCACGGATCTCGTAATGAGGTCCTAAGATGTTTCATGGGACGTTTTAAACTGAAATGTTAGGGTGGATCACGTGGGTGGTTTCAGTTTTCTTTTGTGTTCACAGTCAGGTTGCTGTGCTGAGGCACGTGATGTTTTCTAGCATTTAGTCCCTGTGCACTGTAGACAACCCCAAATAAATGAATAATTGCTTGAACTAGCACGCCCTGCGCAGTTATGTTCAAACCTCGCATTGGGCGTCAAGAGTATTTGCTCCGGGTTTGTTCTGGAGCTGCAAGCGATGGCCCAGAAGGAAAGCGGGTAGGGTTCATTTATGCTCTGTGGCCGTTAAGAGCTCCAGAATCACTTGTAATGAGTTGTGACTTGTGAAGAGTTTACAAGATAGCTGTAAATTCATAGAGAAGACGCGTGTGGAGAACCGCCATCTTCCAAGCCCCCACCTATTCTCAAGTCTTGGGCAACTACAGTAAACCGTTAATCTTTGTATGATCTCTTAAATGGGAACAAATGCAATTGGGTAAGGGAAATATGTTACTTTGATGGCTTTGGCTTTCTGAGAAGATTAAAGTATGTAACACATTTATTACTAGCATCAAACGGGGATTTTGGCACTTCTGTCCACAGCCTGCATATTTGTCTTTCTTTAGTTTCACTCTGCGCTATACATTCAGTGGGATAATAAATGCCCCGTAATGAATCTGTAAATCTGTGGATGAATTATTGTTCTCTGGGGATCTTTGAGTACATATGACTTTATATGTTTTCCGCATGCATTGTGAAATATAGGATGGACTTATTTTTTCACATTCTTTTATGCAGATGATTCCCAACAACCGCAGCCAAACATCCTGGCTTGTTTTCTTGTGCCTTCCTGTCAAAAGTGATCCAGTCAGCTAGTGTTAAATGAAGTGTATGAACAGATGAGCAGAGTATGTTCCAGGGGAGGAGAGTGATAAATGCAAAGAATTATGGAGAATGAGTTGTAATACATTTTGTTGGTTCGTTGTTAATGGGCTAACTGGCTCCAACGGAGTGTTTTACAGGACTGTTGTAGCGGGTGCACCTCCGCATTAAGTGCTGGGATGGGAGAGGCTGTTGAAATAGTTTTACAGAGATCAGGATGTGGAGGTGGGGTGGTAAAGTGCACCAGTGGTTTTACAAAATATTACACTCTAAGGTTCCGTTTTTTACATTAGACAATTACATAAATGTGGACGATGGCCGGCCCCGAAAGATGGAGTGATTTGCTTGAAGTCACACACTGTCCATCTTGGTGGCTGCGGCCAACGGTAGTAATAGGACTCAATGTCGCATCTCCCGCTAAACCCAAAAGGGTAAGAGCAATCATTAACATAGTATACTTGACAACTCTGCCACTTCCATGAGGCCATGCTAACGAGAGAACAGAGGCAATGCAAGTCTCTGTACTGCAACGTGACAAATCACATCCCCAATCAAATGGAAATGTGAGAGCACAATGTGTAATTAGACATTTTCACATATTGTTAGAAATGGGGTTCCTGGTTGGCTAGGGTAGGCACCTCAGCCAGTCAGGGACCACCACTCTAGTCAGGGCAAGGGTGCTACACACCCAAGATAACCCCTGCTCACCCCCTTGATAGCTTGGCACATGCAGTCAGGCTTATCCCCGAGGAAAGGCGTAAAGCGTTTGCACCACACACACTACATACGTGACACAATAAATACACCACAAAGGAAACTACAACAGGTTATATAAAAATAAACTGTATTGCACAAAACATCATTAGACTGTAGACAATACCACATAAATCAGCAATACTTCTATTAAACCACTAGTTGTCATATCATTATCACGTATGCATAATAAGGAGAAGCATATCCCTATTGTACACGTCATAAAACATTGCAAGTAAAACATTACTGTGCATGTTTTATAACCTCTGAAGCAACATCTGTGCTCCTGTCAGAAGAGAGACAGCATATACCAATCCCAGAACAGGACAAATGCAGCATCTAATAAGGGAAAATACACCTGT